>NC_068935.1:4340243-4940243 GCF_023091745.1 Budorcas taxicolor
GTCAAAGAATGTTCCAACCACTGCACAACAGCGCTCATCTTATACGCTAGCAAAGTAATATTCTCCAAGTGAGGCTTCAACAGTACGTGAACCAAGAACTCCCAGATGTTCAAGCTGGATTTAGAAAAGGCAGAGGAACCAGAGATCAAATTGCAAACATCCGTTGGATCATAGAAAAAGCAAGAGAGTTCCAGAAAAACATCTGCTTCTGCTTTATTGACTACACCAAAGCCTTTGACTGTGTGGCTCACAACATACAGGATAATTCTTAAAGAGATGGGAATGTCAGACAACCTTACCTGACTCCTGAGAAATCTGTATGTAGGTCAAGAAGCAACAGTTAGAACTGGACATGGAACAATGGACTGGTTCCAAATCAGGAAAGGAGTACATCAAGGCTGTATATTGTCACCCTGCTTATTTAACTTATAGACAGAGTACATTATGTGCAATGCCAGGCTGGATGAAGCACAAGCTGGAATCAAGATTGTCAGGAGAAATATCAATAACCTCAGATATGCAGATGACATCAAACTAATAGCAGAAAGTGAAGAGGAACTGAATAGCCTCTTGATGAAAGTGAAAGAGGAGAGTGGAAAAGTTGGCTTAAAACTCAGCATTCAAAATCTAAGATCATGGCATCCGGTCCCATCACTTCATGGCAAATTGATGGGGAAACAACAGAAACAGTGACAGACTATTTTCTTGGGCTCCAAAATCACTGCAGATGATGCCTGTGACTATGAAATTAAAAGACGCTTGCTGACCAACCTAGACAGCACATTTAAAATCAGAGACATTGCTTCACCAACAAAGGTCCATCTAGTCAAAGCTATGGTTTTTCCAGTAGTCATGTATGGATGTGAGAGTTGGACCATAAAGAAAGCTGAGCACCAAAGAATTAATGGTTTTGAACTGTGGTGTTGGAGAAGACTCTTGAGAGTCCCTTCAACTGCAAGGAAATGAGTCAATCCTAAAGGAACTCAATCCTGAATATTCATTGGAAGGACTGATGCTGAAGCTGAAACTCCAATACTTTGGCCACCTGATGCGAAGAACTGACTCATTTGAAAAGACACTGATGCTGGGAAAGATTGAAGACAGGAGGAGAAGGGGATGACAGAGGATGAGATGGTTGATGGCATCGCCAGCTTGACAGATATGAGTCTGAGCAAGCTCCACGAGTTGATGATGGACAAGGAAGCCTGGCATGCTGCAGTCCATGGGGTCGCAAAGAGTCAGACATGACTTAGTGACTGAACTGAACTGAACTTGTATTTCTAATTGGCCAGAGCAATGGTAGAGATGTAACATGTGGACCAAGGACACGATCAAAGCCGTGCTTCATAAAGGTCAGTCTTGTAGTGACACAAAGAATTAATTGGCATATGGACATTGTCAGTGGATGATAGACTGGTTAGGAAGTTATTACAACATCAAGAATCTCAACAAGGTGATAAAAAGTCTTTCTTATGGAATTTGGTATTCCCTTAATACAAGAATGGCAAAGAGGAGAAGCTGTTGTTTTGGTATCTCTATGGCCCAAAACATGTTGCCAATGACAAGTTCCAAAGATGTATAAAGTTAATCTGGTGCTACTTTCTGTCTGCTAGAGGTGTTTTCCTTAGGGTGTATATGTTGTGCAATTCATTTCTTTGGAGAGAGGCTTGTCTAAGTATCTCCAGGCATTTGGCAGGTCAAGTCCTCTGTGTCCTCCAGTGACATCTTTAACTGTGAGGCTGTGTGGTGCCTTTCAGGGTGGACTTCACCTTTGCAGTGGGAATACCCGTAAGTCATTTAAGAATAAATGTTCAGTTAATAATGGGTTTCTTTCAAAATAAATGAAGACTATGCTTTTTTCTCCTTTGTGTCAGTGTTCACTTTCAATGTGATGATAGCAGCAGGGAAAAGAGTTTGCAAAGGCAACTGCAGCTCCAAAAAAAGGAGGGGATTCAAAGTCGTAATGATGCAGATTCATTTCATTTTAGAATGCCTGGCCAGGGCAGCAAGATCTGTTTGAATAAGAGCTGTTGCATCCCGCCGTGAGAGAAAGTTATTCCTTGCTGAGTCTAAATTATTCAGAAACAGGGGAGAGTAGAGAGAGGGAGTAATTATCTCTACCAATGGGGCATGCTAACCTTTCCAAGCAAGGTATCATTCTACACGCACACACACAAATGTGCACGCTCACGCATGCACACAGATACATATGTCTACTTCAAAGTGTATTCTATTTTTTCAGCCACACTCTTTTCATAACATATGACAAAAAGGACCTTCTCTTATCTCACCTGCACCTTTCTCCTGAATTACCCCATGGTTCCACTCTTCTGTCCTTTCTTCCTACCATTTGCCTTCTGGACTACATAGCCTGTAATAAGAACTGCTCTCAGATAGCTCTTCTCTATCCATAGTTCTTTAATTCTGGTTAATCACTGCTCAGATGTTTTCATTTTATTTTGTATTATATGAGAAAGAGACGGAGACAGAATGAGAGAGAAAGTTGTGTGTGAGTTATGCGGCATAACCCAATGGCCATGGTTCTCAAAAGTCAGCATACATCAGAATCACCTAAAGAGTTTCATACAACATGATTGCTGGACATGCCCCAGAGTTTCTTATTCAATAGGACTGGGTAAGACCTGAAAATGTGAATTTCTAACAATACCTTAGGTGATGCTGATGCTGGCAGCTTTGAGATCACACTTAAAGAACCCCTGTGATGAAATACTATTAATTATATTAAAGCTGCCCTGAGACTTCTTTCTAATTCCGTGCCCCCTCTCCCCCATTAAGAGGTCAATTACTGTGCTGATTTTTAAAAATCATTTCCTTGTTTTTTAAAAATACTCTTAATTTTGTCACATATACATGTACTCCTAAACTACAAAGGAATATTCAGACAATGGAACATTACCCAAGGGTGAAAAGGAATGAACTGCTGGTACACAGAATAATGTGATAAATCTTAGAAACATAATTCCAGGTGAAAAAAAGTTACTTAAGATTATATGTAGTAATTTAGCATTTTCAAATATTCCAGTGCTTTTCATCCCCAGTTCTGGTTGATGACATCCCCAGAAAAGCCTTATATTTTTCACAAATAATATGTTGAATATACAACTTCTTTCTAACGATCTCTATGCATCCCACAGTTTCTCATTTAATCTAAAAGTTGTGAGATATGTAGGAAAAGACATTTCCTTCTATCTTTTAACAAATAAATGTGAAATACAAAAAGGAATCACCTATGAAACTCCAATACTTTGGCCACCTCATGCAAAGTGTTGACTCATTGGAAAAGACTCTGATGCTGGGAGGGATTGGGGGCAGGAGGAGAAGGGGATGACAGAGGATGAGATGGCTGGATGGCATCACCGACTCAATGGATGTGAGTTTGGGTGAACTCCGGGAGTTGGTGATGGACAGGGAGGCCTGGTGTGCTGCGATTCATGGGGTCCCAAAGAGTCAGACACGACTGAGCGACTGAACTGAACTGAACTGAAGAGCGAATGTCATTGGAAAAATAAAGGTTAAAATTCCAGATTCTTGGAGACTTTTATTGAGGGCAATCAACGTTATGTCCACAAGAAGTAGAACAGCATAATAAATTTTAAAAGTTCTGGCTAGGATTTAGGAGAGGTAGATTCCAGTCCTGATTCTACTCCAGAAAAGTCAATTCATCCCTTTGGATTTGATTCCCTCATCTATAAAATGATGAGATCAAAAGTTTTAAAACCATGCTCAAAGGAGCCCTAGGGATTCTTCACAGACATTTCTGGAACTGCATCAGGCAATGAGGAGGATGCGGAGGTTGGAGGGAGCAAGGATGATGTTTGAAGTTCAGGACCTTCTTTCCAGTGCTTCCCAGGTGGCTCAGTGGTAAAGAATCTGCTTGCCAAGCACAAGATGCACGTTTAACCCCTGGAGGAGAAATGGCAACCCACTCCAGTATTCTAGCCTGGAAAATCCAATGGATAGAGGTTCCTGGCGGGCTACAGTCCACTGGGTTGCAAAGAGTCGGACACAACTAAGAATGCATGCATTACACATTACCTTCTTCCCACCTCTTCCATCTGAGCCATTGAATTCTTATTTTCATATGCTGGATTCTAGAAAGAATTCATTTGGAGAACTGGTTCTGTTGATCGACGAAGTTCAAAAACCACAAAACTAAGAGATTTGTAAAGGCCCTTCCAGTTCTACTGTATTCTTCTATTCCAAACCTTCCTTAGAAGCAGTCTGTACCACCACCACCACCATGAAAACCCTTTTATTTCAGTCTTGCTTTAAGAAAACCTCTCTCAAATGTCCATCTCAATGCCCCCAAGTCTATGTATTACTCTTTCATTCTACCTTCTTTAATGTAGTCTCTAAAGAAAGATCTCACTTCTCAGCTTCAAGACAAATCTTTCCATCCATGTTCCAGACCTCATTCCCTACAATTCTTAAGACTTTGCCTATTTATTATTTTCATTCATACTCTCTCTTTCTTCTCTTCCATCTCATCTGTTTATCATTTTCAAGATATTTCTCACAGGCTACACATATGCTTAAGAATTTTTCCTAAACATAAACAAAGCACAAACCCTCCCTACAGCCTACATTGTCCTCTGATTACTGGTCCCCTCTCTTTTCCTCTTGAAATGTCTGGTATTGTTGTTTCTATTAGTATTTGTTTTCCTATTTCATCACTTCTCAATCTACTATGGTTGGCCTTTTCTTCCCATCATTGCAATAAAAATGTTCTGGCAAAATCCTCCACCAATGGTCATCTCAATTCTCTATCACAGCATCATTTAGTAGCTGTTCTATCAGTTTAGTACTCTCAGAAACTTCTTTGTCACCCTCCACCTTAGCTGGAGGTTTTATATGAAAGACCCTGGTGTCTCTGTCCCAGCCCTATGCGATGTTATCTATACTACTACACTCTGATCGCTGCCCTTAGTTTATCATAATCATTGTCTCATGCCCAGATTCTCTCTCTGTGTCTCACACCTTCAAACTGACCTTTTAGCTGGGATTATCTGAGTCTCTTCCCTGGTGGCTCAGACTGTAAAGAATCTGCCTGCAATGCAGGAGACCTGGGTTCAATCCCTGGGTTGGGAAGCTCCCCTGGAGGAGGGCATGGCAACCCACTTGAGTATTCTTGCCTGGAGAATCCCCATGGACAGAGGAGCCTGGCAGGCTATAGTCCACGGGGTTGCAAAGAGTTGGACATGACTGAGCAACAAAGCAAATACACATACTTACATCTGAGTCTCTTAGTATTTCATCCTTTGACACTGCTTCTCAGGTCATTTGAGCTCCATGCTCTGCAATTCATGGAACACTCCATCCCAAACCCAAACATTCAGTGTGGGCATCTAGGTTTGTTCAGAGGGGATGAGGGGCACAGATCCAATGTCCTTGTACTTCGCTGCAAGTTCTCCCAAGATGATAGCACCCTCTCTGGTGACTTCAACTACCACTTGTGTGTTGGTAATTTTCAGTCTTCTTACTTCAGATTCAAACTTATGTAGCCCAGTTGTAGCAAGATATTGCCACTTGGGACTTCAAAAGTTACATCAGACAAAATATGTCCAGACTGAAGTCATCATCTTCCCTCTGATACTTGAGGCTTCTCCTGATTTCCAGATTTCAATGAATGATATCCACTTCTAACCATTCATCTACATTGGTGTCAGAGTGGGCTTGTAATAAAGCAGAATGAAAGAAGCAGTGGTACACAACTGGTACAGAGTTGAGATCATAGACATCTCTATGCCCCTATTTATGGTGCTTATCTCCATAAATCCCCAAGAATCAAGCTGGAAGTTAAAGCTAGGTAATCAGTGATGTTATTAAATTTTTTTGCTTACTTCAGTTCAGTTCAGTTGCTCAGTCGTGTCCCACTCTTTGTGACCCCATGAATTGCATCACGCCAGGCCTCCCTGTCCATCACCAACTCCCGGAGTTCACACAAACTCATGTCCATCGAGTCGGTGATGCCATCCAGCCATCTCATCCTCTGTCGTCCCCTTCTCCTCCTGCCCCCAATCCCTCCCAGCATAACAGTCTTTTCCAATGAGTGAACTCTTTGCATGAGGTGGCCAAAGTATTGGAGTTTCAGCTTCAGCATCAGTCCTTCCAAAGAACACCCAGGACTGATCTCCTTCAGAATGGACTGGTTGGATCTCCTTGCAGTCCAAGGGACTCTGAAGAGTCTTCTCTGACACCACAGTTCAAAAGTATCAATTCTTCGGTGCTCAGCTTTCTTCACAGTCCAACTCTCACATCCATACATGACCACTGGAGAAACCATAGCCTTGACTAGACGGACTTTTGTTGGCAAAGTAATGTCTCTGCTTTTCAATATGCTATCTAGGTTGGTCATAACTTTCCTTTCAAGGAGTAAGCATCTTTTAATTTCATGGCTGCAATCACCATCTGCAGTGATTTTGGAGCCCCCCAAAATAAAGTCTGACACTGTTTCCACTGTTTCCCCATCTATTTCCCATGTAATAATAAAGTAATTTGTGTATATATATATATATATATATATATATATATAATTAAATCATCTTGCTGTACACCTGAAACTAATACAACATTGTAAATCAACTGTGCTTCAATACAAATTTTAAAAACAAAACAAAACAAAAAACCTAAAAACAAAACTGCTGTGCTGACCAAAAAAATAATAATAAAGTAATTTATAGCTATCACCTACTGCCTCTTACTCTGAGAAACAGAACCAACTGGTCACCAGAATTTCTTATTGGAAAATGTCTCCCAGGATCATATAATAAATTGATAAACCATAAATTACAACCTAAGTGGTTACTAGATTGAGATGATAAAAGATACTGAATGTCATTCTTTCCAGAGCTATCTGAGAATTTCTCCAAACATAAACCTTGAACAACTACCTTCTCCTCAAAATAAGATCTGAGACCTTATATGACAATATCCTGGATGAATGTAATAGTTCCTTTCCTCCCAAACTTACACTACCATTGATCATTTTATTTAACAAATCTTTATTGAATGTCTAAAGTATGCAAGGTACTGTTTTGCCATGAAAGACACAGCAGTAAGCCAAACAATACACCTGTGCTATTCCCCCCCACCCCCCCCGCCCCCACAACAGGATTCATTTCTCCACTCTTTCCTGGTCCTCTGTTCCCCAGGAGACTGACTTCTAAGACTGGCTTCACTTGGGCTTCTTGCCAGCTGATTTCTGCTCAGGTTTTAATAGGCACACTGGTATGAGACAGAAGGAAGGGAAGAAAGAAGAGCTGGTAACTTCTTCTCCTGCTTCTCCTCACTTTCAGGATCGTGTCTCTCTGAGTTCCTCGAAGATTACGTCTTCTTTAAGAAAAGCCTCGTTCCTAGATTTAGCTTTCACTGAGCTTTACTAATTCGATTTTCCACTTGCCCTTTCAGTATACCTTATTTGTACCCATAACCCTGTCCATACTGCTGGGAAGTAATCCCTCTTTATGGTCTCTTTATTTGAACTATCTGCAAGGATTTCTGATTCCTGATGGGATCCTGGAGTGATACATGCTTGGGACTTATAGAACTCACATTCTATGGTGGCAGTGGTTCAGGGGGAGGAAAGAGAGAAAAACCATCAAACATATAATGATATAATACAAAGTCATAAGAATATGTGCTATTAAGAAAAAGTGAAGCAAAACAAGAGTAATAGGGGTGGGATAGTTGGAGGTAGACTTTTAATAGACTGTAGACAGAAAATTTTTCTAAAGAAGTAACATTTTGACATAGACAAATAAAATTATAAAATTAATCTTAAGGATATCTAGAGCATTCAGAACAGAGGAAACAGCCAGTTCAAAGGCCCTGAGGTGGGAAATTAATTAGTAGGTTTGAGGATAGCTAGAAGGTTAGTGTGGCTACTTGATCATACTTGGTCATTCATTAATTTGCATTCATTACTTCTAGTTTTAAGCACTGCTCTAGAAAATGGAGATGAAAGTCATGGTCTCTGCCTTCATGGAGCTAACAGAAACAGTAACAAAGTCCTTTTCTTCTGCTTAAATTAAAAAAGAGGAAAAAAATATATTAAAATGTTACACCGAATTATACCAAATCATACCAAATTATACCAAGTATACCAAATACATAGCATTTGGACTCCTGTAAAGTACAATCTCAGCCAGACACTTCCATAAGCCTTGTTCTAATGTTCACATGTCAAATTCAAGATCCACTCATTACACATTCAACAAAGTCAAAGGCTACTAAAAAGATGATTGCCAAAAAGAAAATATAAATAAATACTTAATGCTATTTTAAAATAAAATTGCTATGTTATGATAGCAAAGTATGCATATTGGTAACCATGTTTGTAAAAGATAAGAAATTGGAGGATGTCTTTTAGAGACCTAAAATGTTTTACATTATGACAAAGTATAAACATAATAAAAGAGATAAAAAGAAGTCTCACCATGAAAAGAATAAGGGGAAATGGTACTGGAATTAAGATATTGGAAGAAGCCCTTCATATTGATAGTGACAAATGTTAGAATTGGCCATGGAAGCCTTGGTTTCCTTTAAGAAAAGGAATGAATGAAATAGACAGTGATATGCATGAAGAAAACATAGGTTTTCATTCATGAAAAAAACATTGATCAAGTATGTAGTAACTGCATACTATTCTGCATGGCCTCTTGGGAATAGAAATAATAAGGAAGCCACACTCCTAGTACTGAAAGTCCCTGTAAGAAGAAAAGACAAATACATGACCAGATGCCAGATGCCAGAAAAAATCAGTCCAAGAAAAGGCACTATTCTCAGTAGTCTGCTACTGCTAAGTCACTTCAGCAGCCCACCAGGCTCCCCCGTCCCTAGGATTCTCCAGGCAAGAACGCGGGACTGGGTTGCCATTTCTTTTTCCAATGCATGAAAGTGAAAAGTGAAAGTGAAGTCGCTCAGTCGTGTCTGACCCTCAGCGACCCCATGGACTGCAGCCTTCCAAGCTCCTCCGTCCATGGGATTTTCCAGGCAAGAGTACTGGAGTGGGGTGCCATTGCCTTCTCCACTCAGCTGTCTAGCTCTTAACAAATTTTTAGTCACATAACATCCACAATTTGAGGACATTCCGTTAATACTGCACTTCAGAAAAAATTGATAAAGGTATTGGGAAGGGGTTACAGTCAGTATCTCTCGCCTCACTTATTCCACATCTAATCCTCATGGAGTTGTCTTTCCCTTTACTTTGAGTGTATTCCATAAGGGGGCCAGAACAGAGAAGTAACCAGCACACACATTCAGCAATTTTCAATCTATCAGTATGGCTGCATTCATTCTGAAGACCTATTTTCTACATATTATCTAGCAGGTGATGATAGATTGCAAATATAAATTGTCTCATGGGTCTAAATTCTGTCTGGCCAATACCTACAGTAAGAGTGAATGGCATTCAAAATTCTTCACAAAGAATTACCAATTAGCGGACTTCTCTGGCGGTCCAGTGGTTAAGAGTCTGCACTTCCACTGCAGAGGGCATGGGTTCCATCCCTGGTTGAGCAGCTAAAATTGCTCATGCCCTGAGGTTCAGCCAGCAAAAAAAAAATTACCGACTAATTCATCCAGTCCAGTGCTACAGACTGATGCAAATGTGGTTGTTCAATAACCCGTGTTGTGAAAAAGGAAGTTTCACAATGCCTAGGGTATTCCATATGAGCAACAGAACCCCATTCACCCACAACCTGGAATCTATTATATTATACCTACATGTTTTGTTTTCCATTGCACGTAGTTATTTTCTCCAGAAATTCACCTTGCTGGTTATATTTTGCTGAATCTAGACACTTATCTAACTGGAAGTTTCAAAAGACTACAAAATTGATAGAGGGAAATGGTGAGGACAGGTAATGATGAAATTTAAAATGTCATGGAGTGTGAATTACTTATACATAGGTTAACAGAAACTGCCTGTATCTTCCAAAATTACTTTCATTCCCAGGCTTCCATAGCAGCTGTATATTTCTATATCCCCCTCTGTTCTGTACAACCAACCATGCTGCTACTGCTAAGTTGCTTCGGTCGTGTCCAACTCTGTGCAACCCCATGAACTGTAGCCCACCAGGCTCTTCTGTCCATGGGATTCTCCGAGCAAGAATACTAGACTGGGTTGCCATGCCCTCCTCTAAGGGATCTTTCTGACCCAGGGATTGAACCTGTGTCTCTTACATCTCCTGTATTCTCAGGCACGTCCTTTACCACCACCAACAACCATAATTAGCCAAAATAATTGTTATACCCTTCATTTACATCAGCAGATCATATTATATTAATTATTTTTAAAAATCTGGTGCTAGGTTGATCATAACCTCTTCAGTTAGAGATTATTTTCCACATTTTGCATATGATTCTTTTCACTTCAGTTCAGTTCAGTCGCTCAGTCATGTCCGACTCTTTGCAACCCCACGGACCACAGCATGCCAGGCCTCCCTGTCCATCACCAACTCCTGGAGTTCACCCAAACTCATGTCCATCGGTGAGTCGGTGATGCCATCCAACCATCTCATCCTCTGTCATCCCCTTCTCCTCCTGCCCTCAATCTTTCCCAGCATCAAGGTCTTTTCAAATGACTCACCTCTTCACATTAGGTGGCCGAAGTATTGGAGTTTCAGCTTTAACATCAGTCCTTCCAATGAATATTCAGGACTAATCTCCTTTAGGATGGACTGGTTGGACCTCCATGCAGTCCAAGGGACTCTCAAGAGTCTTCTCCAACACCACAGTTCAAAAGCATCAATGATTCTAAGGTTTGAAGTCTTTTTGATGTATTTTTAAAGTTAAGATTTTAAAATTAAAAAAAATAAAATTAAAAAAAAATAAAAAGAAAAAAAATAAATAAAATAAAAAGGAATTCTTGGGAGTTTTCCTGGTGGCTCAGTGGTTAAAGAATCTGTCTTGCAATACATGGGATGAGAGTTCTACCCCTGGCTGTGGAACTAAGATCCCACATGCTGCAGAGCAACTAAGCCCATGTGTCACCACTACTGACCCCCGTGTACTCTGGGGCCTCAAACCCACAACTACTGAGCCCACATGCCACGTCAAAAGACCCTGTATGATGCAACAAGCATCTTGTGTGCCACGGCTAAGGCCTGATGCAGCCTAATTAATTAATTAATTTTAAGAAGGAATTCTTATCTCCAGGTATCGACCTACCCATGCCAACCTATGATTTACACAATAAACAAGATACCAAGTGTACAAGTCACAGAACTCCTATATAATGTTTCTACCAAGGAAAAATAACTTCCACATTTTTTATTGGATCCTAGTTTTTCAAATACCCTTTGCCAATATAGAGACTACCCAAGGACATTGATGAACATTTCTATTAAGCAACTATAGTGTACAGAGCCATTTTCTAGACACTATAGAAAATGCAAAACATAAAAAGAGAATGCCTGCTCCACATAAGCTTTTTCTTTAAAATGAGATCTAAGGTAGACACATTCAAAAGGAAAGAATAAAAATGAGTCTGATAATGCATTCAAGTTGCATATAAGATGCTACAGGATGCAAACAAAGGGATAAATCAACTGGGATAATGATAATTAGGGGAAACTCCTTGAAGCAGATGACTGTTGAGATGGTTTTATTTCCCTTATTTGTGAAAATCTGGTCCAACCGTTTTTGACAAAGTAAACTTCCAGCTTGATGTGATTTGGGATCTGTGTGAAAACAACTGAATCTGTTCTTTTATAAGAAAAAAGAAGGGCAGAAGAGATTCATCACCTCTGCAAAGGGAAGAAAAACTATACTTCATCTTTAGGCACTCCCTCTTCTCTGAAATATGATTCATATCTTCCACCATGGAATAGTCTGTTTTGCCTTGCATTGTTCTACTGAATGATGGAGTAAGATGATAAAGCATTTCATCTGAGGATGCAAAACAGTGACAGGTTAGATTATACATTGAGGTTATTGGGATACAAATGTGATAGCTTAGGGCACCCTTTTCAGGAAAAGAAAACTGATGATCTTTTATATTTCTTGTAGGAAGCAGCAATTTTGAACATATAAGTTTTCGCCAGCCCTAGTCAAAAGACACAAGGATATATATATATATATATATATATATATATATATATAAATCTTCTTGCCTAGTTTTCCTGGAGTCTATTAACAAAGAAGATTCATCTCTGGCCTCAGCACACTGCTCTACTTTGAAGCTCTTTAAAAAATGATTTTACATGATATTCTTCACTTTTCACAGAGGAAAAAATCATGTGACTGATTCAACCAACTATTTAATAATTAGAGCTGAATTGTTAGCCACTGTAAAATACAATTATATCCAAAGGAATAGTTAGCTTTCTGACAAAGAGTGACAATCTGCATTTATTTAAACTCAGAGATGTAGGTCTGCTGTCTTTGGTGTTACAGCATGATTTTCCTTAGCTCTGTCTTTATCCAGAGCCAGATTCCCCAAATTTAGAGAGAAACTTAGATTCTGAGCCAAAACATCATTTTTGAATTGCCAGAAGCGGCCTGTTAATTTTTCCCATGTTCTTATAAATTCAATTAAAAGCTGAAGCTTAGATCAAATTAAAATGACTTGCTTCATTATCAAACATCCAGCCATCCAGCTGTTCACAATATTAATGTTAATACATTTCATGTACAATAGTATTTTCTGATGTTCTCTTTAGGTTCCCTCATGTCTGTAGTCAATTAATTATTTGTTATGTGTGTGCTTATGGCAGCCTAGCTTCCTGTTTTCACTACCTTTTCTGCTTCCACAAAGCTCTAAAACACTTAAATACGGACATTCATGAATCATAACTAAATTCAAATTCAAATCATAACTAAATTCAATAAATCCTTTATTTTCTTTCCTTTGAAAACAGGTCTTATACTAGAAAGGAACGAAGTCTAACATCTCTGAAGAACTTAAATACAATTCTTCATTATCAGACATTATGACCACAATCCATCTACCAGCATACGTCTATCATGGCAGATATCTGGCATCTTGACAAAAACTGTAGCACCGAATATGAATGAGGAGATAGCAAGATATGCCACTTTCTTGAAGACTGAAAATAGTGATGATTGAAATAACTGTGAATCATCATATTTTTATTTTCAGAAGGATTAAAAACAAGTGCTTTAACTGAAATCCAAAGATGTATGCCTACCTGGTAGAAAGAGCCATCCCATTCAGTCAGTAACCAGTAGTCATTACTAATGCACAGTAAATCATTATTAATGCACAATAGTATGGAGAAGGAAATGGGAACCCACTCCAGTATTCTTGCCTGGAGAATCCCATGGACAAAGGAACCTGGAGGGCCACAGTGCACAGAGTCGCAAAGAGTCGGACACAACTAACACACATTCACACAAAGTACTATTGCTAAGACAGACCCATACATATAAGAAAATTAATCAAAATGAAAGTAATTATCACCAACAAATAAGCAAAACCGATTAGATGATTAGCAAAAATCACTAAAAAAGAGTATTTTGGAAACAACACAATTTCAGCTACTTCCCTTCCTCATAGTAATCCCTTCCTGGACTTCTATCTATCTGTAGCTACCTGAATCACCTGAGTCCTTCTTAACCTGTCATGGAAATTTAGTCTATCTTTAGTATCTGTTTAAGACTAACATACTATTTCTGTCCCAGTAACTACACATCCACACATACTTCCTAGCCTCAACCATCACTCCTTTAGCAACAAAAAATGTTATGGCCATTCTAAATGATCCACACACATTCATACTCAACAGAGAGCAAATTAGCAGGGAAAGAAACGGAAAAAAGACATTTCAGATAGGGGAGATATGAAGCACAAAATACCACACTCTGTGTATAGAATTACAATCATTGCCAACAGAAGAAGTACAAGCTGAGGTTTATCAAAGGAAGGGGCACCCTCATGGCTTTCAATTATGGGCCACGTGATCAAAAGTGCAAATTAAGAAAATATTTTCAGGCAATAGTGAGTCAAAGAGTTCATGATTGACATATGAGTATTAAAGATACTAATACATTAGGCAAGTGAATATGGCATCTTTATCCATACTTGATTGTTCTTTTGTCAACAAACTTTCATAATGTCCCAGTCTCAACATACGATATCAATGTTATTAAACTTTTGGTTTCAAAATTTTATAATTAATTATGTTCATCTTTTCTTATTTATTAATTGACCCAAGCTTTCTAATATGGTATCTCTCAAAGTATCAACTCTAGACACCTACATCAGAGGGCCTCACTTGATGCTTGTTAACATGTAGAACTTGGGTCAGATATGCTGAATCAGAGTGCCACCTAGGAATCTGAATTTTGACATTCTCAGCTGATTCTGATACACGATGAAATCTAACCACATCACAGCATGATACCTATCTGTGATGAATTAGACTAAGGTCACTGCTGACAGAAAGTTAGTACAATCTGACTTTTGTCTGCTGAATGTGGTGTCAGTGTTTTGCCAAGGCATATTTCTCAGAGCCCTGCTCACTGGAGATGCTCTTGAACAAAATTTCTGTGGCCAAATGCATTTCTGATATGATCAAATTTATATATTGCTATTATTAATTATAATTAATAATATATTAAAGGTTCTGAGAAGTCCTGCATTAAAAGAAAAACAGCATTTCCCAAATTTATTTGATTATGAAACCCTTTATTATCATACAAATTTATTTGACTATGAAGCCCTTTATTATCATAAATCCATTTATATACTATAGGATGAAATGCTAATATGAGCATATTTCTAAAATAACACTCTCATGCTCCACTGTTATGGTGTTGGTGATTATCATATTATTGAATTATTTTCCATTTCCAGTTTATTAAGATTTTTAAAAACCAGGGTTATATTGGGATATATTTAAAAATCAGGGATATAACTGATGGTGGTAAAGGGTCAATGCATTGATGAAAACAAAATACATTGAAATTCCGAATGATTTTTCAATAAATTGCTCAATTTATTAATGTGTTAGTTATGATCTGAATATCTTTATAATAAGAAGTCCACCAACAAAACTTAGTTGACAAATTGTGAGTCAGAAAACAGAGGCTCAGTTCTCCTGTTAGAATGTTAAAAAAATTTTTGTTAGATCACTAAGTGAGAAATCATTTGGAGGCATTAGCAGATCAACTGTAATTTGTAAAGCAACCTTTATCAGTTGTAGTTAAGATGGTTTTCAATGATTGCCTCATTAGAATGCGGCATCCCCCTTTCCTGTAACACACATGATGCATTCTCCATTACCTGGCTGTGGATTCACTGCAGTGTGGATTTATTTGTGAGATTCTGAGCACATCTTCATCACCTCACACCAGACTATTGAACAGCACCTCAATCCCAGGACACTGGAAACACACCAAAAACATCTGACTCTGTCTGCTCAAATATTACCCAAACAGCCTTCCTTCTGCCTATTTACACATTAGAGCCTAGAGAGCAAACTTTCACCTTTATAGAAATAATGTTTCCAGAAGGTACAATTTATTCTATTTATGCATCAACTCTCTTGACCTTACTGATATCACTGTTACCAGTTTTGCCATCATCAGTTCCTTGTTCCCTAAGGAGCCTCTAACTTCTCTATAGAGTTTTAAATAAAATCAAGCCCATTTAGGAAAGTACAGATATGGAAACTTTTTAAAGCTGGGAGCAAGTATGATACCAGCAGTAATTAAAGAAAAAAGGTAGAAATCATTTAAAGACTGTATGAAATATCATAGAACGTCCCATTGTGAAAAGCAGTTTAGCACAGAATTAGCAGTCAAGGCTTTCTGCCAGCCTGCTTAGCAGCTGTTAAAACTTGTTTGGAACCTTTGCATGAGAAAGGCTGCAGCAACTGTAAACCACAGTGGTTCATCTGAAATACATTTATGGTTATGAAAAGCACAGCAAAACATCTGCAAAAGAAAGCAAGCACTAGGGGGTTAGAAGGGCAAGTTAGTGAAGCTTCCCAGAATTATCTCAGGGCCTGTCAGGGAAGGTTAAGAAAGAGGCTTCCCCAGAAGCTGCCAGAGACAGAACTGAAGCTGCCAAGAGTTAAAGGAAGCGAACAAAGGGTAGAGGGACCCAAAGGATTTCTATCTTATAGGCTCAGTGTGAAGAAACGTAGAAAGGCACTAAGCTCCAAAGTAGAGACGTATACGTTAGGAAATTGAATGAATTGAGCCTTGTATGATCAACACTGTTTGCACACAAATTTTGTAATGGGAAAAGTACTAATTACAATGACGTCCAAAGAGTAGCTTCTCCAATGCTCCTTCAGATGCAATAAAAACTGAATTTCCACATGGGCTAATAAATTAGGAACTTGATCAGAAAGATTGAAAAATGTGTTTGCAAAAGAAAATAGAACATTCGAGTGGAAAGTCAAAGAAGGCACCGTGGAGAATTGCAAGCAATTAATAGTCCTAAAGATTGACAAGCATTTGAGTCAAGTTCACAATAAATGCAGAAAAACATATCCAGGAATTTAAGAAGACATCAGCTATTATCAGTGGGTTATTTTGCCCTCCATTTACACTGGCCAAGTGGTTTACCCTCTATCATTCCTCTTTCTTATAATCTTCTATGTCATTCATAGGTCAAATATATGTTAAATGGAAATTAACAGAGATTTATGTTAAAAAGCTTCACAATAAAATGCAAGTCTCTGTTGATTAATTTTCCATAATTGTTTATCAGTAACCTTAGACAAATGTATAGAATGTTCAAAGCATTTATTTTCTGAAGAGTTATAAATCTAAGATTGTACTGGATAGCTGCCATGGTCTTCTAATGTATTACAAGACAGCGTTGATGATTGCTATGCATTTAAAAGATTGTTGTTCTTTATTTTAAAAGCTGGATAAGTGATTATTAGAGCACCTACTTAAAGCCACACCCCCTGAAGTCAATAAAACATAGAAATATTTTTTAAGTTACAAGTTAAGTTTTAAGTTCATACTACTTTCTACATCTTACTGCTAGATTAAGTAGATTCCTAAATTGAGTGATAATAAATAGGGTGATGATAATATGTTAACATTAGAATGATTATACAAGAAGTCAGAACAAAGTAAACACTTTTGTGTTATACATTTCTAACTCTGTGTTTACAGACAACATTTCTTAAGGAGGTTCATCTTGTATTGATGCAATAGTTTTCCTTAATATTAGAATCTCCACATTCCAAATTCCTCCACACCAGGTCAATCTACTACAATCAATTAACTTCTCAGAGTCGATGCTATTTCTGCACCATCTTCCATGATGTCCCCCTACTCTAAATATTCTCACATGTGTGCATACTCAGTTGCCCCAGTTGTGTCCAACTCTTTGTGACCCTATGGACTGTAGCCCACCAGGTTCCTCTTTGCATGGGATTCTCCAGGCAAGAATACTGGAATGGGTTGCCACGCCCTTCTCTAGGTGACCTTCCAGACCCGGGGATCAAACCCACATCTCTTATGTCTCCTGCATTGGCAGGTGGATTCTTTACCACTAGTGCCACCGGGGAAGCCCTTGGGGGCTAATGTCTCTGACCTATTTTTTCATCTATTAATGATAAATTACAGGCTAATTCCTTACATGGTATTCTCATTTAAATGAGTTGAAAAACTTTGGAGGCTTAAGGATGTGTGTGTGTGTGTTCCTTCTATAATCAATATTTGTATATATAGTCACTGAGATCCTGGATTTTGATATTTAAACTGTTCAGTAAGTTTTCAGAATTTAAAAAAAATGACTTGTCCTGGCCAGCTGTTTTTATAGCTCCTGTCTACTAGCTGGCTTTAAATAATAACAACAGAAAGAGAAAGTATACCATTATTTACAGATACTGTCAAACCATGTGCACTGAATTTCTTGCCCCTCTTCCACTACTTGTCTCTTGCTTTCAGAGAGTTTAAATCTCATACCCACTCCTGGGCCTCTGACTGTCCAAACTCACTTGGCTTTCACTTTTCTTTAAGTATAAATCGCATCGGCTTGTACCTTTCTAAGACACAGTTACCACATGTACTTAGCCACATTCTAAGTAAAACCAAAAAATGCACAAATGTTTATATTGCAATAACATCTTCTAATATGATTCTGCCATTGCTATTTGAAAATATAGGTTTTATTATCCAGTTAAAAATAATGCAGATTAGAAAATATCTGTATCTGGAAACACTGGGTGTCAGATTTGCAAGTTTCCAAAATATATAAATTTTCATTTATTTCTGCAACATCCTAATAAGTTATTGACTTTAATTCCTAGTTGTTTTTATGGAATAAATTGATTCCCTACAAAACTGAATGTAAATGTGCTACTCAAATAATTTCTATGACTAATTATGATTTTCTGTGAAAATCTCCAGCAAATTCTCATCCCCCAACTTTCTGAACCTAATAAACCCTTATGATTTTTAAATGACTGAACTGTCCACCTGTGTGGATCTTGGGACTACCTGGTGTTATAAGCAGTGATAGCCAGAGAAGCAGAGCAATGGAAATGGCCAAAAAAAAAAAAAAAAGCCTACATATGTTCCATACCAAAACACAGTTGCTGCTTCAGGGCAAAAGGTACTGAAAGTCAGGATATGGCAAGGAGTTAATATTTCTGTAGGATGAGGTTTTACATGTCTTTCTCTTTGTGTCTGCCAATAAAATGAAATTATGGCATTAACTATCATGTTCCCTACTGTTATCTTAAGTGGTCTTAACATTTGTAATATAAGAACCTCAACTGTTTACCTCTAATGTTACTATAAACACTCTCATAATAGACCCTTCTAATTGATTGGTGAACAATTGATCACTGATACCAGCCTGCTAATAAATCTATCATGGATGAAAACAATAATGCTTATTTACTAAGATTTTAGCAGAATCTGTGCTAGAATCTATAACAATTAATAGTTAGAAACCTTGCTCGGGGGAAGATATAACCTAGATTGCCACAAATGGATTTGAAACCTGCTCAAAAGCAAACAACACAGCATTACCCCCACATTTTGAATCAGTTAATGATGAACATAAGTAGAATGATTGAAAAGCCTGACTCTCCTCTTTTGACACTTGAAATGTTTCTGGGATATACATAAACAAGAAATTGAAAACATAAAGAAAAGAACAGTGGCTCCAAAAACCCAGTTATTCAACCAAAAGACATTATTAGGTGCCCTGAGTTATTCAAGTACAGTTTTCTTGTACTTTTATGTGGTAGGTTAGGTCTCTGTGGTATCCTCACACCCAAAAGTCAAACCCCAAAACTCACCAGTAGTCAAAGATTTTAAACAATGCAGGATACAGGATGCTTGGGGCTGGTGCACGGGTATGACCCAGAGAGATGGTAGGGGAGGGAGGTGGGAGGGGGGCTCAGGGTTGGGAGCTCATGTACACCCGTGGCGGATTCATGTTGATGTATGGCAAAACCAATACAGTATTGCAAAGTAAAATAAAGTAAAAACAACAACAACAACTGCTTGGCATACTTTAAAATCTAATTGACCTTCTTTAAATACAATCCTGACAAGAGATACAAAACAGTATATTCATTTCCAAGGGCTGCTATGAAAAAAATCACCACTAACTATGTGACTTAAAACCACAGAATCTGACTCCCTCACAGTTCTGGGGCCAGAAGGTTGAAATCAAGGTGTTGGCAGCGTCATTCTTTCTCTGCAGCCTCTATGAGTGGATCCTTCTTTGCTTTTTCCAATTTCCGGTGGCCCCAGACGTCCACTGGCTCATGGTAAAAGAATTCCAATCTCTGCCTCTGTCTTCACATGGCTGTCTTCCTTGTGTCTTCATGTGTCCAAGTTTCCCTCTTGTAAGGTGAGGTGGTGAGAGGTGAAGTCGCTCAGTCGTGTCCGACTCTTGCGACCCCATGGACTATAGCCTACCAGGCTTCTCCGTCCATGGGATTCTCCAGGCAAGAATACTGGAGTGGGTTACCATTTCCTTCTCCAGGGGATCTTCCCGACCCAGGGATCGAACCCAGGTCTCCCACATTGGAGGCAGACGCTTTAACCTCTGAGCCACCAGGGAAGCCCAAGAACCCCATTATTACCTGCTCTTAACTTGATTACATTTGCAAAGACCTTATTTCCAAATCAGGTCACAGTAACAGAAACCAGGGATTAGGCTTGTCATATCTGTTTTTTTTTGTTTTTTTTTTTGTTTTTTTTTTTTGTTTTTTTTTTTTTTTTTTTTTTTTTTTTTTTTTATCCTGGGAGGGGACGGCCACAATTCAGCCCATAACACTGGGCAAAATGATGTCTGGATGCCCTCCTTTGGGTTCTATCTTTCCTTAGCTCTTCCACTCAAATGTTGAACAAGAAATCCAATTACATTCTAGAGATTTAATTTTGATATATATTTTTTTATAAAATACTGACTAAATGTGACACTCGGTTAAATGCAAGCACAGAGATTCAATTTACTTTTTTAAATCATTTTTCAACTTTCTTCCAGATCCTACTGGATAAATATATATCTCAGAACTAGAATCAAGTACACAGTCATTAAAGACCAAAACCCACAGATGTCACAGGCTCCATGTGGCTGACGTCTTTAAGCAGACAGTCTGCTACAATCTGTACCAACTGACCCTTCCAGGTGGTGGACAAACGAAGCCCCAGGGAAGCCATATAGTTTCAATCTAGCTTCAGGGTAACATATATCACAGAAATCAACTTGTATTATTTTTTTTTAATTTCCCCTTAGGTGATCTAGGTGATTCTTAATCGCCTTCCTTCTTAAATTTGTCCTGGGGAAAAGTGAGTAGTATATAACTTCCGTTATTCGGTGAGACTTGTATCTTTAGGTGAATGCTGATGATGAATGAAATTGCATCCTTACTGTGAGATGACAACCAGTCACAGGGGCAGGCTTGTAGAGAGATGTCTTAAGGAAAGTATAATAGCTAGGACAAGCTTTATCATAGGCTAGTGATATATTCTTGTAAAAGAAAGTGATGAATCAATTCATCACTGTCAGAACAATACTTTTCTTTAAGCATTTTTGAAATGTTTTGTTGCTCCACCTGATTAACTTAAATGCAAACAAAATAAGCAGATGGCAATGACATTTGCCATCCTATAGGGAGGAATGGTGTACCATGTGCCTTACACCTGAACTTTTCTGAGCCTTTTAATTCTCAAATCTAGGTATAAGGCTTCCTCACTCTCTGAGCTGGATGAGGCTCCCTGGCAGGAGGAAGAAAGGGAACCCCCTAGGCCAATCAATATCCTGTCATTTTTCAGTTGCTCAGTCACGTCCGACTCTTTGTGACGCCATGGACTGCAGCATACCAGGCTTCCCTGTCCTTCACTATCTCCTGGAGCTTGCTCAAAGGCACGTCCATTGAGTCAGTGATGCCATCCAACCACCTCGGCCTCTGCCGTCCCCTTCTCCTCCAGCCTACCTGCTCAAAATGACGATGTTTTGCTGGTGTTCCCATGCTGACCTGTATTCTGGTTTCCACCCTATCTTTTGTGTATTAGATTCTAATAGGTGGTGTTGTTCCTATAACTAGATTTGGTCTTTTGCCTGAGTATGTAACTCTCTGCCTGGGTTTCTATACCATTCCCCAAGTCTACAGTTCTGAATGATCACTGAGTCCTGGCAAAACCTTGGCTCCATCCTAAATCCCAGTTCCTCTTTCTGGCTGAGTAATGCTTACCAAAGATCTACTTAAGGCCAATTTGCTACTGTTGTATCTGTACCGTCGGTCAGAAGCGAGTGGTAGACCTCGTTGGGTCTCATCTTATATTCTCATATCCCATATTCCTGTCCTGCCCTTCCAGTGATTAGTCAGATATGGTTTCCAGTTCACCTTGGTCTGACCCATTTAATACTCCAGTTATGAATTGAGATAGGGGCTGGCCAAAAAACTCGTTCAGATTTTTCCTTATAATCTTATGGAAAAATCTGAACAAAAATTTTGGCCAACCAAATAGTTTGTTGAAAGTGATAACTCCAAATGAGCAATCAGTAAAAAATACAAGCACATGTAGAAATAATAAGTATAGTCACATATTAACTTGTTTCAGAAATTAAGTGGCATACTTCTGACATTGTCCACTATTGCTTTTTTTTATCTGTGTTGAAGGTTTGGGACTTCTATTTTCCCCTAAGTAATCTAGTAATGTCTTAATTCCTTTCTTTCTTTTTTTAAATCAATAGGTATAGGATCAAGCTTGTGTCTGTTTATTAGTATTCTTCATCTCAAAATTGTTTCAAGCTTAAATCTTCATTGGTTGTCTCTGATTTTATTAATATACAGTTTCATGCTGATGTTGAGAACTTTTTAAATTTGAACATTGCTCTCCCACCAGATGAAGGAGACTTTGCTTAATAAGAATCCCCCTGTTGTAGACTGACTTATGTTCATCCAAATTTCATATGTTGAAGTTCTAACCTCCAATGTCACAGAATGTGACTAACTTTGGAAATAGGGCCTCTAAAGAGGTAGGTAAGGTTAATGAGGTCATAAGGTTGGGGCCCTAATCCAAATAAAATTGGTGTCCTTATAAGTAGAGGAAGAGACAACAGGGCTATGCACTCAGAGTAAAGGCCATGTAAATACATAGTAAGAAGACTGACATTTGCAAGCAAAGCAGAGAAGCCTCAGGAGAGTGAACCCTGCTTACTCCTTGATCTTAAACTTCTACCCTCCAGAGCTATGAGAAAGTAAAATTCTGTTGTTTAAGTCACTCAGTTGGTGGGCTTATATAATGGCAGCCCCAGTACACTAACATACACCCTTTTAAGTCACAACCCTTGAGTTAAGAACAAAAAGAGGATGATCTTTGACACTTTGTAATATCTTATTCTCGATATTTGTTGCTTTCCTAGAAAATAAACCATGCGCTTCTACTATTTGTGTTAAGAATAATATATTGTAACAATCGTGTTTTAGAAATTTATTTCTAATTGGAGGATAATTGTTTTACAGTGTTATGTTGGTTTCTGCCATACATCAACATGAATCAGGCCCCCCTCCTCTTGAACCTCCCTCCCATCTTCCACCCCATCCCACCCCTCTAGGTTGTCACAGAGCACTGGGTTGGCACTCCCTGCATCATACAGCAAATTCCCACTGGCTATCTATTTTACATATAGTAATGTATATGATTCAATGCAGAGGGTGGGACAAATTGAGTAACAATCACTTTTAACCACTAGTTATACCTAGAATTTTTAGAAAGTTGATTAATAGTCAGGAAACCTGATTGTAAACTGTCTAGCCAATTAACCAGTCATGCAACCTTGTTCAGGTCTTTTCATCTTCTCGAACTTTGGTTTATTTACCTAGATGAAGGGGATAACAAGTCTTATCTTGATCACCACAAAAGTACTCTGAGAATCAAAAGTGAAAGAGTATGAAAGTATTTTGAAGTTGTGAATCTCTATAAAAATGTAAAGTCTTTGTTTTAGTAAAAGGCAAGGATTGCTTAACATTTATAAAGAAGCCTTTTTGTCCCCCCAAATTCACCAAGTGTTGCAGAATAACTATAAAGTAATGCACTGTATACCCAACAAAAACTGCAGGGGAGAAAAGACCTAAGAAACCCATAGTCCTGATATACTTTGGTAATTAAAATATCAGCTTTGGAGGAGGGGGACAGATACATTAAGAGTTTGGGATTAGCAGATACAAGCTATTATATATAAAATAGATAAACAACAAGGTCTTACTATATAGCACAGGGAAGTATATTCAATATATTGTAATAAACTATAATGGAAAAAAATCTGAAAAAGTATATACAGCTTCCCTAGTGGCTCAGATTTTAAAGAATTTGCTTACAATGCAGGAGACCCAGGTTCGATCCCTGGGTCAGGAAGATCCCCTGGAGAAGGGAATGGCAACCCACTCCAGTATTCTTGCCTGGAGAACTCCATGGACAGAGGAGCCTAGCAGGCTATAGTCCATGGGGTCCCACAGAGTCAGATAGGACTGAGCAACTAACACTAACAAATGCTAATATACATTATCTGATTGGAAATCTGTCCTGAGTATTCAATGGAAGCACTGATGCTGAAGCTGAAGCTCAAGCTCCAATACTTTGGCCACCTGATGAGATCTGACTAATTGGAAAAGACTCTGATGCTGGGAAAGATAGAAGGCAGGAGGAGAGGATGGTTGGATGGCATCACTGACTTGATGGACATGAGTTTGAGCGAGCTCCAGGAGTTGGTGATGGACAGGGAGGCGTGATGTTCTGCAGTCCATGGGGTCGCAAAGAGTCAGACACAACTGAGCAGCTGAACTGAACTGAATATACGTCATGGAAATCACTTTGTTGTACACCAGAAACTAACACAACATTGTAAATCAACTATACTTCAATTAAAAAATAAAAATAAAAGTACCAGTTTAGGCCCAGAAAAATCTGAATTTAAGCTCTGCCAGTTCTCTCGAATGCAATTCTTTCAACCTTAGTTTCCTCATCTAGAAAAGGGGGAAAATAATATTTACCTCATAGATTATTTACCACAGTAACTGAGATAATAATGAATGTAAAGCAAGTAACACCATATTAGTAAAGCATACAGTAAGCACTCAATAAATGTCGGTTATCATTATCTTTGATAATATTTTTATTGCTACTAAAAGCCTAGACATTTTTTGGGAGACTATGACTGTTCTCACACTTTCTCAAACCACAACTGCACTATACCTTAACACCTTCAATCCTCACAGATAAACCTTGCAGAAAAACTGGGTGGTGATGGTAGCTGCGTAGTCATGTCTGACTCTTTGTGATCCCATGGACTGTAGCCCACCAGGCTTCTCTGTCCATGGGATTCTCCAGGCAAGAATACTGGAGTGGGTTGCCATTCCCTTCTCTAGGGGATCTTCCTGACCCAGGAACTGAACCCAGGTCACCTGCATTGCAGGCAGATTCCTTACTGTCTGAGCCACCAGGGAATCCTGCAGAATAACTAGAGAAATGCAAAACCTAGAAAGTGATCATGGAAAGGAAACTGATTCAAAAGGAAAAACAAAAAACAAAAAACAAAACCCTGTGGCTTCCATTTTCATGAAAGAGAAAGCAAAGTCTGATGAGACTGTCAGACCAAACTGAATGGTACAACCCACATTTGGATTCTACATGAATGGGGCCAGGTGGCCAGGCATAGACTGCAGGGAATCTGACCAGATGGTCACAGGTCAGCATTTAAGCACTGAGATTCAAACTGGTTTTAAATAAGGAAACAGCAGAACTGAGGCCGAGATGGGGAATAGGAGAACAGATGGGGTGGTTCACACAAAAGCATAACTGGGGTAGGACACAAAAAAGTGCCTGTCTGACGGCCTGCTCTGTGTGCTGATTCAAACATCCTTGTGAGTTCAAGTATTTAAGGACTAGTAGGTGTGCACAGTACTGGTGAATGAGGCTGTGACCTCCAGGTCTGATGACTACGGAAGAGGCTTTTGATCAACAAGGAGTCTGAAGTGTTCTGGAAGTCCCCTCAGCTATTTTTGCATGTGTACATGAGTCTAAAAATTATCTTGTATATATGCAGGCAGTGTGTTGATCACACAATGAGTGACAGGGACTGGCCTGAGGTTCTAGACTTTCCACATTTTGATCTTGGTATATGAGATCTATGCTAATTGTACCCATCACCCGTGTTACAGGTATTCTTTTCTATTTTTGTTAGGATTGCCTGCTGTTGCTACTGCTAAGTCGCTTCAGACCCACCCTGTGCCACCCCATAGACAGCAGCCCACCAGGATCCTCTGTCCCTGGGATTCTCCAGGCAAGAATGCTGGAGTGGGTTGCCATTTGCTTCTCCAATGCATGAAAGTAAAAAGTGAAAGTGAAGTCAGTCACTCAGTCATGTCCAACTCTTTGAGACCCCATGGACTGTAGCCCACCATGCTCCTCTGTCCATGGGATCCTCAAGGCAACAGTACCAGAGTGGGTTGCCATTTCTTTCTCCATAGGGTTACCTAGAGGAGGGGATATGCTGGAAAGGAAAATAGAGTAACATATACAGTGTTTATCATATGTTGTCCTAAATGCTTTACACATGATTATCTCATTTAATGCTCCCAACACCCTTATGAGGTAGATATTGTTTATTGTCCTTATTTTCCAGATGTAACCCAAGGCACATGGATGTGAGAGTTGGACCAAGAAGAAGGCTGAGTGCCAAAGAACTCATGCTTTCAAATTGTGGTGCTAGAGAAGACTCTGAGTCTCCTGGACATCAAGGAGATCAAACTAATCAATCCTAAAGGAAATCAACTCTGACTATTCTTTGGAAGGACTGATGCTGAAGATGAAGCTCCGGTACTTTGGCCACCTGATGCGAAGAACTGACCCACTTAAAAAGACCTTGATGCTGGGAAAGATTGAAGACAAAAGGAGAAGAGGGCAGCAGAGGATGAGATGGTTAGATAGCATCACTGATTTAATGCACATGAGTTTGAGCAAACTCCTGGAGATAGTGGAGGATGGAGGAGCCTGGCGTGCTGCAGCCCATGGGTTCACAAAGAGTCGGACATGACTTAGTGACTGAACAAGAACAGCAATAGCCCAAGGCACAATGGGGATGAGTAACTAGTTACCAGTGAATCCAGGATTCAAAACTAGCCAGTTGATCCCCCATTTCCTGAGCACCAATACTGAGCATCCAGTAATGCTGCATCCGGTAATGCTTCAGTAATTATTTCTCCTATCAATGAGTAAATAAAAATTGAGAGTTAGAAAAAGTTGTAATTGTGTGTGGACACGCCAGTCCTCTTAGTTGGCAAGTACAGTGGCTATAAAGAAAGTGCTGTCTATTGTTCTTGTATGTACCACTTCCTCCCCCATAGTCAGTATGTGCAGATCGTTGGTACTGATGAGGGAAATAAGAATTGGATTTGATGCCTCACAGACAATTACACTTACCATGTCCACAGCGGCACTCTTTTTCATTCCTCAAACGTGCTCTACCTTCAGTCTTTCTGAGCTCAATGAACCTTGTTGACTTTATCTTCAAAGTATTTCCACATGTGACCACTTCTGACTACTCCCCGTGCTACCATCAGTGATGTACTGCCTGTCCGGCTTCTGCCCTGCTCTCTTTTGAGCAGCCAGTATTATTCCATTAATAACCTAAGTCAGATCATGTTATTGCACTGTTCACCTCCATGGCCCCATCTCACTATGAGTAAAAGATAAGGACCTTACAAACGGCCTCCACGGCTTTACAGGACTATCTATCTGATCACATCCTCTAAAGGCCTAGCCCAACCATGCTCACTCAGCTCCAGCCATATTGGACTTTGCCCTGCTTCTGTAACTCACGAGGACTTTTCCCCACGAAGAGCCTGTGTCTCTGCCTGAAACATTCCTTCCGCCATAACTGTATGGCTCACTTCTCACCTCTTCTATGTCTTTTCTTGTATGTCAGCTCAGTTCAGTATATCTAGACCATCCTATTTGCAATTTTATCTTAAATATTAAAAAAGAAAAAACACTAACACGCTAATTCAAAAAGATACAAACACCCCAATGATCAAAGCAGCACTATTTATAATAGCTAAGACATGGAAGCCACCTAAGTGTCCATTAACAAATGGATAGATAAAGAAGATGTGGTACATATATACAATGGGATGTTGCTCAGCCATAGAAAGTATGAAATCTTGCTATTTGCAGCAATATGTATGGACTTGGAGGGCATTTTGCTCAGTGAAATAAGTCACAGAAAGAGAAACAGTATATGATATCATTTATATGTCGAATCTCAAAAATATAACACACTAGTGAAAATGACATAAAAGAAGCAGACTCACAGATATAGAGAAAAACGAGTGGTTACAAGTGGCAGGGGCCAATATAAGTGTGGGGGAGGGGAGATACTAAATATTTGATATAAGATGGGCTATGTACAACACAGGGAATATAGCCAACATTATAGCCAATATTTTGTACGAACTGTAAATCAAAAGTAACCTTTAAAATTGTATAAAAATTTAAAAATTAAAGTAAAGATTAAATAAATAAAATCTAACCCTCACCCCTGCACTTCAGATCTCTTTAGCTTACTTTATTTATTTTTTCTAAAACAATTAGCTTTAGAACACATAATAAATTTGACTGTTACAATCTGTTTACTGTATCCTTCTCCTACAATGTTAATTAACTCCATAAGGGAAAGTATTTTTATCTGGTTTCTACACTGATCTATCTAAAGCACCTAGAATGGAGCCAGGCATTAGTCAATTAATATACATTTATTGAATTAGACAGGAGATTCTCATGTGGAATATTGACGAGCAGCCCTCAAGTTAAAGAAAATCTATGTGGTTACACTTAAAGAAATATTTCAAGACAAATCAATGACAATGAACCCCTACCTTGTTTCTAGTAAGCTAATATCAAAGAAGAGCAAGAAGTGATAAGAAAGCCTTCTTCAGCGATCAATGCAAACAAATAGAGGAAAACAACAGAATGGGAAAGACTTGAGATCTCTTCAAGAAAATTACAGATACCAAGGGAACATTTCATGCACAGTCAAAGGCTTTGGCATAGTCAATAAAGCAGAAATAGATGCCTTTCTGGAACTCTCTTGCGTTTTCCATGATCCAGCAGATGTTGGCAATTTGATCTCTGGTTCCTCTGCCTTTTCTAAAACCAGCTTGAACATCAGGGAGTTCACAGTTCACGTATTGCTGAAGCCTGGCTTGGAGAATTTTGAGCATTACTTTACTAGCATGTGAGATGAGTGCAATTATGCAGTAGTTTGAGCATTCTTTGACATTGCCTTTCTTTGGGATTGGAAAGAAAACTGACCTTTTCCAGTCCTGTGGCCACTGCTGAGTTTTCCAAATTTGCTGGCATATTCAGTGCAGCACTTTCACAGCATCATCTTTTAGGATTTGAAATAGCTCAACTGGAATTTCATCCTCTCCACTAGCTTTGTTCATAGTGATGCTTCCTAAGGACCACTTGACTTTACATACCAGGATGTCTGGCTCTAGGTGAGTGATCACACCATCATGATTATCTGGGTCATGAAGACCTTTTTTGTACAGTTCTTCTGTGTATTCTTGCCACCTCTTCTTAATATATTCTGCTTCTGTTAGGTCCATACCATTTCTGTCCTTTATTGAGCCCATCTTTGAATGAAATTTTCCCTTGGTATCTCTAATATTTTTGAAGAGATCTCTAGTCTTTCCCATTTTATTGTTTTCCTCTATTGCTTTGCATTGATCACTGAGAAAGTTCTTCTTATTTCTCCTTGCTATTTTTTGGAACTCTGCATTCGAATGGGTATATCTTTCCTTTTCTCCTTTGCTTTTTGCTTCTCTTCCTTTCACAGCTTTTTGTAAGGCCTCCTCAAACAGCCATTTGGCTTTTTTGCATTTCTTTTTCTTGGGGATGGTCTTGATCTCTGTCTCCTGTACAATGTTAGGAACCTCTGTCCGTAGTTCATCAGGCACTCTGTCTATCAGATCTAGGCCCTTAAATCTATTTCTCACTTCCACTGTATAATCATAAGGGATTTGATTTAGGTCATACCTGAATAGTCTAGTGGTTTTCCCCACTTTCTTCAAGTTAAGTCTGAATCTGGCAATAAGGAGTTTATGATCTGAGCCACAGTCAGCTCCCAGTCTTGTTTTTGCTGACTGTATAGAGCTTCTCCACCTTTGGCTGCAAAGAATATCATCAATCTGATTTCAGTATTGACCATCTGGTGATGTCCATGTGTAGAGTCTTCTCTTGTGTTGTTGGAAGAGGATGTTTGCTATGACCAGTGCTTTTTCTTGGCAAAACTCAATTAGCCTTTGCTCTGCTTCATTCTGTACTCCAAGGCCAAATTTTCTTGTTACTCCAGGTATTTCTTCACTTCCTACTTTTCCATTCCAGTCCCCTATAATGAAAAGCTAGTATAGGTATATTCTAAGTGTTCTGGTATATTCCTTTTATATTCACTAATCACAAAGCAGATCCACCATCCAGAACTAAATGCAAACCAGTACACAATAAATCAACATAAAATAGTACTGATAAAAGTCTACCCTACAAATGAGCAAATGACAATGGACTGTTCCAAATGTTAGCAGAAAACTTGATATATTCATGAAAAGCAACACATTTGCTAAACTCATAAAAACTTTTTTTTTTTTTTTTGCCATACCATGCAGGCAAGCAGGCTCTTAGTTCTCTAACCAGGTATTGAACCAGTGCCACTTGCAGTGAAAGTGTGGAGTCTTAACTACTGGACAGCCAGGTAAGTGTTCTGATAGCTCATTTCTTTCTTTCTTTCTTTTTTTTTAGTTTTTTTTTTTTTTTTACTTTATTTTACTTTACAATACTGTATTGGTTTTGCCATACATTGACATGAATCCACCACAGGTGTACATGCGTTCCCAAACATGAACCCCCCTCCCACCTCCCTCCCCATAACATCTCTCTGGGTCATCCCCGTGCACCAGCCCCAAGCATGCTGTATCCTGCATTGGACATAGACTGGCAATTCGTTTCTTACATGATAGTATACATGCTTCAGTGCCATTCTCCCAAATCATCCCACCCTCTTCCTCTCCCTCTGAGTCCAAAAGTCTGCTCTACACATCTGTGTCTCTTTTGCTTTCTTGCATACAGGGTCATCATTGCCATCTTTCTAAATTCCATATATATGTGTTAGTATACTGTATTGGTGTTTTTCTTTCTGGCTTACTTCACTCTGTATAATCGGCTCCAGTTTCATCCACCTCATTAGAACTGATTCAAATGTATTCTTTTTAATGGCTGAGTAATACTCCATTGCATATATGTACCAAATCAGTTCTAATGAGATGGATGAAAGAATACAGTCATTTCTTTTTAATTCTGAAAAATATCTCAATATCTGAGGTACCACAGTTTGTTTATCCTTTTACCTATTGAAGGATATGATCTAGGTTTTTTTTAACCAACAATGAAAAATTTAAAAAAATCTCAAAGAATGTTTTTATGCAAGTTCCCTGGCTGTGCAGTGCTTAAGATTCTGTGCTTCCACTGTAGGAGGCATGGGTTCAGTACCTGGTAGGGGAACTAAGATCTTCCATGCTGCAAGGCATGGCCAAAAAGAAAAGAAAAAATGAGATAGAAAATCATTAAAAGACAAGGAAGAAACTAATGTATATTGCTAAGCAAAAGAATTCAGTCTGAAAAGGCTACACTCTGTATGACTGCAACTCTATGACATTCTGGAAAAGATAAAACTACAGAGAGAGTACAAAGACCAGTGGTTGCCAGGGATTAAGGGAAAGTGATGAATAGAAGGAGCACAGAGGATTTTTAGGGAGGTGAAAGCACTCCTTGTGTACTACAGCAGTGGATACATATAATTGTACATTTGTCCAAACCCATAGAATGTACAACACCAAGAGTGAACCCTAAAGTAAACTTTGGACTTGGTGTGATAATGACATGTCAATGTAGGTTCATCAATGATAACAAACGTGGGGGATGTTGATAACAGGGGAAGTTGTGCATGTGTAGGGGCAGGAAGTATATGGGAAATATCTGTACTTCCCCCTCAATTTTGCTATGAACCTAAAACTGCACTAAAAAAATTAAAGTCTGATTTTTTTTTATAAAAAAGGACAGCTAAGAGGAATAACATGTTGCAAACATTTCCATTTGCAATCAGTTAAAAAATACCATTATTACAGAAGTAGTATACATTGTAGGAAATTAGAAAATGCAAGTTAGCAAAAACTTCAAAACTAAGTCTTCACATTGCCACCTCCAGAGATCCTGATCTGTGTTAATTCTAGCGCATATGCATCTTAACTTCCTTTCAGCATGCATACAGACAATATATGAGCTTGTATATTTTTGACCAAACAACATTACATTGCTTTTCATAAGTCAGTGATCTTCATCCTTCTATTTCAGTAAGATTTCATCTCATCTAATATCCAAACTACACTGAAATTTCCCTCAAGGGCAAGAAAAATGACGTTTCTTGTTAGTTTGTCAAGAACAGTATCCAATTCAGGAGAATATATTGAAAAATTCCTTTTAAATAATAGTAACTCAATCTTCTTTAATCATATTATTTTATGGGAGAAATGCAAATCAAACCTTCAATCAGATATCACCTCATACCAGTCAGAATGGCCATCATTAAAAAGTCTACAAATAAATGTTGGAGATAGTGTGGAGAAAAGGGTATCCTACACTGTCAGTGGGCATGTATGGAGAACAGTATAAAGGTTCCTTAAAAAACTAAAAATAGAGCTACCGTATGACCTAGCAATCCCATTCCTGGGCATGTATTTAAAGAAAACTCAAATTCAAAAAGACATAAGCACCCCAATGCTCATTGCAGCACTACTTACAATAGCCAAAACATGGAAGCAACCTAACTGTCCATTAAGAGACGAATGGATAAACAAGGTGTGGTAGCTATAGATGTAGATATATTAACGGAATACTATTCAGTCATTAGAAAGAATGGAATAATATCATTTGCAGCCACATGAATAGACCTAGAAATTATGATGCTAAATGAAGTAAGTCAGACAAAGACAAACATATGACATCACTTCTATGTGGAATCTAAAATACAACACAAATGAACTTATGTATAAAACAAATAGACTCACAGACATAGAAAACAAACTATGGTTACCAAATGGGAAAGACAGGGTAGGGTGATAAGCTAGGACTTTGGAATTAACATACACATACTATTATATATATAATAGATACATAACAAAGTCCCACTGTATATTCAATATCTTGTAAAAACGTATAATAGAAAAGAATCTGGAAAAGATTCTTAATAGTTTTAATTGTTTTAATAGTTTTGTTTTCAGTAACTTTCTTGGAATGTCCAGGAAGATAATCATATCACTTGTAACTAAGTACTATTTTGTCTTTGCAATATTTAAATCTCTTAGTGTTTTTATTTATCATATGACATCTTTCTAGAACTTCTGAGACAGTATTGAATAAAAATGATAATTCTCAAAAAAAGAATAGATAGCGCTTTTCTGTACACCTGAAACTAACACAACATTGTAAATCAACTATACTTCAATTGTTTAAAAAAGGAAAAAAAAACATCAAAATGTGGAAACACTCTCTTATCTGAAAATATTTACTTTTACAGCATTTGTCTGCATGTGATTTAAACTTTGTTCAGTATAAATTCATCAATGATTTGTTGGATAAAATTATAAAATATGTACTAAAATGCATAAGATATCCAAATTTTAAAATGAAAGAAAACATTTAATTATAAGGAAAGCTTTTAGATCATTGGAACTGGTCAAAATATACACAGTAACTTTGGACAGCTCATTTTGGTTGAATTTTTATTAATGTGGTCATTATCTGAAACTGATTTTTTTTTAATTGCCTTTTCTCTTTCTACTACATAATGAACTACCCATGGGGCATCCCTGGTGGCTCAGTGGTAAAGAATCCACCTCCCAGTGTAAGAGACACAGGATATGTGGGTTTGATCCCTGGGTTGGGACTATCCCCTGGAGGAGGGCATAGCAATCCACTCCAGTGTTCTTGCCTGGACAATCCCATGGACAGAGAAGCCTGATGGGCTAGAGTCCATAGAGTTTCAAAGAGTTGAAGTGACTGAGCATGCATGCATACTCAAACTGCTCATATTCTGTGGCATTTTATTAAGTTTTTTCAGTCAACAAAATGAATCAATTCTGTTACTGTTAGTGATAGCAAAGGGTTATGTGATAAAATGACAAACCCTAGAACTGATGAAAAATTTGATGGAAAATATAAGTCAACAACTCTTTCTCATCAGTATTCAACAACTCTTTCTCATCAGTATCCTTTAAATTTCAACATATATTTTCCTTAAAAATAATTAATGGTAGACTTACCATGGTGATTTTCTGAATGAATCCTTTTCTGAATATAAAATACAAGTACAAATCATTTATAAAATTAAAAAATCCATCCATCTGTACAAGCTCTAATGTGTCCTGCATGTTTGTGAATCAAACTGAAAACTCTTATTTGCTATGTTGCTTTTAAAAATTCTGCAAGTATGGTTTCGACATCATTGTCAAATTCAAAACTTATTCCCAAAGATAAAGCTAATATGTGGTTAAAAAAGCAAACAACTATTATGTGGTAAGTTTTTTAAAGTGTTATTTACTGAGAAAAAGTCTGGCAATTTCTTATAAAACTAAAAATGTAACTATCATACAATCCAGCAATCACACCCCTTGGCATTTTTCCCACAATAAGTTTGTAAAAACTTATTTTTACACAATACAACTATACACAAATGTTCATAGCCTAATTCATAATCATCAAATGTGGAAACCACCCAAATGTTTTCCACTGGGTGATTGTATAAACAAACTTGGGTTCCTCCATACAATACTATCAGCAATAAAAAGGAACAAACTATTGTTACGCAAAACAACCTGAATGAGGGACTTGTTGGTCCAGTAATAAAGATTTCACGCTTCCACTGCAGGGGGCACAGGTCTGATCCCTGGTCAGGGAGCTAAGGGGCTCCCCAGGTGGCGCTAGTGGTAAAGAACACGCCGGTCAATGCAGGAGACAGAAGAGAAGTGGGTTTGATTCCTGGGTTGGGAAGGTCCCCTGGAGGAGGGCATGGCAACCCACTCCACTATTCTTAGCAAGAGAATCCCATGGACAGAACAGCCTGGCAGGTTATGGTCCATAGTGTTGCAAAGAGTCAGACATGACTGAAGTGACTTAGCATGCATGCACACACAGGGAACCAAGATCTCACATGCCTTATGGTATGGCTGGAAAAAAAAAAAAAAACTAAAAAACACCAACAGAAATCATATTGAGTGAAAGTTGTCGATCCAAAAATGCTATGTGTTATAAGATTTCTTTTATATAATATTCTTGAAAAACCAAATTATAGAGATGATCTAAAAGTAGATTAATCATTAACAGGATTTAGGGACAGGGCACAACAAGAGAGTTCCATGTGACATTGGAACTGTTTATATCTTGTCTGTGATAGTGGATACAGGAACCTATCCATGGATGCAACTGTGAGGATATCAATATAACTAATACAAATAAGTTAAAGTGAAACTGGGGAAATTTGAATAATATCATTGGATATTATCATGCCAAAATCCTGATTGTGATATTTTACTATAATTTTACAATATGTTACTATTTGGGGAAACTGAGTAAGTATACATGAGCTCTCTCTGTATTACCTCTTAAAACCCCATGTGAATTTATAATTATCTCAAAATATTCACAACTGGATATTTACAACAAACTTTTATCCCAAAACTAAAACAAAAAAGTTCATTTATTGTCTCATGTTGTTTTTGATCAGTTACCCAGTTGTGTCTGACTCTGTGACCCCATGGACTACAGCACACCAGGCCTCTCTGTCCCTCACCATCTCCTGAAGTTTGCCCAAGTTCATTTCCATTGCATTGGTGATACCATCCAAGCATCTCATCCTCTGGTGCCCTCTTCTCCTTCTGTCCTCAATCTTTCCCAGCATCAGGGACTTTTCCAGTGAGTCAACTTTTCACATCAGATGACCAAATACTGGAGTTTCAGTTTCAGCATCAGTCCTTCCAATGAGTGTTCAAGGTTGACTTCCCTTAAGATTGAATGGTTTGATCTTCTTGCTGCCCAAGGAATTCTCAGGAGTCTTCTCTAGCACCATAGTTCGAAGGCATCAACTCTTTGGCACTCTGCCTTCTTCACAACCCAGCTCTCACAACTGTACATAACCACTGGGAAGACCATAGCCATAACTATACAGACCTTCATCAGCAGAGTGATATCTCTGCTTTTCAACCTACTATCTAGGTTGTCATAGCATTCCTGCCAAGAAGCAAACGTCTTCTGATTTCATGGCAGCAGTCACCATCTGCAGTGATTTTAGAGCTCAAGAAGAGGAAATCTGTTACTACTTCCACCTTTTCCCCTTCTATTTGCCATGAAGTCATGGGCCTGGATGCCATGATTTTTTTTTTTTAATTTTTAGTTTTGAGCTGGCTCATTCACTCTCCTTCTTCACCCTCATCAAGAGGCTCTTTAGTTCCTCTTCACTTTCTGCCATTAGAAGGGTATCATCGACATATCTGAGGTTTTGATGTTTCTCCCACCTGTCTTGATTCCAGCCTGGCATGTCTCATGCAGTCTTCAGCATATAGATTAAATAAACAGGGTGACAGCAGACAGCACTGTCATACATATTTCTCAATCTTGAACCAGTAAGTTATTCCATACAAGGTTCTAACATGTTCTAACTCATGAATTTGCTTTAAACAAACTTTCTGGGGAGAGTCTAGAGGCTCTGTTACATTCTGTATGAATAACGATATTCATTCCCTGACTCGCAAAGTATATCAGTTCAGTTCACTGGCTCAGTCATGTCCGACTCTTTGTGATCCCGTGGACTGCAGCATGCCAGGCTTCCCCGTCCATCACCAACTCCCAGAACTTGTTCAGACTCATGTCCATTGAGTCGGTGATGCCATCCAACCATCTCATCCTGTCATCCCCTTCTCATCCTGCCTTCAATCTTTCCCAGCATCAGGGTCTTTTCCAGTGAGTCAGTTCCTTTCATCAGGTGGCCAAAGTGTTGGAGCTTCAGCATCAGTCCTTCCAGTGAATATTCAGGATTAAGTTCCTTTAGGATTGACTCATTTGATCTCCTTGCTGTCCAAGGGACTCTGAAGAGTCTTCTCCAACACCACAGTTCAAAAGCATCAATTCTTTGCCACTCAGCTTTCCTTATAGTCCAACTCTCACATCCATACATGACTACTGAAAAAAACATAGTCTTGACTAGACAGACCTTTGTCAGTAAAGTAATGTCTCTGCTTTGTAATATTCTGTCTAGGTTTGTCATAGCTTTTCTTCCAAGGAGCAAATGTCTTTTACTTTCATGGCTGCAGTCATCATCTCAGTGATTTTGGAGCCCCCCAAAATTAAGTATGCCACTGTTTCCATTCTTTCCCCAACTATTTGCCATGAAGTGATGGGATCGGATGCCATGATCTTAGTTTTCTGAATGCTGAGTTTTAAGCCAACTTTTTCACTCTCCTCTTTCATTTTCATCAAGAGGCTCTTTAGTTCTTCTTCACTTTCTGCCATAAGGGTGGTGTCATCTGCATATCTGAGGTTATTGATATTTCTCCCAGTAATCTTGATTCCTGCTTGTGCTTCATCCAGCCCAGAATTTGCATGATATACTCTGCATATAAGTTAAATAAGCAGGATGACAATATACAGCCTTGATGTCCTCCTTTCCTGATTTGGTACGAGTGTGTTGTTCCATGTCTACTTCTGACTGTTGTTCTTGACCTGCATACAGATTTTTCAGGAGGCAGGTCAAGTGGTCTGGTATTCCCATCTCTTTCAGAATTTTCTACAGTTTATTGTGATCCACACAGTCAAAGGCTTTGGCATAATCAATAAAGCAGAAATAGATGTTTTTCTGGAACTCTCTCGCTTTTTCTGTGATCCAACGAATGTTGGCAATTTGATCTCTGGTTCCTCTGCCTCAAAGTATATATAAAACTGGTAATTTTTTGTTTTACTTTTTATTTTTTTAATTTATTTATTTTTAATTGGAGGATAGTTGCTGTACAGTATTGTGTTCATTTCTGCCATACAACAATATCAATCAGCCATAAGCATACATTTGTCCCCTCTCTCTTGAACCTCCCTCTCACCTCCCACCCCATCTGACCCCTTTAGATAGTCTCAGAGCACCACATTTGAGCTCCCTGTATCATACAGCAATGGAAATAATTTTTTTAATGACATGAATAAAACCAGCCTTGACTTTATTTTTTATTTTCTGTTGAGATATTAAGAAAAAGAATGTTACTGAGCTATATATTCTTTGAAATACAATTATTCAGCTTACTCTTTTCATATGAATATCGCTTAAGTAGTCAGAGCTGGACCCACTTAGGGCTTGTGAACCAAGGGGAAACCATAGTAGAGGTAATTGGCCTCAATTGATGTTGATGGAAGGAGAAATAAAATAGCACCCTCCTCTGGATGATCATGTAAGGGTGAAGGAATGAGCAAAGAACATTCTAGGAAAAGAAGAGTTCAGGTAGACATGTCAGGAGGGTCACTGGGCAGCCCCACTTCCTGACCTTTACTTCTTCTGGAAAGTTGTCTCATAAAACCATTACAGAACATATCCAGCTTAGATCTGTTCTCCTCCAACCAGTCATGTTTAGATCTACTTCCAAATCTTTACTTTGCCTGCTGCTGCCAAGTCACTTCAGTCGTGTCCAACTCTGTGCGACCCCGTAGACAGCAGCCCATCAGGCTCCCCGTCCCTGGGATTCTCCAGGAAAGAACACTGGAGTGGGTTGCCATTTTCTTCTCCAATGCATGAAAGTGAAAAGTGAAAGTGAAGTTGTTCAGTCGTGTCCGACCCTCAGCGACCCCATGGACTGCAGCCTTCCAGGCTCCTCCGTCCATGGGACTTTCCAAGCAAGAGTACTGGAGTGGGGTGCCACTTTGCCTAGAGTTTCTATTCTCATTCCCATTGCCTCGAGCCTCATATAAACCTGAAGTGGAGACAGATTATCTCTTCTAGAAAGTTCTATGCTCATACTCTCACTTCATCAGAAATATCCAGGAAAACAAGCTTAGCTCAGATCTCTTTCAATCAACAATATTGCAAACTATTCCCACACATTTACTTTTCTCAGAATATTCTGTCCTCTTCCCAGTTCCAATACAAAAACCTCCTGTGAAATCAGCTATTTAATTCATCATTATCTAATCACTTTCTGAGCTGACCTGATGACCTTTACTTCTTCCAAATAGTTTTGTCTTTATCCCTTCATCCTCACAGAAATCTCACTGGGTGGAACTTGGTTGATTCAACCAATTACATTCTGTCTCCACTTTCTGATCTTTACATTTTCAGGAAACATCTGTCCTCATACCCTTACTCTATCAGAAACACCTAGGGTAGCAGGTTTAGTTTAGTTCTTATTCAAATAATCATATTTGGATCTGTTCCCAGGCCTTTACTTCTTCCAAAAAGATCTGTTTTTACACCCCCTCACAAATTCACCCTTAAAAAAAAAACCCTAGAGGAGGGATTTTAGTCCATTTCTCCTTCAACCAACCCCTTGACTATGCCTCCTGACCTCAATTTGTTCCAAACAGTTCTGTTATCATAACTTAATGGTATCAGCAACCCCCAGGGAAAGGAGTTTTAATTCAATTCTCCACTAATCATGTTCTGACCCCCTTTTGTACTTTCATTTTCTTTAGGGTGTTCCATACTCATTTTCTCCACCCTGGAAGTTTCTGTGAGAATGGCTGGATGAAGATACAACAGTCTAGGAAAATTACTCAGAGGAGAATTGAAATAAGTTTCCACTTCTTGGGATTTCTTTGAATATCTCTGGGGTAGGCAGGGATTGAAATAGAACTTTCTGGAAGGAGTAAGGTCAGGAGAAAGTCTCAGAACATAACTGGATGAGGGAGGACTGAAAAAGTCCCCATTCATGGGGTTCCTTTGAGATGGTTACATGAGGACTGAACATTGTCAGAGAAGTACAGATGAGGGGGCAGAACATGATTGATTGAGGGAGAACTGAACTAAGCTTTCTTTTAACCAGGGTATTTCTGATATAGTGATGGTATGAGGATGAAACTTCATGATGTCAGAATGTGACTGATGGAAGAAGTACTGAACTATGTTTCCTTCCATGAGATTTCTGAGAGGGACTATATTGGAGTGAAGAGTAAGCAGAGAACTTTCTGGAAGAAAGATTGGTTCAGAAGAGGAATTGAGAAAAAATTTAAGAAGCCCACACCCCTGAGTATAGGTTTGAGAACTTGAGAACAGAACATTCTGGGGAAACTGATTGTCTTGGAGCAGATGTGAACATTTTGGGTTGAAGGAAAGTGAAACTAAGCACCTTCCTCTAGATGTTCCTGATATACTGCCATCGTGAGCACAGAACTTCCTGAGGAGTGTTCTATGAGGGTTAGGGGATAAGAACACAACTTTCTTGAAAAGAGTTATGTAATAGAAGACAGAGCCAATCAGAGACTATCATTACAAGAGGACGAACTATTATATATGACGAAAGTGAAAGTGAAGTCGTGTCTGACTCTTTGCAACCCCGTGGACTGTAGCCCACCAGGCTCCTCCATCCATGGGATTCTCCAGGCAAGAATACTGGAGTGGGTTACCATTTCCTTCTCCAAGTGATCTTCCTGACCCAGGGATCCTGGAAGAATTAAGCGTGATCTGAACCATAAAAGAAAGTCTTACCTGAAAGCAAACAGTGAAAATCAAAACCACCAAAATTATTCCAGTGTTAGTGGCTTCTGGATGAGTTAATCTTGGCGTTATAAATAAATAAACACCTCTCTGAAGAAGGAGAAGAAAAATATTCACTTCCAAAATTACATCCAAAGATTTTGGCTTCATGACTAGTTGTTTGTGTTGCATAATCTATGTAAGTAAGTTTTCCTGAAACAAGATGGGGGACATACATATATCACAATTAAGATTAGTTTCAGTGGAGTGTGAGAGTCTCCTCACAGAGGAGTACAGATGACAATCCAGATGTTTATTGAAAAGATGATGTGACCACAACCAATAATGGTTTTTGTCCTAAAGTGCAATTGTGGTGAAGAAAAATGCATAGGAGTGTGAGAATCTCCTACTGTGAAGAAAATACCAGGGCATGAGAGAAGCAAGTTATAATAGACAGATGTGGTACAAGTATGATCTCAAAGTGGGCAGGAAACTAGAGTATAGTTACCAACAAACCAGTTATTCTGGGTTGTGGTGAAAAATAGAGTGGGCTTTTAAAGTGGATAGGAAATTCCAAGCCTAGTGGCTAGCAATCAACAAATCTGTCAGGAGATAGGATACTTGAAGTATAAGAGAAAGCAAATTCACTGTCTTAGTGGAAAGCAAATGTATATCATGGACAAGCAGCCAGAAAACTCACAGTGGAAAGGGACTAGGACAGCTAGGAGAGGGAAGGGAATTACAGGTAGTCAGAAATTATTGAAGACGTTTTGAAGTGAATAGATATACATGCAGAAAGTGGCTAACTAACCATGATCAGGGTCTGCATATAGAGGTAGGATCTTGAAGACCAGACTACTTAGCTTTCCAGAGAAGTTTGTGGAACCCTACCCCTTGCTCCCACTCCCAGGTAAAAGCAGCAACAGAAGGATTGGAAATTGAAGACTTTCCGCAAATGGACAAGACACCAAAATGTAGGATGAATTTATTATGATTTTAGTGAGTAAATTTGAAGGGAATTAGAAGTTGCATCTCATTGTGCACAGCAGTTTGCTCCCATGAGCTGGTTGTTGCAATGCACTAAAGGAAAGAAATCAGAGTATGCTCAGTCTTGCCATTCTCTAGATTTTCTCAGGGTGGTATGTGGATGGAGTTTGAATATTAATAATGCAAACTACCAGGAAGAATTTTCAATCCAGAGAAAATTTTTCCTTCTAGAAGCATTTTTGTTTTCAGTAATTTTCTAGAAATGACACTGCTAAGCATATAGAGTGTAAATATTATTTCCTAAGGTGTCTTGTTGCCAACAAAGGTCCATCTAGTCAAGGCTATGGTTTTTCCAGTTGTCATGTATGGATGTGAGAGTTGGACTGTGAAGAAGGCTGAGCGCCGAAGAACTGATGCTTTTGAACTGTGGTGTTGGAGAAGACTCTTGAGAGTCCCTTGGACTGCAAGGAGATCCAACCAGTCCATTCAGAAGGAGATCAGCCCTGGGATTTCTTTGGAGGGAATGATGCTGAAGCCGAAACTCCAGTACTTTGGCCACCTCATGTGAAGAGTTGACTCATTGGAGAAGACTCTGATGCTGGGAGGGATTGGGGGCAGGAGGAGAAGGGGATGACAGAGGATGAAATAGCTGGATCGCATCACTGACTCGATGGACATGAGTCTGAGTGAACTCCAGGAGTTGGTGATGGACAGGGAGGCCTGGCGTCCTGTGATTCATGGGGTCATAAAGAATTGGACACGACTGAGCAACTGAACTGAACTGAACTGAAGGTGTCTTGTTAAGACCATGGTAAAATCTGATCCTGAAATTTAACTGAAAGTGAATTCTAGTTTAAGACAGTCTTAGTTGAGCATTCCAGTATATAGCAAGTCAATGATTTTCCAGCTCTTTAAACAGCAATTTCTGATTGTGTCTACATATGTGTGCTAGGAGAACATCTCACAAAGAGTAGACTCTTGGAATAGCAGTGATAGTATATATAGTTGAAATTTATATTTTAAAGATTTTCTTAAAGTCCTACTTTATCTTAACCTTAATCTTTAGAGCACTTTTAAACTACAGTTAACTCTTTGTGAAGAGCATTTAAGCTTTACCTTCTAACGCCATCAGGAGAGAGTGCTACTCAAAGTCAATTTATTAAAGACTCAGAGATATGAAGCTTGAATAATATGGAACTATGGCTCTCATCCTCAGAGGGAACAGGCTCAAAGTTTTAGGTGATGCACTTAAGGACACACTAAAGAAAATGAGCAAAACTGAGACTAACCCAAATCTCATTTTCAGGTCAATTCTCTTTCTGTTATCCATATGGACTGAATTTTACAGGATAGCTATAAATTTACAAACTTAAACTTTAGAAGACATTAAGAGTTTTCTGGAAAGCACTGTTGCTTTTATTAGCTTTGGTATACCATAGTCATGGATACTAATTGGTTTAAGGGCAAAATTGGAAACTTAAACTTTAGCAAGATATTAGGCATTTTCTGGATAAAGGTGAAGGATTTTGTTGACTTTGCTCTCCTGTAAGCACTGGGGTACTGGCAGTATTTGGCTGAGTCTTTGTGTTTGCTGTTTTCTTCGTGGATACTCTGATGCTAATGGCTGAAAGCATTTTTGGAATGAAAATAAATGTATAGACTATTCTCCAAAGTGATCTAGTGAGAAGGGGGATGGGATAGATGGATAAATAAAACAAGATTGGCCACGTGTTGATAATTGTTGAAGCTGCATGATCAGTACATGGAGGTCCATTATACTATTATATATCCTTCTGTATATATCTGATATTTTCCATTATCAAAAATTTTTTAAATTATTATTTATGTTATAAAAGACAAGCATTATGGGTAATAGGAGCTAGCTAGTAATAATCAAGCTAAGGGCAAGTGATAGCTCTGGGAGATTTTAGTTTCTTCTATATCATCTTTCTTCCATTTTAATATGAATATATATGAATGTTGAACATTTAAAAAATATTTATTTGAGTATAGTTGATTTACACCATTGTGTAAGTTTTGGGTGCACAGCAAAGTGAATCAGTTATACATATACATATATCAACTCTTTTTTAGATTCTTTCACCGTATAGGTCGTTACAGAGTATTGAGTAGAGTTTCCTGTGCTATATAGTCAGTCTTTATTAGTTATCTATTTTGTACATAACAGTGTGTATATCTCAATCTCAATCTCCCAATTTATGCCTCCCCCTCTTCCGCCCAGTAACCATGTTTCTTTTCTATATCTGTGACTCTATTTCTGCTTTGTAAATAAGTAAACTTATACCTTTTTTTTTTTTAAATTCCATGTAGAAGTGATATCATATCATATTTGTCTTTCTCTCTGTCTGACTTACTTCACTCAGTATGACAATCTCTAGGTCTATCTATGTTGCTGCAAATGGCATTATTTCATAATTGAATTTATTTTTGGTGAACTAATCCATGCCAAAGAATGCTCAAACTACCACACAATTGCACTCATCTCACATGCTGGTAAAGTAATGCTCAAAATTCTCCAAGCCAGGCTTCAGCAATACGTGAACTGTGAACTCCCTGATGTTCAAGCTGGTTTTAGAAAAGGCAGAGGAACCAGAGATCAAATTGCCAACATCTGCTGGATCATGGAAAAAGCAAGAGAGTTCCAGAGAAACATCTATTTCTGCTTTATTGACTATGCCAAAGCCTTTGACTGTGTGGATCACAGTAAACTGTGGAAAATTCTGAAGGAGATGGGAATACCAGATCACCTGACCTGCCTCTTGAGAAACCTATATGCAGGTCAGGAAGCAATAGTTAGAACTGGACATAGAACAACAGACTGGTTCCAAATGGGAAAAGGAGTACGTCAAGACTGTATATTGTCACCCTGCTTATTTAACTTACGTGCAGAGTACATCACGAGAAACGCTGGACTGGAAGAAACACAAGCTGGAATCAAGATTGCCGGGAGAAATATCAATAACCTCAGATATGCAGATGACACCACCCTTATGGTAGAAAGTGAAGAGGAACTAAAAAGCCTCTTGATGAAAGTGAAAGTGGAGAGTGAAAATGTTGGCTTAAAGCTCAACATTCAGAAAACGAAGATCATGGCATCTGGTCCCATCATCATGGGAAATAGATGGGGAAAGAGTGGAAACAGTGTCAGACTTTATTTTGGGGGGGGGGCCAAAATCACTACAGGTGGTGACTGCAGCCATGAAATTAAAAGACACTTACTCCTTGGAAGAAAAGTTATGACCAACCTAGATAGCATGTTGAAAAGGAGAGACATTACTTTGCCAACAAAGGTGGGTCTAGTCAAGGCTATGGTTTTTCCAATGGTCATGTTTGGATGTGAGAGTTGGACTGTGAGAAGGCTGAGCACCAAAGAATTGATGCTTTTGAACTGTGGTGTTGGAGAAGACTCTTGAGAGTCCCTTGGACTGCAAGGAAGTCCAACCAGTCCATTCTGAAGGAGATCAGCCCTGGGTGTACTTTGGAAGGAATGATGCTAAAGCTGAAGCTCCAGTACTTTGGCCACCTCATGCCAAGAGTTGACTCATTGGAGAAGACTTTGATGCTGGGAGGGATTGGGGGCAGGAGGAGAAGGGGACAACAGAGGATTAGATGGCTGGATGGCATCACTGACTCAATGGACATGAGTCTGAGTGAACTCCGGGAGTTGGTGATGGACAGGGAGGCCTGGCGTGCTACGATTCATGGGGTCGCAAAGAGTCGGACACGACTGAGTGACTGAACTGAACTGAATCTTATATGAGATTGTAGAAATAGTGATAAATATAAAAGGCACCTTTCTGATATGAGTTAAAGTGAGAGGATTTGCAGATTTTATATACAAAGGCTCTTTTTCACCCTAGGTTGCTTTATCTAATAGTATAAAATTTACCGTTATATTTATTTCAGAATTTTGATTACTAGAGAAGAAACCACATTTATAAAAGAAATAATGGAAATGATGAGACTTGTAGTGGGCCAAAACAGAGGAATGCAATATATATATGGCTTTTTTTTTAATGCAGAATACTGAATAATCCTCTGAGCTGTCATTTATTTCCCAAACAATTAGACCATTCTGGCTGCAAAATTGTGTGTATTCAGGCTGCATTTTAATGCCTCACTGCCATAAAAGGAAAAGATAACCAACATGAAACACCATGCAGTGTTTCTTTTATAAAAATTATTGTAAAACTATAACAAATACAGAAAACTGCATTAACTAAATGTATAACAATTAATTATTATGAGAAAAACACCCTTGTAATCAAACACCTAAGTTACAAATTAGGATAAAATATTAGAATTTTTGCCAGCCACCCCAGAGACCCCAGAGTCTCTGATTGGCTCCTTATTGCAAAATTCAGACTTAAATTGAATAAATAAGGGTAAACCACTAGGTCATTGAGGTATGACCTATCAAATCCCTTACAATTATACAGTGGAAGTGACAAATAGATTCAAAGGATTCGATATGACAGACAGAGTACCTGAGGAACTATGGACAGATGCTTGTAACACTGTACAGGAGGCAGTGATCAGAATCATCCCCAAGAAACAGAAAGGCAAAATGGTTGCCTGAGGAGGCCTTACAAATAGCCGAGAAAAGAAGAGAAGCAAAAGGCAAAGGAGAAAAGGAAAGATACACCCATCTGAATGCAAAGTTTTAAAGAACAGCAGGGAGAGATAAGAAAGCCTTCCTAAGTGATCAGTGCAAAGAAATAGAGGAAAACAATAGACTGGGAAAGACTAGAGAGCTCTTCAAGAAAATTAAAGATACCAAGGGAACATTTCATGCAAAGATGGGCACAATAAAGGATAGAAATGGTATGGACCTAAAAAGAAGCAGAAGATTTTAAGAAGAGGTGGCAAGAATACACAGAAGAACTATACAAAAGTGATCGTAGTTACCCAGAAAACCACGATGGGTGTGATGGCTCACTTAGAGCCAGACATCCTGGAGTACGAGGTCAAGTGGGTCTTAGGAAGCATTACTATGAACAAAGCTAGTGGAGGTGATGGAATTCCAGCTGAGCTATTTCAAATCCTAAAATATGATGCTGTTAAAGTGCTGCACCTAATATGCCAGCAAATTTGGAATACTCAGCAGTGGCCACAGGACTGGAAAATGTCAGTTTTCATTTCAATCCCAACTAAAGGCAATGCCAAAGAATGTTCAAATTACCACACAACTGGACTCATCTCACAAGCTAGCAAAGTAATGCTCAAAATTCTCCAAGCTAGGCTTCAACAGTACAGGAACCAAGAACTTTCAGATGTACAAGCTGGATTTAGAAAAGGCAGAGGAACCAGAGATCAAATTGCCAACATCTGTTGGATCATAGAAAAAACCAAGAGAGTTCCAGAAAAATATCTATTTCTGCTTCATTGACGATGCTAAAGCCTTTGACTGTGTGGATCACAACAAAGTGTGGAAAATTCTTCAAGAGATGGGAATACCAAAAGATGGAAATACCAGATCACCTTATCTGCCTCCAGCAAAATCTGTATGCAGATCAAGAAGTAACAGTTAGAACCAGACATGGAACGAGGGACTGGTTCAAAATTGAGAAAGGAATATGAAAAGGCTGTATATTGTCACCCTGCTTATTTAATATCTATGCAGAGTACATGATGCAAAATGCTGGGCTGGATGAAGCACAATCTGGAATCAAGATTGTCAGGAGAAATATCAATAACTTCAGATATGCAGATGACAACACCCTTATGGCAGAAAGTGAAGAAGACCTAAACAGCCTCTTGATGAAGGTGAAAGAAGAGAGTGAAAAAGTTGACTTAGAACTCAACATTCACAAATCTAAGATCATGGCATCTGGTCTCATCACTCATGGCAATAGATGGGGAAACAGTGGAAACCATGACAAACTTTATCTACCTGGGCCCCAAAATCACTGAAGATGGTGACTGCAGCCATGAAATTAAAAGACATTTGCTCCTTGGAAGAAAAGCTATGACCAACCTAGACAACAAATTACAAAGCAGAGACATTACTTTGTCAACAAAGGTCCATATAGTCAAAGCTATGGTTTTTCCAGTAGTCATGTATGGATATGAGAGTTGGATCATAAAGAAAGCTGAGCACCGAAGAATTGATGCTTTTGAATTGTGATGTTGGAGGAAATTCTTGAGAGTACCTTGGATAGCAAGGAGACAAAACCAGTCTATCCTAGAGGAACTCAATACTGAATATTCATTGAAAGGACTGATGCTGAAGCTCCAGTACTTTGTCCAATACTTTGGCCACCTGATGGGAAGAGCCAACTCATTAGAAAAGGCCCTGTTGCTGAGAAAGATTGAAGGCAGGAGGAAAAGGGATGACAGAGGATGAGATGATTGGATGGCATCACCAAATCAGTGCACATGAGTTTGAGCATGCTCCAGGAGATGGTGAAGGACAGGGAAGTCTGGTGTGCTGTAGTCCATGGGATCGCAAGAAATGGACATGACTGCACAACTGAACAACAGCCAGATACCCCTCCTAATCACAACTGTCTCCATTGTCCTCAAAAGTTTAACCTCTATTCTGACTTTTTCAGAAGTCAATTCTTTATTTTCTCTTTTAGTTTATCACCAAAATGTTCATCCATAAACACTACTTTAGTTATGCTTCCACTTGATAATTTCTATGTCTGTTTTAATGTAGAGTTTCTACTTCATCCTCTTTTTTCCTCATAGTTTATTTGTTGAAGAAACTATATCTTTTGTCCTCTAGGGTTTTCTCCAGTCTTGATTTTGCATTTCCTGTAAATTGGGGGTTGCTTCTATAGGCTTGATCAGATTTCAGTTGATTGTTTTTTCTTTTGGCTTCCTAAGTGGTGGTGTCTCTATCTGGAGATAAGAAACATTTGGTTGCCTCTTTTGTCTATGGTGTTGACTGCTTTCAGTGGTCAGTAACATCAGGTTTTATGTTGAAGGTGCCTCTCCAGACACTTTAATTGTCAGAAGTTGATTATCTAAAATGTTAAAAGTCCATCAGCAGATGAATGGATAAGAAAGCTGTGGTACATATACACAATGGAGTATTACTCAGCCGTTAAAAAGAATTCATTTGAATCAGTTCTGATGAGATGGACGAAACTGGAGCCGATTATACAGAGTGAAGTAAGCCAGAAAGAAAAACACCAATACAGTATACTAACACATATATATGGAATTTAGAAAGATGGCAATGACGACCCTGTATGCAAGACAGGAAAAAGACGCAGCTGTCTATAACGGACTTTTGGACTCAGAGGGAGAGGGAGAGGGTGGGATGATATGGGAGAATGGCATTCTATCATGTATACTATCATGTAAGAATTGAATCGCTAGTCTATGTCTGACGCAGGATACAGCATGCTTGGGGCTGGTGCATGGGGATGATCCACAGAGATGTTATGGGGAGGGAGGTGGGAGGGGGGTTCATGTTTGGGAACACATGTAAGAATTAAAGATTTTAAAATTAAAAAAAATAAAAATTAAAAAAAAAAAAGAAAAGAAAAATAAATAAATAAATTTACATATATATTTAAAAAAAAAAGTCTCATAGGAACAATAGTCCTTGCATGCTAATAAATTTGTCTGTGTGGTTTTGGTTTTTTTATTTTATTTGCAAGTCAGGCTGAATATAAAATCTTTAGCTTACATATCTTTCTTTGTTATATTGAGTATGCTACTTCTTTTTTCTGCTGGCATAAATTTTCTTTCAAAGTCTGACTATAATCTTATTTCTTTTCCTTTATGAATGATTTTGATTCTTTTAGCTGAAAAGGTTTTGTTTTTCCCCTTAATTCCAGAAAGTTTACTAGAATATGTCTCTGCTGGTTGATCTGGGTCAATTTCCTCAGGTACATGGTTGTGCTCTTTTAATATGCACTTTTATATGTTATTTTGGAGAAGTTTTCTTTCATTATACTCTTGAGAAATTGTTTTGCTTTGTTACCACAATTTTCTTCTTTGGGAATTGAGAACCCATGGAGAGTAAAAAAGATTTTGAATAGCTGCTGAGGGCATCATCACAGGGATGAATGAAGAATTACCAAGTAGTATTGAAGACCCAATTGAGATTAAATGGCATAAATTTGTGGTGGAGCCAATTGGCACTGTTCTCCAGCTTTCTGTAGCAGAACTTAAAACAAGCAAACAAAACAGATGTTTGGGTTTTCAGTGCTGTCTACTGGCATGGCTGATAGAGTGCAAGGTCAAGGGGATGAAGTATGAGTTGAAATGTAGTTGAAATGATTATCAAAATGTCAATTGTACAAATAAGACAGAAATACATCCTAGAATTTCTAGGATAGCTCCTATTATAGAATACTCTTTTTCAATAAAGATAATTTAAATGTATAACTAAAAACAATTTAATTCTTACTCTTTTGTAAAAATGTTTACAACACATTAACAAATCAGGAAAAAAAAGTAATGCTGATAAACCATTTGTCCCCAATTTTCATTTGGATAGAAATATTCCATATCTATTTGTCTTTGGCCATAATAAATACACATGGATGGCACTGTGCAACAATAATGTTGATTAAAATTGTGCTTGAGGAAAAAAGAACATTTAATTTGAAATCTTATTTTGTCAGTCATGCAAAGCAGTCTCAATAAGTTTGACACTCTTTCTAATATCATTTCTACTAAATTCTAGGTTTGTGGAGCTGAAGGTACCACCAATGTAGAAAATAAGCAAAGTTGATATTTGTCTGTAAATTCTCTTTCTGGGATGGAACTCCATCAACGTTTGTGAGTATTTTCTGCTCACATCCGACTTCAGGTGTTTCTAGACAATTCCCTGGTGGCTCAATTGTAAGGAATCTGCCTACCAGAGACTGAGGTTCAATCCCTGGGTTGGAAAGATTCCCTGAAAAAGGAAATGGCAACCCACTCCAGTATTCTTGCCTGGGAAATCCCATGGACAGAGGAGTGCAGTGGGCTAGAGGCCATGGGGTGGCAATAAAATCAGACACGACTTAGCGACTAACAACAGTACAACACTGTAATGATGAAAAAGATATCTTTTTGGGGGGGAGTCTCTCCTTGTAGGAGTGGTAAAAATGCCCATTGATCAAATCCCTTCCTGCTCTCCTTTATTTTTTAAACTTATTGCTAATTTTCTGTATTTCTTTATTGGCTGGGTTGGAGTCATCATTGCTGCATGGACGTTTCTCTAGTTGCGGTGCATGAGCTTCTTGTTGCAGTGGTTCCCCTTGTTGCTGAGCAAGGGCTCTAGGGCACATGGGCTTCAGTAGTTGCAGCGTGAGGGCTTCATTAGTTGTGGTTCCTGGGCTAGAGAGCACAGGTTCAATAGTGGTGTCGCACGGACTTGGCTCCTCCATGGCATGAGGGATCTTCCTGACCCAGGAATCTAACCCAAGTCTCCTGTACCGGCAGGCAGATTCTTTACCACTGAGTCACCAGGGAAGCCCTCTTACTTCTCCTTTAAGTTTCTTGATGTTTCCTGCTCTTTACCTTTGATCCTGTCATATTTGACCTATTTATGCTTTCTTGATCACTTTCCTCTGCTAATTGTTAAGGGGCAATGAATGGAGCTAATGTTTATCTCCACATGGTGGTGGCCTCAATTCCTTTAAAGCTAGATACACAAGTGCTATCCATAAATCTCAAGAAATTGTGTGGTCAACTTTAGAATCCCATATGAGGTTTTGTTACCTCTAAATAACCTCTCTTTGCTCTTTTTGTCTCTAAAAGCCCATCCTTCTTTCTTGGTGCCCTTCTTTGAAACTGTCCAGTCAAGAGCCATTTTATCATCTTTGTCCCATTTTTGTTTGCCCTAACTGATATGATGAAATGTAGTTGGGGTGCACTGGTATCAGCTAAAAAAAAAAGCTGAAAAGTGACAGAGAATGAGAGTGAAAAGTGAAAGAGAAAGTTGCTCAGTCGTGTCCAACTGTTTGTGACCCCATGGGCTGTGGATCATGGAATTCTCCAGGTCAGAATACTGGAGCGGGTAGCTGTTCCCTTCTCCAGGGGATCTTCCCAGCCCAAGGATCAAACCCAGGTCTCCCACATTGGAGGCAGATTCTTTACCAGCTGAACCACAAGGGAAGCCTGTGGGATCAACTAATCAGGATCTTAATATGAGCTTCTTGACCATTTACCCAGCTTGTAGCCCTTATAACAATCTCCTTCTGTAAGATCTCACCCACTTCTTCTCCCCAACTAACGTTAACTCGTCTACTGCTGCTCTCCGCAGATGGCTTCAGGCTGCTAACACTTTCACCAAGAACACAATGCATAAATTCTTTGCTGTACCAAGGCAATGTAATAGATGCTGGGTCCCTCCTTGTTACAAACAGTGCCACAGATGCCTACACTGAGATTACTGACTGTAATGGGTTGAATAATATTCTTCCCAAGTTTGTATCCACCCGGGACCTCAGAATGTGACCTTATTTTTAAATAGGATGCTTGAGGATGTAATTAAATTGTGCATTGAGATGAGATCATAGTGGGATTGAAGTGGGCTCTAAATTCAATGAACATATCTTTATAAGAGATAGAAAAGAAAACACAAAGGAGAAGGCATGTGAAGATGGAAGCAAATATTGGAGTTGTGCTTTCAAAAGTGAGTAAGCATTAGGGGACAGTGGAAGCAGAAAGAGCCACCAGGTTTGTGGTAATTCGTTATGGTAACCCTAGAAAGCCACACCAGAGATAAGACATCATATTACTGCCAAAACTGTTGGCATCAATACTGTTGATTCTTTGACTTTGAATGTCTCAAGAAAATTATTTTTTAACTGTAGCCTCTTTTCTAAAGGATTCAGACTTAAGACTTCTGGGCCTGGCCTCAAATACTATCTGATATCCACCATGTTATACTTTGAATCTATTTCCACTCTGTCTTCAAACACTGGTGTTATTTCCAGAGTTGAACTCATTCAGTTTGATTCTTCCCACCATATAATTATTTCCCAGAAGAATCATTAGAATTTAGCATGATATAAATGGATCCCTTGCTTCATTGTTGAATCCCAACAACTGAAAATGTTCAAGACATTCTTTCTATATTCTTCCCATCTCTGTTACTCCTGAATACAACTTGCCTTAACTATTTCAAGAGCCTTAACTTTACCCAATAATAAGCCCTTCTTAGAAAGTTGGAGAAATTGACATTGTTTCAGGTTGTTGTTCAGTCCCTCAATCACGTCCAACTCTTTTCAATTCCATGGACTGCAGTACGCCAGGCTTCCCTGTCCTTTACCACCTCTGGAGCTTGCTCAAACTCATGTCCATTGAGTTGGTGATGCCATCCAACCATCTCATACTCTGTCATCCCCTTCTCCTCCTGCCTTCAATCTTTCCCAAAATCAGGGTGTTTTCTAACTCAATAGCAAGGCATGGGGAAAAGAAAGGGGTAGAGCCATCTGATCTTGCCCATCAGTTCACATAGGTTGCCAGTGTTAGCTGCTACTGTCCCTGTCTGGTGGCCCATTGTAGCCCATGGAGGTCCAGAAGAAAGCTGCTGTTCAGTGACTATTTAGGTCACGGTAATCTTTCTATTGCATTTATGCCACATTTGGAGCATGAGTATAATTTATGAGGTAGCTTATGGTCTCATATTAGACAGCACAACCATAGCTGCTTCCTCTCTGGAGTCATTACATATCACTCATCGACACCGCAAAGCATCAGGGTGGAGGACTCCTGTCTTTGTTCTTATTATCTAATATTTCTTCCTTTTCATTTTCCCCCTCTGAAAGCTGAGGGGAATATCAAGACTACAGGGAATGTCTCTTTCTCCTCACCACTCACTTATTCTTATGAATTCATTTAATTTCACAGACTTCTCCACAGAGCCTCGCTGGGAGCAGGTGAGGGTGTGGTTAACAGAATCAGCTTAAATATTGGTTAGAAAGCCTTAAAGTAATGCATAATTGCACCATTAAATGCAGTCTTCCTGTTAAGCATAGCAAAAGGACAGACACTTCCCTGTCTCCTGTCTGTTGCTTAAAGAATGTTCTGATTCCAGGATGGGGTGGATCCTTTCTAGCACTGTGAAACACAGACCTACTGTGATCTTGGATGGATAGCACTGTAAGACAGCCTCAAGGGAAGTACTGGGAAGAATACTGGGTAATGACAAAAATTAAAAAAGGAAAGGTGCTGTTTTACTGTATAATATAACAAATTAAGGCTATGTCCTTAAGTTGCTCCCAGTTTTGCAATCATCAGTCATTGTTAGCACAGAATTCCAGAATAGGTATCAAGAGCTCCTGTGGCCCAGGGATAAAAATACCCTGGGATCTTGCTAAGGATACATAAAGAAGGACAAGAGAAATTGGCACCATACAAGTTAATTGACTGCTTTGAGAGTGGTCTGTTACTACTGTGGGCAATTCTCCTCTTTTGAGGGAGTAATCTATATAAGGAAGTGCCTCCCAATAAGATTTTTTTTAAAAAGATGCATTCTGATTTCAGGATAAATGTGGAGTATTGGGTTAAGTAATCATTTCCCTTAATACATTGGAATCACAAAGGCAAGTATATGAATTCTGCCTTCAGGTGGGGTGGGCAGTGCTGCTATGAATGTCTCCTGTTATACAGTGATGAAGCTGACAAGAATGTCCCTTGTGATAATAAGCAGCAACCACAAAATTCACATCTGGATTTAACAGTTTTACATATCATAAGCTAAAAGGGAGGTCCATACTAATTTTCCAATTTTGTAAAAACTTCACTTTTTTAACTGTTTCTTCAACTTCATGGTTGGCTTTATTTATACATTTTAATTTAATTATTATTTTATATTGGGGTATAGTTGATTTACAATGTTGTGTTAGATTCAGGTGAACAGCAAAGTGGTTCTTTTTTATATATATATATATATAATATATATATATTATATATATATGTTTAGTACAGAATATTGAGTAGAGTTCCTTGTGCCATACAGTAGGTCCATACAGTCAGCCCACACTTCCACCACACCCATCAAATCAGGATAATTCCAGTAGCCAGTTCACTTCTTTAATTTCTACAATGTCTTATAGAAATTCCAAACTGATAGTTAAGATACCATTGGCCACCTAAAAGCCATTCTCTCCCCTCTCTTTCTTGAATAGTAGAACTTGATTTTTTTAAGAAGTAAGCAGAGATCTCTTAATTTCAGGGTAGAGAGACCCTTAATCCCCCTCCAGGGGATAAACCAATTGTTCCAGTCACTTGAATTCAGTTTTCTGCCACAAGCGATTTGTCTAGAATTTGGGCCCAGAGCAGATCAAGTTCTGACCACTAGGATATAAATGGAAGTTGAGTGGGCTGTTTCTGGGAAGTATTTCGCTTGCTGGTAAAGTATTGGGAGTATTGGAGTATTGGGTTAAGTAATCATTTCCCTTAATACATTGGAATCACAAAGGCAAGAATATGAATTCTGTCTTCAGGTGGGGTAGGCAGTGCTGCTATGAATGTCTCCTGTTATACAGTGATGAAGCTGACAAGACTGTCCTTTGTGATAACAAGCAGCAACCACAAAATTCACATCTGGATTTAGCACTTTTACATATCATAAGCTAAAAGGGAGGGCATAACACTTTTACATATCATAAACTAAAAGGGAGGCTTGCTGACACTGTCTGTTCCCTCTTCTTCCAGTCTTAAACTAAAAAGACAAGACTGTAGCTCTGTCAGCCATCTTATAGCCATGAGATGACAATCGGGAAGATAAAAAGCCAATAGAACAGGAATGAAAAGACTGTTTGGCAGAAAAAGACAAATATTACATATTCTCTCTTACATGTGGAATTAAAAAAAAAAAAACTGAACTCATAAAAACAGAGAGCAAAATGGTAGTTACCAGAAGCTGGGAGATAGGGGACTGGAAGGGATGTTGTTCAAGGATACTCACTTGCAGGTCGTAGATAAATAAGTCTTAAAGGTCTAATACACAGTACAGGGATGACAGACAACAGAACTATACTATAAACATTAAACTTGCTAAAAGACTGGATCCTATTGTTCCCAACACTAAAAGAAATAATATATGACACAAAAGAATGGCAATCGTATAGCAGTGTAAATGGATCAAATCAACACATTGAAGGCCTAAAACTTACACAATGTTATGTCAATTATATCCCAACAACAATAACAACAACAACAAAACAGAATCTGGGTCTTTGTTGTGCAGCTGAACCAATAGTGGCAACTGCTTACCTGTGGATCAGCAGATCTCAAACTACTGGTCTCAGAATACTTTCCAATTATACTCACTATTGAGGAATGTTAATTTCTTAGTTTTGATAAATGTGCTGTGGTTATATAAGATGTTAGCATTAGGGGAAGCCGGATGGAGGGTATACAGGAACTCTTTTATCTCTGCAACTCTTCTCTAAATCTAAAACTATTTCCAAGTAAAAGGTTAAAAAAATTATTGAGGTCTCCCAAAAGCTTTCATTTATATAAAATTTATCTATTAATATTTATCATGCTATAAATAAAAAAGAACTTAAAAAACAAATTTTAATTATTAATTTTTTAATACTAAAAATAATACCCAAAGAAGGACAACCCTGAAGAATGTTCAAACTATTGCACAATTGTGCTCATTTTATATGCTAGCAAGGTAATGCTCAAAAACCTTCAAGCTAGGCTTCAACAGTACATGAATCAAGAACTTCCATATATAAAACCTGGATTGAGAAAATGCAGATGAACCAGAGATTAAATTGCCAACATCTGTTGGATTATAGAAAAACCAAGAGAATTTGAGAAAAACATCTACTCTGTTTCATCAATTACTTGAAAGTCTTTGACTGTATGGATCACAACAAACTGGAAATTTCTTCAAAAGATAGAAATATCAGACCACCTTACCTGCCTCCTAAGAAACCTGTATGCAGGTCAAGAAGCAACAATTAGAACAAGACATAGAACAAGGGACTGATTCCAAATTGGGAAAGGAGTAAATCAAGGCTGTGTATCGTCACCCTGCTTATTTAACTTATATGCATAGTACATCATGCAAAATGCCAGGCTGGATGAATCACAAGCTGGAATCAAGATTGCTGGGAGAAATGTCAATAACCTGAGATATGCAGATGATATCACTCCACTCTAATGGTAGAAAGTAAAGAGGAACTAAAGGGCCTCTTGATGAAAGTAAAAGAGGAGAGAGAAAAATCTGACTTAATACTCAACATTCAAAAATCTAAGATCATTGCATCTGGTCCCATCACTTCATGGCAAATAGATGGGGGAAAAATGGAAACAGTGATAGGCTTTATTTTGAGGGGCTCCAAAATCATTGCAGATGGTGACTGCAGCCATGAAATTAAAAGATGCTTGCTCCTTGGTAGAAAAGTTCTAACAACTCTAGTGTATTAAAAAGCAGAGACATCACACTACCCACAAAAGTCCATGTAGTCATATGTACGGTTTTTCCAGTAGTTATGCATAGATGTGAGAGTTGGACCATAAAGAAGACTTAGCACTGAAGAATTGATGCTTTCAAACTGTGGTGTTGAAGAAGACTCTTGAGAATCCCTTGGACAGCAAGGAGATCAAACCAGTCAAACCTAAGGGACATCAGTCCTGAATACTCATTGGAAGGACTAATGCTGAAGCTGAAGCTCCAATACTTTGTCACTGATGCAAAGAGCTGACTCATTGGAAAAGACCCTGATGCTGAGAAAGATTGAGGACAGGAGAAGGGGGCAACAGAGCATGAGATGGTTGAATGGCATCACTGACTCAATGGACATGAATTTCAGCAAACCGCAGGAGACAGTGAAGGACAGGGAAGCCTGGCCTGGTGCAGTCCATGGAGTCATAAAGACTTGGACATGACTGAATGACTGAACAACAACAAAGAATACCCATTGCACGTTGATATAAATAACGTTTTCATGAATTTTATATTCTCCAAAATGAAAGGAAATTTAGTGAGAAGAGTAGCAATGTTTTACATGTCTACAAATTTCTTTAATGTCCAGCATGACAGAAGACAGCTGTAATCTCTCCTGCATCCAATCTGTTATGATATATTGTTCTGGTTTGATTATATGAAGAATATCTAGGCTCACAAAGGTATTTTGTTTGAAAAAAGAGTATTTCAGAAAGAGTATTTCAGTGGCCTTTCTATATAATTGTAAACATTTCTCTTTGATATTTCACTGAAATTCAAGAAATGGTAGTTCAAAAAAAACTAGTTGCAACATGGAATCAGAAACCATATAAATGTACTTTTCATGCACCAGCACGTTAAAATCTATTTGTGTATCTTGCATTTTAAAAGCTCTTTTTCCCACTCATGATTTTGTAACATGATGTATTCATTTGTCATTTGGAAAATACTGGTTCACTGAGTTTTATACAAGATTCCCAATTGGTGATACATTTTATTATAGAATATGGAAAAAAATACTTTTTTTGTTAATACCACTATTGAGCTCATCAAATACATCTTTAAGTTGGGAAGCTGACAAGCTCATGATGGCACATATAACTTTTCCAAAACTTTAATTTTCACTTGAAAGCACAAATGTTATTATTGGTAACAAATACTTTTGAGTTGTTTTCCTTAAAATGACACCCTCACTTTGTTCATTTTCAGGAAAATATCTGCCAAATACCCAAGTTTGTATAACTGTAGTTTACTTGTCAGTCATTCTTTCAAGTATAAATGATGCTTCTTTAAAAAAGAAGCCAACTCAGCTTATTATTCAATTGTACAAACTCTTTTTCTAGAGATAACCATTCAACTCCAGTGTGTAGCAGAAGGACTTCATGCAAACTCTCCATTTCATTCCATAGAATATTAAGATGAATACTCAAGAGTTGAGAGTCAATAAATTCATATGTTTTTCTTGCTTCTTCAAGAGCATTCTAAAGTGAAATGCTTTTTTTTTTTTCCCTTCAAGTGCATGGCAATGAAGAATACAATGGCTACTCCTAGTAGAGTTTGGTACCACTCTGTTGATTTGTGGCAAGAAGTCAGCAGTTTTAGCTTTTGTTGCTTTAGCACCAACAGTGCAAATGTCAGCAGAGTGAAAAGGGCAAATAATATCTTAGAATTATTATTAAAATTGTTTTGATCTTGCAGAAACCTGAAAGGTCTCAGGAACCCACAGGGATTTCTGGGCCACACTTTGTGAACTATAGTTAGACTTTTGTGGGGAAAATGAACACTTATTTGCTTTGTCCTCTCTTAATTAGGTTTTCTGTTATCTGTTTCCTGACACATTCAATATAATATATTCTTGACTATCCTTTCAAATTAAAAACATCCATGCTTTCATTTCTTTTTTAAACTTTATGTTTTACATCACTTTTTAAAAGCTTTTTACTTTATATTGAAGTACAGTTGATTAACAATGTTGTGTTAGTTTCAGGTGTATAGCAAAGAGATTGAGTTACACATGTATATGTATCCATTCTTTTTCAAACTCCTTTTCCATTTAGATTGTTACATAATATTGAGCAGAGTTCCTTATGCTATACGGTAAGTCCCTGTTGGTTACCTATTTTATTTTTTTGGCTCCACCATGTGACATGCAGGATCTTAGTTCCCCAACCAGAGTTCAAACCCACACCTCTTGTAGTAGAAGCACAAAGTTTTAAGCATTGGACCACAAGGGAAGCCTCTGGTTATCCATTTTAAATGCCGCAGTGTGTACTTGTCAATCCCAAATTTCCTAACTATACCTTCCCTTCCACCCTCACCACCAGTAACTGTGAATTTGTTCTCTAAGTCTGGCATTCACTTCTTAAGGCAAAAAGATTACCTTTTTCAGTTGAGTCTCTTCTTGTGTAGAGCCAGACATAGTTCACTCCTCAATATCCTGTGATTTTTTCCCAACTGGTCCATGAGGGCTATACTTCTTCGTTGCTGCTGCTGCTGCTAAGTCACTTCAGTCGTGTCCGACTCTGTGCAACCCCATAGATGGCAGCCCACCAGGCTCCCCCATCCCTGGGATTCTCCAGCAAAGAACACTGGAGTGGATTGCCATTTCCTTCTCCAATGCATGAAAGTGAAAAGTGAAAGTGAAGTTGCTCAGTCATCTCCGACTCTTCACGATCCCATGGACTGCAGCCCACCAGGCTCCTCCGTCCATGGGATTTTCCAGGCAAGAGTACTGGAGTGGGGTGCCATCACCTTCTCCTAGGTACTGGAATAATGCTAAACAAGTCTCACACTACATGTGGTCAGACAGCTTTGAAATATTTCCCATGACCTAATTTCTGGAATAGGAATCTTGAATGAGCAAAATTACTGAGCAGCAATTCTACTCTTTTCCATTAGAAAATCTTTTAGAAAATCTTCCTTCGCATTATTGCTGTGTCAGTCTAGAGAAGCAGTTTGTCCCAAGAGAGTCGAGTCAGAAACAGGAACATGACTGAAGTGACTTAAGACATGCACATGTGTGGATACTTGGTGGGGAGGGATCCTGCCATTTGACTATGGTCACCACTAACAGCAGCTCAACTATTTCCTATAACCATTGGAATTATTAAAATATTAGAATTAAAGGGAACCACAGATGCCACCTACTCCTATTCTCCCTCCCTCTCAAGTGCAAGGGATATTTGCAAAGCTCTTAGCAAATTCCATGGCTCCATGAACACTTTGTCTGTAAATACAACATCTACTTTGTCATGTAAATTTGGAGGACCTAAAAATTCCTGTAAGATTTAGAAGGCTGAAGAGATGATAAAAATCCAGTCAGCAAGCAGATCACAAATGTTTCTTTTGTTAAACCAGTGGTCTAGTGGAGAAGGCAATGGCAACCCACTCCAGTGTTCTTGCCTGGAGAATCCCAGGGATGGGGAAGCCTGGTCGGCTGCTGTCTATGGGGTCGCACAGAGTCAGACACGACTGAAGCGACTTAGCAGCAGCAGCAGTGATTTGACACACAATGAAGGGCAGAAAATTACCTCTAATTCTTTGAGGTTTGGATAGCATTTATATTAAAGAGACCAAAGAAAATGGCAGTGAGAGCGTTAATGCTTAACGGTTCGTGGATCACAATGTTTAACTCTAGCATCTAAATGTCATGATAGCGCCAACAAACTGAACATTGTGATTCTAATTGAAATCATTTTTGTGTCACTTTACAACATTTATTTCTTTCACATTGTCTCAAATAAGTGGCTGCATTTGCTCATCAGGAAATATGCAAAGCAGAATTCACTCTATTTTTTTTTTTATAGAAAAAGTAAGATGACCTTGTAGTGTGGTGAAATAACCTATGGCAAGCCTTGAATAGAGTACCAAATGTGATTTCCTTGGAAACTCAGGAAAAAAAAAAAAAAACAACAACAACTCTAAAAACTCTGAAAACATTGATAACATACAAAACTTTAATATAGTCAACTTTTAAACAGTGTCAGGGTTGGAGCACTGACCCTCCATGCAATTTGAAAATCCATGTATAACTTTATAGTTGGCCCTCTGTATTCGAGGCTCTACTTCTGGGGATCCAATCAACAGTGGACAGCATGGTACTGTAGTACATATTCAGTGAAAAAAGTCTGCACATCAGTGTGTTAGCAGAAGCACACTGACTGAAACTGCCCACCCTGGCCAGGCTCTCTAGCAACCATTTGCATGATTTGTTTTATGATAGGAGGTCCTGGTGAGGAACACGGAACTAATAAGCCACCACCAATCAGAAAAGTTTGGAAAAGGTCAAAGGGAGACACTGTGCGTCTGTCCACCTCCCAGAATCATTCTCGCTAGCATCCATCTTGGCTGAGCAATGTGTCCACCATCAGAAAGGACTCTCAGTCAGAATAATTGGCCAAAAACAACCCAGAAACTAATCCTATCAACATAAAACCCAAGACTGCGAGCCACGTGGCTGAGCAGTTCTGCTGGGTTCCCTTACTATGTTGCTCTCTGCCTGGGTGCCCTCTTCCAATAAAGTCTCTTGCTTTGTCAGCACATGTCTCCTTGGACAATTCTTTTCCAAGTATTAGACAAGAGACCACTCTTGGGGCCCTGGAGGGGGCCCTCCTCCCTACAACAAGTGAACCCACACAGTTCAAACCCGTGTCATTGAAGGGTCAAATGTATTTATATATGAAGGTATGTGCCTTATATTTAACCTTTCCATTGTGAGATGATCAAAACCACATTGTTATCAAAATTAAACACTAGGAGAGCCTTGGAGGAAGAAAAAAACGTAAATGCCAAAAAAATGTTCTGTGGCAAAGCTAAAATTGTCACTAATAGTTCATTTTTAGTAACTTTAAATAATTCTTAGGTTCATCAACTCATATTATCCAGATATTCTTTCATTATTGTCAGGCATTATTAGCAGTAAGAAACACGTGAAATAAAATACGTGATATGCACATTGCCGTAAAATTCTCAATTAGTACCACCTACACAAAGAATTCAATAAACTGGAAAATTCTGAAAGAGTTGGGAATACTAGACCACCTGACCTGCCTCTTGAGAAATCTGTATGCAGGTCAGGAAGCAACAGGTAGAACTGGACATGGAACAACAGACTGGTTCCAAATAGGAAAAGGAGAATGACAAGGCTGTATATTGTCACCCTGCTATTTCAACTTATATGCAGAGTACATCATGAGAAACGCTGGGCTGGAAGAAGCACAAGCTGGAATCAAGATTGCCGGGAGAAATATCAATAATCTCAGATATGCAGATGACACCACCATTATGGCTGAAAGTGAAGGGGAACTAAAAAGCCTCTTGACGAAAGTGAAAGTGGAGAGTGAAAAAGTTGGCTTAAAGCTCAACATTCAGAAAACAAAGATCATGGCATCTAGTCCCATCACTTCATGGGAAATAGATTGGGAAACAGTGGAAACAGTGTCAGACTTTATTTTGGGGGGCTCCAAAATCACTGCAGATGGTGACTGCAGCCATGAAATTAAAAGACACTTACTCCTGGGAAGGAAAGTTATGACCAACCTAGATAGCATATTGAAAAGCAGAGACATTACTTTGCCAACAAAGGTCCGTCTAGTCAAGGCTATGATTTTTCCAGTGGTCATGTTTGGATGTGAGAGTTGGACTGTGAAGAAAGCTGAGCATCGAAGAATTGATGCTTTTGAACTGTGGTGTTGGAGAAGACTCTTGAGAGTCCCTTGGACTACAAGGAGATTCAACCAGTCCATCCTAAAGGAGATCAGTCCTGGGTGTTCATTGGAAGGACTGATGCTAAAGCTGAAACGCCAATACTTTGGCCACCTCATGCGAAGAGTTGACTCATTGGAAAAGACTCTGATGCTGGGAGGGATTGGGGGCAGGAGGAGAAGGGGACGACAGAGGATGAGATGGCTGGATGGCATCACCGACTCGATGGACATGAGTTTGAGTGAACTCCAGGAGTTGGTGGACAGGGAAGCCTGGCATGCTGCTATTCATGGGGTCGCAAAGAGTGGGACACGACTGATCAACTGAACTGAACTGAACTGAACTGACACAAAGAATTGTTGGAAATGGAAAGTATAAGGCCTTTCCCTTGAAGGATTTATGATCTAGTTGAAGAGATGAGATACACACGGAAAATGTTTACCATATGACAGTACCCCTGTGTCAAATGAGTGTGACAGCCTGAAAAGGAAAAGTTACAATTGTACATAATCTCCTGCTCCTTCTGCCTCTGCAACTCAGCTTGGTCAGAAGGTGGGGACTTACAATACTAGGAATGGGAGCTTATCTCACTCACCCTTGTCCTGCTCTTTGCAATTGCTCAGCCCCTGAAAACCTGCTTAATCATGCTTGTCCGTGTAAAGATCAGGCATCCCCCTCCACATCTTGACTGCTTTTCCCGTGTGTGCGAAACCCCTTAGTTTAAACCACCCTATTAACAGCTAGTGTTGCCCACTATAGTCTGTCTATAAAAACTCTGTAATCCCTTTGTTCAGGGTTCAGAGCTTAGAGTGTTAACTCCTCTGGACCTACCAGCATAATAAACCTGAGTTCTCCAACTCTGAGTGTGGTGCTTGGTTTCTCAACTACTAGTTTCTGCAACATTTCTGGAGGACCCAGCGAGATTCCAACCACACTGGCCCCATGAGCCACTGGACCGGAGGCTCGGCTGGGCAGGAACGAAGGAACCCTGAGATGAACAAGGACGCCTGCCACCTGACAGTATTCTGGGTTCTCTTTCAGACCTGTGTCCCAACTCTCTGGACTGTCGAGCCTGGACCAGACTCATTGGATGGATGGACCAACTCACCAGGAATGGCCACAGGATAAGGTCCTACCCCAACAGGCAGAAAAGGAGACTGACCACTTCCTTGGAGTTCCCAGGAAGGGAGCAACACTTAAGGAAAACTGGGGACTCAGGAGAAAGGAAGCATTGTGATAGCCTCTGAATGATTGTGAATGCTTGATTATTGATTGAAAGGAATGAGAGAAATTTTTCTGTTTGGAAACTACAAAACCAATTCTTCTTGCATATACAATTAAAAAAAAAACTAGCTTGTTAAAAGGCCTGCCTATGGAAAAGCTTGAAGTTAAAAATCCTAAAAGATGATGCTGTGAAAGTGCTGCACTCAATATGCCAGCAAATTTAGAAAACTCAGCAGTGGCCACAGGACTGGAAAAGGTCAGTTTTCGTTCCAATCTCAAAGAGGCAATGCCAAAGAATATTCAAACTACCGCAAAATTACACTCATCTCACACGCTAGTAAAGTAGTCCTCAAAATTCTCCAAGCCAGGCTTCCATGAATTTCCAGATGCATGAACCGTGAACTTCCAGATATTCAAGCTGGTTTTAGAAAAGGCAGAGGAACCAGGCCTCAAACTGCCAGCATCCACTGGATCATCGAAAAAGCAAGAGAGCTCCAGAAATACATCTATTTCTGCTTTATTGACTATGCCAAAGCCTTTGACTGTGTGGATCACAATAAACTGTGGAAAATTTGAAAGAAATGGGAATACCAGACCACCTGACCTGCCTCTTGAGATATCTGTATGCAGGTCAGGAAGCAACAGTTAGAACTGGACATGGATCAACCGACTGGATCCAAATAGGAAAAGGAGTATGTCAAGGCTATATATTATCACCCTGCTTAAACTTATATGCAGAGTACACCATGAGAAACGCTGGGCTGGAAGAATCACAAGCTGGAATCAAGACTGTCAGGAGAAATATCAATAACCTCAGATATGCAGATGACACCACCCTTATGGCACAAAGTGAAGAAGAACTAAAAAGCCTCTTGATGAAAATGAAAGAGAAGAGTGAAAAAGTCGGCTTCAAGGTCAACATTCAGAAAACGAAGATCATGGCATCCAGTCCCATCACTTCATGGCAAATAGATGTGGAAACAGTGGCTGACTTTATTTTGGGGGGGGCTCCAAAATCATGGCAGATGGTGACTGCAGCCATGAAATTAAAATACACTTACTTCTTGGGTGAAAAATTATGACCAACCTAGACAGAGTATTAAAAAGCAGAGATATTACTTTGCCAACAAAGGTGCATCTAGTCAATGCTATGGTTTTTCCAGTAGTCATGTATGGATGTGAGTTGGACTATAAAGAAAGCTGAGCACCCCAGAATTGATGCTTTTGAACCATGGTATTGGAGAAGACTCTTGAGAATCCCTTGGACTGCAAGGAGAGCCAACCTGTCAATTCTAAAGGAGATCAGTCCTGAGTGTTCATTGGAAGGACTGATGTTGAAGCTGAAATGCCAATACTTTGGCCACCTAATGTGAAGAGCTGACTCATTTGAAAAGGCCATTATGCTGGGAAAGATTGGAGAAGGAGAAGGGGATGACAGAGGATGAGATGGTTGGATGACACCACCAACTCAATGAACATGAATTTGGGTAAACTCTGGAAGTTGGTGACGGACAAGGAGGCCTGGAGTGCTATTGTCCATGGAGTTGCAAAGAGTCAGACACAACTGTGTGACTGAACTGAACTGAGCTGAACTGAACCATTTCCATGTCCTTGAAATACACAGCCCACTTTGCCCGAGACCTCATGCTTGAGCAAATTAGAACTTCAAGCAAAGACAAAAAAATGGGAGGATCAAAGAGATATTTTAGATCTCAAACAGAAAACTATAAGATCTCTGTCTGTCTGTCTGTCTGGATTTATGTATCTATTTATGTATGTCTTTTATTTTTTTTCTGATAATATTGTTAAAGTTGTAAATGAGTTCTAATTTAATTGGCCTAAGAAAACAAATCAAATAATTCCAAATACAAGAAAAATTAACCTAAATAAATTTCAGATTCATGTAAACTGGGAAATATTCAATATTAAATATCTTCTATTACTGTTTATTTGCTAATCTAATAAGGAAGTAGGATGTATATTTTTAATAAAGAAGATATAAAAATAAAATTACATTTTATAAAGGGAAAACAAAGTAGGTCTGACTTACAGGTGGCCATTACAGAAAGTGATTTAAAAGTTTGTGGAAAGTAGACTCTGAAAAAAAGTTTTGTGCATAGTTAGGACTAAATTTAAAATAAATTTTTAATTAAGTTTACCTAAATGAGTTTAAAGCAAGCTGGTGCAAAACTTGAATTCAGCATTTCTCTCTGTTAAGAGGACATAGTTTCTTCAGATGTTGTACTACTTTTAATAATAGATTTAAGTTTCTTTACCTCTTAATTGATCTGTTCTGTATTTACCTTTGAAATCTTTTGTTACCTTTGGCTAAGTAAATAACTATTATTTCACAGTGACTTATATGATCCTACCTGACTGACTGTTATAAACCCTTTTGATATTATCGACAAAACTTTCTAAATAACTTGACTTCTAGCTAACTTTGTGATGCTTCTGAGGGCCCCTGAGACATCCCAATGAGCTATTAAGCTACCTGGTTTCACTGGACATGTTAAATTACATGAGAAGTACTGTTGCAGGGGTGACAGATCTTTTCAGGTTATACTGTATGGTTGATGTTACTAATATAGATATCCTAAAATTATGTGAAATTCATATAGATCTGATATGCCCTGATAAAATATGGTCAATTATAATTATAGTTATCATATTAGAGTGTTATGAACAGGTTTCTTTGTCAGTTGCAATAGAATCAGATTTTAAACATGCCTTCTATGGTTTTACTCTCATGCCTAGTTCTTCAAAATTTATAAAAAGACTTTCTAAGATTAAGCAGATAAACAAATTTTGTTATTAACAGTAAGTTGGTACCAGACTGAAATGTGGTCTTCTCTCTGTTTAGAGGGCAAAGTTTTCTTAGAATGCAGCTTTCAATAACAGATTACGAATTTCTTTGCCTTTAAGTGATTTACATTTGTTTTTAAAATCTTTTTGCTACTTTGGTAAAGTAAATAAACCTTATTTAAGGTTATGGTACATGTAGACAAATCTCATTCTCCTTCTACATAAAATAACCCCTCACAGTTAGACTTTTGCTCTCCTGATGTCCTTAAAACATGGCAATCGTCTGCTCCTAAATCAGGAAATTAAAAATGGATAAATAACAGCTGAAAATCAAAGAGCCAGGGCTATGGGAAATCCAAGATGGCCCCTTGGCTTTTCCTGGCTCTCTGACAGACTTCATTTCTATTTGATGGGTTAAAGCCTTCCCTGGCTACAGTGTTAATGCCCTCACAATGAGTTCTCAAAAGAAGAAAAAATTATGTTTCACTGAATATTAAGTTCCAGTTTTGCTAATTAAAATCTGTGCTTACTAAGACTTATTTCTGAGATAGTTCCTTGTTATGTTATATTGCTAAAAGTTTTAATTAAGTTATTAAAAAGGACACTCTAAGATTGTTTCTAAAGCTTATCTCAGTAACCAGTCTTTGGATAAAGTTCAGATGCTCCATGATGTAGAACCACGAGATTAACACTTAGCCATAATCATTTAACTGAGTCAGATGACCTGCGGTATGTCAGGCTACACCCAATGAAAGTTCTTGACTTAAATCCTTGCTTGTGACCTTACTAATAACTGCTAGCTATATTATTTTCTATGTAGCTTGTTTCAGAAGATTATTTGTTACATTACCAAATGTGTGACTGAGCCTGTGATAAAATGCTGATATGCAGTTCCATATGAGATCAATACTTGTAATAATGTAACTCTAGATAACAATAACCTCAGATATGCAGATGACACCACCATTATGGCAAAAAGTGAAGAGGAACTCAAAAGCCTCTTGATGAAAGTGAAAGTGGAGAGTGAAAAAGTTGGCTTAAAGCTCAACATTCAGAAAACAAAGATCATGGCATCTAGTCCCATCACTTCATGGGAAATAGATTGGGAAACAGTGGAAACAGTGTCAGACTTTATTTTGGGGGGCTCTAAAATCACTGCAGATGGTGACTGCAGCCATGAAATTAAAAGACGCTTACTCCTTGGAAGAAAAGTTAGATAGCATATTGAAAAGCAGAGACATTAGTTTGCCAACAAAGGTCCGTCTAGTCAAGGCTATGGTTTTTCCCGTGGTCATGTTTGGATGTGAGAGTTGGACTGTGAAGAAGGCTGAGCACCAAAGAATTGATGCTTTTGAACTGTGGTGTTGGAGAAGACTCTTGAGAGTCCCTTGGACTGCAAGGAGATCCAACCAGTCCATTCTGAAGGAGATCAGCCCTGGGATTTCTTCGGAAGGAATGATGTTAAAGCTGAAACTCCAGTACTTTGGCCACCTCATGCGAAGAGTTGACTCATTGGAAAAGACTCTGATGCTGGGAGGGATTGGGGGCAGGAGTTGAAGGGGACAACAGAGTATGAGATGGCTGCATGGCATCACTGACTTGATGGACGCGAGTCTGAGTGAACTCCAGGAGTTGGTGATGGACAGGGAGGACTGGTGTGCTGCAATTCATGGGGTCACAAAGAATCAGACACGACTGAGTGACTGAACTGAACTGAACTGAACTGAACTCTAGATATGGGAAGAAGCAACAAAAAGAAATATTTACCTGGACCAACAGGCTAGTAAGACAGGTATGGTCCAGAGAGTTTTGCTACTTTTAAGGCCTGGTCTAGTGACAACACATGGAGTGGCCTGTCAAGGGAATCTTTGTTAGACCTGGGAATGAGCCTTCCCAGCACTGTGGGACACAGTAACCATGAAATGCCCCCAAAACGTGGCCAAATATGTGGCTGTGAAGGGGCCCTGCTGACTGAAAGTTGGCACTTGCCAGCTGCCTCTACAAAGATTAAATCATGACCACTACAAGATGCTGACCTTCAACAGCCCCTTGAAAGGAGTTCAGGGTGGAGACAAAAAATAAAGCACTCTGTGCTCTGGGGGAAAAGAAAGCCTTCAGATAGTCGGATGGTTTCAGGTAAAGATTTTTTATAAGTCCAAATTCTTGCATCTTCTCATACCTAGAGAAACACTAATGTTACGAATCAATGTCTGGACCTGGTTCTCCTGGCTAGCCCCTCAGCAGCTGTCCTATGTCTATTAATCTTTGGGCCATATATCTTTAACTTTCTTGTTAAGTTTGTTTCTCCACGTAGTAGTATGACAAGACTATCCCCCAGGCAACACACAGACAATGCTAGAACAAGCTGCCTTATCATTCTGTGGACTCTCATCTCCCTTCGTAAATGCACCCTGAGGTCCTCAGTCTATTATCCCTTTGAGATCTTATACAGGAGACCACCACCAGTGATTTAAAAAAAAAAAAGCTCAAGGGAGACCACCAACAATTAGCTGACCTGGAGATGTCCCAACACCTCCAGGCCCTGGAAAAGTCTTTTGCCATATCACCCGGGAAACCACACCCATTCCTTTCAGCAATTGGGTTCATCCCTATCAGCCAGGAGATGATGTATGGTTTAAAGATTAGAAAGAAAAAAAAATTCAGCCAGTTTGGACAGGCCCTCACATGGTCGTCCTGGCAACCCCTACTGCTGTTAAAGTTATAGGTGTCATCCCTTGGATCATCCACACTAGAGTCAAGAAGGCAATTACTTCCTGTGATGAGGACACCTGGAAAGCAGTTTGGGACCCCAAAAACTTCCTCAAGGTCTGGTTCCAAAGTCAACAGCCCTCAACCACGAAGGAGGCTGAGCCCTGCTCTAATCACTCTGGAAGCTGACTAGTCAATGCACGGCAGAACGTTAAGGATTCTTCAGCCTTGCTCCAGCCACATTCTGGCAGCTGGCTGGTAAATGCACGATGGAAGCTGGAAGATCTGGCCATCAAAATATCAATGGATTTTCATTGTCCACCCTGGCCTCTATCCCTAATAGGTATTATTGCTGTGCTCTTCATTACAGGACCAACTCGACTCCCTGGCTGAGGTGGTTTTACAGAATAGAAGAGGGCTAGACCTACTGACAGCTGAAAAGGGAGGACTCTGCCTCTTCTTGAATGAAGAAAGCTGCTTTTATGTAAACCAATCAGAAATAGTCAGGGACATGGCCCAACAGCTAAGGGAACAAATCATGAAAAGGAGAGAGAAACTAGCTAATTCCTGGGGTGACTGGAACAATATCTGGAGCTGGGCATCGTGGCTTCTCCCTTGAACAGGTCCTCTCTTCATGTTCTTTGTGGCACTCTTGTTTGGCCCTTGTATTCTCAATGCAATTGCCCAGTTCATAACCTCTCAGATGCAATCCATAAAGTTACAAATGGTAATAGCTCAATATAGCCCCCTAAACGATGGGGAGCTCTGAATGTCCTACCAAAACATGAGATGATGCTTTCTACAACGAGTATCAGGAGGGGGGAATGAAAAGGAAAAGTTAAATTTTACATAACCTCTTGCTCCTTCTGCCTCTGTAACTCAGCTTGCTCCTTGCAAAGCCTGGGTCACGTAGGTCATGTAGTCTTAGAAAGTGGGGACTTACTAGGAATGGGAGCTTATCTCACTCACCCTTGTCATGCTCTTTGCAATTGCTCAGCTCCTGAAAACCTGCTTAATCATGCCTGTCCGTGTAAAGATCAGGCATCCCCCTCCCCATTTTGACTGCTGTTCCCGCATGTGCAAAGCCCCTTAGTTTAAACCAGCCTATTAACAGCTAGTGTTGCCCACTATAGTCTGCCTATAAAAACTCTGTAACCCCTTTGTTCAGGACTCAGAGCTTAGAGTATTAATTCCTCTGGACCTGCTGGCATAATAAACCTGAGTTCTTCAACTCTCTGAGTGTGGTGCTTGGTTTCTCTATTACTGGTGTCTGCAACAAGCCAATAAGAGCTGTAAGAATGCAGAGGAGAGCCTGAGAGTCCTCTGTACATATGGCTTCGCAAGGTTCGAATTTCTAAAGTTCTTTTTTTTTTTTTAATGCTAGGCCATTTACTGCAATTTGAGGTGAGATGCTATTTGTTAGAGTGTAGTGTGTTCATGCACAGAAGGCAATGGCAACCCACTCCAGTACTCTAGTCTGGAAAATCCCATGGATGGTGGAGCCTGGTAGGCTGCAGTCCCTGAGATTGGTAAGAGTTGGACACAACTGAAGCGACTTAGCAGCAGCAGCAGCAGCAGTGTATTGATGATTGTTCCAACCCTGGGATGGTTAAGTATATTGATTGCAATGGTTCCATACTACCATATATAACTATATGCATATTTTTAATGACAGTATTTTCCAAGCAAAATTTAAAGACATTGAAATACCTGAATATCATATAGTCTTAATTTCTTAACAGCTGCACACCTTTTTTTCTCTATTCTTTGTGGCACAAAGACTGCCTTGAGCTTGTTATTTTTAAGTAACAGCATACACAGGAAATGCTCTAAAAACTGAGTACAAGTTACTGTTTTGTAAGGGAGGTTTACATTTATAATGGAGATGTTTTGCAAGGGTGTCTTCCTTTCTGTACCAGGAAAAGAAGGATGACGAAACCCTTAGAAATTCATCAATGGAGGAGGCAAGGCCTTAAATCTTCATAACAACTTTATTCTCACTTACTGTGCTTTTCCTGGTCACCTCCCATAACTGACTCACCACCCCCAACATCTTCTTTTACTTTAGCTGAAGATGGCATTTAAGGTGATGGCTTTGGTCATTTGTGGGAGTTACTCACTTTTCTTGGGTCTCTCATACGTACACAGGAGGTATACCTGTTATTAGACTTCTGTTTGTTTTTCTGCTGTTAATCTTTTTTTTCTTTTTTTTACAGGGGTGTCTCAACCAATAACCAAGAAGGGTGGAAGGGAAATTGTTTTCCCTCCCCCACAGCATTTTTTTTAACTAGTTTTCTCTTAGTTTTGTTCAACAAGTCATTGTTTCACTAATCAGCCCTTCTCAGTCTCTTTGAAAACAATCAGGACAATGTGAACCCTCCATGTACAAAAGTATTTTTATGTTCCCCAACCACTGTTTATGGGAAAAAGGCTTTCAGCATCCTAGACCTTCCCTGAGTTCCAAATGGCAGTTATAATTAGAGAAGTGAGGGAATGCAATAAGAAACAAAAATGGTGCAGCAATGGAGCAGGGTCCTGTATCCTCCTGGGGGATGTGCATAATTATCTGATACATATCTTCTGAGTTCTTCTACAGGAACTAAGGCCCCCACCCAGGTGGAGGATGGTAACTGTAGGCTGAGCATAAGTCATGGGCCCCAGGTTGGTTGGAACCAGAAGGCTGATAATTGGGATTCCTGGGACACCACCCTGTTACCTCCCCACCAACCAATCAGAAGAAAATCACAAACCCCTACAGCCCTCCTCCCCAGATTTTTCTATAAAAACCACTGAGAAATTTGGGCCTTTTGAGCACAAATCACCCATTCTCCTTGCTTGGCCATGCAATAAACTGTTCTCTGCTCCAGACTCTGAAATTTGAGTTTGTGTGGCCTCATCATAGATCAGTCACACAAATGAGTTTGACAACATCTTTGCTTATAGGGGAATATCTGCCTATTATTTAAATAAATATGGCTTGAGAGATACCAAAGAAAAATAATAACCATATACAATCTTATTCTTGTTTTTCTGTAATGATTGTGCTCTTGCAGTCTTCCAGTCATTAGCGAATTGCTTCACTAATTCAACAAGCATTTATGGAGCACTTACATTGCACCTGGCATTATACTTGATATCAAGGATACAAAAATGAAAAGGGGAAATTTTACATGATCATTTATGTAAATAATTGCAACAGAACCTGGTAAACAAAAGCATTCAAACACCATCCTATGGCACAAGGAACTCTGCCCAATATACTCAGTTCAGTACAGTTGCTCAGTCGTGTCCGACTCTTTGCAACCCCATGAATCGCACACACCAGGCCTCCCTGTCCATCACCAACTCCCGGAGTTCACTCAGACTCACGTCCATCGAGTCAGTGATGCCATCCAGCCATCTCATCCTCTGCCGTCTCCTTCTCCTCCTGCCCCCAATCCCTCCCAGTATCACTTTTCCAATGAGTCAACACTTCGCATGACGTAGCCAAAGTACTGGAGCTTCAGCTTTAGCATCGTTCCTTACAAAGAAATCCCAGGGCTGATCTCCTTTAGAATGGACTGGTTGGATCTCCTTGCAGTCCAAGGGACTCTCAACAGTCTTCTCCAACACCACAGTTCAAAAGCATCAACTCTTCAGCACTCAGCCTTCTTCACAGTCCAACTCTCACATCCATACATGACCACTGGAAAAACCACAGCCTTGACTAGATGGACCTTAGTCGGCAAAGTAATGTCTCTGCTTTTGAATATACTATCTAGGTTGGTCATAACGTTTCTTCCAAGGAGTAAACGTCTTTTAATTTCATGGCTTCAGTCACCATCTGCAGTGATTTTGGAGTCCAAAAAAATAAAGTCTGACACTGTTTCTACTGTTTCTCCATCTATTTCCCATGAAGTGATGGGGCCAGATGCCATGATCTTAGTTTTCTGAATGTTGAGCTTTAAGCCAACTTTTTCACTCTCCTCTTTCACTTTCATAAAGAGGCTTTTTAGTTCCTCTTCACTTTCTGCCATAAGGGTGGTGTCATCTGCATATCTGAGATAATTGATATTTCTCCTGGCAATCTTGATTCCAGCTTGTGTTTCTTCCAACCCAGCGTTTCTCATGATGTACTCTGCATATAAGTTGAAATAGCAGGGTGACAATATACAGCCTTGACATACTCCTTTTTCTATTTGGAACCAGTCTGTTGTTCCATGTCCAGTTCTAACTGTTGCTTCTTGACCTGCATACAGATTTCTCAAGAGGCAGGTTAGGTGGTCTGGTACTCCCATCTCTCTCAGAATCGTCCACAGTTTATTGTGATCCACACAGTCAAAGGATTTGGCATAGTCAATAAAGCAGAAAGAGATGTTTTTCTGGAACTCTCTTGCTTTTTCCATGATCCAGCGGATGTTGGCAATTTGATCTCTGGTTCCTCTGCCTTTTCTAAAACCAGCTTGAACATCAGGGAGTTCACGGTTCACGTATTGCTGAAGCCTGGCTTAGAGAATTTTGAGCATTCCTTTACTAGCATGTGAGATGAGTGCAATTGTGTGGTAGTTTGAGCATTCTTTGGCATTGCCTTTCTTTGGAATTGGAATGAAAACTGACCTTTTCCAGTCCTGTGGCCACTGCTGAGTTTTCCAAATTTGCTGGCACATTGAGTGCAGCACTTTCACAGCATCATCTTTCAGGATTTGAAATAGCTCAACTAGAATTCCATCACCTCCACTAGCTTTGTTCGTAGTGATGTTTCTAAGGCCCACTTGACTTCACATTCCAAGATGTCTGGCTCTAGATTAGTGATCACATCATCATGATTATCTGGGTCGTGAAGATCTTTTTTGTACAGTTCTTCCATGTATTCTTGCCACCTCTTCTTAATATCTTCTGCTTCTGTTAGGTCCAGACCATTTCTGTCCTTTATCGAGCCCATCTTTGCATGAAATGTTCCCTTGATATCTCTAATTTTCTTGAAGAGATCTCTAGTCTTTCCCATTCTGTTGTTTTCTTCTATTTCTTTGCACTGATCGCTGAAGAAGGCTTTCTTATTTCTTCTTGCTCTTCTTTAGAACTCTGCGTTCAGATGCTTATATTTTTCCTTTTCTCCTTTGCTTTTCGCCTCTCTTCTTTTCACAGCTATTTGTAAGGCCTCCCCAGACAGCTATTTTGCCTTTTTTCATTTCTTTTCCATGGGGATGATCTTGATCCCTGTCTCCTGTACAGAGTCACAAAGCTCATTCCATAGTTCATCAGGCACTCTATCTATCAGATCTAGACCCTTAAATCTATTTCTCACTTCCACTGTATAATCATAAGGGATTTGATTTAGGTCATACCTGAATGGTCCAGTGGTTTTCCCTACTTTCTTCAATTTCAGTCTGAATGTGGCAATAAGGAGTTCATGATCTGAGCCACAGTCAGCTCCTGGTCTTGTTTTTCTTGACTGTATAGAGCTTCTCCATCTTTGGCTGCAAACAATGTAATCAATCTGATTTCGGTGTTGACCATCTGGTGATGTCCATGTGTAGAGTCTTCTCTTGTGTTGTTGGAAGAGGGTGTTTGCTATGACCAGTGCATTTTCTTGGCAAAACTCTATTAGTCTTTGCCCTGCTTCATTCCACATTCCAAGGCCAAATTTGCCTGTTACTCCAGGTGTTTCTTGACTTCCTACTTTTGCATTCCAATCCCCTATAATGAAAAGGAGATCTTTTTTGGGTGTTAGTTCTAAATATCTTGTAGATCTTCATAAAACCATTCAACTTCAGTTTCTTCAGCATTACTGGTTGGGGCATAGACTTGGATAACCGTGATACTGAATGGTTTGCCTTGGAGATGAACAGAGGTCATTCTGTCGTTTTTGAGATTGCATCCAAGAACTGCATTTCGGACTCTTTTGTTGACCATGATGGCTACTCCATTTCTTCTGAGGGATTCCTGCCCGTAGTAGTAGATGTAATGGTCATCTAAGTTAAATTCACCCACCCCAGTCCATTTTATTTTGCTGATTCCTAGAATGTCGACGTTCACCCTTGCCATCTCTTGTTTGACCACTTCATTGGTGGCTGCGCAGCACAGGAGGGCCTAGAGGAGCTATCCCACATTGAAGGTCAGGAACAGTGGTGGCAAGGAGATACCCCTTGTCCAAGGTAAGGAGCAGCAGCTGTGCGTTGCTGGAGCAGCCGTGAAGAGATACCCCACGCCCAAGGCAAGAGAAACCCAAGTAAGATGGTAAGTGTTGCAAGAGGGCATTAGAGGGCAGACACACTGAAACCATACTCACAGAAAACTAGTCAATCTTATCACACTAGGACCACAGCCTTTTCTAACTCAGTGAAACCAAGCCATGCCTACGGGGCAACCCAAGACGGGTGGGTCATGGTGGAGAGGTCTGACAGAATGTGGTTCACTGGAGAAGGGAATGGCAAGCCACTTCAGTATTCTTGCCTTGAGAACCCCATGAACAGTATGAAAAGGCAAAATGATAGGATACCAAAAGAGGAACTCCCCAGGTCAGTAGGTGCCCAATATGCTACTTGAGATCAGTGGAGAAATAACTCCAGAAAGAATGAAGGGATTGAGCCAAAGAAAAAACAATACCCAGTTGTGGATGTGACTGGTGATAGAAGCAAGATCTGATGCTGTAAAGAGCAATATTGCATAGGAACCTGGAATGTCAGGTCCTAGAATCAAGCCCAATATACTATAATAACTGAAATGGGAAAAGAATTTGAAAAAGAATAGATACATGCATATGTATAACTGAATCATTTGAAATCTAAAACTAACACAACACCTGGGACTAACACAACATTATTAATCAACTCTGCATGCATCCTAAGTTGCTTCAGTTGTGTCCGACTCTTTCTGACCATAAGGACCAGAGCTCGCCAGGCTCTTCTGTCCATGGGATTCTCCAGGCAAGAATACTGGAGTGAGTTGCCTTTCCCTCCTCCAGGGGATCTTCCCAACCCAGACACTGAACTCATATCTCTTACGTCTCCTGAATTGGCAGGCAGGTTCTTTACCTCTAGCATCACCTGGGAAGCTCAATCAACTATACTCCAATATAAAAATTAAAAAAAATAATAAAGAAATGTTAGTATCAAACAAACAACCACCATACTATAATTTTCACGACCTTTGCTTACCTTTCTAATCTCATCTTGGTCACTATGTTCCTGCATCACTGGTTTTCTCTTTATTTCAAACACACTAAGTTCCTTTTCATCTCAGGCCCTTGCACTTGTTTGCTCTTCCTGCATTGTTTTCCCCCTACATTCACCTGCTGGTTAAATCCTATTCACCCTACAGTAATCAATATGAATATCATTTCCTCATAAAACCTTAACTATCTCCTCGGATGAGTTTTTCTTCCTGTTACATGCTCTCAGTGCCCCCTGTACTTTTAAATTTTAGCCCTTGCATGCTAAAGAATGTCACTCCCCATCTGGTTCTACAAGAATGAAATCACGAGCCACTACAGTCACTGACCTTCAATACCCCCTAAAAGGAGTTCAGGGTGGAAATCAGGGAAGAAGCACTCTGTGCTTCGTGAAAAACTGGCATAAAAGGACTTCACACATATTTTCAGGATAAAATTTTATGAAACATATTTCTTTCATCTTCTCATACCTAGATAAGCTCTAAAATTATTAATGGAAACACATCTGCTCCTTGTGATTAGCACCAAACTTCTACCAAGATATGTGTGATTGATCACACGTATCCCCTTCTCCAAAATCTGTTATATACTGACCTCTCCCTCTGCCTATTCAGAGCAGTTCCTCGAAGCTATCTGAGAGTCTGTCTCCTGGGCTAAAGCCCTTAGTAAACCCCAAATAAACTTGAACTCACAGCTCTCATGTTGTATCTTTTATTTTTCAGTTGACACCCAAATCTCATTGTAATTAAATAATTATCCATGTAATTGCTTATTGTCTGTATCTCCCACTAGACTAGGCTGTAAGTGTGACGAAGACAGGATTACGTCAGTATTATTCAGTATATTCCCCATGGACAGCACAGGGCCTGGAATATAGAGTTACTCAGTGAACATTTACAGAAGGAAGAGAGAAGAAAAGGAGAAAGGAAGATGAAGAAGAAGGAAAGGAAGGAGAAAGGAAGGAAGGAAGGAAGGCAGGCAAGCAGACAAGCAGATTGAATGTGCATTAAGAAGAGAGCGACTTATCCTTGTTTATGGGAGTCAGAAGCACTAATTTTTGAGGTTTCTCTTTTCATCAAAGTTATTTATTCTGTTTCTTCATAACCCCTTTTCCTTTTTTAACTTTTATGGTGGTTCAAAGGGTAAAGAATCTGCCTGTAATGCAGGAGATGCAGGAGACGTGAGCTCAATCTTTAGATCGAGAAGATCCCGTGGAGAGGGGCATGGAAACTCACTCCAATATTCTTGCCTGGAAAATCTCATGGACAGAAGAGTTTGGTGGGTTACACTCCATAGGGTCCCAAAGAGTCAGACATGACTGAAGTGACTGAGCACAATAGTTGATTTACAACGTTGTGCCAATCTCTGCTGTAGAGCAAAGTGACTCAGTTATACATATTTACATATACTTTTAAAAATATTCTTTTCCATTATGGTTTATCACAGAATATTCAGTATAGTTCCCTGTGCTATACAGTAGGGCTTTGTTGTCTATCCATTCTATATATAATAGCTTTCATCTGCTATCCCCAAACTCCCAATCCTTCCCTTTGCCACTACCCCACTTGGCAACCACAAGTCTGTTCTCTATATCTGTGAGTCTGTTTCTGTTTTGTAGGTAGGTTCATTTGTGGCATATTTTAGATTCCATATATAAGTGATACATGGTATTTGTCTTTCTCTTTCTGACTTAGTATGATAATCTCTATTTACATCCATGCCGCTGCAAATGGCATTATTTCGTTCTTTTTTATGGCTGAGTAGTATTCCCGTGTGTGTGTGTGTGTGTGTGTGTGTGTGTGTGTGTGTGTGAGTTGTACTGCACTACTGTACTTTTCAAGGTACTGGACTGTAAGATTACTTTAAAAATTTTTGTATTTGTTTTTTATGTATTATTTGTGTGAAAAGTTTTATAAACCTATTACAGCACAGTACTATATAGCTGACTGTGTTAGTTGGGTACCTAGGCTTACTCTGTTGGACTTATGAACAAAGAAAACTTACAAATGTGCTCTCAGAACAGAATTTGTTCATGTGTAGATAATTACTTTATCTCTAGTTTCCAAACCAGGAAGCTGTGCTAGCACTAACTTTAAAGTGACCTCAATACAGTACAACCTCAGTTGGTTTCAATATGGGGCCTGCTGAATGCAGTTCCATACTCATCCCAACTCCTTCTTTAGTTAAATCTTTTGTGTTATACCTGCATCTGTGTCTGCATCTCTATCTTGATGATGGAGAAAGTAGAAAAGAAACATCAAAAATTTGATCCTTTAGGTCATGTGTAAAGCACTTTTTCACTCAATCTGCCCTCCATTCCCATGAATAATTGCAAGTTACTTGTAGAAAGTTATTGTCGTCAGTCTTAGATGAATGTGAGCAAAGCTAACAGTTCCATTCTCTCCAAGTGAATGCCTTCAGTCAGAGTTTTTTTACAGTAATATAAAAAAGAAAGCAACCAAGACAAAATCAGTCTTCTTAGAAGCTTCAATAGCAATCTAGTCTCTTTCAAATATCAAACAGCAACTCCCTCTCTATATTTCAAAAGATTAATATAGCATTTGAAATTATCTTTTCATTCTACTTTTATTATAATGTTCCAATTTTAAGTTACTATAGTAACCACTTTGGATTTAAGTGAAAGCTTCATTATTGTCACTTTAATTGTTTGATTTTGTTTTCTATTCTATCTACATTGGAGTTAACAAAATAGAAAATAGATTTATCTTTTACTATTCTCTGAACATTATGGAGTGCAAAGACAATTCAGACAATGATTCTGTATGACTATTACTGGAACTATCTGTTTATATACTAATCAATGATGTCTGTTTAGAAACATCAGATTTTGCACTAAAGCAGACCATTGTTCCATATAATTAAACAAAAGAATTCTGGTAACTAATATTCAACATTCCACTAAAAAGCATACAACATGCAACTACTTCTGTGATATTTAATTATTAAAAACATTTATTTGTTACTTATATTGAGGAATGTAAAGATAGTGGTTATGATACTTACATCATAACACAATCTGTGCATTCAGAGAGAGGACCCCTTAATGAATTAGTCTGATTTAGTCATAATATTCATCAAAGTTACCAATTAATATAATTTATGTTGTCCATGTCTCTTTTTAAAAAATTTCCTATGTGTCTGATTATCTTCAATTGTTTTACCAGTTATCACCCTTAAAAAACTGTTTGTGGACTTTGGGTCCAGTGTCTTAGCAGGGTAGCAGTGACAGCAGCACTCTCTAAGCTTCACTATGCCACTCAGGGATGACAAGGAGAATAAAGATGCCAGAAAGCTAGCTAAGAAAGACAAAGACCCAGGGAACAAACTTGGCAAGGCCAAAAAGAAGAGGCGGTCCAAAGGCAAATTTTGGGATAAGCTCAATAACCTCAATTTGTTTGACAGAGCAACGTATGACAAACTCTATAAGGAAGTTCCCAGCTGCAAGCTTAAAACTGCAGCTGTGGTCTCTGAGAAACAAGATTTGTAGTTCCATGGCCAGGGCAGCCCTTCCGGAGCTCCTTAGTAAAGGACTTTTAAAACTGGTTTCAAAGCACAGAGTCCAAACTAACTTACACCAGAAACACCAAGAGTGGAGATGCCTCGACTGCTGGTGAAGATGTATGAACAGGTCCCACCAACTATACATTTTGAAAAATAAAACTTTATTAAATCAAAAACAATTGTTTGTGGAGATTCTCCAAGGCTTGTAATAAGCATACATTCCTTCTTCTGGCTGTGTTTTGGGGGCTCTACAAGTTGGGGATCGCATCAAGCCAAATTCTTTGACTATCTATGCCATATATTCCTAGGGTACAGATCTTCTCAGGAGTATTTTATCCCCCTTCCTTTCCTTTCTTTTGCTCTGTTTAGATTGGAGGATCAGGATGTGACCAGTTAGTTCTGATTTATCCTAATCTTGATAGTGTGTACCCCTTGGAGATCCAGCTTAATGTAGGTAAATGTATCATGTAAAAGTCTCTACATTGAATGTGCTCTGTGCCTTGAATTCTATCACCATTACCCCTCCAATGTCTTCAAGGCAAAAGCAACTTTGACACTCAAATAATCTGCTAGCCTCTATGGTCAAAGTGTTAGTCTCTCAGTCATGTCCAACTCTTTTGTGATCCCATGGGCTATAACCCACCAGGCTCCTCTGTCCATAGAATTCTCCAGGCAAAAACACTGGAGTGGTTTGCCATTTCCTTCTCCAGGGGTTTTTCCAGACCCATGGATCAAACCTGCATCTCTTACATCTCCTGTATTGTAGGTGAACTCTTTACCATCTGAGCCTCCAGGGAAGCCCATGCTTCCCCTCAGAATGGGCCTGCTAGGACTGCTTTATCTTTTCAACTCCTCAGCGGTTTTTTTCTAGGGTAAGTTTCCTGTGCAAATTTATTTATTTTTGGCCACACCAAGTAGTTTGCAGGATCTCAGTTTCCTGAAAAGGGACTGAACCACAGTCATGGCAGTGAAAACCCAGAATCCTAACCACTAGGCCACCACAGAATCCCTGAAAATTCTCAGTGCTTGTAAGGTGATTTATTCAGTTGTTTTCAGCCAAAGGATTTGATCCAAATAACCTGCTGCCTAGTTTGCCCTTATGGGAAATAGCTATTACATTTTTATTATATGAAATTATGCATTTGTATTTAACAACTGTGATATTTCCTTTCAGGAATTTCACAGGGCAAAAAGATGAAGGCAATGTAGCCCCACAAGTTTTATTTGAGAAATTAGTAACCATATGGAAGACTGCTCTGCTGTAGACTTTTGGGGGGAAAGGGTGTGAGGCTTTTGATAGATTGTCCCATTAACATTATGAAACAGAAGAACCCATCTTGCTGATGACAGTTGTTTTTTTCCTCAAGGGGTAACTTCAATTGGTTAGCCAATAAATTGTATCTTTGCCTTGAAAAAATAACCACCAAAGGAAATTCACTCCTAGCTGGTTTCCCAACCACCTCCACCTAATCTTGAGCTGCCTTGTGGCGGCCAAAGTCCAGCCTCATGCAGGAAAGCTGTTGAGGGCACCTGGCTGCATCAGACAGTAGAGACATAATTTACTCAGGAGCCTTGTCTCAGGTGCCCTGCTGCCTTTGAACTCCAACGTATGTCTGTGACAATGAAGACAGAGTCCAAACTCTGGCACAAATAAGTGGATAAGCTTGGGCCAAGTTTGTGACTTCACAATTCTTTAACAACAGCTCCATTCATGGCTCCATGCTTAACTACCCAGAACAATGGATTTGATTCCAGAAAGAACAAATCAATGACACTGGACACCACAGCTTTGAGGGCAGGATTATGATGAAAGTAGTATTTTATATCTTACAAAGGAACAGTAAATTTACATTTACTAAAGACATAGTTTAGGTATTAACATACTTTCTTATAGTGGAGAGGAAAATGGCAACCCACTCTAGCATACTTGCCTGGGAAATCCCATGGACAAAGGAGCCTGGTGGGCTACAGTCCATGGGGTCACAAGAGTTGGTCACAACTGAGCGACTGAGCATGCATGCACATACTTCCTCATATATATTTAAATATATATATATACTTAAAGCTTGTCTAAATTACCCAATATTAACCAAAAGGAAGCATAGAAATGCATTGCAAATATGAAAAATACACTAAACGTAAAATCGCAAGAATGTGCTATTCTTCTCTTAGCATATAAACATCGAGGTCATCTGAAATTCACTGAGTATTAACCTGTTGTTTTTGCATGTACATAAATAACACATTTTACCTAAGACACTGGAGTTTTTATGAAAATAACTAGTCCATCAAAATTAGTTCAGTGCCTTTACAAATGAATAAGCTGAAATACAAAGCAAGATTTATTTATCCAAAAACAAACTGAACCAGGATTTTAATTTATTAGTGAAACAAAATTATTAATCTTCTACTAAAAATTATTTGTATAATATCCCACAGTTTATAAAGTACACACCCAACATCTTATTTAATCCTTTCAACAGCCCTATGAGGTAAACATTACCACCATTTTACAGATTAAAGACTCATTTAGAATATTGTTGTTATTTAATCACTAAGTCATGTCCAACCCTTTTGCAACCCCATGGACTATAGCCTACCAGGTTCCTCTGTCATGAGATTTCCCAGGCAAGAATACTGGAGTGAGTTGCCATTTCCTTCTCCAGGGGGTCTTCCCAACCCAGAGATCAAACCTGCGTCTCCTGTGTTGGCAGGCAGATTCTTTACCACTGAGCCACCAGGGAAGCCCCATTTAGAATATACATCTTCCTAAGTTCACAGAATAAATCAGGGACAAATAAGTCTTAAATTCAGTCATCTGACTTACAGTCCAGTGCTTTTTACACTGTTTATAATTTACATTGTTCTCATCATTGCAGAAATCACTACTAGCATCATCATAGGAAAAAAAGCAACCCTTACAACTCTATGCCATGTGTGCAGATAATCCATGAAAAAATACAAGTTTCATGAACTTTCAGTTCAAGTTTGTCAATCAAAAGATTCTATATGTACATGTGTACTCAGTAGCGTTCAACTCTTTGGGACTCCCTGGACTGTAGCCTGCCAACTTTTCTGACCATGGGATATCCCAGGCAAGAATACCAGAGTGGGTTGTCATTTCCTTCTCCAGAGGACCTTCCTGACCCAGAAGTCAAACCCCCTTGTCTCTTGTATCTCTGGCATTGCCAGGTGGACTCCTTACCACTGTACCACTTGGGAAGCCCTACAGACAGAGGAATTCCTCCATGATGAATTCATAGCAATGCCTAGAAAATACTCTCCAAGTCTAAATGAACAACACTTCAACCATCTAATAAGGGAAGTCTACCTTCTAACAAAAAGAGTTTTTCCCTCCATACAAGTGAAGTTAAATCCTAGCTTAAGGCCAGAGAGTTAAATTATTTTTGTCATCCTTAAACCTAGAAGTTGCTCTTCTTAACTAAATTCACAGAAACACTCTATATATTTTAAGAATTTTCATTTAGTGTTATATCAACTTTCACCTTTACTTTATGGCTGAAACTTTGAATGCGTGCCAATAAATCATGACTGAGATGAACAAGATCCTTAGAAGCAGAATAATCAGGACATATGCATTTGAGAGACCTGGAAGTATAAATGAATGTTACCTGCTCCTTCAATTTTGCTTGCATTAAATTTACATTTATTCTGCCTAAAATTATTAAGACTTGAATTTGATATACTTCCTAAGTCATTAGTGCTTAAGATGTCATACCATTTTTGAGGAAATATTTAAACATTATATGAATATTGACCTATAAACTACACGTTTGTAGGAACTTCTCAATACAGTTAATAATTCTGTTAAACCCCAGTGTTTTTAATTCTTTCTACAAACTATAACATTCCAATGATATTTATCTCTATATTAATGCATTCATTAACAATTCATTTCATATTTGTAAATTAAAAGTTAACTTTACAGTACATATTCCAAGTTTATAGGCCAAAAGGATTATTTTTCTCTAATTGACATTGAAACAAATGATTAGCATGCTACAGTACTTGTCCAACTCTTTTATATTCATTAATTATTTAGGATTAATTCTGTGAAAATCCAGAGAATGCTCATGATGATGAGATTTTAAGATATATAACTGTTCCAGGAGATAAGAAATGTTCATGAATTTATCATGTGTTGAAATACACTATAAAGCTCTTGACTGCTAGAAATGTCTTCTATATTTTTAAAAATATAATTACTAAATGTTGGTGGAGAATGCACATTAACATTTGCCCATTAACACTCAATTATACTTTTATGAACTATTAAGATTTATTAACCTTGTGCAAAGTTATATACAAGCTATTCAAATGCTTTTTATTTGTGAAGTACTTTATATATACATTTGGGCTTCCCTGGTGCCTCAGATGGTATAGAATCTGCCTGCAATGTAGGAGACCCAGGTTCAATCCCTGGGTGGAGAAGATTCCCTTGAGAAAAGAATGACAACCCACTCGATTATTCTTGCCTGGAGAATTTCATGGACAGAGGAGCCTGGTGGGCGATGGTCCATGGGATTGCAAGAGTTGGACACAACTGAGAGACTTTCCCTTATATTATTTCACATGCATTGTCTCATCTGATCCTCTTAACAATTCTGGCACTACGGGGAGCATTTAGTAAGCCCATTGTAAAGGAAGAGAAGACATGCCCCTACTAGAAGCCCAGCAGAGGAAGTGTCAACTCTATGTCCCGTACAGTAGTAGATACTTATGATGTAATGAACAAGCTGCATAATCAGACTGTTTTTGATCTAGCAGAGAAGACAATTAAATAAGAATTAAGAATAAGTTGTGATGCTAATGGAGGAATCAAAGATGCTACAGATGCTCAGAAAATGCAATGTAACTTCATCTTAGAGCAGTCAGGAAAGTGTCCTTGAAAGAAGATAGATTTGGCAGACACAAAATCAGAAACTTCCTTGCACGATATGTTCACTGGTTTGTATCTTATTGTGAAGGCTGTAGGAGCAGTGGGAGAAAAATGAGAGGAGATACTGGAAACACGGGTCTGAGATATAAAAAACATTTTTGAAAATTATACTAGCATTCATTAGCCACTTAAAGGTGGGGCAGGAATTGTGGTGAATCTATTTCTGCAATCTACATTTTATTACATGCTTACATCAACCCTGGGAGTTAGTTACTAATGGTATTGCTATTATTACTAGTAGCAAGAGTAATGGTAGTGTTTGACCTAAATGTCTAAATATTTGTTGATTACTTAAATACTGTGTAACAGGTATATAGCAAACATAGTAATATCCCATCTCATATAAAAGAAAAGAAAATGTCATGCAAATGGTCCATCCTCAAAAAAGTAATGAGAGTGATTGTTATGGATTGATTTGTGTCTCCCCCAAATTCATGTATTAAAGCACTAACTCCCACTGTGATTGCATTTGGAGATAGGGCCTTTAAGAAGATCCCAAGTGTGAGGCCCTAATCCAATCTGACTGGCATCCTTAGAATAAAGGGAAAGAGACACCTGGGCTATGGATGCACAAAAGAAAAAAAAAAAAAAAGGCTATGTGAGGACACAGCAAGAAGATGGCCAGCCACAAGCCAAGGAGGTCTCAGGAAAAATCAAACATGCTGACATCTTAATCTTGGACTTCTAACCTCTAGAACTGTGAAAAGTAACTTACTGTTGTTTAAGACACCCAGTCTGTGATATTTTGTTATGGCAGCCTGTTGTGCTGTACCCCACAGTCCTGCACCTGCCCAGCTGTGCAAAGGAAGAACTCAGAGCCAGTGACAGAGACAGTGATGATTTGTTGAACTGGGTATCATACAAGCCAGAAGCAAAAGTCCTGGAGCAACACCCCACACCCCACCACATATGGGTGTACAGCCAAGGGCAGGCAGGACACAGCAGCAATCTTTGCTATACAGCGACCAGGAGGAGGAGGCTATAAGTTAGAGGGAGCATGATGTCAGAAGAGCTCCTTCATTGCAAGGGCAGCCAAGGCAAGGACTGCTCTTTTCCTATTGATGGCCGAATATACTGGGCCTTTCTAGTCCCAGGGCTAGAACAGTCATTAGCTGAGGGTCAGGCCAATCACACAGACAATTACTGATGAAATTTTCAGCATAGGAGAAGGAGGCAATCATGCACAGAAAATAGAGGCAGGGCCAGGTAGGGAAAGGGTTGCACAGAGAGCAAGAGAGCAGCCATTTTATGGGCCTTGACCATATCTTGCAAGAGCAGAATAACACAGTTACATTATTTATTTTCAACCAAGTCATCGTATTGACCAGCCCACTTTCAGCCAAAAGAAAAAATAATTGTTTTGGATAACATTTTGCTTATTTGTTTGCTTTAGGTTTTGTATTTTCTAGTGAAAGGAGGGTGGATACTCTGCCCTAAGCTTCAGCAGTGTGAGCCACAGGTGTGGAAGCAAAGGAAACCAAGCCTATGTCCAAGGCACTCACACCTCATACATATATGTAAATTCCTTAGAAGATTTCTTACACATTGTAAGTGTAGTACGTATATTGTTTGTTTAGTTGCTAAGTTGTGTCCGACTTCTTGTGACCGCATGGACTGTTGCCTGCCAGGCTGCTCTGTCCATGGGATTTCCCAGGGAAGAATACTGGAGGGGTTTGCCGTTCCTTTCTCCAAGGGATCTTCCCGACTCAGGAATCGAACCCATGTCTTTTGCATTGGCAGGCAGATTCTTTACCACTGAGCCACCAAGGAAGCCCAAAGAGGAGGTGGTATACATATTTTAAATGTCATTATATATGAGAATATGGGGGTCATCATTTGTTTTACAAAGATGGTATTATAACATACAGATCCTTTTGGAAGGAGGATCATGTTTTCCTGATAGGTGAGACATAACAATGTATTTCATTAAGTCTTTAAATGCACTTGATTGAGAGATGCATTATTACTTTGTGCACCACTAAGAAAGAAAAGCAGGGCTTCCCAGGTGGATCAGACGGTAAAGGATTTGCCAACAGTGTGGGAGACATAGGTTCGATCCCTGTGTCAGGAAGATCCCCTGGAGATGAGAATGGCAACCCACTCCAATATTCTTGCCTGGAGAATCCCATGGACAGAGGAGCCTGGCAGGCTATGGTCCATAGGGTTGCAAAGAGTCAGACACAACTGAGCAACTTTCACTTTTTGCAAAGAAAGAAAGTGTTACCAGTTAAATATGACGCAATGTTTTCTTCTCATTTAGTCTTCATTCTTATTGAAAGATTTATTTGAGACATATTTACATATAGAAATTTATGATATATTATTCTTATGCATATGTTTGTTTTAAAAACTATAAAAGAACTAAATTAGTTACAGTATTCTTTTAAAAACTTTCTCAGGAGTCCAATTCTTCTGCACACTCTCAAGTCAGAGTTATCATAACCCATGGGTTTATACCCATTTTTTCCTGTGTCATCAAGAGCATTGGTGGTGAGTCATTTCTTTAAGAAGGGCTTCACTATCATCACTGGGATTTTATTTGAAGCCACGTACACCCATTCTGCAATTCTTGATGCTGCAGTCATCTTGATCACATTAGAAAGTGTTAATACAAAGTTTTCAAAAAACAGGGGAATTCCCTGGTGGTCCAGTGGTTAGAACTCTGTGCTTTCACTGGCAAGGGCCTGGGTGCAATCCCTGGTTGGGGAACTAAGATCCCACAAGCTGCACGGTGCAGCGAAAACCAAAAAACTGTCAGGACTCGTATTCTTTTCTCCAATAATTTGCTTGAGTGAAATATTGAAGAATTGTAGTTTCCTAGCCATGCTTCTGGGAGAAGGCAACGGCACCCCACTCCAGTACTCTTGCCTGGAAAATCCCATGGACGAAGGAGCCTGGTGGGCTGCAGTCCATGGGGTCGCTAAGAGTCAGACACTACTGAGTGACTTCACTTTCATTGGAGAAGGAAATGGCAACCCACTCCAGTGTTCTTGCCTGGAGAATCCCAGGGACGGCGGAGCCTGGTGGGCTGCCGTCTATGGGGTCGCACAGAGTCGGACACGACTGAAGCGACTTAGCAGCAGCAGCAGCCATGCTTCTGGGAGCAACAGCCGTTCTAGTGCATATGCAGTGGGGTAACTATGTGCTGTGCTATGCTTAGTCGTTCAGTTGTGTCCAACTCTGCAACCCCATGAACTGCAGCCCTCCAGGCTCCTCTGTCCGTGAGGATTCGCCAGGCAAGAACACTGGAGTGGGTTGCCATGCCCTCCTCCAGGGTGGGTAACTATAGCTTGACTGTTACATAGCCCACAGTGACTGTAGAATGTCATCAATTCTAAGGTACATTCCAGCTTTAGAAATGAAAATCTGACAGAAAAAATATGTTTGAACTAATGCAATATTGTAACCCATTATTCTGATTAAAAAAAAATTTTCCCTGACTGCCACTGAGCTTAGTAGGAGGAGGATTTAGTCTTCTGTGATTTGTTTTTTATCTCCTTCATTTTTCTACTGGCCTATTTCTGGTTTTTTTTGTCATTTTATAACAGTTCTTATATATATGATAGATTTAACTCATTGTTATCATCAGTACTAGAATTTTCCCAAATCTGTAATTTATCTATTGACTTACTGGACTTTTTCTCATACCAAACAGTTTCATTTTTATATGGTCAATATGTACACTTTTTAAAATAACTTTTGGTTCTCCTGCCTTGCCAATGTCTCTTCTATTCCAAAGCTGTAAATATAGTCACTTTATTTTGCTTCCATGATTTTTATTTTGTTTCCTTACACACAGTATTTAACTCACCGATCTGTTTCTCTGGTGTTTTTTTTAAATATGTTTTGAAATTGGAGTCTAACATTATTTTCTTCCATATAGATAGCCAGTTGTCCCTGAACCATATATCAGGTATTTCATCCTTTTCCCACTGAATTTGAAATACCATCTTTGTTATAGATTATCTTCTCATATACATTGGGGTTGATTCCATTCTATGTGGTAGATTCCATTCTTCAAATTCATCTTGCATTTATTCTTAGGCAAATGGTTATCCAGTTGTTTACAGTTATATACTGAATAATTATGCCTTTTCCACTGATTTGAAATGCCACGTGTGTTTGTTCCATTCATCCTTCAACTTTGGCAGTAACATCACCCCATTTCAATTTTTGCCCCTCTATACTATATTTTTATATCTAGTAGACAAGTCATCTCTTCCCATTCTTTCATTCTTCCTTATCAGAATTTAACTGAATATCTTCTCATGTTTATTCTTTCATATGAACTCAAAGATGCTCTGGTCATGTAACATCTCTCTCCCCACACACACAGATACTAAATAAATAATAAATACTGTGAAGTGGTTTTGATTAAGAGTGTGTTGCATGAATAGATGGATCTCTCCATTAAAATACACTTTCCATAATATGTTCCTCCATTTACTAAAGTGTTCTTTCATGTCTTTAGTTAAGCTTTGTAGCTGTCTTAATTTGGTGGTGCACATGTTTTTGTAAACTTTATTATTATTTTTTGTTAATACAGTGATTTTTTTTCATTTTATTATCAAATGAGTTAGTACCAAAATATTAAAACATTTTGGTTTTAGTATATTAATGTCATAGTTTTGTACTTCATTTTCTGGGAGTTACAGATAGAGAATGGCACCACTTATGAATAATAAATTTTTGTATTTTTTATTTATATTTGATTTGTATATTTGTATTTTAGAAACTCATGGACAAACATATCCATATCCATATTATGTTAAACAATAGAGATGGTGAACAATCCCATTTGTTTTGAATTTTAACAGGAATGCTTTTGGTATTTCCTCATTAAGTATGATGCTACTTTTAACTTGCATTAGTTTTTTTATCATGTGAAGAAATTCTCTATTTCTATTTTACCAGGGGTTTTCTTTAGGAATGTCTGTTGGGTTCTTCCCCTCAAAAGATATTTAAGCATCTGTTGAAATATCTTTCTCCATTGATTTATTTTGAACTAATATTAGTTTCTTAATATTGAGCCATCTGTGTGAATGGTATAACATTTACTTAATCAGCAAATATTAATCTTTGAATATATCACTAGATTCAATTTGCTTTGTAATTTAAGATTTGTACACCAATATTTACAACTGGTGTTGAACAGCTGTCAAAATTTGTGCTTTCAAATTTTGGCAACAGGTTTATACTAGCTTTGTAAAATAATTCGTAAAAGCTTTCTTTATATCTCTATGATCTCTCACTTGGAAGTTTTTAAATAATGTAGAATGAAATTGTCTTGACAAGTGGCTTTTACAAGGTGTTTTCTTTGATAAGTCTTAATTATAATCGTTTTCTACCTCTGCTTGAGTTGATTTTAATAATTAATATTGCCCCAAATATTCATGGATTATGTTGAGATTTTCAGATTTTTTTATACTTTTTAAAAAGTGAATTTCTATCTCTAGTTATACCACTTATTTATTTCCTCAGTCAGTTCATCAGTTCAGTAGCTCATTCGTGTTTGACTCTTTGTGACCCCATGGACTGGAGCAAGCCAGGCTTCCGTGTCCATCACCAACTGCTGGACTTGCTCAGACACATGTGCATAGAGTCGGTGATGCCATCCAACCATCTCATCCTTTGTCGTTCCCTTTTCCTTCTGCCTTCAATCTTTCACAGCATCAGGGTCTTTTCAATGGAGTCGGTTCTTCACATCAGGTGGTCAAAGTATTGGAGTTTCAGCTTCAACATCAGTTCTTCCAAAGAGCACCCAGGACTGATCTCCTTTAGGATGGACTGATTAGATCTCCTTGCTGTCCAAGGAGCTCTCAAGAGTCTTCTCCAACACCACAGTTCAAGGGCAACCATTTTTCGGCATTCAGCTTTCTTTATAGTCCAACTCTTTCATCCATACGTGACTACTGGAAAAACCATAGCTTTGACTGGATGGACCTTTGTTGGCAAAGTAATGTCTCTGCTTTTTAATATGCTGTTTAGGTTGGTCATAGCTTTTCTTCCAAGGAGCAAGCATATTTTCAGCATCTGCAGTGATTTTGAATCCCGAGAAAATAAAGTCCATCTCTGTTTCGATTGTTTCCCCATCTACTTGCCATGAAGTGACGGGACCAGATGCCATGATCTTAGTTTTTTGAATGTTGAGTTTTAAGCTACCTTTTTTAACTTTCCTCTTTCACATTCATCAAAAGGCTCTTTAGTTCCTCTTCACTTTTTGTCATAGGGTGGAATCATCTGCATATCTGAGGCTTCTGATATTTCTCCCAGAAATCTTGATTCTAGCTTGTGCTACATCCAGCCCAGCACTTTGCATGATGTCCTCTGCATATAAGTTAAATAAGCAGGGTGACAATATACAGCCTTGATGTACTCCTTTCCCTATTTGGAACCAGACTGTTGTTCCAAGTCCACTTCTAACTATTGCTTCTTAATGTGCATACAGATTTCTCAGGAGGAAGGTCAGGTGGTCTGGTATTCCCATCTCTTTCAGAATTTTGCACAGTTTATTGTGATCCACACAGTCAAAGGCTTTGGCATAGTCAATAAAGCAGAAGTAGATGTTTTTCTGGAATTTTCTTGCTTTTTCTATGATCCAACAGATGTTGGCAATTTGATCTCTGGTTCCTCTGCCTTTTCTAAATCCAGCTTGAACATCTGGAAGTCCACAGTTCATGTACTGTTGAAGCATAGCTTGGAGAATTTTGAGCATTACTTTGCTAGCATGTAAGGTGAGTACAGTTGTGTGGTAGTTTGAACATTCTTTGGCATTGCCTTTCTTTGGGATTGGAATGAAAACTGACCTTTTCCAGCCCTGTGGCCACTGCTGAGTTCTCCAAATTTGTTGGCATATTGAGTGCAGCACTTTTATACCATCATCTTTTAGGATTTGAAATAGCTCAACTAGAGTTCCATCACCTCCACTACCTTTGCTTGTAGTGATGCTTCCTAAGGCCCACTTGACTTTGCATCCAGTAAGTCTGGTTCTAGATGAGTGATCTTATCATTTTGCCTTTTCATACTGTGCATGGGGTTCTCAAGGCAAGAATACTGAAGAGGCTTGTATGGATGTGAGAGTTGGACTGTGAAGAAAGCTGAGCACCGAAGAATTGAAGCTTTTGAACTGTGGTATTGGAGAAGACTCTTGAGAGTCCCTTGGACTGCAAGGAGTACCAAGTAGCCCATTCTAAAGATCAGTCCTGGGTGTTCTTTGGAAGGAATGATGCTAAAGCTGAAACTCTAGTACTTTGGCTACCTCACGTAAAGATTTGACTCATTGGAAGACTCTGATGCTGGAAGGGATTGGGGGCAGGAGGAAAAGGGACAGCAGATGATGAGATGGCTGCATGGCATTACCAACTCAATGGACGTGAGTTTGAGTGAACTACAGGAGATGGTGATGGACAGGGAGGCCTAGAGTGCTGTGATTCATAGGGTCACAAAGAGTCAGACACGACTCAGTGACTGAACTGAACTGAACTGAACTGAGGTGAGTGATCACACCATCATGATTATCTGGGTCGTGAAGATCTTTTTTGTATAGTTCTTCTGTGTATTCTTGCCACCTCTTCTTAATATCTTCTGCTTCTGTTAGGTCCATATTATTTTAGTCCTTTACTGTGCCCATCTTTGCATGAAATGTTCCCTTGGCATCTCTAATTTTCTTAAAGAGATCTCTAGTCTATTCCATTCTATTGTTTCCCCTATTTCTTTGCATTGATCTCTGAGGAAAGCTTTCTTATCTCACCTTGCTATTCTTTGGAACTCTGCATCCAGATGGGTACATCTTTACTTTTCTCCTTTGCCTTTAGCTTCTTTTGTTTTCTCAGCTTTTTGTATTTACTTCCTACTATTGCATATTTATGCTTTATTTTTTTTTCTTGTTTGGTCTTGCTAAACGTTTGTTCATTTAATTCCTATCATTGGAGAAAATAGCTCTGTTATTGTTCATCAGTAAAACTGTATAATAGAGGAAAACAAAAGAATGGGAAAGACTAGACATCTCTTCAAGAAAATTAGAGATACCAAGGGAACATTTCATTCAAATACAGGCTCAATACACGACAGAAATGGTATGGACCTAACAGAAGCAGAAGATATTAAGAAGACGTGGCAAGAATACACAGAAGAACTGTACAAAAAAGATCTTCATGACCCAGATAATCACGATGGTGTGATCACTCACCTAGAGCCAGATATTCTAGAATGTGAAGTCAAGTGGGCCTTAGTAAGCATCACTATGAGCAAAGCTAGTGGAGATTATGGAATTCAAGTTGAGCTATTTCAAATCCTGAAAGATGATGCTGTGAAAGTGCTGCACTCAATATGCCAGCAACTTTGGAAAACTCAGCAGTGGCCACAGGACTGGAAAAGGTCAGTTTTCATTCCAATCCCAAAGAAAGGCAATGCCAAAGAATGCTCAAACTACCGCACAATTGCACTCATCTCACACGCTAGTAAAGTAACGCTCAAAATTTTCCAAGCCAGGCTTCAGCAATACGTGAACCGTGAACTTCCAGATGTTCAAGCTGGTTTAAGAAAAGGCAGAGGAACCAGAGATCAAATTGCCAACATCCGCTGGATCATGGAAAAAGCAAGAGAGTTCCAGAAAAACATCTATTTATGATTTATTGACAATGCCAAAGCCTTTGACTGTGTGGATCACAATAAACTGTGGAAAATTCTGAGAGATGGGCATACAAGACCACCTGACTTGCCTCTTGAGAAATCTGTATGCAGGTCAGGAAGCAGAAGTTAGAACTGGACATGGAACAACAGACTGGCTCCAAATAGGGAAAGGAGTATGTCAAGGCTATATATTGTCACCCTGTTTATTTAACTTATATGCAGAGTACATCATGAGAAATGCTGGGCTGGATGAAGCACAGGCTGCAATCAAGATTGCTGGGAGAAATGTCAATAACCTCAGATATGCAGATGATACCACCCTTATGGCAGAAAGTGAAGAAGAACTAAAGAGCCTCTTGATGAAATTGAAAGAGAACAGTGAAAGAGTTGGCTCAAAGTTCAACATTCAGAAAACTAAGATCATGGCATACAGTCCCATCATTTCATGGCAAATAGATGGGGAAACAGTGGAAACAGTGGCTGACTTTATTTTTCTGGGCTCCAAAATCACTGCAGATGGTGACTGCAGCCATGAAATTAAAAGATGCTTACTCCTTGGAAGGAAAGTTATGACCAACCTAGATAGCATATTCAAAAACAGAGACATCACTTTGCCAACAAAGGTCCGTCTAGTCAAGGCTATAGTTTTTCCAGTGGTCATGTATGGATGTGAGAGTTGATCTGTGAAGAAAGTGGATGCTTTTGAACTGTGGTGTTGGAGAAGACTCTTGAGAGTCCCTTGGACTGCAAGGAGAGCCAACCAGTCCCTCCTAAAGGAAATCAGTCCTGAATATTCATTGGAAGGACTGATGCTGAAGCTGAAACTCTAGTACTTTGACCACCTGATGCAAAGAATTGACTCATTGGAAAAGACCCTGATGCTGGGAAGGATTGAAGACAAGAGGAGAAGGAGATGACAGAGGATGAGATGGTTGGATGGCATCACCAACTTGATGGACATGAGTCTGAGCAAGCTCCGGGGGTTGACAAAGGACAGGGAAGCCTGGCGTGCTGCAGTCAATGGGGTAACAAAGAATCAGACACGACTGAGTGACTGAACTAAACTGAACTGAACAAAGACAGATTACCTTAAATAAGAACAAAAATTAGACTGAATAGCTTTTTTTTAAAAAGCAATATTATGTACCAGGAAACAAAAAATAATATTGTCAGTGTCTTAAGAGTAAAGTGTTATTCCCCCTTAAGCTAACATTCAAGAATGTTACCAGAGGGAAGAAAAAGAGGAAGGAAGGAAATAAGAAAAGGAGGGAAGGAGGGAGAAAGAAACAAAGAAAGAAAGAAAATAGAATCCAGAATGAAATCACTGGATAGAAAAACACAAAGCTAAACAAAGAAGCTGTCAGTAAAACAAATTAATTTTTTATTATATAAATGAAATATCAGCTCTCTTTAAGCTTCAGAAAAAAAGTTTAATACAACAGTAGCAAAAATGCACATTAAAGTAAGTCCTTATTGTCATCAAATGGAAGAGAAAACCTAAACAATCTATGAGAAAATATATATATATAAATTTGAGGTCCAACTTACATCTCTACCAATGGGGAAGACTAGATAACCTGAAAATTCCCCAACCACAAAACAGGTAGAAATGCTGGAATAATAAGATATAATTGACATCCTTTTAAAAGCATAGCTGCGCTTTTATGAAAGGGAAGGAAATCACCAGTTGCAAAGAATGAAGAGGAAGCTGAAAGCCAGAGAAATAAGTGTCTGAGCTGATATTGCAGGAGTGTTGAGGAAAGTTTCTGGTCACAAAAATTTAGGATTTTAAAGTCCAAGTAAGGATAGGACATCAGGCTTAGAGAATACACAAAGTGTGGAGTTGAAACTGAAAAATTCCTCACAAAAAAAATGGGTCTCCAATGGCTACAATTTGATGAAAAGGAAGAAGTAGAAAAATGTAAACAACTGGTACAAGGAGAAAACAAAAACAATTGTCTGTATTGTCTTGCTTGATTTGTGGGGAGAAGGGTAGGCAGGGAATCACCTCTGAGAATTCCAAACCACAGCCCTGCTTTTAAACAATGAGTTTGTGGTATGAATTTACATTACCTGCTTGATCTAATCTAAAGAAACTAGCTCATATGATTATAATGGTTGCCAAGTCAAAAGTCTCCAGAGTGGGCAGGTAGGCTGGATATTCAATGAAGAGCTAATGCTGCAGTTTAAGTCCAAAGGCAAATAGCTAAAGACTCAGAAAAGAGCCAGTATTACAGTTGAAGTTTAATTATCATCTGCTGCAGAAAGGTCCATATAGTAAAAGATATGGTCTTTCCAGCAGTCATGTACGTACGTGAGAGCTGCTGAACCATAAAGAAGGCTGAGAGCTGAAGAATTGATGCTTTTGAAATGTGGTGCTGGAGAAGAGTCTTGAAAGTCACTTGGACAGCAAGGAGATCAAACCAGTCAATCCTAAAGGAAATCAACTCTGAATATTCATTGGAAGAATTGAGGCTGAAACTGAAGCTCCCTTTGGCAACCTGATGCGAAGAGCCAGCTCATTAGAAAAGGACCTGATGCTGGGAAAAGTTGAAGGCAGGAGGAGAATGGGATGACAGAGAATGAGATGGTTGGATGGCATCACTGACTTGATGAACTTAGGCTTGAGCAAACTCCAGGAGATGGTGAAGAACAGGGAAGCCCGGTGTGCTGCAGTTCATGGGGTCACAAGAGTCCAACATGACTGATGGACTAAAAAACAGCAGGGGAGATGAGTGTGTCTTCTATTCAGGCCTTCAACTGATTGGATAAGGCCCACCCATATTATAGAGGGTAATCTGTTTAATCCTTAAATCTGTTGATTCAAACGTTAATCTTACCCCCAAAACACTCTCACAGAAACATGCAAAATGTTTGACCACATATTTGTGCACTGTGGCCCAGCCAAAATGACACATAAAATTAACCATTACAGTTAGCTGACTCAACAGTCATCTACAGCTTTATTTTCCCTTGCCTCTTACCCGCAAATACTGGAGATGGTGGAGAAAGTACATGCTCGCTTTTCCAATCTCTGGGAATGGCTATATGACCCAGATCTGGTCTCTGAGACTTAACTAGAAGTTGACTATTGCAAAGGGAGTGGTTTCTTTTGTGGGTAACAAAAATACCCTAAAATTGATTGTGATGGTTCCAGAATTCTGTAACACTTCATATAGGTGAGTTGTATGATAATGAATGAATGAATGAATGAATAAGGTATGAATTATATCTCAATAAAGCTGTCACCAAAAAATACTTGTTTCTTCACATCATTTTCTACTTAATTCTTTACACATGATTAAAGTATAGAACTCTCTCCTCCCTGAAAGAAAGTAAGGAGAAAGAAAAGTTACCTCTGCCAACTCTTTTCAGGCCCTTGAAAGTGAAAGTGAAAGTGAAAGTGAAGTAGTGTCCGACTCTTTGTGACCCCATGGACTGTAGCCCACCAGGCTCCTCCCTCCACGGGATTCTCCAGGCAAGAGTACTGGAGTGGGTTGCCTTCTCCAGGGATTCTCCGGGCAAGAGTACTGGAGTGGGTTGCCATCTTCCCGACCCAGGGATCAAACCCAGGTCTCCCACATTCCAGGAAGACGCTTTAACCTCTGAGCCACCAGGGAAGCCCTTGAGAGAGCAGAAATCTGAACCAGACTATTTCCAGCTTTCTATGTGATAGTGACTAACCCAATCATACAATAGGTCAAAATTGATTGCTTTGTATTTGTTTATACTTTACTGCCTTGCTCCTAACTGAAATAATCTCTGACACCCTTACCAATATTCTTGGCAAGTAACTTTCTCTTGGGACAAAGAAAATCATCTTTATTTTTAAAAATGGCAGGGGAGGGGGTTCAGTGGGCAAGCGGAAAGAAAGCTATTTGACTTTGCCTTTCTTTGTGTCAAATTAAGTACAATGAGGTTCCTTCAATCCTTATACAGGTTCCAAAGACAAACATGTACAAAACAATTTTAAAAACATAACAAAAGACTTCAGAGAAATTCCTCAGACTGGCTACTTTGGACTATGCTTCAAGAGTTACTAAAAGTGCACGTGTGACTAGGAGCTTCTAAAATGGCCCTGAGTGAGCTCCACCTCTTGATAGTCAGACATACTGTAGTTTCATCCCCTTGGATATGAAGTGGAATTTCTTTCAACAAATAAAACATGTCTGAAAAGATGGGATGCCATTTTTAAGTTATAAAAAGATGGTGGCTTCCATCTTGGGCTCCCTCTTTCACACTTTCACTTCAAGGGAAACCAGATGCCAGCTTGTGAGCTGTGCCATGGAGAGGCCCACAGGATGAGCATCTGAGGCCTGCCAACAGCCATATGACTGAGCTTGGAAATGTGCTCTTTCCAAGTTGAGCCTTGGGATGATGGCATCCCAAGTAGACACTGATGGCAGTCTTATGAGAGACACTGAGACAAAGACACTCAAGTGAACAGCACACAGACTCCTGATCAACAAAAACTGAGATAATATGTGTTTGTTGCTGTGCGTCTGCAGTTTGAGGTAATTTGTTAAGCATTAACAGATAACTACAGGCTTCCCAGGTGGTTCAGTGTTAAACCTGCCAATGCAGGAGACACAAGAGATGCGAGTTTGATCCCTGAGTCAGGAAGATCCCCCGAAAAAGGGAATGGCTACCCACTCCAGTATTCTTGCCTGGGAAATCCCATGAACAGAGGAGCCCGGCAGACTACAGTTCATGCGGTTAGAGTCAGACACAACTGAAGCAACTTAGCATGCATGCACATGTGTGTGTCTGTGTGTATATATATATATGTATGTATAAATCACTGTTGCACATCTGTAACACAGCATTGTAAATCAACTAGAGTTCAATAAAAAATTTAAATTTAAATGAAAAAAAGAAGACTGGTTATTGTATGTCCAGGAAGCCTTTTCATCCAGCTAGAGTTCTAGAACAGATGGCAATGCATTACTATTTATTGACATATCCAAAAACATAAACTATGTCATTTACTATGTGCATCACTCCCCTTTACACAATCCTTTACAAATCCATCCATGATGGGAACTGAATGGTGACCTTTACCCCTTAGTTTTACACAAGTTTGGGGCTTATATTCAGCATTGTTGTTTCACCCTCTCCCTCAGTCTGACATGCATACAACTAAGGCAGTGATTTTTCCATTATTAATAATTGCATATAGACTGATTTTTTGGTACTATAGATACTCCTATAGATACTCCTAGTAAATTATGCATGGGTTTGCCAAGAAAGTTATAATTCTGCCATTCCAAATACATTGTTCAACCAGGATATCTGGACTGATTTAAAAGTATGCTGTGATTGTAAACCACTTTGGGATCCTTTGGGATGAAGCACAATGTATAATAATGTTACATCATATGAGATCTGGTAGAAACAAGAATGACAGAACATATGACGAGTTAATCATTTAATATTATTTCTAAATTATGTAAAGTGACTCCCAAGACAAATGTTATCTTCATTTTGACATCAAATCCATGTCAACTTGATAACTAGAAAGCAGACTGCTGCTTTATATTGTCTTTACCTTTTCCTTTAGATTCATAAGTCAATAGTAAGTTGGCTTGTTTCTTCACAAAAGACAGAACTACATCAATAGATATCATCCATGAAATAAAATTCAGATCATACCCCAGGGAAACAGATTTTCCCCAGATACTCTTAAAATCCCCACAGTGGTCAACCAACTGTTCTAACCTCTCTGTCTTTCACATGGACAGAAATTGCTTTCTTTCTTGAATTCAACAGATTTGGCTTTTTCTAAGGCAGCCCTAAGGGACATTCTGAAAGCTTTCTCAAGATGGTATCATTTATTTATCTGCCACAGAGAAATGCAAGCAAAAAGCCATGTTGTAAGTAACAGCTAGAATTACATTTGAAGTCCTTCTCTCCTTACACTCAGGTCAAGGCCTGGCTGTTTAGCTCTCAACCACAGAGTAAGTCATTGTTACTATTTTGTAAAAGGAAGCAAACTGAGGAAAAGTGAGGCAACTCTTTTAGGGAAGGGGGGGAAAAAAAAAGATCAGTGAAACTCAACAATCTACTTTCTCCAGTTGGAGAGCAGGCTTTAATCTTTCCTTTCAAGAATATATATGGAAAAGCTCATCTTTTCCTTCGATCACGTCAATGAAAATTTTCCTCATGTTGCTAATGAAAATTCTGAAGACACTTCCAAAGGAGTTTTGACATCATCTTTATGATTAAAGGAAATATGTTTAAATGAAAGTTGGGAAGACTGCAGCAAAAAAATCATCAAAACAAAATTTAGCATTTTAGCTTAGGAGGCATCTCATATTAGTGGATTAAAGATTATATTTTTGAAGTCCTGCCTATTATAAAAACCCCCAGGTTCTGTGAAAAGTTTTATTTCCAAGAATGGTGGAGCTTCAAAGAACATATACTCAGCCCAACATAAGCAGTCAATCTACTCGAAGACTCAATGCATTAAGGGCACCATATTTTTTTATTTTTTAAATTAATTTATTCATTTTAATTGGATGCTAATTACTTTACAATATTGTAGCGGTTTTTGCCATACATTCACATGAATCAGCCATGGGTGTACATGTGTTCCCCATCCTGAACCCCCCTTCCCACCTCCCTCCCTATCCCATCCCTCAGGGTCATCCCAGTGCACCAGCCCTGAGCACCCTGTCTCATGCATTGAACCTGGACTGGTGGTCTATTTCATATATGGTAATATACATGTTTCAATGCTATTCTCTCAAATCATCCCATCCTCGCTTTCTCCCACAGAGTCCAAAAGTCTGTTCTTTACATCTGTGTCTCTTTTGCCATCTCACATATAGGGTCATTGTTACCATCTTTCTAAATTTTATATATATTCATTAATATACTGTATTGTTGTTTTTCTTTCTGACTTACTTCACTCTGTATAATAGGCCTCCAATTTCATTCACCTCATTAGAACTGACTCAAATGCATTCTTTTAAATAGCTGAGTAATATTCCATTCTGTATATGTACCCCTGCTTTCTTATCCATTTGTCTGCTGAGGGACATCTAGGTTGCTTCCATGTCCTGGCTACTGTAAACAGTGCTGCAATGAACATTTGGGTACATGTGTCTCTTTCAATTCTGGTTTCCTCGGTGTGTATGCCCAGCAGTGAGATTGCTGGGTTGTATGGCAATTCTATTTCCAATTTTTTAAGGAATCTCCACACTGTTCTCCATAGTGGCTGTACTAGTTTGCATTCCCACCAACATTCCCTTTTCTCTGCACCCTCTCCAGCATTTATTGTTTGTAGGCTTTTTGATAGCATTCTGATACCATTCTGACCAGCGTGAGATGGTACCTCATTGAGGTTTTGGTTTGCATTTCTCTGATAATGAGTGATGTTGAGCATCTTTTCACGTGTTTGTTAGCCATCTGAATGTCTTCTTTGGAGAAATGTCTGTTTAGTTCTTTGGCCCATTTTTTGATTGGGTCATTTATTTTTTTGGAATTGAGCTGCAGGAGCTGCTTGTATATTTTTGAGATTCTTTGTCAGTTGCTTCGTTTGCTATTATTTTCTCTCATTCTGAAGGCTGTCTTTTTCACCTTGTTTATAGTTTCCTTCATTGTGCAAAAGCTTTTAAGTTTAATTAGGTCCCATTCCTTTATTTTTGCTTTTATTTCCATTACTCTGGGAGGAGGGTCATAGAGGATGCTGCTGTGATTTATGTCAGAGAGTGTTTTGCCTATGTTTTCCTCTAGGAGTTTTATAGTTTCTGGTCTTACGTTTAGATCTTTAATCCATTTTGAGTTTAGTTTTGTGTATGGAAGGGCACTATATTTTGTGTCTTGAGAATCATGTATATAAATCTGTATCCCTCTGCAAATGAATATAAAAACTGATGGCACATGTCTGTACAATTGAATTATATATAAACTATAAAGAATTAATAAGCAGGAACCTCAATTAAATAGATTTGGGAAACCAGAAGGGAGAACTCTCATGCCCTGTGATGATAACAGAGCCCAACAGAAAGAAGAAACACTCCTATTCTTTCCTAGCAAGGACTTAGCCAATGAAAAGCCATGGATTTTTTGTTTACTACAGGCCACCCAACTTCCTTTTCTATTTAAAATATGTTCTCGTTCCTTGCCCTGTGGGGACTTGCTTGTGGCTTGCCATAGTTGCAGACCCTGAATGGCAATTCTCTGCTGATCTAGTCTTTGCTAGAGAGATATCTGATGGTTTATTTGATTCTAATCAACATTTGGTGCCCTTACAGGAACCAGAGAAGACTCCTGTTGGCTCTAGGACTGGTAAGCAAATAGGTCTGGTGCCCAAAATTGAGCCCTTGTTGCACGCTGCTTTTCTTGCCAACCCTGGAGTTCAAAGGTACATCTTTCTCCTGGATCTGAATTCATGCCCTTGTGAAATGGAATATCTGCCATATCAATAAACAAAGATGTCACAGCTATCTGGGATTCTGGTCCTCCAATGTTAATTTCTGAGTCATGTGGACAAGCAGCAGACATGAATTCCAGAACCATGCTGACAAGCAGTGCCACTCTCTATGGGAGGAACTTCAGGGTGTCACAGTCATCAGTAATTACAGCCCTCGTGTGTGAGCAGAAGGCCTTAAGGGAATTCAAGAAAAAGAACAAGATCTCTGTAAACATGCAGGATGCTGGCCCCAGATAGCTGAGATGCAAATAAAAGGACTGACTTCAATAAGCCCAGACTCTTGCATCTCCCCATGCATAGAAGAATGTTAAATTCCTTAAATTTATACATGGTTTTCCTTACTTAAAAATAATCTTTAACGTTCATATTGTCTGCCCCTTTGTTGCAAACTTGTATATACCCTGACTTATGTCCTGCCTCCTTGGAGCAGTCTCTCAGGGCTACTTCACATTCCCACCAAATAAAATAACTCTCTACATTCAGGCTGTAACTGTATTTTTTAGGCAACACCCTCTTTGCATTTGAGGCCCCCCCCAGCATGGCACTAGTGGTAAAGAACCTGCCTGCCAATGCAGGAGACACAGGTTTGATCCCTGGGTCAGAAAGGTCCCCTGGAGGAGAGAATGGCAACTGTCAGAGGAGTGTGTCATTTCCTCGGTTCTGTCTCATCACAACAAAAATTTGAACTGACGGATGTTAAAGCCCTTGGCGCATCACAGCTCTCAGATAGTGTTACTGCTCCATGTTACCGCTCAGTTTTATTTAGAAATAAAGGAAAATACATCCTTGAGGAGTGAGGGCTGCTGCTGCTAGGTCGCTTCAGTCATGTCTGACTCTGTGCGACCCCACAGCCGGCAGCCCACCAGGCTCCCCCGTCCCTGGGATTCTCCAGGCAAGAACACTGGAGTGGGTTGCCATTTCCTTCTCCAATGCATCAAAGTGAAAGTGAAGTTGCTCAGTCGTGTTCGACTCTTAGGAACCCCATGGACTGCAGCCTACCAGGCTCCTCCAGAGGCATGAGGGCATGCTGACCCAAAAGACTTGAAGAGGAGAGAGAGAAAAAAAAAAAAAAAAAAAGAGAGAGAGAGAAAGAGAGCACGCATGCATGCACGCACAGGAGAGAGACCCCTGGCCCTTTGACTCCTCTTTTTATATGTTTTTTCCTCCCCCTGGGCCTGCCCTATGTAAACTGGGCTAGCCAGGAGTGCTCTTTGCTCTACCTGAAGTCCTCACTCTGGTCCTCTTGAAGGAGAAAACAGACAGAACAGACTCCATCTTGAAAGCAGGACCCCATATTGGGCCGGACTGTGGACTTTGAGCTATATGCCGAGTATCTATGGAAACGACATACCAACTGGAAAACCAGACCTTCCCCCCCACACCTTGGAAGAGCCCCAGGGCTCATACCTAGACTCTCCATCACCTAAAAGAATACCCTAATTGTCTGTGTAACCAAATAGAATCATAAATTCTATTATGCTTATTGGGGTATGATCACAGGCCTATTGATAATTCTCCACTGTTAACTACCTAGGCTTAAGGCAAATGAATCACTGGTTAACTTTGATTGTATCTTTTTTTTCCTTTGTTCAGACTAGTTTCAGGGAATTTGGAGGGGTGGATTTGGACACATACACTTAGGGTATATAAGGTTTTCACAAAAACTGGCCGGGGTCCTTGGCTAAGAGGAGACTCTGCCTTGGGTCCCCAGTGTAATAAACTGCACTCCACTATCTGCTTTGTCCTTCTGAATGAGTTTGTTTCCTGGAACGCGTTGGTACAACATTTGGTGCATTGGCTGGGAAACTCCTCACTTCAAGGAGACAAGTCCCATTTGGGTCTACTCTGAGGCCTTGCAGCTCAAATCTTCTAGAAGGGGGAAGGCACCTCACCCTTCTAGAAGGATTCTGCTTCTCAATGCTGGACCTTTCACGTTAGCAGGTAGTGGATGGCAGCAGGGGAACTGAGCACTCAGGTGAGGAGGAACCCACCCAGAAAGGTGAAAGAGGGGGCCTGATCACCCCACTGGAGGGACTAGAAGAGGCACGGACCCACAGGAGCCTGGAATAGGCAGGTGGCAGTGATTGCTTAGTACACAGGTTGACAAGACTATTACAGCTTAGGAAGGAAATTTGTGAATATCATTGAGAAGGTGGTGTCCATGCCATCTTGGGGAAAATTATTACAAAGCAACTGCCAGGGGATTGTTAGGAGAAGAAGCTTGGTCTTTGTGTGTTCATATTCTGCCCTCCCCAAGGAGGTGTCCCATCTGCTGTGAAATTCTTGACCCCCTCAGAATTGTCAGGCTAGAAGGAGGGGGATACATAAGTGAGTATGAATTGACTTTTCCAGAGACGGCCTGGGATGTGGGATATTTAACCCATCTGTGTTTTCATCCACACCCAATCAAGCCTACCAAGGCAGAACAGACTTTAAAAGTTAAGGAAGAAACAGTCTTGGACCAGGTGGTGTTCTGGTTTGGCAGTGCTGACTGGCAGGTGAAGACACACCGATCCCCCTTCTCCCTCTGAGATCTGGCAAGTAAGGCTCTTCTCACCCCAATTAGGAAGGAGGTGGAATGGCAATTTAAGTGTTTCATGGAGTGGAAATATCAGAAGTACATAGGGTACTGAGAACTTCTTAGACAGAACGAAAAGGAAAAGTAGAAGAAGGTCCGAGAAGGTAAGCAAGATGGGGGAAGTGAATCTAAGGCAACTGTATTGGAGTGCAGGATTCAAAATTTAAAGAAGGGATTTGGAGGGCACTATGGGGTGAAGATGAAGCCTAACCGCCTCCACATACTCTGTGAGGTCGAATGGTCCCCTATGGGAGTAGGACGGCCACCAGAGAACACCATGAACTTAAAAATAGTGGAAGCAATCTATACAGTAGTCATAAGAGAGCCAGGACACCTGAATCAATATCCATATATTGACTCATGGCTAGGGTCAGCTCAAGACCCTCCTACTTGGACAAGGTTTTGTATCCAGAAAGAAAAAGGGGAAAATATTAATGGCACAAAAATTGACTGATGATTAAAAAAAAAAAAAAATTCTACAGGATTTGGACGAGGATGATCTGACCCCTCCCCCATACTGAATAATGATGTGCCTGCCTCCCAGGGCTCCACCAGGATCGGAGGCCACCTTAACGCCCAATTCAGGGCCAGGTGAAGCTCCTGCAGTAGTCGCTGCTCTTCCACCAGCTCTTCCAGAGATCATAGAGCCACAGTTTTGGCAGGCTCCGATTCCAGCGATGGAGATCTCTGGTCAACGTCCCCAGAATCCCACCTCAGCTGGACCTCCTAGACTGTATCCCCCTCTCCCAGTGAGTAGGGGAAGGGGGAAGAAAACAGGAATTAGACAGAGGCTGCCCTCCACCAAGGAACAGGGGGAAAGAACCCCACTACAGATGCCCCTCAGAGAGCTACAACAGCCTCCAATTCAGGACGCATGTGGGCACTACCATCAGCCCCTTGTAGCCTATTATTACCAGCCAGTTTCCTCTACAGATACATTAAACTGGCAGAGACACACTCCACCATACTCAGGGGAGCCACAAGCCATGATTAGGCTAGGAGACTATTTTTCAAACCTACCGCCCTATATGGGATGACATAATCCAACTACTAGTCTCCCTTTTCAGCCCTGAGGAAAGACACAAGATCCTAACTGAGGCCAGAAAAGGGTTAAGAGAAATGGCACCTGAGGGTACTGCAAATCTGCAGCAGTGGGCAGAACTAGCCACCCCCGATGAGAGGCCCAACTGGGACTGTAACACAGAGGAAGGGAGGGGCCACCTGGAGAGATATCGGGCAGCTATTTTACAAGGTCTCAAGAGGGGGTCCCAAAAACCTATGAGTATGGCAAAAACCCTCCAAAGTAATTCAAAGGGAAAGCAAATCACCCTCTGAGTTCTTTGAAAGACTGTGCGAGGCCTGTAGACTTTATACGCCAAAAGATCTAGAGGCTACTGGGTCTCAGATGGTGATAAATGCAGCCTTTGTGTCTCAAGCCTACCCCAAAAATGTCAGATGGGGGACTCCAAGTGACTCAATTTTTATACATCCCTGAATGCCCAGTACCTTTGTTGGGAAGAAACTTGCTGTATAAATTGGGGGCACAAGTGACCTTTCCCCACAACGAAAGACCCACTCTTTGAGTGGGCTCAACCACCTATTTACTTTTCCTCTCAGTAACCCCTCAAGATGAATGGAGGTTGCACGATCTCCCGGAAGAGAAACCAGACGGGCTAAACAGTTGAGAGAGAGAGTTAACTCAACAATTCCCTGAGGTCTGGGTGGAAGACAACACCCCAGGCTTGCAAAAGAAGTCCCACTGTTAACAGAACTCAAACCCTGTACAATTACATCAGCACCCGCCTTGGGCCTACAAGACCTTGCTAAGCCATTAACTCTTTACATGACTGAAAAGGACAAGGTGGCTATGGGAGTGTTGTCCCAGACTATGGGGACATGGGACAGACCTGTGGCTTATCTCCCAAAATGGCTGGACAATGTTGTCACTGGGTGGCTGGGATGCTTATGGGCAGTTACTGCAGTTGCCTTACTGGTCCGGGAGGCAACCAAGCTGATTTTGGACAAAGATTTGATAGTAAAAGTCCTTCATAAGGTCAACACTCTCCTGTGAGGGGACCTCCATAAATGGCTGTCAACATCCCAGATTACTCAATACCAGGGACTGTTATGTGAGAACCCCCATGTTACTACTGAGCCTTGTCAGGCCCTGAATCCGGCCACTCTCCTTCCTGTGGGAAAAGGTGGGCATGATTGCAAAGAAATATGCCAGCAGACCTGACTTGAGAGACCAGCCAATCCTGGACCCAGATTTGGTCCTGTACACCAACAGCACCAGCCTGGTGAAACAAGGACAAGGACTGTTGGGATATGCAGTAGTCATGGAAGAAACCATCGTTGAGGCTAGCTCTCTGCCATCACACTGGTCTGCTCAATGGGCTGAACTACATGCCCTAACCCAGGCCCTCCAGCTATCAAAAGGTAAGAAGACAAACATTTTCACAGACTTCAGGTATGCTTTTGCCACACTACATGTACACAGGGCTCTGTATAAGGAGAGAGGCCTTTTGATAGCTAGTGAAAAAGATATTAAAAATAAGGGAGAAATTAAGACGCTATTAAATGCTGCCTGGGAGCCAGAAAGGATTGCAGTCATACACTGCGGAGGACATCAAAAAGAGGATAACCCCCGAGCTCGGGGAAACAGACTGGCAGATGAGACCACCAAACAAGCAGCTGAGGGCTTGGGGGTGACAAGTGAAGCCCCTATTAAAGCTTTTATATTTGCAGAGCTGTCTGAGCTAACACTGGACTCTCCAAAATACACTGAAACCCAAAACCAACTAGCCAAAGCGGAAGGGCCCATCAAGACTGAAAAGGGATGGTGGGAACTGCCAAGTGGCAAATTATTGGTACCAGAGGAGCTGGCACCCACTCTGGTAAGCCAAACACACCAAGCGACCCACCTAGGCCATGATAAACTGGAAAAGCTAATTTGAAAATATTTCTTGGTTCCCTGCCTATCTTCCCTATGCAGGACAAAATCTCAGAACTGCACTGCCTGCTCACAGGTCAATGCTGCCTCTCGGCACAGACAAACGTCCAGGGATTCAACTAAAAGGCACGCTGTCCTTTGAACACCTTGAAGCGGACTTCACTGAAATGAAACCTCACTGACACTACCGTTACTTGCTGGTCATGGTATGTACATTCTCAGGATGGGTAGAAGCTTTTCCTACCCAGACTGAAAGAGCATCAGAAGTAGCCCGGTGCCTGCTTAGGGAGATAGTTTTCAGATTTGGATTTCCTACCAGCATCGGATCAGACAGTGGCCCAGCTTTCGTAGCTGATTTAGTACAACAAGCAAACAAAACTTTAAACATCAAGTGGAAATTACATACAGCATATAGGCCCCCGAGTTCTGGGATGGTGGAGGGAACCAACTGGACACTTAAAGAGACACTCTCCAAGTAGATCATAGAGACTGACTGCTCCTGGGTGGACTTGTTTCCTATGGCTCTGCTCAGACTTGGGATGACTCCACGGTCCCATGGCTATTCTCGGTACAAAATTGTGTACAGGAGGCCCCCTCCCATAGTAAAACAAGTGTCAACAAATTTGCCTCAGGTAAGGGGAGATGAGATTTCACAACAGATGGAACAACTGGGTAAGGTAATAAATCAGGTAACTAAGTTTGTACAAGAAAGGGTGCCGTTCCCCCTTGGGGAACAGATTCACAAATTTGTGCCTGGGGATCAAGTATGGGTCAAGGACTGGAAAGACGACTCCTTGACCCCACATTGGAAGGGTCCATATACTGTTGTTCTAACCACCCCTATGGCAGTTAAAGTTGCAGGTGTCACCCCCCTGAATCCACCACATGAGGATGAAGAGAATATACCACGCAGACCCAGAAAACGCTGAGTGGACTGTGCGGAGGGACGCCACTGACCCTCGAGAGACTAAGATCATCCTTAAGAAGAAGGAAAAGAAGATCCTGGATGAGCCCCTTCAGGATGGAGCCACATAATCAACTCCTGCTGCTTGGCCTCATCAATGTGACTTTGAATTTAACTTCTGTTTCCACTCAGGATGATGTTGTCATCTCATGGGCACATTCCTACGCGGACTTCCACAACACCCCCAGCTGCTGCGCATGTGGGGCTCTGCCTCGGTCTGTGATGGATGGTCTTCCTTGGTGAGTGTCACCGCTCCACCAAGGAGATTTTAAACCATTCAGCTCTTTTCTGAGATGATGAAAAGAGACTTTCCTTTCTCTTGTCAATCATAATCTCTCCCTGCTGTCTTGGTGTAAGCCAGACCTACAGTCAATAGACTCGGGTCATGGGGTTACATTTGATGTAAACACCAGTTTCATAGAAGTAACAAAATCCTATACCTCATATTTAAAGAACAAAAAGGAAAAAAGCTCCCTGACCAGCAAGGGAGGACAGGCCTCTAGGTATGTTCAACAATTCTACCAAGTCTGGGATGAATATTTCTGGATGACCCCAGAAAAGAGTGAATTAATTACTCCTGCCACTATATGCTGAGAACAAAAAGAACAAAGGGTAGGGTTTAGTGTCCATCCATTAGACCCAAAAGAACTAAAATATATGGGGTATCTATCCCCCAAACAATGTAAATGAACATTCGAGGTCACATACAACCCCAACCAGTCCATCCATTAGCCAGGCTCTGATTGGAAATATAACCCTGGAATCCACTGAGTGGTGCCCAACAGAACCCAATGGTTTTGTGGGCCTAACCTTTGCTCTTGGTTACCAATCGGTTGGGTAGGCTGCTGCACACTGGGATTTGCTTTTGCCCATGGCAGCATAAAGCCTAACCTACAACAAGCCCTGGTAAATCTACTTATTTACATGCTAGGTGGACAAGGTCTGTGTTTCAATGGTATGAGTATATTGCTGCTTTATTCATACCTTCTATAGGGACAACAGATATTATGATTAAAGTAGAAGCCTTGAATAATTTCACAAAACAGGCCCTCCTAGATAGTGCTAAAGCCATCCAAGCCTTAAATGAAGAACAAATCCAAAAGAGAAAAGTGGTAATTCAAAATAGAATGGCTTTGGACATGCTCACAGCTACTCAAGGAGGCACCTGTGCTATAATTAAAGTTGAATGTTGTGTATATATTCCTAATTTATCTGACAGTGTATCAGTTGCTTTAGATGACATGAAAAACCAGGTAAAAGCAATGTCAAATGAAAACATTCCTTTCTGGACTTCGGTCCTATATTGGATGAAGGGTGATTGGTGGAAAACTATATTTACCATTGTTATAGTTGCCTTGATAGTTCTGCTTTGTGAACCCTGCATTTTACAATGTATTATGAACTTTGTAACCCAAAGGTTGGTGTCGTTCTCCCAAATTGGCAGTCAGAGAGCCAGGGTGCAATATATCCCTAGATGCTCATACTATGAGTTAAGAGCATCAAGAAGGGGGAATGAAGGAGGAAACAGACAGAACAGGTTCCATCTTGAAAGCAGGACTCCATCTTGGGCAGGACTGTGGACTTTGAGCTATATGCCTAGTATCTATGGAAAAGACATACCAACTGGAAAACCAGAACCTACCCCATCGCCTCCCCCTCCATGGAAGAGCCCCAGGGCTTGTACCTAGACTCTCCGTTGCCTAAAAGAATATGTTAATTATCTGTGTAGCTGAATAGAATCATAAATTCTATTATGCTTATTGGGGTATGACCACAGGTTTACTGATAACTGTCCACTGTTAACTACCCAGGCTGTATGCAGGTCAGGAAGCAACAGTTAGAACTGGACATGGAACAACAGACTGGTTCCAAATAGGAACAGGAGTACATCAAGGCTGTATATTATGACCCTGCTTATTTAACTTATATGCAAAGTACATCATGAGAAACACTGGGCTGCATGAAGCACAAGCTGGAATCAAGGTTGCCGGGAGAAATATCAATACCCTCAGATATGCAGATGATACCATCCTTGTGGCAGAAAGTGAAGAAGAACTAAAGAGCCTCTTGATGAAAGTGAAAGAGGAGAGTGAAAAAGTTGGCTTAAAACTCAACATTCAGAAAACTAAGACCATGGCATCCAGTCCCATCACTTCATGGGAAATAGATGGGGAAACAGTGGCTGACTTTATTTTGGGGGGCTCCAAAATCACTGCAGATGGTGATTGCAGCTATGAAATTAAAAGATGCTTACTCCTTGGAAGGAAAGTTATGACCAACCTAGACAGCATATTACAAAGCAGAGACATTACTTTGTCAACAAAGGTCCGTCTAGTCAAGGCTATGGTTTTTCCTGTGGTCATGTATGCATGTGAGAGTTGGACTATAAAGAAAGCTGAGCACCAACGAATTGATGCTTTTGAACTGTGGTGTTGGAGAAGACTCTTGAGAGTCCTTTGGACTGCAAGGAGATCCAACCAGTCCATCCTAAAAGAAATCAGTCCTGGGTGTTCATTGAAAGGACTGATGTTGAGGCTGAAACTCCAATATTTTGGCCACCTGATGCGAAGAGCTGACTCATTTGAAAAGACCTTGCTGCTGGGAAAGATTGAGGGCAGGAGGAGAAAGGGACAACAGAGGATGAGATGGTTCGATGGCATCACTGACTCAATGGACATGAGTATGGGTAAACTCTGGGAGTTGGTGATGGACAGGGTGCCTGGTGTGCTGTGGTTCATGAGGTCACAAAGAGTCAGACACGACTGAGCAACTGAACTGAACTACCTAGGCTAAAGGCACATGAATCACAGGTTAACTTTGATTGTATCTTTCTTTTCCTTTGTTCTGACTAGTTTCAGGGAATTTGGGGAGGTGGGTTTGGGCACATACACTTAGGGTATATAAGCTTTTCACAAAAACTGGTCAGAGTCTTTGGCTAAGAGGAGACTCTGCCTTGGGCCTGCAGGTGTAATAAACTGCACTCCACTATCTGCATTGTCCTGAGTGAGTTTGTTTCCCAAAACTCATGGCTACAACACTCTGACTTTCCTTTTGTTCTATTTTCATGGGCTTTTCCCTCCCTTGTCTTTTGGCCACCATCATTCCGGACTCCTTTTTCCTATTCTAACTACCTAACAGCAAGCCACTCCAGTATTCTTGCCTGGAGAATCCCATGGGCAGAGGAAACTGGCAGGCTACAGTCCATAGGGTTGCACAGAGTCTGACATGACTGAAGTGAAGCCACACAGCAAGCAAAGCAAGCATTTACTCAAGATCCATTCAAAGATTTTGTCTTATGGTTAAAGCCTTCCCTGTATGCAAGTGCTCATTTGGTATTAATACTTCAGTCTGCTTTGGGATCAGACTGTTTGACTGAAATGGGCCGGCCTTTAACCCTCTCAGGAACAGCTCTTGTTTCTCTGAAACAGGGCTGGGTTTTTTAGTCTTTGGCCTAGTCCTTTGGAGACAGGCTTTGGCCTGGCTCTGAGACCAAGCTCTCTCCCTAAGACCAGCTGGTATTGGCTTGCAAGCTATTTGAATTGAGCCCTTTGTGGTATTTGTAAGCCATTTAAGCTGTTGGACAATTGCTTTTTTAAAAAATAAATTTGGAGTGCAAAATCTTGATTCTGGTCCTGGTTTTCCCACTGATTCATTATATGGGCAATTGCTCTTTACTTTAGAGGAAAAACCTCTAGGAAATGGGATCATGGTTATCTTAAGTATTTTAAGGGTGCCTCCCTACACTGACCTCAATCCATTTTATGTTTAAAAAAAAAAAAAAAAAACACAACCTGGGTCCTTCCTCATGCACATTTCTAAGAAAACGGACCAACCTGACCAAAGGCAATTTAGAATATCTGTGGCCATTATGGAGAACTTTTGAAGTCCTCAAATTTAATTAACTTAAATCTGAATTGGACTTAATTTCCCTAAAACTAAAGTGAGCTACTTCCTAGAACTGAGTGGAATTCTTAGTTTGATTGGTATTTTGAGGCTGAAATTGCCTCTCTGCAAAATAACATTTTAAGATTAGCTGAGGCAAAGTGGCAAAATGATAAAAGATAAAATGACTCCCAAAGCCTCAGGCTCTTCTTCCCTGGCTTCTTTGTCTCAAATTTCACCTCCTTCCCTTCTCTGTCACCAAAACTCTTGTCTTCAACTTGAGCAAATGAAGGCTACTAAAGGAAACCAAAACTCCTCTAGATTCTGCTTCTGTTGCAAAGAGCCAAGACACTGGAAAATAGATTGTTAACCAATTGAAGAATTTTAGGCATCTTCAAGTCTTTAACCAGCCTTTGTAACATCCTCCTAATTCTCCAAGGAACTACAAGGGCCCTTCCCAATCTTCCTTCTTAATCTGCTCAGGAAAACAGTTTCCTATATTAGGGATGAATCTCTTCCAGTCCTAACTGACACCAGAGTCACACACTCAGTGCTCAAACCCTCTAGTGTAAAGCAGCCACCGCCTCAGAGTACTAATGCTTGTGCTCCGTCACTTCAGTCGTGTCAGACTCTTTGCAACCCTATGGACTGTAGCCCACCAGGTCCCTTTAGCCATGGGATTCTGCAGGCAAGAATACTGGAGTGGGTTACCATGCCCTCCTCCAGGAGATCTTCCAGACCCAGGGATCGAACCCATATCTACTACATCCCCTGCATTGGCAGACAGATTCTTTACCCACTGAGCCACCTGGGAAGCCCCCTCAGAGTATTAAGACAATTCAAAGAATGGGATCTCTAATAAATCTCCAGAGATTTCTGTCTGTGAACCCCATTCCCTTTTGTTTAGGCTCTTTGAAAGATACATACCCTTGTCACCTTAGTTTTTCCATGTCTGTCCATTTAGTAGACCAAGACTTCTTACAGAAATATCATGCCAGAATTTATTTCTCCCAAAAGGGGGAAATCATTTGAGAAATTGATAGTTGTCATCAAAGCAACAAGGCAAGTGAATTAAATGACCCTTTGGCATCGTTTACTTGTTCCTCTCTGATGACACTAGAGCTGATTCTGGAAACACTGATCATTCGTCCTTATTGAATCAGCTACCACTTTCTTTTCCTGTGCAAGTTCTCCCCTGTAGCTCAAACAGTAAAGAATCAACTGCAATGCAGGAGACCTGGGTTCGATCCCTGGGTTGGGAAGATCCTCTGGAGAAGTGAATGGCAATCCACTCCAGTATTCTTGCCGAGAGAATCCCATGGACACAGGAGCCTGGCGGGCTACAATCCATGGAGTCACAGAGTCGAACACGACTGAGCAACTAACACTACCACTACCACTCTCCTTACGGGCAAAATCTGTAACTGATGTTGGCAAGATTCACAGCAAACCTCCCAACAAAATCCAAATAGACCCTCAAATAGAACCTTTTCCCAGAATTAATCAATACTCTATAAGTAAAAAGCCTTCAAGGCATAAGTCCATAATAGAAGATTACAAGGCTCAAGGCCTCATTATCCATTGTACTAGTCCCTATAATACCCCTATTTACTGGTGAGAAAACCTACAGCACCTCCAAGCAACAAGCAACATTGTTATCCTTCCAAATCCTGTTGTTGCTGACTCTCATAGGCTACTAATATCCACTCCCACTGGAAACAAATTATTTACTGTAATTGATTTATGCATTGCATTCTTTAGTATTCCAGTTGATGAAGCTAGCCAATATACCTTTCTTGCATTCACTTGGGAAGAAAAACAATTCGCCTAGACAGTCATGGCTCAGGGTTGTACGGAAACTCCTTATTTCTCACAAATCCTGAAGGCTGATCTAGACGATGTAAAATTCCCTAGGGCTTCTGCTTTGTTGCAATATGTAGATGATTTGCTTCTTTGCTCTACTTCTTATGCTGCCTCACAGGAAAAGAGCCACCACATGCTAAAGCTTTCAGCCTTAAGGGACATAAGGTCACCAAAGAAAAACTGCAGTATTCCCAGACCCAGGTTGGTTTTTTTTTTCTAAAGAAGGATAATTGCTTTACAATGTTTTATTGCTTTACAATATTTTATTGCTTTCTGCCATACATCAACATGAATCAGCAATATGTATACATATGTCCCCCACCCCTTGAAACTCCCTCCCACCTCTCACCCCATCCTACCCCTCTAGGTTGTCACAGAGCATCACCAAACCCAGGTTTGATATTTAGAATATCAGAATAAGGGCTACAGCTAGATCCAGACAGTGTCCTGTGTTTCCCAAAACTAAGCACCAACTGAGAGGCTTTCTCGAGCTAGTTGCTTATTGATGAAATTGGATTCAAAATTTCTCTCTTATGACCAAACCCGTATATGTTTTAATAAATAGTTACAACTGTAATCCAGTTTTATGGGAAAAACCAGATAACACAGCCTTCAAGGCCTTAAAGGAAAATTTGAAGAATCCACCTGCCCTTGGCCATCCCAGTGATAAGATTCCCTTTTTCCTCTTTGTATATGAAAGGAAAGGGAATGCCCTTGGGGTACTCACCCCAAAACATGAGAACCACCACTGAAACATAGAGTATTATAACCAGCAACTGTACCTTGTGGTACAGGGGTGCCCCCCGCTTACCTTAAAGCCATTACAACCACTGCCCTTTCAGTTAAGGCCATTGAGAGAATCATCGTGGGATCTCCTTTAACCATTTTTATACCTCACGTATTAAGACTATGATGTGTTAGTCACTCAGTCATGTCCGACTCTTCGCGACCCCACAGACTGTAGCCCGCCAGGCTTCTCTGCCCATGGAATTCTCCAGGCAACAATACTAGAGTGGATTGCCATTCCCGTCTTCAGAGGAACTTCCCAACCCAGGGACTGAACCCTGGTCTCCTGCCTCACAGGCAGATTCTTTACCATTTGAGCTACACAGGGAAGTCTCCTGAATTCTCATCACACTCAACATTTCTCAGTCAGCACCTCACCTCTCAAGCCCTTTTGTTAACTTCTTCTCATATAACTCTTTTATGTTGTAGTAACCTTAACTTGGCTGATCTTTTCCTCTTTGTCACCAATGAAGTCCCTCAGGACTGCTTAAGGCTGACAGACCATCTCCTGACTCCTTGTAATGATCCACAGGAAATTTCACTGGGTAATGTTGGCCTATCATGGTTCACTGATGATTCTGATTTAAATGGTGGCCATAACAAATACTCTGCTGGATGTGGTATTACAAATTCTTTTGAAGTTGTTGAAGCAACACCTTTACCTATGAATACTTTGGCACAATAGGCTGAATTATAAGCTCTTACACAGGCTTGCATTTTAGCCAAGGACAAAACTGCCAATATTTACACTGATAGCAGATAAGATTTTAGAGTAGCTCATGATTTTGAAATGTTGTTGAAACAACATGTCTTTTTTACTTCCCGTGGAAATAAAATTTAAAATGGCCTCTATGTTCAGGAATTATTGAATGCAATATTTTTATCTGCCACTTAAGTTCTTTTTTTTAAGCTTTGTGGACATTCTATGGAGAAGGCAATGGCACCCCACTCTAGTACTCTTGCCTGGAAAATCCCATGGATGGAGGAGCCTGGTAGGCTGCAGTCAATGTTAAGGGTTGGACACGACTAAGCGACTTCCCTTTCACTTTCCACTTTCATGCATTGGAGAAGGAAATGGCAACCCACTCCAGTATTCTTGCCTGGAGAATCCCAGGGACGGGGGAGCCTGGTGGGCTGCCGTCTATGGGGTCGCACAGAGTTGGACAGGACTAGACTCTTTGGAAGCTGCTAAGAGAAATCACCTTGCTGATATTTCAGCAAAAATTGTTAAAGGGATCAATAGCAGCCAAACCTCTGCCATGGTCCAAAGGGATATTTCATAAAAGTGACATTGATGTCTAGAAGAGTGATATTAGAAAATAACAGATCCCAAACACAGAACTGGTTGATTGCAATTGAAATGGACAGTCGAATCTCCTGCCTCCAGCCATGAAATTGACAGTAGATTTTGCATTAGTTTATTAAACTACCCCTGTTGCATCTTAGGACTTGAACTTACCAAACTTTAGGGGCTCGATATAAATACTTCAGGATACTGGATTTCATTGTCTACTGCCTTTGTCCTTGAATAGGTGCCTATTCAAGGAGGATAAAAGGTATGGTCCATGTTTTTATGTGTGATAGTGGATAGGGAAGAAAATATACTTTCTGCTTGTGGCTAGAAATAAAAAATGGCTGACAGATAGATAATCATGAATCTTACCAGGTTGGAAGTACTGTATGTATACTCTGCTCCAAGCTAAACTTATGTGAACAAGTTTTGGGGAACAGCAGATATATCAGGACATAAGACCAATATAGACCTCCCAGTTGCCTACCAAAGACCTTATCCTGTGCATTTCCTGTGTCACAGAGGACACAATTACCTGCATTTTAAGGAACTATTAGGATTCTGCCTTGGGCAAGGGGCAGATTAGCTGTACCTCCATCATACCCTAACCTACTTTAACTCCTCCCAAGAAAGAGAAGTTAAATGCTATTTAACTAAGGGCTGTGTCAATGGGTAGAGCATCTTGGTTGGTTGTATGAAGGCAGAAATTCTAGGACTTCTTTGGTGGTTCGGTGGTTAAGATTCCACACTTGAAATAGAGGGGGCACAGGTTTAATCCCTGGTCAGAGAACTAGATCCCACATGCTGCAACCAAGATCAAAGATTCTGTGTGCCACAACTAAGACCTTGCACAGCCAAATGAGTAAAGTGTTAGTCACTCAGTCACGTCCAACTCTTTGCAACCCCATGGACTATAGCCCATGAGGTTCCTCTGTCCATGGGATTCTCTAGGCAAGAATACTGGAGTGGGTTGCCATGCCTTCTTCCAGGGGATCTTCCCGACTCAAGGATTGAGCCTGGGTCTCTTGAACTGCAGGTAGATAAATATTTTTTAAATATTTTTTTTTTAAGGCAGAAATTATGAGGCCCAGACTCAAGGTCTATGACTCTAAGAGAAATGTGCCTTTGGTTACCAGACCATGAAACTGACCAGATGCAAACTGGCAAAAAGCAAAGTAAAATTTTATCAATAAAAGGATTGGATTGGAGTCTGCCTGAAAATAAGCCAAAACAGTGAAGAGCACTACCAAGAGAAAGACATTCTAATGGCATTGGTGAAATACCTTGAATTTCCCAGTTAAATGAATGAACATATAATTTTTTTTTTTAAAGACTCTGTTTGATGAGTGTTTCCACCACTTGTAACTAAGAGTCTTGACTAACACAAAGCTAAAGTGAATGGGAAGAAAATTAATCTGTATTGAGAAGTTATGATGTACCAGAAACTGTGCTAGGTGCTTTCCAATATTTTGATTCAACATTCACAATAAGCCTGGAAAGTGTTAAGTATCTTCCCTCATTTTGTATAAAGGAAATTGAGGCTTAGAGACATAAGCACATATTAAAAGTCATGGCTACCTTGTTAGTTGTTCCCTGGTAGCTCAGACAGTAAAGAGTCTGTTTGCAATGCAAGAGACCTGGGTTCGATCCCTGGGTCAGGAAGATCCCCTGGAGTAGGGCATAGCAACCCACTCCAGTATTCTCACCTGGAGAATTCCATGGACAGAGAAGCCTGGTGGGCTACAGTCCATGGGGTGGCATAGAGTTAGACACAACTGAGTGACTAGCACACACACACACACTGTTAGTAAGTGGTATATCCAGAATTTAATTCAAGTCTGTTTCTTGCTAAAATTCATACTATTTTTACTAAACCACATTCCTCTTCAATAAAATGAGGATCGCAATAGTGCTTGCCTCGTAGGGTCACTGTAAGCACTTAGAGTATTATCAGGCACATAGTAAGTGCTAGATAGGTAAACAAAATGCATAAGGAGAAAATAAATAAATAGACAAATAGTAGACCAATATGTTCCTCCTTGACATCAGAATTTAACATAATCTACAAACGACATGCTGTTTGATTGTGACAAATCCTATGATGTCTAATGGCCTCCATTATTGGAAATCTGGAATCAGAAGATGGTTATATTCACTCACCAGCTTAAAGAAGATTAATTATAAATGCCACAAACTTTTAAAATATAAAAGCTACCAGAGTCAAAGTTGAGTTGGTTACCTTTTTCTCAGGAGAGCTAAAATAATTAAAATATGTTTACTATAAAAACACTGTTTGGACATTATAATTCTTTCAGCATCCCAAGCTGGTAATTTTTAGCATGAGTATTATAAAATAAGAAACATTAAATTCTGGACTTTTGTAATGAGATTTCTCACTTAATATGCAATACTACACATAGGACTTGAACTTATTGCTATCTTGACTGGTATCTGCTTGAAAATTTAGCTAACATCAACTTTGCTCTGCCCAGAGTTTCCAGGTATAAAATAAATTATTCATAATGAGTTAATTATCATCTCAGTGTACCATAATTCTTATTATTAAGATGATATTCAAACGATTAAATCCTCTGGAATTTAATCATAATTTGCATACATAGTTTTGAAAATAAGTAACAGTCTTTTGATAAATGCAAAATTACAAAATCCTCCAAATGAAAGATAACCTTGGCACCAAAAGACAGATAGAAAAATATTTTCCTGTCAAAAAAGCTAACAACCACCCTCAATTCCTTGCAGGCAGTATATAGTTTATTTTAATAAATTGTCTTACATTCCCCTTTTTTATGAAAAGAGGAAAAATTATATTTCTAATTCTATGTGGGTCTTTGATTTTCAGGACATCCCTGTAGCTCAAATGGTAAAGAACCTGCCTGCAGTGCAGGAGGCCAGGATTCGATCCCTGGGTTGGAAAGTTCCTCTGGAGAAGGGAATGTCAATTCACTCCAGTATTCTTGCCTGGAGAATCCCATAAACAGAGAAGCCTAGCCAGCCACAGTCTGTGGGGTCACAAAGAGTCAGACACGACTGAGCGACTAGCACACAGAGCACACACACACACTTTGATTTTCAGCACATAGAGCTTCAATAATTGAGTTTCTGTTTCTGCTCTTTTCCTCTGAATATATAGGTGTTTGAATCACTGAATCTCCTAAACACAAAATGGTGACCGACACATAGTGTCCCCCTCCAAACTACTTAGACTTGCACAGACATGAAACTACCAGATTGTCACAGAAATTATTATTTTCTCCCTGAAGAAGAATGAAACACAATGTGAAACACCTGAACAGGATGAATGCAGGCATCTCTTTTTCCTCTGGACCCCAAAGCAAGCCCTTGTGATAACAAGAACCAAACATTACCTAAGAGCAGACGCAACATCTCTTCCACTTTGAAACTACAAACATTACCTAAGAGCAGACGCAACATCTCTTCCACTTTGAAACTAAAGAATCAATAGATATGAAAACTTTATGATTTCTCGTATTTAGTTTACTACCAAGTTATGTTTTAGACTAGTATTTCTTCCTGCACAGAAATCCACAAAACTGTAACATATTGAGAAATTATACAGAATTAAACCATTTCATTTTACAAGCATATTTATTGTTTCATTGAACATGTTACAGATCACAGTTAAATCTAGATCTTATCATTTACTGCTTAACTCAATAAATGTGTTTTCCTCAAATTTATTACAAACTCCAAGTGTTATTGTCTGAAGACTCTATGTAACACTTCCATATTCTCATTGTATACTTTATCCCAGCATTGACACTGTACTCTGTACTACTTTTTCAAAAACAAAACATGTTTGCTATGATTCTAACCAAATAGAGTCTAGACATCAAAAGAAAAGTTTTCTCTAATCTTTCCACCTTTTCAAATACTCAGAGAATTTACTGGAGAGGAAGAGAAGAAAATGGGATCAAAGTTTTAGCATTTTTTAAAACTGTATGTTCCCATTTCTTGATAGATAAAGAGACAACGAATAAGATCTGCATCCTGTGATCAATAGAAATGTAGAGGTTTGAGTTTTATTACTTTTCTCTTGCTTGCCTTTAAAAAATGAATAGCACTTGCCAATGACTTCATTACACCCAGCACTTCAAGGTAAACATAATAGAATTCTACTTCCCTGCCACACTGCAATGGTATGCTTTTCTTGGTAAATAAAAGATGATACTGAATTAAAGAACTTATTTCTTTATAGGAACTCAATTATAGCCTTCTCTGGTATTTTCCTGAATCAAAGCCAGGGCTACATCTTGTGTTAAAATTCTCATACACTCCCTTGGCACTGAGGTAAAGAAAGGCTTCTCTGTCTCCCTCTTTGATTTTCCTGTTCAACCAGGTTAAACTTCAACCCAGGATTTTAACAAATACAACTGTATATAAAAAACAGTTGCTAGAAAACAAAGGAATTCTTAATAGATTTGAATAACAATGTAAAAAAAAAAACTGTTCAAATACCCAAATGCTGCCAAGTTCTCCAGTCTTCTGAAGCTACTCTTTCATCTAATACCCAAATATAAAATGATATGTCACTATTACTTATACAATGAAAAGTCTAGCACTCTCCCTAATATCCAAGGATTCCTGGGATGGGGACGCTGGCTGCAGAGGTGCAATCTCATCCCCAAGTACATCCCTCACTGATTCTGAATCCCTTTGTCATCATATGTCTGAAAAGCTGCTGACTTCTTATCTCCCCTACTTTGTAGGCCCCCTATCCTCCCACCCGCCCTCAACTAGCACTCTTCCTCCTTGATTCCCCAAAGTGCCACAAACACATCTACTGCGGAGTTCAAGGAAGTCATGTGGAATCAAACGAAGCCACAGTGAGATGTGGAATTAAACTGGAGAAACAAACGAAGAGCAAAACAGAAACAGACTCACAGATACAGAAAGCTAACTAGTGGTTACCGATGGGGAGGGGTAAAGAGCGGGGCAAGGGTAAGGGATTAAGAGATACAAAACTACTATGTATAAAATAAATGCTTCAAGGATATATTATACAGCACAAAGAATATGGCCAACGTTGTATAATAATTTTACATTGAGTACAATTTATGAAAATGGTGAATTACCATATTGTATACCTGAAACTAATATAATACTGTAAATCAACCAGTACTGTTGTTGCCGTTTAGTCACTAAGTCGTGCCTGACTCTTTTGCAACCAACCCTGTGGACTGGAGCCCGCCAGGCTCCTCCGTCCATGGGATCTCCAGGCAAGAATACTGAAGTGGGGTGCCATTTCCTCCCCCAAGGGAGCTTCCCAACCAGGAATTGAACCTGCATGTCCTGCGCTGGCAGGCAGATTCTTTACCACTGAGCCACCTGGGGAGCCCTAATTCAACTATGCTCCAATTTTTTTTTTTAATTTATTTAAAAAAATGTTGCCCCAGGGGGACAAGTCCAACAGAAGAAATGTCAAACCAATAAGCCCAAAGGTGACAATGAAGACAGAGACGTAGCTCCAAAAACATGAGTCTTGAAGGTGTCTGCTTTCAAGGAATGCATATACGGCCTGTTGGGACATTCTGAAATATACTTGAGCACAACTGAGGCTCAAGTTGCGGCCTCTGTTATACACTTAAGGTCTTTCCATGATGGTGTTTTTTCCCGTTAATGAACCCAATGATCAGAGGTCTGTCAAAGTAAATAGGAAGCCAGAGAATAAACAGCTAGCTAGTGGTGTGCTTTATGATTGGCCAAGTGATTGAAGACCTGTCTTGAGTGAAAAACTGGACAGGAAGTGGCCAGGGAGGGACAATATTTTCAGAAGATTTGACTGAGTGGAAGTTATATTTTCCATTGTCTGATACTTGCCAATCATTACACATATGTCAGTAAAACAGAGTTTGTTCAGCTCATTCAGTGCACCTGTGTGATCATGTTCTAATTATCTTTCTCCCTCTCTTTTTTTTTTCTTTTTTTGGCTTAAAGAACTAACATTTATTTTCTCAGTTCTGGAGTTTGGAAGTCCAAGGTCAGCATCTAATTCTTGATCAGAGTTCACTTGCTTTAGGGGAAGCCATTTCCAAATGAAATGTTACTATTTCATTCTCCTCATTTTTTCTTTGCTTTCTGGAGCCAAAGAAGTGCTTCTTTCAAAGGGCAAAATTTTCTGAAATATCCACTGAGCTGAAAACTTAAATAAATGCCAGATTCCAACTGTAAATAGGAAGAGCAGAAAAGAAAGTCTATCTGAACACTGGATTGTAGAAATATGTAATCAGAGTTGGGAATAGTGATGTAGAAATAGACAAAACTGTCAAAAAAGATTCTTCCAGGAATCCTTGTAATCTACTTAGATATTTCGAGTATTTGACCTTGAAGCAACTTCTGGCAACTTGGATGGCATAATTTCCTAGAATATCATAGTGGATAAATCCATTAGCCCGATGAGCCTCACTTGGCATTTTCAAAGAAATTTACTGCCAGTAATAAGGTTGTGAACACTAAAAGCTGCCTGGCTGATGAAAATCTTGCTTAAAAAAAAAATCTAGGCAGGTTTCTCATAGGAGTTTCACCAAATACACTCACACACCCATACTATCAAAATGTATGTAAAGTGAAAGTGAAAGTCGAGTCCGACTCTTTGAGAACCCATTGACTATATGGTCCATGGAATTCTCCAGGCCAGAATACTGGAGTGGGTAGCCTTTCCCTTCTCCAGGGGATCTTCCCAACCCAGGGATGGAACCCAGGTCTCCCACATTACAGGTGGATTCTTTACCAACTGAGCTATCAGGGAAGCTTGTCAAAATGTATACCTTTTAAAAATATGCATTAAGGCCTGAGGCTATTACAGATATTACAAATCTATTTCATCTATGAAATTATTTTTAATCCAGCAAAAATGTTGTCAGACATATTAGGTGCAAGACATATGCTTGCTTAGGAGAGCACAGAGAAAAATGTTACTAGAACAATGTCTTATCTGTTCCTTCACAGATAAGACAACTAAAACAGAAATATTAAATAGAGAGACAAATAACCTCCTGGGAGAGCTCAGGGAAAGAAGCAATTGATTATGACCAACAGGATTAGGGGAGACTTAATTGGGGTCAAAACTGACTCATAGAAACAAAAGTAAGCCACACTCTTTGTGGAATCAAACATGAATTCACATTCTTTAGCTAGATTTATACACGACTGGAAACCCATTTAAAGATTATCCATCCTACAAAGGGAGAAATGTTATTAATGAAAAAAAAAAAAAAACAGTTATCCACAATGTCATCACAAATTACACAACCTGTGGAAAATTCTTCCAGAGATGTGAATACCAGACCACCTGACTTGCCTCTTGAGAAACCTGTATGCAGGTCAGGAAGAAACAGTTAGAACTGGACGTGGAACAACAGACTGGTTCCAAATAGGAAAAGGAGTATGTCAAGGCTGTATATTGTCACCCTGCCTATTTAACTTATATGCAAAGTACATCATGAGAAACGCTGGGCTGGATGAAGAACAAGCTGGAATCAAGATTGCCAGGAGAAATATCAATAACCTCAGATATGCAGATGACACCACCCTTATGGCAGAAAGTGAAGAGGAACTAAAAAGCCTCTTGATCAAAGTGAAAGAGGAGAGTGAAAAAGTTGGCTTAAAACTCAACATTCAGAAAGCTAAGATCATGGCATCAGGTCCCATCACTTCATGGCAAATAGATGGGGAAACAGTGGAAACAGTGGCTGACTTTATTTTTGGGGGCTCCAAAATCATGGCAGATGGTGATTGCAGCCATGAAATTAAAATACGCTTACTCCTTGGGAGAAAAGTTATGAACAACCTAGACAGCGTATTAAAAAGCAGAGACATTACTTTGTCAACAAAGGTCCATCTAGTCACTACTACTACTACTACTAAGTCACTTAGTAGTGTCGTGTCCGACTCTGTGTGACCCCATAGACGGCAGCCCACCAGGCTCCCCTGTCCCTGAGATTCTCCAGGCAAGAACACTGGAGTGGGTTGCCATTTCCTTCTCCAACGCATGAAAGTGAAAAGTGAAAGTGAAGTCACTCAGTCATGTCCAACTCTTCACGACCCCATGGACTGCAGCACACCAGGCTCCTCCGTCCATGGGATTTTCCAGGCAAGAGTACTGGAGTGGGATGCCATCGCGCCAACAAATTGATGCTTTTGAACTTTGATGTTGGAGAAGACTCTTGAGAGTCCTTTGAACTGCAAGGAGATCCAACCAGTCCATTCTAAAGGAAATCAGTCCTGAGTGTTCATTGGAAGGACTGATGTTGAAGCTGAAACATCAGTACTTTGGCCACCTGATGTGAAGAGCTGACTCATTTGAAAAGACCCTGATGATGGGAAAGATTGAAGGCAGGAAGAGAAGGGGACAACAGAGGATGAGATGGTTGGATAGCATCACCAACTCAATGCACATGAGCCTGGGTAAACTCAGGGAGTTGGTTATAGACAGCGAGGCCTGGCGTGCTGCAGTTCATGGGGTCGCAAAGAGTCGGACACAACTGAGCAACTGAACTGAACTGAACTGAAAATGCTATCAGTAAATAATATCTGTTCTCCTGGGAATTGCAACGTTTTACAAAAGTGTATTTAATTCAAAAAGGACAACATCATGACTCTTAGTTGCAGAAAAATAACATTTTGAACAGTGGGTAACAGAGCAGGAGGACATAAATATTCTTCCCCTAGAAAGGTGTGCTATAGAGTACAACAGGAGTAGTTTGCTTGTCCTAAACATGTCCATGATGCACTCTTCTCCCAAGACTATCAATTAGTTTGCTCGTATTTCACAAATACCTAGTAGGCCTTTGATTACTAATGTACAGTTTTCCCTCAGTATGCACAGGGCACTGGGACCCTGTCTCCTCCCCCTGGAGGTTACCAATATCCAAGGATGCTCAAGTCCCTTATATAAAATGGCATAATATTTACATACAACCTATGCATAGCCTTCCATACACTTTAAATCATCTCTAGATTACTTGTGAAAGCCATATAAACAGTTGCCAATGTGCAGCAAATTCAAGTTTTGCTATTTGGAACTTTCTGTAATTTTTTTTCTCTTATTATTTTTGATCCATGGTTGGTATAAGCCACAGATTTGGAACCTGTGGATAAAGAGGGCTGATTATAAGCATGCATTTTAATCATAGAAAGCACTAATCATAGAATTTTAATTTTAAATTTAAAATTAATTTAATTTTAATTTTAATTAAAAATTTAATTTTAATTTAAAATTCTAGAATTTTAATCATAGAATAGCACTAATCTTTGAACTCCTTGAGGGCAAGGACTATACATTGGTTATTGTTTTTGTTTGTTTGTTTGTTTAGTCACTAAGTGATGTCTGACTTTTCTGTGACATGGACTGTAGCCCACCAGTGCCCTCTGTCCCTGGGGTTTTCCAGGCAAGAATACTGGAGTGGATTGCCATTTCTTTGTCCAGGGGAATCTTCCCAACCCAGGGACCAAACTAATGTCTCCTGCAGTGGCAGCCGAATTCTTTACCACTGAGCCACGTGGGAATTTATACACTGGTTAGGATAGATCAACACGACAGTGCTTGGTGACAGCTTATGTAAACTGACAAAATTGAAAATTCACAAAACTGTTAAAAATCACAATTTGGAGTACCAGCAAAGCAAGGTAGGCTCTTAGTTGTCACTTAACTCTCATACATCCTACCAGACTCACAAATTTACCTGCTAAATCCTTATTTTACAAAAGAAAAGAAAGCCAGTAGAAAAATGATGGAAGAATCCACATAAAGTAATCTGATATATACTATGGGCCTATTATTTTCAGTTTAACAACAAGTATTTGATATCAGAATCAGGTGGAAAGCTAGATGATCAAGGATCTATTTAAATTTTTTTAATTGTATCAGAAATATTTTAATAATATATATGATGAGAGAATGCAGAACATTCTTCAAGCAGGTCAAAACTAGAGCACAATGAAGTTAAGTACAAAATCTAATGAAATGAGTATATCTTGCTTAGTTAAATTTATTTCAAAGTCTTGTGATTCAAGGATTTATAAATACTTCCTATTTAGTAGAAATTTTATCCATTTATTTATTTGAGAACTATTTTTTAAACAGCTACTCAATGTTGGCATTGAGTATACAGTAGTGATGAAGACAGGTACTATTCATCTTTTTGAAGCCAGGGCCAACTTATCCATTAGGCATGGTGAACACAGTGCCTAGGAACCACAGTACTTTTCAGGGGTCCACAAAAATATTTTAATTTTTTTTAAGATGAGAAAAAAGAAATTAATGTAATCCTGGCTGGATTGTATTAGTCTTTATTCTAATGCAGTGATAAAATATAATTCTAATGTTAGTTATGGACAAAGAGGCCCACAAAAGCACAAGTTGCTAGGATGGGCCTGTGGGGATTTTATGTTCTATTAGAGGAGACTGGATAATAATTACATTAAGTAAAAGACAGTGTGAAATGAGCTGAGATAGGGGTAAATGCAGGGTGCAGTGGGAACCCATCTCAAGGGGTCATGGAAAGCTTCTCAAAAACCTCAACAGAAACATGAAGAGTAAAAAGTTGTTTTGTTTTGTTTTGGTTTTTTAAGAGCTTGAAAGGAAATGCACAGGAGCAAGGAAATGCACAGGAGCAAGAAAATGCACAGATCTGGGCAGCGCACCAAGCGGTCCTGGGATGTGCCTCTTCCTTCAACAGTATTTGGATGGAACAGACCCAGGGACACCCCGGCCTCCAGCCTCCAACCACCCTCCAACCTTTTGTCCAGTCACAACCTTTGAAACCAGCCACTCAGCTATCCTTAGCCTCCAGGACCAGCTAACACAAGTTTTTGTATTTAACTCCTCATTGCTGATCAACCATGAGCTCCCAGATTCATCAGAATGTCTCCACCAAGGTGGAGGCCCTGTCCACCGCTCCATCAACCTCCATCTGCGTGCTTCCTGCACTTACCTTTCTCTGGGCTTCTATTTCCACAGGACAATGTGCATCTGGAGGGCCTGGGCCTCTTTTTCCATGAATTGGCCTAGGAGAAGCACGAAGTCACCCAGCATCTCTTTAAAATGTAAAATCAGAGCAGCATCTGTGCCTTCCTCCAAGACTTGCAGAAGTCTCCCCAAGATGAGCAGGCAAAAGCCCAGGAGCCTACGGAAGCCACCTAACTTATGCAAAAGAAGCTAAACCAGGTCCTTTTAGGTCTACATTCTTTGGCCACCTGATGCAAAGAGCAGATTCATTGGAAAAGACCCTGATGCTGGGAAAGATCAAAGGCAGGAGGAGAACGGTCCAAGAGAGGATGAGATGGTTGGATGGTATCACCCACTCAATGGACATGAATTTGAGCAAATTCTGGGAGATAGTGAAGGACAGGGAAGCCTGGTGTGCTGCAGTCCATGGGGCTGCAAAGAGTCAGGCATGACTTAGGACTGAACAACAGCAACAAAGCCCTGGGTGCTGCCTGTGCAGATCCCCATCTCCGTGACTTCCTGAAGAATCATTCCCTAGATGAGCAGGTGAAATTCATCCAGAAGATGATCGACCACTTGACTAATCCCTGCCAGATGACTGGTTCCCAGGGGCAGCTAGGAGCCTCTCTCTCTAAAAAGCTCACCTTCAAGCACAACTAGAAGCATTTGGAGCCAACCAGTCTTTGAGAATCCCCTCTGGTGTCAGGGTTTCTGCCTGCAGCCTCTCTAGACAGCTTTTTAAACCTGTAGCCCTCTGTCAAGCCTTGGACCAAATGGAAACAATAAAGATTTGCCAAAAAAAAAAAAAAAAAAAGAGTGTGCATAGGTCTGAAACTAAAAGAGGTGATGATGGGTGGGAGAAATGCCAAGTACCTTCATATGCTTAGAGCGTGCCTGTTAAATCGCTTCAGGCGTGTTCAACTCTTGGTGACCCCATGGACTGTAGCCCACCAGGATCCTCTGTCCATGGGATTCTCCAGGCAAGAATACTGGAGTAGGTTGCCATTTCCTATTCCAGGGGGTCTTCCCCACCCAGGGATCGAACCCAGGTCTCCTGCATTGGCAGGCGGGTTCTTTAGCACTAGCACCACCTGGGAAGCCCATATGCTTAGAGCAGTGGTTCTCAACTCAGGGCGAACTTGCCTCTCAGAAGACATGTGACATTTTCTGGAGACATTTTTGGCTGTCATAACACAGAGGGGATGTTACTGGCATCTAGTAGGGAGAGGCTAGGGATGCTGATAAACATCCTACGGTACACAGGACAGTGGCCCATCACAAAGAATGATCCTGCCTCAAATGTCAACAGTTGGGAAACTATTAAAGAATTAGAACTGGAGATTTAAAAATGTTAGTCTTTGCAAGTTCAATAGCCAGAGATACTATCTTTTTGCTTAGATTTACATTTCCTTGGTTACTAGTGAACATAAATGTTTAAAAGTTTTAAATGTATTTATTAGCTATGCAATTTCTCCTTTTGTACATTTTCTGTTTGTGACCTTTGGAGATTTTTTAACTAGTTACTGATTTGTTGCTTAGTGTCCTGGAAGAACTCTTTATCTATTACAGATAGAAAAGCTGTGTGTCATTTATGTTGCAAATATTTCTCCTACTTTATCATTTTTCCTGATGTTCTGTTTTGTTTCTGTGAAGAATCTAACTTTTATACAGTCAAGTCCATTATTCTCATCTTCTCATATTTTCTGCTTTTATATTGTAAAAGTTGTTTTCAACCCAAATTACATAAGCTGATTACTTTGATACGATGTGATAAACAATATGGTAGAATGGTATGTCCTATACCAATAGTGTGGAAGACACAAAAAGGAGTCAATTAAAATGTGTGTAAGAAGTAGAATTAATTTATTTTTATTGTGCTCTGTATCCTAAGTGCCTAGAAGACTGCCTGGCACATAATAGGCCAGAAATATTCATTCAATGTTGAATAAATAAATAAGTGGTATTTAATTGGTCAAGTAATTGCAGTTTTTGAAATAGTATAAAATATTCACACTCACAAATGTTCTTTGTAGAATTGGATAATGAGTAAAAGAGATCATATGCTTTTGCATTTCTCCTAGCTTATCCCCTTCAAAGCTATGTTTCAATCTAGGGCTTCCAGGCTCTCAAAGTCATTCTAGGCAAGGACTAGTCTAAATGACTTTGAAGATATCTGTGTATCTCCAAACCCCCTTCTCAACCCAAATTGACTTTTGTTTTTGTTTTGAAGGGAAAGGATGATTATTCTTTCCCTTAGACACACACACACACACACACACACACACATTTTAAGTACAAAGTGAAAGCTCCTTTGAATCCCAACCCAACTCTCAGAGGTTAGATGCTTCCTTCCATTTTTAAAATGTATTTGTGATAGGCATGAATTTGTTCCTGATTGCTTTGGTACAGGAAATAAAACATTTTGTGGTCTTATTTTCTAAATTAAATCCAACTTAGTTTTGAGCCCTCACCTTTCTAGCTGATAGGGCACTCACTTGCTATCAGTCTTTCTTGGAGCTTTCTCCCCTATCAGCTTTCATAGGAATTTCAGAGCTTACTAAGTCACAAGAAAATGAGAGAGAAAGGCTAATCCTTAGTATATGGTGATCACCATCATTACTAATGATTCCGCTACTCAATGATGCCACTGAATTCTGATTCTCTGCCACCTGCTGGGTGTCATTGCTCTCTAGAAGAGATGGCAGGAAGCAAGATGACAGACTTGCCTTTCAGCGATGTTTTCTCCCCGCCTCCAGTGACTCCAGGATTTTCCCCAGGGGATCCTCATTGGTCCTGTCAAGGAAAGACTGAGGATCTGTTTTGACCAGTCCCCAGCATATACTTACCCCCATCAGTAGTAATGTCACCTCTCTGACCACAGTCTTAAGGAATCTCTTCCTATCCAGCAATAATCACTGACCAAAGTATAAACTTCTATCTGCTCTTGCCCTCTAGGGCAACTCAAGACTTTACTAACTTCAACCTGGACAGATGTTATGATTTGCTTTTTCCTGGAGTGGTTTTAGTTTGTGTGTTTTCCTGCTAGTGCTGCTCTTAATAAAGAAAGAAAAGGAGGAAGGGAGGAAGGAAGGAAAGAAGGAAAGACGGCTGGAATAATGAAGGGAAGGAAGAAGGAAACAGTCATTAACCTTTGACCTCCCATCCCCCATAAAGAGACTGATTCCTAGAAAAGCAAGATAGGTTTAAGACTCCAAGAGTTGTATTCAGCATGAGGAAGATCTTCGGAAGACTGTGAAAGAAAGAGTATCTTTAATAATCCTCATGGTAACACATTTGAAATCTATTCAAAGGAAAGAACTCAGAAGATAGGAAAATATTTCGACCCACTGGATCCTCTAAAGTTCACTAATTTTAACAGGTCATCACATCCATTTCTCTTTCCTCCCTCACATTGGCAATGACCCACATGCTTTTTGATTGCTGAATAAGATAAGATCATGTGACCTGCTAAGAGATTTTTAATCAATAGAAAAGAGCAGCAGGCACAAATGTCTGGAGTTTATCAAACACTGGCATAGCAACATAAAATTTGATTAGAGTGGATTTCCACTTTAAAAGACAACATCAAGTTACCGTATTATTGGAAGGCTATTACAAGTGAGGAGGAAGCAGAGCATAGACTACTTTAGGAGATGTATATTTTAGAATCTTTAAGCAATAAATGGAAAAAGTTATTTTATATTATCTTCCCCAAACTTTGCTTTTCTGAGAATACTCAGAGTTGCAGTCATCTTTAACATGAGTTAAAATATGTTTCCAGAAAGTTCTGACACTAATTTTTTAAGTCAAACTTACTGGGATAGTTTTGCAACCCCAGAGTATCAGTTCTATGATCACACTGCCATTTAGATTTCCTGCTGTAAGGCACTGCACCAAAAGTTATGACTGGAAAAGTTATGGGAAGTATTCTGCCACCTTAAGGCAAAAGAGGCCGTGGGTTCAGGGAACTGAATCGAGTACCTTATTTATACTAGCTGGCACACTACAAAGATTATGTAAAAGAGATTGTTAAACACTACATGATGCATAAATAATCAGTTCTCATATCTTTGAAGTAGCTGAAAGAATGTCACCAAACACACCACACACACACACACACACACACAAATCTCTCTGAGTAATAAGTACTTGCCAATACACGTATGCAATCACAGCAACATTCTTTTCTCTGTTTAGAAGTGAGAGCAGACTAGCTCAAGACCAGTTTTTTTTTAAGTGGCATTAATTTACAATTTTATGTTAGCTTCAGGTGTACAGCAAAGTGATTCAGCTATATATTGTTTTTCAGATTCTTTTCCATAATAGATTATCATAAGATATTGAATATAGGTTCCCTATGCTATACAGTAGGACCTTGCTGGTCCATTTTATATACAGTAGTGTGTATTTGTTTGTAACTGGGAAGGATTAATTTTTAATTTACACTGGATCTGCTTCTGTAACTTTAATTCTTTTTGTTAAACATAATGGCCTGCCTCAAGGAGATAACCTGACCCCTCCCACCTGTGAAGGACTGTGACAGTCTTGAATTCTTTGTGTGGCAAATGGTGCAGTGCCCAGTGCCCCTTGTCTGCTGCTTACCTGTTCAACTCAGTTCAGTTCAACTCAGTCGCTCGGTCGTATCTGACTCTTTGCAACCCCATGATTTGCAGCACACCAGGCCTCCCTGTCTATCACCAACTCCCGGAGTTTACCCAAACTCATGTCCATCGAGTCGGTGATGCCATCGAGCCATCTCATCCTCTGTCGTACCCTTCTCCCCCTGCCCTCAATCTTTCCCAGCATCAGAGTCTTTTCCAAAGAGTCAACTCTTCCCATGAGGTGTCCAAAGCATTGGAGTTTCAGCTTTAGCATCAGTCCTTCCAAAGAACACCCAGGACTGATCTTTAGAATGGACTGGTTGGATCGCCTTGAAGTCCAAGGGACTGTCAAGAGTCTTCTCCAACACCACAGTTCAAAAGCATCAATTCTTTGGTGCTCAGCTTTCCTCACAGTACAATTTTCACATCCATACATGACCAGTGGAAAAAGCATAGCCTTGACTAGACGGACCTTTGTTGGCAAAGTAATGTTTCTGTTTTTGAATACGCTATCTAGGTTGGGCATAACTTTTCTTCTAAGGAGTAAGTGTCTTTTAATTTCATGGCTGCAATCAGCATCTGCAGTGATTTTGGAGCCCCCCCAAAATAAAGTCTGACACTGTTTCCACTGCTTCCCCATCTATTTCCCATGAAGTGATGGAACCAGATGCCATGATCTTCGTTTTCTGAATGTTGGGTTTTAAGCCAACATTTTCACTCTCCTCTTTCACTTTCATTAAGAAGAGTTTTAGTTTCTCTTCACTTTCTACCATAAGGGTGGTGTCATCTGCCTATTTGAGGTTATTGATATTTCTCCTGGCAATCTTGATTCCAGCTTGTGCTTCTTCCAGCCAAGCGTTTCTCATGACATACTCTGCATATAAGTTAAATAAGCAGAGTGACAATATACAGCCTTGACGTACTCCTTTTCCTATTTGGAACCAGTCTGTTGTTCCATGTCCAGTTCTAACTGTTGCTTCCTGACCTGCATACAGGTTTCTCAAGAGGCAGGTCAGGTGGTCTGGTATTCCCATCTCTTTCAGAATTTTCCACAGTTTATTGTGATCCACACAGTCAAAGGCTTTGGCATAGTCAATAAAGCAGAAAGAGATATTTTCTGAAACTCTCTTGCTTTTTCCATGATCCAGCAGATGTTGGCAATTTGATCTCTGGTTCCTCTGCCTTTTCTAAAACCAGCTTGAACATCAGGAAGTTCACGGTTCACGTATTGCTGAAGCCTGGCTTGGAGAATTTTGAGCATTACTTTACTAGTGTGTCAGATTGGTGCAATTGTGCAGTAGTTTGAGCATTCTTTGGCATTGCCTTTCTTTGGAACTGGAAAGAAAACTGACCTTTTCCAGTCCTGTGGCCACTGCTGAGTTTTCCAAATTTGCTGGCATATTGAGTGCAGCACTTTCACAGCATCACTTTCCAGGATTTGAAGTAGCTCAACTGGAATTCCATCACCTCCACTAGCTTTGTTTATAGTGATGCTTTCTAAGGCCCACTTGACTTCCCATTCCAGGATGTCTGGCTCTAGGTGAGTGATCACACCATTGTGATTATCTCGATCGTGAAGATCTTTTTTGTACAGTTCTTCTCTGTATTCTTGCCACCTCTTCTTAATATCTTATGCTTCTGTTGTGTCCATACCATTTCTGTCCTTTATCTAGCCTATCTTTGCATGAAATGTTCCCTTGGTATCTCTAATTTTCTTGAAGAGTTCTCTAGTCTTTCCCATTCTGTTGTTTTCCTCTATTTCTTTGCACTGATCACTGAGGAAGGCTTCCTTATCTCTCCTCGATAGGTGCCCAATATGCTACTTGAGATCAGTGGAGAAATAACTCCAGAAAGAATGAAAGGATAGAGTCAAAGCAAAAACAATACCCAGTTGTGGTTGTGACTGGTGACAGAAGCAAGGTCTGATGCTGTAAAGAGTGATATTGCATAGGAACCTCGAACGTTAGGTCCATGAATCAAGGCAAATTGGAAGTAGTCAAACAGGAGATGGCAAGAGTGAACATCAACATTCTAGGAATCAGCGAACTAAAATGGACTGGAATGGGTGAATTTAACTCAGATGACCATTATATCTACTACTGTGGGCAGGAGTAGCCATCATGGTCAACAAAAGAGTCCGAAATGCAGTACATGGATGCAATCTCAAAAACGACAGAATGATCTCTGTTCGTTTCCAAGGCAAACCATTCAATATCACAGTTATCCAAGTCTATGCCCCAACCAGTAATGCTGAAGAAGCTGAAGTTCAATGGTTCTATGAAGACCTCCAAGACCTTTTAAAACTAACACCAAAAAAAGATGTCCTTTTCATTATAGGGGACTGGAATGCAAAAGTAGGAAGTCAAGAAATACCTGGGGTAATAGGCAAATTTGGCCTTGGAATATGGAATGAAGCAAGGCAAAGGCTAATAAAGTTTTGCCAAGAAAATGCACTGGTCATAGCAAACACCCTCTTCCAGCAACACAAGAGAAGACTCTACACATGGACATCACCAGATGGTCAACACCAAAATCAGATTGATTATATTCTTTGCAGCCAAAGATGGACAAGCTCTATACAGTCAGCAAAAACAAGACCAGGAGCTGACTGTGGCTCAGATCATGAACTCCTTATTGGCAAATTCAGACTCAAACTGAAGAAAGTAGGGAAAACCACTAGACCATTCAGGTATGACCTAAATCAAATCCCTTATGATTATACAGTGGAAGTGAGAAATAGATTTAAGGGCCTAGATCTGATAGATAGAGTGCCTGATGAACTATGGAATGAGGTTCATGACATTGTACAGGAGACAGGGATCAAGACCATCCACATGGAAAAGAAATGCCAAAAAGCAAAATAGCTGTCTGGGGAGGCCTTACAAATAGCTGTGAAAAGACGAGAAGTGAAAAGCAAAGGAGAAAAGGAAAGATATAAGCATCTGAATGCTGCTTACCTGTGCATCCCAGAAATTCACATTTGGGGAGGCTGGAATCACAGATAGATGTGACATCTTTGTTTGTTGACATGACAGGAGATGTTCCATTTCACACTACCCCTGAAATGACTGTACGGAAGTGAAACTAACACATCCCTCTGTCAGAAGCTTGTCATTCTAGGAGATATTTGCAACAATTAAATGGTATTTTTACTTTGTTTCCTCATCTTCCCCATCTCTGATACATAAATAATCTGACATCCAGGTCCCAACAAGGTGGTTACTTTGAGGCATTAGCCTACCATCTTCTAGGTCTGCTAATTCCCCGATTAAAGTCTTTTTCTTTCCTCAACAGCCCGTCTCTTGGATTCATTGGCCTGTCGTGAGGTGAGCAGAGGGAGTTTGGACTCAGTAACATGCTAACCCCAAACTTCTAATTTATCCTTCCCGCCCCTCCTCTTTCCCCTTTGGCCATAAGTTTGTTTTTTATGTCTGTGAACTCAAGACCTATTCTTAAGGGCAATTACTGACAGACATATGAGCTCCTTTACCGTGTTTTCACTAAATAGTTATAAGTTTGAGTTAATTTTAGTAAGTGAATTCATCACTCTGGATCTTTGTCTCCCTATCTAGAAAGTGGAGATAATAATACACTGCCCTACCTACTAGTCCATGAAGCTTATGAAAGGCTGAAATAAGATGATGGACATAAGAGTTATTCACAAAATGTAATGGTTTGTTTTCACATATTTCACATCCTTTTAGCCGAGAAGCACCTAGTGGTGCTCAAGACATAAAAGTGAAGTCAACAGAGTCACTGTTTTCATGGACTTTATAACACAAGATGTTCAATTGGCAGACCTATTTCAACCCCTAATATTATGGTAGTCACTGTGCTAACTGAGGGGGTTAATGAGGATGAAAAACAAGGTCCTTAAAGTTAACATTGTAAATCAATTATACTTCATTTTTTTTTAAGGGAAAAAGAAATGCAGAATCCTTACCTTCACAAAGCACAGTCTATGCAGGAGGCTTGTCCATTAACCAACAACTACAAAACAGCACAGGTAGTACGTTGAGAGAAAAGAGCACAAGAGGAAAGGCTCCCATGCATTTCCAATCATTTCTAATGTTCTCTGCCTGTGCTTCAGAGATGCTGCCAACAGTACTGACCCGGCTCTTTCGACTTGAACAGTTGGGTTCCCCGCACGTGTGGGTAAACTGAATAACATATTAGCATGCTTTGTATTCCATTATCCATTTTACTGGATTGGCCAAAAAGTTCATTTGGGTTTTGAACTTTTTGGCCAATCCAATCCAATTAAAAAGCCTGAAATCTTTATTAAAATAGGTTAAGCACCAACACTAAAGAATGAAGCAATAGTAACCCAAGACAACTTTGTAAAAAAACATTAACTCCTCAGTTCAATTTCTTTTTTTCTTTTTTTCTCACTAATGCTAAACAAACATTGTTTAGGAAAGATCCATATTTTTGGCATTGTAGTCCTCAAAATCAAAATATCTATTTATTGTTGGAAAAACATCTCAGAATTGCTTTTATTAATTACCTAATTTAATCTGACTTGAAATATTTAAGCAAAATAAATTTAAAATTCCAACTAGAAACATAAAAGATTTACCAAAGGAAACTTCTACTCTAAGCACTTAACTGACATGAGATATTGTTGTATATGAGCTCTTCCTGTTTTTTTTAATAAAGTATCAAGTTTTCCCAAGATAACATCCCATGGGACCTGGAAAATTTATTTTTAAAGGGTGTAATTTTTTTCTTTAATATGCTGCTATAATTCTAGGACAGCAGTCTCTCTCTGGGGGAAAAAAGGCATTCCAGTGGGTTGCCATCTGTATAGCCCCATTCCAAATGATGGGAACAAGCTGGTTCAGAGGCTGAATGACAAATATTATGAATTTCAAACAAATCTAAACCTGCCATTCTTCTCAGCTCGGATGCTCAGGAAATCATTTAAAACATTTGATAACCAGGTCATTGCACACACTGAGAGGTGTTTTGATTTCAGGGATTACAATTACCTGAGAAACACAGAACCATTTCCCTTGCAGAAGCTGTTTAGACTTGAAGACCTCTTCATCACAGCCCTGAAACTTCATCTTACATCGTCTCCCGACGCGAGCTGCCTGTGTTATACTTAGAGCTGCTTTGAAAACTGCAGCCTTGTTTTACTGCCAAGTCTCACAGACAGCGTTAGTATGATAGGCTGTGACCCATACAGGTACTTTTGAGGAGAGGTTAAATCCTAGAGGGAAAAGGGTTTGGGGAACAAATGACTTAACAACAGGAAGAAATCAGTTAGCCAGCAAAGCAGCAGGACTGAACAGGTATTTAGCTCTTTAAGGAAACATCCAACTATGTATCAAGGTCAAGGAAAAGCATGAGATCAATTGGAGTAGATATTTACAGGTACTTAATATTTGATGATGCTGATATTTAAAGACAAATGACAAGGAATTCATCATTTCTGTGTGCCATTAATTTATAAATATTCTTCATTTAAAAATAAACTTTCTTACAGAAATGATGTCCATTTATCATATTTCTTTTTTGAAATGTATTTCTTGTTTAATTTGCTTTCAATAATTGAACTATATAAGAGCACACCACTTAAAATGCTTCTTCATTTAACCCCAAAGTGATTAAATCAGTAATCGGCATGTATTATGAATAACTTTATCAATCAATGTCAGCCTTTCAAATGTTTGAAATTGTTCAGTAATATCCAAGATAATGATTTCAGAAATACAGGGGAGGCATCACGACTCAATGTGTATTATGACATTTATGAAATGTTAAGGAGAAAAAATGAGAAAGAAAAAAAAGAAAAAGAGCTATTAAAGGCAAGCATGTCAATTTCATGAAGTGGTTCAAGATTAGTATTTTATTCAGAACAAACTAATTTAGTATCATTTTATAATCCTCAGACCAATAGACCAGTCTCCACTTCAAAAATGCTCAGATAACATTTTTCAAATTTAAAGTTTCTCTCTGCTTAAGGTTTAACTATCCAAAGAATAATATTTATAACAATTACAAGTTTCATCTATTTTTACCTCACTTACCAGTAATAGCCTCAAAAGATTTCATGCCTTCAAAGACTAGATTGTTTCTTCCAAGATTTTAGCTATCAAAGTTTTAAATTGTTCCTTGGGATATGTTAGGGTAATTAGATCACTGCCCTCAAAATCTGCATTCAATAGCGGTGATTTTATTTCAGGTTTTGAAAGAAGTAAAGCAGGAATTATCTCATTAGAAGTTCATTGGCTAGAACTTTATTAAAAAATACTTCTTTTGGGTGTCATTTTGTCTTTTATTAGAAGCCTAATAGATTCATTCTAAAATCAAAAAGCATAAATCCCTTTCCAAATTCTCAAATATGTTTGTAAGAAAAAAGGTTTTTATTTTGAATTAGTTTCCACTATTAAATTCTTATTTTAGAAAATTCCTTCCTCTTTTATATACACTTACGTATTATAAAGATGACACATATAGTAACCTTTGTATATATCTGCGTATCATCTTTGCATACATTGTGTTATTATTATAAAATTGAGATGTCAAGGATATTGTCAGTCTTTAAGGTATTTTGCTGATCTCTTGAATAATAAAGTGAAAGAGGTTAATATTATTTCATTATCACCCCCCTTTTTTCTGTTTCTGTACTCAACATGACTCATTCATTCAATAAGCTTTTTTGCTAAACATTGTCGGTAGCACACACAAAGAAGACACACACACACTCTAGGAAGTCAAGACACATATACTATCAAAGAGAAAAAATGATTAAATGCCAATACAGCTGGAGTTATGATAGAACTTTTTAAATAGATGAGATTCATCTTCACTGAACCTTATGAAGATGTTGATGGGACTTGAGCTGGGTCTTAAAGTATACTGGATTAAGTTGAAAGGAAGGGAAAGGGTATGTACAAAGGATACTGAATTAAGTGAAATGAAAAGAGAGGGTATGTACAAGGAAGAGTTAAGAAACAAAAGAATGAGCATGACCAGGAGACAGTGAATGGAGACAGCTTAACGTAAGTGGGAAGATGAAGATGTTGACCTGCTGCTGCTGCTGTTGCTAAGTCGCTTCAGTCGTGTCCGACTCTGTGCGACCCCATAGATGGCTGCCCGCCAGGCTCCCCCGTCCCTGGGATTCTCCAGGCAAGAACACTGGAGTGGGTTGCCATTTCCTTCTCCAATGCATGAAGGTGAAAAGTGAAAGGGAAGTCGCTCAGTTGTGTCTGACTCTTAGCGACCCCATGGGCTGCAGCCCACCAGGCTCCTCTGTCCATGGGATTTTCCAGGCAAGAGTACTGGAGTGGGGTGCCATTGCCTTCTCCAGAAGATGTTGATAGGGAAAGATAAATTTGGAAATAAATTTTGGAGGAATGTAAGTACTAAAGGGGAGATTTGGCGCTAGTTTTACGCTGGGAATGGGGTAGAAATGGTGAGTACAGATGTCCTAGAGAAGGAAACATCAACAGGGTTTTCATCTATTCATTCCAGCAAGTATTTGTCAAGTACTGTGTGTGTGTGTGTGTGTGTGTGCACGTGTGTGTAGTCGCTCAGTGTCCTACTCTTTGCAACTCTTTGAACTGTAGCCCACCAGGCTCTTTTATCCATGGGATTCTCCAGGCAAGACTACTGGAGTGGTTTGCCATTCCCTTCTCCAGCGGATCTTCCCAACCATTTTAATTGGTAGAATATTTAGTGGGCTGGATATTCCAATATGGCTTCAAGGCTTTGAGATTTCAAAAACAAATTTTATGTTTACTGAAATTTTATTATGCTCTCTGGTCCTTTTAAAAATAAAATTCTAAAAGGTGCTTGAACCACGTGAGGAGAGGGAAACAGATGAACCAAATTTGTGTAATTAGTTCCTGAACTGACCTTCAGTTCCACTGTGCTCCTTGCCTTTGAATCCTTCAGTTTCTAAACCTTTCTGTCTTCAGGTCCTTTCCTGCCTCACCTCTCCAACTTCCCAGACCCTAACTACTTTCTTTCTAGATGTTGTTCCAACTTGGAGGTTTAGATCACCCTGGGCAAAGCCTAAGATAGCTTTCCTTTTCCGGTTTGCACTGGAAAAAACTGACTTGGAGAAAAATTAGGAAGTTTCAGAAGATAAACAATTGGGGTAGGAGAAAATGGATCACTTTGTCTATGTTCTATTGACTTTCACTTCTGTGGCTTCCCTTATATCTCAGTTGGCAAAAAAAAAAAAAAAAAAAAAGTCTGCCTGCAATGCAGGAGATGCCATTTGGATTCCTGGATCAGGAAGATCTGCTGGAGAAGGAATAGGCTACCCACTCCAGTATTCTTGGGCTTCCCTTGTGGCTCAGGTGGTAAAGAATCTGCCTGCAATGTGGGTGACCTGGGTTTGAACCCTGGGTTGGGAAGATCCCCTGGAGAAGGGAAAGGCTACCCACTCCAGTATTCTGGCCTGGACAATTCCAAGGACTGTATAGTCCATGGGATCACAAAATGTCAGACATGACTGAGCGACTTTCACTTTCATTATTGACTTGGTAGTGATGGTGGGATTCACTTTCATATAGATGAGTCCTGATAGACAGTTGGAAAATATCAAATTGGAAATTAAGGTAGGAAACAAGATTGGAATGCAGATTTGGGAGTCTTCACCGATGGCAATTAAAGTCTCACAAATGCCCTGAAGAGTATGCCCCTTTCTGTGAGTGGTCATTAGTGGTAAGGAAACAGGTCTGTGGTGTTCTTCATGGTCAACTAATATTAATGTGCTGAGTCTTATTAAGTTTTTGCAACAACTCTATGAGGTAGGAAGGTGAGACAGATTGTCTATCATTTCTTATTAGGATTTTTTCTAATTAGATTAAGAATTTTACTCATATTAAGACTGATATACATATTATTCTGAGACTGATTTCTTCTAAGGCCCTACACACATAGACCAATACTTTATTTTCATGCCTGGTCTAATTATTCCAAAAAGTAGCTGACTCTGTTGTGTTTCCTATCAGCACACAGTCTTGCTCTCACAAATAAATGTGATTAGAAAAATTGCACATGTTAAAAAGAAGACCAGCTTAAGGAAATTTGGTCTATAACACACATATCCACTTGTCAGCTAAAAATAAAGCAAATGTGTAAGGGAAAGCATAAAAGTGAAAAGGGCTTGTTATTCTTTGAGAGATATGTTTTGAAACCATTGGCAACTGTACCTGGAAAAACAATAGACTATGAAAAAAAAATTAGTCTTTTTATTCATTTACTAATTTTCTACTGAACATACTATATTGTATTCAAGTTCTTTTCTCTCTTTTAAATCATTTTGTTATATACCATCAAGAGGAGCCATAAATATAAATCCCAGACGATGGGACAACATTCACTAACTATAAGACATGGGTGGGAAATTAGAAATACAGAGAACTCTTATTCACTCCTTTGGATCACCAGATCATAGAATTGAAAGGAATTTGAAAAAAAAATAATTTAGGCATCTTTAGTTTAAAGAAGAAACCACAATGCAGAGAGACTGTGAAAAGCTTAAAGTCCTATAGCTGGTAAACAGTAGAGCTTTCATTCTGTGGCACCACACTAATACTAGTCCCCACACCTTGACTAAATGAATGAATCCGAAAGTAACATTTGAGTTCCCACTATTTGGTATGTGTTGAAGGGGAAGCTAAAGTTTAAAAGAAAGTGAAAGTGAACTTGTTCAGTCGTGTACAACTCTTTGCGACCCTATGGACTGTAGCCCGCCAGGCTCCTTATGATGGGATTCTCCAGGCAAGAATACTGGAGTGGGTTGCCATTTCCTTATCTAAAAATTTAAAACAGAAGGGTTTTAAAAATCTATATGTCCATCAATAGCCTTCCCAGGTGGCTCAGTGGGTATAGAATCTACCTGCAAAGCAGGAGACACAGGCAGACATGGATTCGATTCCTGAGTCAGGAAAATTCCTGAAGGAAGGCATGGCACCCCATTCCAGTATTCTTGCCTGGAGAATCCCATGGATGGAGGATCCTGGTGGGCTACAGTCCACAGGGTCACAAAGAGTCAGACACGACTGAAGCGACTGAGCACACACACAGACATGTCCATCAACAGAGGAACATACGTATATCAAACCCATGTCTGCCTGTGCCTCCTGCTTTGCAGGTAGATTCTATACCCACTGAGCCACATATATATATATGAATCACTTTGTTGTACACCAGAAACTAACACAACATGGTAAAACAACTATATTCAATAAAATAATTTTTATTTTTTAAAAAGAGTTTTAAATTTGAAGATACCTACCCTGTTGCTGGGAGTTTTGAAATTGATGTGAAGTCAGCATACAAGAATCAGTTAACAAATACAATCAGAATGAGTCTATAATCAAATGTTCAATGGAAGCAGGGCATTGACTAGGAATAGAAGTTGGAATTGGATAGAACAGAGTACGGAAGCATCTATTATGCTCCAAAGTTATAAGAGAGGACTCTGAGAAGTTATTCTTTAACAAGGAGGTGTGCCAACACCAACATGTCAAGAATAAAAAGGCACTCTGTAATCACCTTTGTCACAGGGTACAAATAGAAAAGTTGATGAGAATTTAAATTTGCTAAGAAATTTTATTTTATATTAATTTTTACCAGAGTATATTTGCTTTACAATGGTGTGTTAGTTTATGCTGTACAGCAAAGCGAATCAGCTATGCATATTTTGGATTTCCTCCTTCTTTTTTGGATTTCCTTCCCATTTAGGTCACCGCAGAGCACTGAGTAGAGTTCTCTGTGTTATATAGTTAGGCTCTCATTAGTTATCTATTTGATACATAGAAGTGTGTATATGTCAGTCCCAATCTCCTAATTCATCCCACCACTCTTTTCCCCCCTTGGTTTGCATACATTTGTGTCTCTATCTCTGCCTTGTAAATAAGTTCATCTATACCAATTTTTCTAGATTCCACATATAAGTGATACTATACAATATATGTTTTTCTCTTTCTGACTTACTTCACTTTGAATGACACTCTCTAGATACATCCACACCTCTGTAAATGGCATAATTTCATTCTTTTTATGGCTGAGTAATATTCCTTTATATATATGTGTATATATATATATTTATACACACACACACACACATATATATGTATATATCATATCTTCTTTATCTATTCCTCTGTTGATAGACATTTAAGTTGCTTCCATGTCCTGGCTATTGTAAATAGTGCTGTAATGGACATTGGGGAGCATGTATCTTTTTGAATTATGGTTTTCTCTGGGTAAATGCCCAGTAATGGGATTGCTAGGTCATATGGTAGTTCTATTTTTAGCTTTTTGAGGAACCTACATACTTGTTTTCCACAGTGCCTGTACCAACTTACATTCCCACCAACAGTGAGGGAGAGCTCTCTTTTCTCCGCACTGTCTCTAGAATGTATTATTTGTAGATTTTCCGACCATGGCCACACCAGCTATACCGGTGTGAGGTGATATCTCATTGTAGTTTTGATTCACATTTCTCTAATAATGAGCGATGTCGAGCATCTTTTCATGTGTTTGTTAGCCATCTATATGTCTTCTTTGGAGAAATGTCTATTTAACATGCGTCTTCTGTCCATGTTTTGATTGGGTTGTTTGTGCTTTTGATATTGAGCTGCATGAGCTGTCTGTGTATTTTAGAGATTAATCCTTGTTGGTTGCTTTGCTTGCAAATATTTTCTCCCATTCTGATGGTTGTCTATCATCTTATTTATGATTTCCTTTGCTATAAAATTTGCTCAGGAATTTTAAATCCCTGCCCCCCAGATAAGCTGTATTTACTCTTACTGTGAAATTATCAAAATTCCTGCCAAAGCAGTTTCCTCCACTTTAAGATCTTACATCTCACTAACAAATGATAAATATTATAGTCTCCTTTTTATGGCAAACAGCACATAACACCAGAAAAATGTAGATGAAGCTTCGAGCATAAGCCCTCATTGAAGTGGAAGCATTCAGTGCCCCAAACTGCTTGCTTTAAATTAATGGTTACTATCAAAAGGCTAAGATACAAATGTATACTTATCCAATGGTTTGAGACAACCAAAAAAAAAAAAAAAAACCATGAGAAGTAATATTACTCTTGAGTTTTACTCATTCACAATAAAGCTGCTGCTGCTAAGTCGCTTCAGTCATGTCCGACTTTTTGTGACCCCATAGACGGCTGCCCACCAGGCTCCCCCATCCCTGAGATTCTCCACGCAAGAACACTGGAGTGGGTTGCCATTTCCTTCTCCAATGCATGAAAGTGAAAAGTGAAAGTGAAGTCACTCAGTTGTGTCCAGCTCTTAGCAATCCCATGGACTGCGGCCCACCAGGCTCCTCCATCCATGGGATTTTCCAGGCAAGAGTGCTGCAGTGGAGTGCCATTGCCTTCTCCACAATAAAGCTATTATACTGCAAATATTAAAACCACAAACGTATTTAACCTGTTTCAAGGAAAAATTGCATCATCTGTAGAGGAATTTTAAAATGCATGTTTCATTGAATCAGTATTCTTTTTCATTGCTGAGTTTCTCCAGGGCCTGCAATTATGCTGACACATAGTAGGCATGCAATAAATACTGTTGCAGTTTTCTGGATCAGGTCCTTTTCTCTAAGTATATTAACATTTAACCTCAATGGTTGCTTAGGCCCCAAGGGCAAAACAGAGACTAACAACAATTTGAAAACATACTTTCAAAGCCATTTCATAAACAATGCTAAAATTAGATATAGTTCTGTGGGGGAGCGAAGGCATTTCTCTTCTTTCTGTGGAAAAATTAACGATTAAAACTGGTGAGATCTTTCAGAGCTGCAGTGTGAGTCTGAATAACAAAGAAAGAAGGAAAGAAAAAGGAAAAAAGCAAGTAAAGCAAGTCAGCCTGATGCAGAATAAGAGAATTAGGAACTGCTTTTATCACTAACCCCCAGGGGAAAAAAAGTTGATAAATGGAGCAAAAATAAGGTAAATACTATACTCCCAAAACAGAAAACTGAAATTTTATGAGGCTGTTGCCAGCTGATATTCCCTACCTACTTGGCTTGAAACAAATGAGAGGCAGAAGAGTTCAATGCTCTGGTGTTATGAGACCAAACCTGGGTCCACTAGTCCACATGTAGTAAAGTCAATCTACGGACACCAGGTTGTGGTGAAGAAAAGTGCAACGTTTATAGCAGGGCACCAGGCAAGGAGTCCAGGGCAGCTAGTGCTCAAAACCACCTAACTCCCCAGTGAATTTCAGGAAAGCATTTTAAAGACCCACTCCCAGATGAGAGGGGGTGGGTCTTGGGGTGAGTGTTCAGCTCATGTTCAGCTCAACTGTGATTCTCTGATTGGTTGATGGTGAGGTAACAGGCTGGTGTCACAGGGGTTAACATTATGGATCCTCAGGCTCCAGTCAGTCTGGGGGTACATGCTTCTGGTCATCAAGTAGTTAAGTCTTACACTTGGTGGAGGTTTTAGCATCTGTAAAACAACTCAGGAAATGCACATCAGCTACTATTAGCTACATACTTCAGAGAGGAACTAAAGCCAAGGATATGGGAGGAGGACTATCCCAGGAAGGACCCGTTGGGTCCCACTTGGTTACACTGGTTTTGGAGTCAGATCAGGATATTCACTCCAATTCTGCACTTAAACAAATGTGAGACTTTCAAGGTTACTGTGATGTTAGAGAAAATATTAATAAATAGTAGCTTTCATTAAGTACAGCTTTTTCGGCTCCTTAAGTTATAATTAGTATTTCAATTGTGGACAATCATGCTGAATTTAGTCCTAATAAGGCAATTTTTCTGCCTAAAACAAATACCCACACCATAGGCACTATGAACATGCCAGTAAAATCTTGTTGGAATATTTTTAAGCCAAATTTTTTATCACACTAATAATATCCCTAGAGTCAATACAGACAAAATAAAAAAATGTTGCTATAGTACAATCAACTGTTTAAAAAATAAGCATGAAATAAGTTCCTACTATGTGACGTTTTGCCAGGCAGAGGCTACACAATAAGTAAGGCTTAATTGTTGCCCTTAGGGGAGACAGTGGGAGAAGAGCCTCGTAAATATTTATAAAAGGGGTAATGAGGAGGTCCATTTTTTTCAACTCAGCGAGTCTTGTGGCAGAAAACAACTTAGGATCAGAAACATCCTTGGTCCTAGTTCCCATAATCCTGTAAACCACTACTGGAGATTTCTAGTAGGCCACCACTAAAATGTGAGCCATCTAAACTCACTGTAAACAATCACAATTAAAAAGAAAAGAGTCCATATATCCAAAGCATGATATGAATCACTCTTAAAAAAGTAAGAGCTAACAGAAAGTCAACATTTTTATAGAGTATGCAATTTACCAAGCACTTTCCTTTCTATAATCTCATTTGAACATAATTGATACGGAGTCCAAGCTCAGTCTGCTTGCTGCACGGCAGGACAATGAATCCGAGAAATGAGATGTTGAGGCAAGGAAGAGACATTAATTGGGGCAGATCAAGAAGATGGCAGGCTAGTGCCTCAAAATAACCACCTTATTGGGGTCTAGATTCCAGGTTCTTTCATAGATCAGAGAGAAAGAAGAGAAAGAAGCAATGAAGAACTCAAGTCAAAAGGCAGAAGAGAGAGGGAGAGGCAGTGGGAAGCAAAAATCTCCAAGGTTATGTCCAGCCTTCAGAAGGGGTGTGTTAATCTCTTCTATTCACAGGTGGACAGGGACAAACTATCTCACCTTGAGCTGAACAAAGGCATTTTGGTTTACAGTCAAGCAGGGGGCAGGGTTCTCTAGGCAAGCCATTGTGTCTGATTATAATAATGAAAGCAAGTCAAAGAAACATGGAATCAGAATTGGCTTCCTCTCTGCAACATCATAAATCCATGAACTAAGCAGCCATTCTTTGGCATATTTCATAGGTAAGGAAACAGGTTTCAAAAAGTGGAGCAAATAATTTGAATTGGTATGATATGCTGGGAAATAAAAGCAGGTGTTCTTGACGAGTGCAAAAAGAAATGCTCCAAAGGTAGAACTCAGGTGGGATCAAAGTAAAGAAAAAAAGGAAGGGAAGAAGGGAGGGAGAGAAAAAAAGCAAGGAAGGAAGGAAAGGAAGGAAGGAAAGATATAAAGATAAGCCACAGTCCAAAGGCACAGAGGAGGAAGAGCTCCTGAAAAATGAGGAGACTTTTTGAGGTGCTTCTAACACAGAAATGGCTGAGACCATGGAGCAATCAAAATGATGATAGGTGAGCCCTACAGCAGAAGCAGTGAGAAATTTTGACCCCACTGTAATGCTCTATCATGATCTTGGACCAGATAGCCAAAAAAAAGTTGCCTATGTGTCCTATCTCCATTTCCTTTCCTTGATGCCCTTAGAACACTCTAATCAGATTCTAGCCCTTCCGTTAATGCCACCAACAGTGCTCTCATGGAGGTGACTAACAAACTCCAAAGTTGTTGTGGGAGCATTTAATTTCCTCAGTTCTGTCTCATCACAATGAAAATTTGAAGCGACAGACGTTAAAGCCCTCAGATAGACCGTGTCTCAGCTCTTCAACAGATCAGCGTTTCATCTCTTGGACAGATCAGTGTTACAGCTCCGTGTTACAGCCCAGTTTTATTTAAGAAAATACATCCTTGAGGCATGAGGGCATGCTGACCCAGAAGAAGCGAAGAAAAGAGAGAGAGAGCCCCGGCCCTTTGGCTCCTCTCTTTGTTTTCTCCTCCCCCCTGGCCTGCCCTGTGTAAATGGGGCTAGCCAGGAGTGCTGTTTGTTCTACCTGAAGTCCTCACTCAGGTCCTAGGACCTTCCTTTGTTCTATATTTGTGGGCTTTTCCCTTCCTTGTCTTTTAGCCACCGCCATTCTGGACTCCTTTTTCCTATTCTAACTACCTAACAAAAGTGTTAATCCAGTAGTTAATTCTCAGTTCTCATCTTACTTGACTTGAATGTTCAAGTGCCACAAATTCACATGTTGAAATCCTAATCCTAACAGGGGAGGCTTCTGGGATGTGCTAGGTCATGAGGGTGAAACTCTCATGAATGGAATTAGTATCCTTATAAAAGAGGCTCCACAGCCCCTTTCACTGCATGAGGACACAGAAAGAAGTTGGCAGTCTGAGACCCAGAAGAGGGCCCTCACCCAACCATGCTGGTACCCTGATCTTGGACGTCCAGCCTCCAAAACTGTGAGAAATTTCTGTTGTTTATAAGGCCCCTAATACGTGGTATTTTGTTATGGCAGACCAAATACACAAAGAGGATTTATCAGGAAAATTAAACACAATAATGGACATCTCTTCCTCCATATCTGAGAGACAATTCAAATTCAGCATGTTCAAACCTGAACTCCTGGGCTTCTCCCTAAAACTACTCTACCAGCCTTCCTCATCTCAATGGATGTCAGTTTCATATTTCCAGTGGTTCAGGCCAATAAAAACCTTGAAGTTATTATTTTTTAAAAAAAATAATTCTTGAAATAAGTATATGTATTAGACATCTAATGTTTAAGAATTTATACAAATTGAAGAAATGCAGAATCAGAACTGGGAGTCCTCTGGTAACCTAGAGATTAGGATTCTACGATTTCACTGCTATGATCCGAGTTTAATCCCTGGTTGGGGAACTGAAATGATACAGCCATGTGGCAGAGCCAAAAAAAAAAGTAAAAAGTAAAGAGAATTTTAATAATATCGCAGAAGCCTTCTTTAGACTTCCTCCTTCTAGTCACTTCAGTTCAGTTCAGTTCAGTCACTCAGTCATGTCCAACTCTTTGTTACCCCATGGACTGCAGCACACCAGGCCTCCCTGTCCATCACCAACTCCCAGAGGTTACTCAAACTCATGTCCATTGAGTCAGTGATGCCATCCAACTATCTCATCCTCTGTTGTCCCTTTCTCTTCCCACCTTCAATCTTTCCGAGCACTAGAGTCTTTTCAAATATGTCAATTCTTTGCATCAGGTGGCCAAAGTATTGGAGTTTCAGTTTCAGCATCAGTCCTTCCAATGAATATTCAGGACTGATTTCCTTTATGATAGACTGGTTGGCTCTCTTTGCAGTGCAAGAGACTCTCAAGAGTCTTCTCCAACACCAGAGTTCAAAAGCATCAATTCTTCAGCTCTCAGCTTTCTTTATGGTCTGACTCTCACATCCATACATGACTACTGGAAAAAAACCATAGCTTTGACTAAATGGACCTTTGTTGCCAAAGTAATGTCACTGCTTTTTAATATGCTGTCTAGGTTGGTCATAGCTTTTATTCCAAGGAGCAAGTATCTTTTAATTTCATGGCTGCAATCACCATCTGCAGTGATTTTGGAGCCCCCCAAAATAAAATCAGTCACTGTTTCCATTGTTTCCCCATCTATTTGCCATGAAGTGATGGGACAAGATGCCATGATCTTAGTTTTCTGAATGTTGAGTTTTAAGCCAACTTTTTCACTCTCCTCTTTCACTTTCATCAAGTGGCTCTTTAGTCCTTCACGTTCTGCCATAAGAGTGGTGTCATCTGCATATCTGAGGTTATTGATATTTCTCCTGGCAATCTTGATTCCAGTTTGTACTTCATCCAGCTCAGCATTTCTCATCATGTACTCTGCATATAAGTTAAATAAGCAGGGTGACAATATACAGCCTTGACGTACTCCTTTTCCTATTTAGAACCAGTCTGTTGTTCCATGTCCAGTTCTAACTGTTGCTTCCTGACCTGCATACAGGTTTCTCAGGAGGCAGGTCAGGTGGTCTGGTATTCTTATCTCTTTCAGAATTTTCCACAGTTTGTGGTGATCCACAAGGTCAAAGGCTTTGTTGTAGTCAATAAAGAGAAATAGATGTTTTCTGGAACTCTCTTGCTTTCTCCATGATCCAGTGGATGTTGGCAATTTGATCTTTGGTTCCTCTGCCTTTTCTACAACCAGCTTGAACATCAGGAAGTTCATGGTTCACGTATCGCTGAAGCCTGGCTTGGAGAATTTTGAGCATTACTTTACTAGTATGGGAGATGAGTGCAATCGTGTGGTAGTTTGAACATTCTTTGGCATTGTCTTTATTTGGGATTGGAATGAAAACTGACCTTTTCCAGTCCTGTGGTCACTGCTGAGTTTTCCAAACTTGCTGGCAGCTCTTTCACAGCATCATCTTTTAGGATTTGAAATAGCTCAACTGCAATTCCATCACCTCCACTAGCTTTGTTCATAGTGATGCTTCCTAAGGCCCACTTGACTTCACATTCCAGGATGTCAGGCTCTAGGTGAGTGCTCACACCATTGTGGTTATCTGGGTATCTAGTTACTAGTACCTCTTCCATAAAACACATGGGTTTCTGAATATAAAATAAAATCTGGATATTTTAGCATTTGTCTATCATCAGTGCCAGAGAAAAATAAAAGTTTTTTAAAAGCAAATAGGAAGGAGAAGAGACAAACTATCATAGAAGAAAATTTCCCAGAACTAAAGAAAGACATGAGTTCTCAGATTTAAGAAGCCCATCAGTTGTCAAGCGCAATATATGGATAAAGACCCACACCAAGACACATTGTTGTGGAATGTCAGAATAAGTGTAAAAACAAAAACAAAAGCCTCTTAGCTTCCAGAAAGTAAAACATTGCCCTAAAGGAGCAATAATCAATGACATCTGAATTGCCATAGGCAACTTTGTGAAGGAAGAAGATGGGACAATATTAAAAAATAAGAAAATAAGATTTATGTTAATGTTTTAGATCATATTTATATTTCTGCACATTACTGAAAAAACAGATTAAAAAGCTTGCATTCCAAAACGAAAATAGTCCATAATCCCACCACCTAACCAGGTCAATGATTTTTTTTTTTGCCAGGTTTTCTTCTAGTCCTTTTTTATATGCATTTTCAAAGTTAATATATTTGCAATAGTATTCAAGGTAGACATTATATGTATATCTATATATAGATATAGATATATTTGGGCTTCCCTTGTGGCTCAGCTGGTAATGAATCTGCCTGCAATGCAGGAGACCTGGGTTCTATTCCTGTGTTGGGGATACCCCTTGGAAAAAGTAAAGGCTACCTACTCTAGTGTTCTGGCCTGGAAAATTTGCAAAGAGTTGGACATGTGACTGAGCGAATTTCACTTTCATATTCTACAAGCTTATTTTACAATACATCACAGGAATTGTTCTGGTTGGTAGTTGGTAGCCTTTCTTTATTTCTCATCTTGCCCCATTTCTTCTCCTTCTCTCTCACTCCTTCCATTCCCAATCCATGGTAACATTACCACTTCTTCTCCCATTCAAGTACTAACAAGGCTTGACCCTGCCTAGCTTCCAAGATCAGACAAGATCAGGTGTGTTCTGTGTGGTATGGCCTTAGACTACCACTCTTTCTATCTTTGTTTTTCAAAATTTCTCAACTCTTGTAGGTTATTTTCTCTACCTCTTAAAAGTTAGAATCAGCCTATCAAACTTCAAAGAAAATTTCTGTTGGCACTGCTATATTTAAAGTGGATAACCAACTTACTGTATAGCACAGGAAACTCTGTTCAATGTTACATGGTAGCCTGGACGGGAGGGAAGACTCCGGGAGAATGGATACATGTGTATGTATGGCTGAGTCTCTTCATTGTTCACCTGAAACTATCACAACATTGTTTGTTAATTGGCTATAACCCCACTACAAAATTAAATGTTTTTTTTTTAATTTCTGTTGGGTTTTAATTGGAACTCCATAGGATTTACAGAATACTTTGATGAGGACTGCCTTCTTTAGAAAATTGAGCCTTTCCATCTAGGGGCATTGCATGTCTTTCCATCTATTGCAGTTATCTTTTGTGTGGAGGAACTGCTAGCATCACTGTCACAAACAAGTGGTTATATCTATTATTCACATCCTCAGTTCAGTTCAGTTCAGTCACTCAGTCGTGTTCGACTTTTTGCGACCCCATGAACTGCAGCACACCAGGCCTCCCTGTCCATCACCAACTCCCAGAGTCCGCCCAAACCCATGTCCATCAAGTTGGTGATGCCATCCAGCCATCTCATCCTCTGTCATCCCCTTCTCCTCCTGCCTTCAATCTTTTCCAGCATCAGAGTCTTTTCAAATGAGTCAGCTTTTTGCATCAGGTGGCCAAAGTATTGGAGTTTCAGCTTCAACATTGGTCCTTCCAATGAACACCCAGGACTGATCTCCTTTAGGATGGACTGGTTGGATCTCCTTGTAGTCCAAGGGACTCTCAAGAGTCTTCTCCAACACCACAGTTCAAAAGCATCAATTCTAAAAAAAAAAAAAAAAAAAGCATCAATTCTTTGGCACTCAGCTTTCTTTATAGTCCAACTCTCACATCCATACATGACCACTGGAAAAACCATAGCCTTGACTAGACGGACCTTTGTTAGCAAAGTAATGTCTCTGCTTTTTAATATGCTGTCTAGGTTGGTCACAACTTTCCTTCCATGGAGTAGCGTGTAAGTCTTTTAATTTCATGGCTGCAGTCACCATCTGCAGTGATTTTGGAGCCCAGAAAAATAAAGTCAGCCTCTGTTTCCACTGTTTCCTCATTATTTGGCATGAAATGATGCACATCCTATGACCCAACAATTCCTTTATCAATTTTGGAGTAATATCCATACTTAAACATGCCCTACAGTATTCTCTATAGTAGGGGAAAAGGGAAATAACCTAAATGTCCTTCGATAAGGGGATGGATAAAGAACATATTTCCATCCATTGTTAAACAAATCACATCACAAAACACATTTATATTCATGTAAAGCACACATGCATGTACACAAAACATACATTTTTACCACTCATCAACTTTAAAATCTTGAACTTACCTAATACTTACTTCACTTCATTGTTATTTTTCTAATTTGTGAGAGGATTAAATGGATTAATACTTCTAAAGTCCTTAAAGCAGTGGCTGGTACAAAGTAATTGAATTCAATGCTAGCTGAAGTAATTGCATTCAATGCTGTGTGTGTGTGTGTGTGTATCTGTGTGTGTGTGTGTGTGTGTATGTTAGTTGTGTCCAACTCTTTGTAACCCCAGGACTGTAGCCTACCAGGGTCCCCTGTCCATGGAATTCTCCAGGCAAGAATCCTGGAGTTGGTGGCCATTTCCTTCTCCAGAGGATCTTGCTTACCAAGGGATCGAACCCTGGTAACCTGCATTGCAGGCAGGTTCTTTACCATCTAAGCCACCTGGAAAGCCCTGCTACCTGCTATTGTTGTTATTATCATTATTATGTCTTAGTTAAATTCAACAGATAATTCATTAACTAACCACCTTGTGTGAGGCACCCCATTATCCATTGGTGACGTAGAAATGAAAAAGAATCTGTCCCCATCATTGAAAAAGCTTACACAATGTGGAACAAAATAGACACATATGTCTGCAATGGCCATATAATGTGGTAAGCACTTTGAAAGAATAATTGGGGAGTGCTGTGAGCATACAGAGGAGGCTCACTCAACACAGGATTGGAGCAGGATGGGTAGAAGAGTGGGGCAGTTTTTACATGGACAATTCTAATGACAACTTTCTTTCCATCCCCTGTCCTTGTTAAGGGAGAGAAAGTCCTTCATACATTATTTATTCTTCTCCAAACCTAAAAGTACCCACCACAATTTATGTTACCACAAGATTTTCTGATTACCGCTCAAGCTTGGCAACCAAAAGTAACCATTATGAGACATAACAGGGTTGTTCAGCAGGACAAGTTGGGAAATAACTATAAATCTTGCTGTCAAGCTCACAAGGAATTGACTTTATTCTGCAGGGTGCCAGCCTTTCATAACATAGTTTCCACATTCAGAGAGCATTTTATGGTCAGCTTCCAAACATTGTGTTGCACAACAAATATCTAAATCCCTTGCCAAGGGTTTAAGATTATATAAACTCAAGATAAACATGAGTCAGCATTGCATCACTATTTTTTTATAAAGGGGGGTGAGCCATGACAGTGGCATGTATTAACTAGAGTATATTAACTAGGAACCATATGGTAAGTTTCCAACTTGGATCACATTCTTACAAGATTCAGTCTGAAAATTCAAAAGAGAGATGGAAAATCTGATACTGATTAAAAGACAAACCTGTAAGACAGTGATGGATTAAAGGAATATGGAATGTTTTTGAACTAATTCAATAAGAACTGTTCATTCTAGGACAAGCAAAAGTAAGAGATTTTCTGCCCATAAAAGCTCATGGTCTAGTCAGAAAAACAAAGGCAAACACATAAAATGGGATGCTATAAAGTCTTTTACAATATGAACTTTAAGCATAGGCTAGAGCAAGTGGGAATTTAGCTAGATTTTTAACAAGGATTACACATCCCTCGTGAAAAACTTGTCATGGCTTCTTATTGCTGACAGGATAAATCTGCTTTTCTCACCTTGTCCCACAGACTATACTCAATAGTAATCTTCTAGTCCAACTAGAATGGCTTAAGCAGTATGCCCCAAGTTTCCCATCTGGAATACTCTTCTGTACAAAACCTAACCATGGGGAGCCATGTTGATCCCATCTCTTCCATGGAACCTTTGTGAATCAGAACAGAAAACACTCAAAGTTCCCTAGCATGGTCACAATAGGCCTTCAACATTGATGGCATCTTAATTGAATTAGTTTATGCCTCTAAGGAAAGCAAGGGTCAACCACTAAAAGGATAACAAATCTAAAAAGCTGGAACAGCTAGCTTTGTCAAACACCACTTTCCTGGGGAGAGGAAGACTTGGGAAGACTTGAATATTTTTATTCCTACACGGAAGAATTGTACAAAAAAGATCTTCAGGACCCAGATAGTCATGATGATGTGATCACTAATCTAGAAACAGACATCTTAGAATGTGAAGTCAAGTGGGCCTTAGAAAGCATCACTACGAACAAAGCTAGTGGAGGTGACGGAATTCCAGTGGAGCTGTTTCAAATCCTGAAGATGATGCTGTGAAAGTGCTGCACTCAATATGCCAGCAAATTTGAAAAACTCAGCAGTGGTCACAGGACTGGAAAAGGTCAGTTTTCATTCCAATCCCAAAGAAAGGCAATGCCAAAGAATGTTCAAACTATGGCACAATTGCACTCATCTCACATGCTAGTAAAGTAATGCTCAAAATTCTCCAAGCCAGGCTTCAGCAATACGTGAACCATGAACTCCCTGACGTTCAAGCTGGTTTTAGAAAAGGCAGAGGAACCAGAGATCAAATTGCCAACATCCGCTGGATCATGGAAAAAGCAAGAGAGTTCCAGAAATACATCTATTTCTGCTTTATTGACTATGCCAAAGCCTTTCACTGTGTGGATCACAATAATCTGTGGAAAATTCTGAAAGAGATGGGAAGACCAGACCACCTGACCTGCCTCTTGAGAAATATGTATGCAGGTCAGGAAGCAACAGTTAGAACTGGACATGGAACAACAGACTGGTTCCAAATAGGAAAAGGAGTATGTCAAGGCTGTATATTGTCACCCTGCTTATCTAACATCTATGCAGAGTACATCATGAGAAACGCTGGATTGGAAGAAACACAAGCTGGAATCAAGATTGCCGGGAGAAATATCAATAACCTCAGAGATGCAGATGACACCACCCTTATGGCAGAAAGTGAAGAGGAGCTAAAAAGCCTCTTGATGAAAGTGAAAGAGGAGAGCGAAAAAGTTGGCTTAAAGCTCAATATTCAGAAAACGAAGATCATGGCATCCATTCCCATCACTTCATGGGAAATAAATGGGGAAACAGTGGAAACAGTGTCAGACTTTATTTTTTGGGGCTTCAGAATCACTGCAGATGGTCACTGCAGCCATGAAATTAAAAGACGCTTATTGCTTGGAAGAAAAGTTATGACTAACCTCGATAGTATATTCAAAAGCAGAGACATTACTTTGCCGACTAAGGTCCATCTAGTCAAGGCTACGGTTTTTCCTGTGGTCACATATGGATGTGAGAGTTGGACTGTGAAGAAGGCTGAGCGCCGAAGATGCTTTTGAACTGTGGTGTTGGAGAAGACTCTAGAGAGTCCCTTGGACTGCAAGGAGATCCAACCAGGCCATTCTGAAGGAGATCAGCCCTGGGATTTCTTTGGAAGGAATGATGCTAAAGCTGAAACTCCAGTCCTTTGGCCACCTCATGCGAAGAGTTGACTCATTGGAAAAGTCTCTGATGCTGGAAGGGATTCGGCGCAGGAGGAGAAGGGGACGACCAAGGATAAGATGGCTGGATGGCATCACGGACTCGATGGACGTGAGTCTGAGTGAACTCCGGGAGTTGGTGATGGACAGGGAGGCCTGGCGTGCTGTGATTCATGGGGTCACAAAGAGTCGGACACGACTGAGCGACTGTACCGAACTTATACATGATATAAGTTAAATGAACACGGTGACAATATACAGCCTTGATATACTCTTTACCCAATTTGGAACTGTCTGTTTTTCCATGTCCGGTTCTAACTATGGCGTCTTGATTGGCATACAGATTTCTCAGGAGGCAGGTAATGTGGTCCGGTATTCCCATGTCTTTAAAATTTTTTCACAGTTTGCTGTGATCCACACAGTCAAAGGCTTTGGCAAAGGCAATAAAGCAGAAGTACATGTTTTTCTGGAACTCTTGATTTTTCGATGATCCAATCGATGTTGGCAATTTGATCTCTGGTTCCTCTGCTGTTTCTAAATCCAGCCTCAACATCTGAAATTTCTCAGTTCATGTACTGTTGAAGCCTCTCTTGGAGAATTTTGAGCATTATTTTGCTAACGTGTGAGGTGAGTGCAATTCTGCTGTAGTTTAGACATTCTTCAGCATTGCCTTTCTTTGGGATTGGAATGAAAACTGATCTTTTCCAGTCCTGTGGCCGCTGCTGAGTTTTCCAGATTTGCTGGCATATTGAGTGCAGCACTTTCACAACATCATCTTTTAGGATATGAAATAACTCAACTGGAATTCTGTCACCTCCACTACCTTCATTCGTAGTGATGCTTCCTAACGCCCTCCTCACTTCACTCCCCAAGATGTCTGGTTCTAGGTGAGTGATCACACCATCATGGTTATGTGGGTCATTAAGATCTCTTTTGTGTAGTTCTGTGTATTCTTACCACCTCTTCTTAATATCTTCTGCTTCTGTTGCTACTGCTAAGTCACTTCAGTCGTGTCCGACTCTGTGCGACCCCATAGACAGCAGCCCAAAAGGCTTCTCTGTCCCTGGGATTCTCCAGGCAAGAACACTGAAGTGGGTTGCCATTTCCTTCTCCAATGCATGAAAGTGAAAAGTAAAAGTGAAGTCGCTCAGTCGTGTCCAACCCTCAGCGACCGCATGGACTGCAGCCTTCCAGGCTCCTCTGTCCATAGGATTTTCCAGGCAAGAGTACTGTGCCCATTTTTGCAAGAAATCTTCCATTGGTATCTCTAGTTTCTTGAAGAGATCTCTAGTTTTTTCCATTCTATTGTTTTCCTCTACTTCTTTGCATTGATCACTGAAGGATGTTTTCTTATCTCTCCTCAATATTCTTTGGAACTCTGCATTCAGATGGGTATATCTTTCCTTGATAGTTACAGTTGTTATCTCTTCCTCTTGAATTGATCCCTTGATTATTATGTTGTGTCCCTCCTTATCTCTTGTAACACTGTTTATTTTAAGGTCTATTTTATCTGATATGAGGATTGCACTACTCCAGCTTTATTTTGCTTTCCATTTGCATGGAATATATTTTTCCATCCTCTCTCTTTCAGTCTATATGTGTCTATAGGTCTGCAGTAGGTTTCTTGTACACAGCAAATATATGGGTCTTAATTTTACATCCATTCTGTCAGTCTGTGTCTTTTGTTTGGAGTATTAATCCATGTACATTTGAAGTAGTTATTGATATATATGTTCCTATTGCCATTTTCTTAATTATTTGGGGTTTGTTTTTGTAGATCTTTCTCTTCTCTTGTATTTCCTGACTATATAAATTCCTTTAGCATTTGTTGTAAAGCTGGTTTGGTGGTACTGAATTCTCTTCACTTTTGCTTGTCTGTAAAGCTTTCAATTTTCCCATCAATTTTGAAAGAGAGCCTTGCTGGGTAGAGTAACCTTGGTTATATATTTTTCCCTTTCATTACATTAAATATATCTTGCCATTCCCTTCTGGCCTGCAGAGTTTCTGCTGAAAGATCAGTTGTTAAACGTCTGAGGTTTCCCTTGTATGTTACTTGTTGTTTTTCCCTTGCTGCTTTTAATATTCCTTCTTTTTGTTTAATCTTTGTTAATTTGATTAGTATGTGTCTTGGTGTGTTTCTCCTTGGGTCTATCCTGTATTAGACTCCTTGCGCCTCTTGGACTTGCTTGACTATTTTCCCTTTCCTTGTTGGGGAAATTATCAAGTATCAGCTCAGTTCAGTCGCTCAGTCGTGTCCGACTCTTTGTGACCCCATGAATCGCAGCACACCAGGCCTCCCTGTCCATCACCATCTCCTGGAGTTCACTCAGACTCACGACCATCGAGTCCATGATGCCATCCAGCCATCTCATCCTCTGCCGTCCCCTTCTCCTCCTGCCTCCAATCCCTCCCAGCATCAGAGACTTTTCCAATGAGTCAACTCTTCGCATGAGGTGGCCAAAGTACTGAGTTTCAGCTTTAGCATCATTCCTTCCAAGGAAATACCAGGGCTGATCTCCTTCAGAATGGACTGGTTGGATCTCCTTGCAGTCCAAGGGACTCTCAAGAGTCTTCTCCAACACCACAGTTCAAAAGTATCAATTCTTCGGCGCTCAGCCTTCTTCACAGTCCAACTCTCACATCCATACATGACCACAGGAAAAACCATAGCCTCGACTAGACGGACCTTAGTTGGCAAAGTAATGTCTCTGCTTTTGAATATACTGTCTAGGTTGGTCATAACTTTTCTTCCAAGGAGTAAGCGTCTTTTAATTTCTTGGCTGCAGTCACCATCTGCAGTGATTTTGGAGCCCAAAAAAATAAAGTCTGACACTGTTTCCACTGTTTCCCCATCTATTTCCCATGAAGTGATGGGACCGGATTCCATGATCTTCGTTTTCTGAATATTGAGCTTTAAGCCAACTTTTTCACTCTCCTCTTTCACTTTCATCAAGAGGTTTTTGAGTTCCTCTTCACTTTCTGCCATCAGGGTGGTGTCATCTGCATATCTGAGGTTATTGATATTTCTCCCGGCAATCTTGATTCCAGCTTGTGTTTCTTCCAGTCCAGTGTTTCTCATGTTGTAATTTGCATAGAAGTTAAATAAGCAGGGTGACAATATACAGCCTTGACGTACTCCTTTTCCTATTTGGAACCAGTCTGTTGTTCCATGTCCAGTTCTAACTGTTGCTTCCTGACCTGCTTACAGATTTCTCAAGAGGCAGGTCAGGTGGTCTGGTATTCCCATCTCTTTCAGAATTTTCCACAATTTATTGTGATCCACACAATCAAAGGCTTTGGCATAGTCAATAAAGCAGAAATATATGTTTTTCTGGAACTCTCTTGCTTTTTCCATGATCCAGCAGAAAAAGCAAGAGAGTTCCAGAAAAACCAAGTATCATCTCTTCAAAACTTCTCATACCCTTTCTTTTTCTCTCCTTCTTCTGGGACCCCTATAATTTGGAAGTTGATGCATTTAATATTTTCCCAGAAGTCTCAGAGACTATCCTCAGTTATTTTCATTCCTTTTACTTTATTCTGCTCTTCAACAGTTATTTCCACCATTTTATCTCCCAGCTCACTGATCTGTTCTTCTGCTTCAGATACTCTATTGGCCCCTTCCAGAATATTTTTAATTTCAGTAATTGTGCTCGTTATCTCTGTGTGTTCATTTTTTAGTTTTTTCTAGGTCTTTGTTAACTGATTCTTGCATTTTCTCCATTGTATTTTCAAGGTTTTTGATCATCTTTACTATCATTATTCTGAATTCTTTTTCATGTAGTTTGCCTATTTCCTCTTCATTTATTTAGACTTATGTATTTCTAGTTAGTTCCTTCATTTGTGCAGTAGTTCTCTGACTTTTCATCATTTTTTTAAATTTATTGTGCTTGAGGTCTCCTTTTCCCAGGCTTCAAGGTTGAATTCTTTCTTCCTTTTGGTTTCTGCCCTCATAAGGTTGGTCCAGTGGTGTGTGTAAGCTTCCAGTAGAGTGAGGTTTGTGCTGAGTTTTGTTTTTCCTCTGATGGGCAGGGCTGAGAGAGGTGGTAACCCTGTCTGCTGATGATTCAGTTTGTATCTTTTTCTTTTTTGTTGTTTGGATGAGGTGTCCTGCACAGGTGTTATTGGCAGTTGGGTGATGCCAGGTCTTGTATACAAGTGGTTGCCTTTGTATACAAGTTCTCACTATTTGATGCTCCCTAGGGTTAGGAGTTTTCTGGTAGTCTAGGGTCTTGGAGTCAGTGGTTCCACCTCAAAGATACAGAGCTTGGTCTCTGGCCGGGAATAAAGATTCCACAGGTGGTGTATTATGGCATTAAATGGAATTAGAACAAATACCCAAAAACAAGACACCAATGACGAACCCCAGACAAATGGAAGTTACAAAATCAGTCAAATAATCATTCAGATAATGGAATATACACACATACATATACACTCATAAGCAAATAAAAACAGTCCAACAAAAATAAAGCACAAGAGATTGACCTGGCAAACAAAGGGCACTAAAATGATATCCACCAGTTAAGAACAAAACTAACTAAAGCACAAACTAGAAAACAAAACTAAAGCAAGGTGCTAACTGGGGAACAAAGCAATGAAAACAATACTAACAAATATGGTAAGAAAAAGAAAGGAAAGAAAGAATAGAAATTCAGGGTTAAATAGAGGTAGATGAAGAAGACATATATATATTAAAGATGAACTGCAAGGGGAGGAAAACAGTAGGAAATGCAAACAATGAAATAAATGTAGAAAAAATAATAATAGGTTTAAAATGTAAATGTTAAAATTCAAAAAAGAAATAAAACAAGAAAAGAAGAAGGAAAAAGGGGAAACTCCACAGAACTGCAAGAGGGCAATGAACAGGTAGAGGTTTATAACAGCAATAAAAAGTGTGATTGAAAAAAAAACCTCAGAAGCTTAATTAGATTTCATAATGCCAATAAAATGGACAACTATAATAGAGCAGGGAGAAAAGGGGGGCAGTGGGGGAATCCAAAAGAAACTACAGAACAAGTCACAATATAAGAATAATAAATGTTCTTCTTGAGTCTCTGTGTTGTAGCCACACATCTGGGAAACAAATTCACTCAGAAGGACAGTGCAGATAGCGGAGTGCAGTTTATTACACTGGGGGCCCAAGGCAGAGTCTCCTCTTAGCCAAGGACCCCAGCCAATTTTTGTGAAAACCTTATATACCCTAAGTATACGTGTCCAAACCCAACTCCCCAAATTCCCTGAAACTAGTTCTAACAAAGGAAAAGAAAGATACAATCAAAGTTAACCCATGATTCATATGCCTTAAGCTTAGGTAGTTAACAGTGGACAATTATCAATAGGCCTGTGGTCATACCCCAATAAGCATAATAAAATTTATGATTCTATTCCATTACACAGATAATTAGGGTATTCTTTTAGGCCACGGAGAGTCAGGGTACAAGCCCTGGGGCTCTTCCGTCTGGGCGGGGGGATCTGGTTTTCCAGTTGGTATGTTGTTTCCATGGATACTGGGCATATAGCTCAATGTCAACAGTCCAGCCCAAGATGGAGCCCTGCTTTCAAGATGGAGCCTGTTCTGTCTGTTTCCTCCTTCATCTGCTGTCAGCATCCTCTCCCTTGCTGGGAGCCACAGTCCACCTTGCCTCCCTAGGATGCCCTCCAACACTGATCTGGTCTCTGGACCTGCTGTGAGGTCAGCTCTGACTCTAATCTGGTCCTATACCTATGTGTTCTTACCTCCAATGTCCACAGCTATCAGAACTATTGCATTTTCTTTTGTGGGAGCTCTCAGTGTCCATTTACATATTACATAGACCCAGAATCTGTCTAGTTGATTGTGTGGATTTAATCTGCAACTTGTACAGCTGGTGGGAAGATTTTGGACCTTCTTCCTTAGCCACACTGCCCTCGGTTTCAATTGTGGTTTTATTTCTACTTCTGCCTGTGGGTCTCCATTGGAGTTTGCCTCTGAGGCTGCCCTGGAGGCCTTGGCTCTGCCCCAGTGAGGGCCAGGTATGAAGGTGGTGCAGCTGCTTGGGTTGCAGGGGCTCTGGCAACACCAGGTACTCAGGTGAGTTGACAGCTAGGAGAACACAAAACATAGTGCTCTAGAAGGGTATGGCAACCCATGCCAGTATTCTTTCCTGGAGAACCCCACTGACTGAGAAGCCTGGCAGGCCACAGTCCACAGGGTCACAGAACTAGACACTACCAAATTGATCCCGCACACATAGATGCAAGAATTTTTTGGCCTATGGTAGTTCTGCCCCCCAGTGAGAGTTGAGTGTGAAGGTGGCACAGCTGCTTGGGTTGCAGGGACCCTGACAGCGCCAAGCATGCAGGGACACCCACTGCCTCAACTGCAGGAGTTATGGCTGTATCAGTCTTTTTTTTTGAGCCTCTGGTAGGTGGTAATCAAAAGGCCTTTTTGGTTAGGCTTTCTCCACAGCTTGGCCTGATCAGGAACTTAGAGGGCTCCCTTGCCTGGAATCCTTCTCTGTTGATCAGGGCATCAGGCACATAGAGGGTGAAAGGTTGTTGCTGAACCACAAAAGATGCCGGGATTCTTGGCCTCTGGAGGAGAATTCAATCTAGGGCCAGTGACGAGGCTTGATTCCTTAGATCTTTTGTGTAATAAAGATTTATTAAAGTATAAAAGAGATAGAGAAAGCTTCTGACATAGACATCAGAAGGGGGCAAAAAGAATACCCCCCTGCTAACCTTTAGCCGGATGTTATACAGCTATTAGCAGTCTGCCAATTAGAGAAAGGAAAAGTCTCAAAACACAAAGAATGGCACCAGGCCCCTCACCCACAACACGCATTGAGATAACATTGGCATCAGGGGAGTCATCCCAGGCCATAAAACGATTGACATGAATCTTGAAGAAAGGCAGATTTCCAAACAAATGTATAGTTTCATTAACATAGATTAGGAGAACAAAGTATGAGTATAACATACTGGTTTGCAAGTCAGTTCTGAGCCTTTAGGCAGAACAGACCTGAAGACAGAATCTAGGGTGAATACATAGTACATTAACATAGCTTAAGACAAACATTTCCATAAGAAAAATGCATTGATTAGCTCAAGGTTTGAGAAAAGTTAAGTTCAGGTGGAACCCGGTGTCATTATGGCAACACAGAATTTTAAGAGAAACCTCTTTTAAAAATTGTATAGAGAAGGGGGAAAAAACATATAACACTGGTTTGTTTCCTCCTGCCGCTTAAGAGAGAGAGAAAAAATGTTTGACATTTGCAGCCTATATCCTCAATTAGGAGACTCCTGGCCTTCCTCCCTGTTACCCTCTCAAGGTGCCCCCTTGGCTTGGGTCCTACACTGTAGAATGGAGCATCAGGCACTTAAAGGGGAACATAGGTCAGGGTCCTACCCTGTAGATTGGTGCATCAGGTACTAAAGGGGCAAACTGGTGGGGTCCTACTCTGTTGAACCAATGCATCAGGGACTTGATGGGCCAGTCTCTCTATTGTTCAGCTGCCAGATGCTGGCTTGTAGGGAGAGAGGTGCTGTGGTGATGACTCCACCCCCTACGCATGACTCAGCAGTATCACCTTGCTTCCATGGCTGCCTGGCTTTCTCCGCAGGCTTTTCCCACCACAATCTCCTCCCTCAGGTCCCCTTGGTCTGTCTTTCTGCAGTCAACAGCAGGATTTGCTCTGGGATTGCTCTACAATCCATTGGTCCAGCTCCCAACTGCTTCACCTTCTCGGGAACCTGCATCCCTGTCCGAGGTACATATGGCTGTGGCAAGGGCTGTCTGTTTCTCATTCCATTTACGCTGCCACAGATCAGCTGCTTCACTCTCTGCCTTAAATATTTCTCCTCTGACCCAGACAATTGCCCTGATGTGGGGACTGGACCCCTGCTCAGTCCTCCCACCTGCTGAGGGCAGGTCCAGTCATACTAACACTCCTGTTTTTCCCCCAAGGTCCTTCATCCTACCAAATTTTGCATGGTTCAACATATTGTTTTCCAGTGGTCAGGTACTCCTGTCCACTCTCAGCTGGTGTCTGCAAGCACTTCTGTGTCTGAAGGTGTATTCCTGATGTATCCGTGGACAGAGATATACTCCACGTTCACCTAATCCTCCCACATCTTGTTCATCCTTGGTATTACTTTTTAGTGCACAAAATTCAGGACTAAAATACCTTCATTGGGATTTTTAAAATGAATATAAACTTATTTTGCCCCACTAAGTGTTTTTTCTTATATTTTCTTATATTTATCCAATATTGACAGCAGTTTTCTTTTTGGATGTGACTGTCATAAATATGTTATTCACTCACACATTTCTTTTTGGCATTTCTAGATGGCTGAGTTTTGGGAGTCTCTCTCATAAACAACACATGGCTGAGCGGGCTGCCCCATTATTCAGTATCAGAATTCTCATCCTTCGTGAGTCTGTCTCCATGAACGTGGAAGGGAGGGTTGTTAGGTCAGTAAAACAGCCCCATTCTCAAAAAAAGTCTGTAAGGAGTAGACATATCACCTCTTGCTATTTAAATAAGCCAAACCAAAACAGTTTTAAAATCAGTTGAATCTAGCAATCCCACTCCTGGACATATATTCTGAGAAATCATAATTCAAAAAGATACATGTACCCTATGTTCACAGCAGCACTATTCACAATAGCCAATGTGTGGAGACAACCTAAATACTCATGGACAGATAAATGGGTAAAGAAGATGGAATACTACTCAGCCATAAAAAGAATGAAATAATGTCATTTGTAGCAATGTGGATGGACCTAGAGATTATCATGAGAAGTGAAGTACATCGGGAAGAGCAAGACATATCATACAGGAACAGGAACGTCGCTCAGTCGTGTCCGACTCTGCGGCCCCATGGACTGTAGCCTACCAGGTTCCTCTGTCCATGGGATTTTCCAGGCAATAGTACTGGAGTGGATTGCCATTTCCTTCTCCAGCGGATCTTCCTGACCCAGGGATCAAACCCGGGTCTCCCGCATTGTAGACAGACGCTTTACCGTCTGAGCCACCAGGGAAGACATATCATATGATAGGACATATATGAAATCAAAACTATGACAGGAGCGAATTTATTTAGAAAGCAGATTTGTGGTTACCAAGAGGGAGGGGGGCTGGAGGAGGGTTGAACTGAGAGTTTGGGAATGGCAGATGCAATCTATGATGTGCAGACTGGATAAACAACAAGGTCCTACTGTATAGCACAGGGAGCCATACACAGAATCCTATGATAAACCATAGTGGGAAAGAATATGGGATGCATATAGGCATGGAGCTGGATCATTTTTGCTGTACAACAGTAATCAACACGGCGTTGTAAATCAACTATATCACAGTCAGATACATTTTTAAAACATCAATTGGCTAGAACTTGCCTGGTGGCACAGTGGATAAGATTCTACCTTCCAATACAGGGGACACAAGTTTGGTCCCGGATCCGGGAAGATAGCGCATGCCATCGAGCAGTTAAGCTTGGGCACCACAGAGACTGAGCCCACGTGCCTAGAGCCTGTGCTCTGCAAGGAGAGAAAGCACCACAATGAGAAGCCTGCACACCGCAACTAGAGAGTAGCCCCCACTCGCCTCAACGAGAGGAAGCCTGCATGCAGCAGTGAAGACCCAGCCAAGCAAAAATAAACAGAAAACATTTTAAAGCATCAGTTGGCTAAATGGCAGGAAATGACAGCAACATAGATTGAATCTGGTCAGGCTTCGTGCGTTAGAAACTCCTTTCCCATGCACAGGTAAGCCCATATATGCTAACACATACAGGTAATATTTCCTAGAACCTTCCCCTTAACTTGGGCTTCCCTTGTGGCTCAGCTGCTAAAGAATCCGCGTGCAATGAGGGAGACCTGGGTTCGATCCCTGGGTTGGGAAGATCCCCTGGAGAAGGGAAAGGCTACCCACTCCAGTAGTCTAGCCTAGAGAACTCCATGTAGTCCATGGAGTTGCAAAGAGTCTGACACAACTGAGTGACTCTCATTTTCACGTTCTCCTTAACGCGCCTCTCCTCAGGCTTGCTCTACCTTGGCAGCTTTCTGATTGCAGTCACATCACTTAACTCCGGCTCCCTTACCTCTCTTCTCTGCTCCCTTGACCTGGCTCTCTAAATGAATCATTTGTTTCTCCAAACCAGCGTTGCTCCCATGGCTTCACGCTCTGCAAGCCATGGGCTACATCTAACCTTCCTCCATGCCCATCTACAGCTTCAAGGAGGCCCCTTGGGTCTATGGTCTTCACCATACAATGATCTGACATAGTAAAAATGCTCAAGTTCATAAAGAATGCAAGAGATTTCAAAGAGGAAATGATCATTTGTCTCTCCTGCTCTCTGATCCAGGCAGGACTATTACTGACTATATGACTAAACTACAGTGTGAAAATGGCCCATCCACCAACTTGGGACCCAGAACAGGAGAAGTTTCAGGGTTAGCTATTCCTCGGTAGTTTTCCTGCACTTCTCCGTCTTTTGGAAGCTAGTTTATATCTTGTGCATATGTCTGGCCCCTTCACTAGACTGGAAACACCTGCGTCTTATCCACCTTTGTAATCTCCACGTGGCCTACTAGAGTACTTTACGTGCGTAGGCACTCAATGTGAAATAGAGCAAACAAGAAGACAACAAACTATCAGAAAAAAGAGAATCAAAAGGGGGGAAAAGACTCTTTCAGAACTGTGTTTATATAACATCGGGATGTGATCAACTGAATGAGGATTTGTCTAGATTGGTTGGTTCTGGTAGTGATAGAAAAATAACTGTAAATATCCCTAATATGTGTGTAACCTTAATCATTTCTTTAGACTCTACTAACAAAGCTATAGAGAGGAGGGCCCACCAGTAGTGTAATCCTGCCAGTCTCTCAGCCTCCAATAGTGGCATCCCTGGCATGCTTTCCCCCTTCCAGTTGAAGGGGGTGGAGCAGAATCAACCAATGTGGCTCCCGTGGTTTATGTATGGCTAGTGATGGTTTCCTTCCCCTTTACAGCATTTATCATCTCTGCCCCTGTCGCTCCAGACCTGTGCCCTAGCAGAAACTGCTGCTTCTGTCATACCTCTGGATGTCAGCCATGATGCTGTAGCCTTAGCTGGTTTTCCATTCCATTCCACAAGTCATTTCTGCCCTGCCTTGTACATCAGTGTACTACTAAGCCACAAATAGCACTGCCTCGTGCTTTCAAGTTCTTAGGATGACTCTAATGCTAGAGGTCTCATCTATCAGAACCAGCACCATCCCCCGATGCTGAGCCTCCAGCACAGCCCAGACCCACAAGCCTTCTACTCAACCACTCCTTCCTCTCTAACACAAACCATTTATTTTTCTGATCAAAGCAGTTTACCTCAATAATAACTCCCCTCAAAGTTGGTTCTTTCCTGTTCACCAAACTGCATTTTTATTCATAGGAGGGTACTTATTGTCCCAAACCTCAGGGAGGGGTATTCTTGCTTAGGGGCAGATGTTCACTTCAACTTACCTAGTTATTTTAGCTCATATCAGAGTCCTTAAACCCTCACTTAAGTAAAGCCTTGATGGGTCTGCCCTCCTGGGCATCTAGATATGCCTGGACATGCTTCCATCCACAGTGGGTACCTCTACAACTTAGCCTCTCACTGGAGGACTCCTGCTACACTTGAGTAGTGTTTGATAATTAAAAATAACAAATGAACTTGAGAGAACGAAATGAGAGCGAGCACGTGACAGTGCTTTGCAAATACAATGTATTATAGTTAATTCCTTATTATTTGTTTGTTTGCTTGCTGAACAGAAACCCCTGTCCATGGGGGAACTGAAGGCTTCAAACAGTGAAGATTTTAAAAATAAAGGACAGGGATGTTTAACTGTAGGAGAGATCAAATTGGAAAAAACATGTGAATATAAATTCAAAATCTACGTACTGGATAGAATTTCTGTGGCCCTTTCGAACGCACCGTTAGTTGCTCGGTCGTATCTGACTCTCTGCGACCCCATGAACTGCCAGGCTTCTCTGCCCATGGAATTCTCCAGGCAAGAACACTGGAGTGGGTTGCCTTTCCCTTCTCCAGGGGACCTTCCATGACCTGGCTATCAAACCTGGGTCTCTTGCATTGCAGGCAGGTTCTTTACCATCTGAGCCACCAGGGAATCCCCAAGAATTCTGGAATGGGTAGCCTTTCCCTTCTTCAGGGGATCTTCTGAACCCTGGGATCGAACCTGGGTCTTCCACATTGTGGGCAGATTTTTTTACCATCTGAGCCAGACACTTGCCAAGTGAACAGAGAGCAAGTTGGAAGATGGTCCTGCAGTACCTAAAAGTTGTCATACTCAGGCTGCGTATGTTAGGCCACAGAAATCGAAATGAAACTATACAGCAAGGAGAATTACAAAGCTTGACTCCAGAGGTCAACTACTTGGATTTAAATCTGAGCCCTGCCACTTAAGAGCTCTAGGTGAATTCTGACAAATTACTTCATCTTTGGGTCTCATCTGTAATAAATTAGAGATGTCATAGTACCATCTCCCCAAAGTATTACATGAGTCCATATATATAAAGCACTTACTGTCAGATCAGGCACAGAGCAAGTCTTTAATATGAATAAATTTTACAGTTCATCGACTCATACCATTGTTTTCCATGGGAGTAAATGGGGCTAGAGTTTACCCAAATGTTTGCTAAAGTGGAAATTTGAGGAATGGTTTTTTCAGTTAGGTAGAATTGGATAAATATTTATTTGAAACTGAATTGAAAATTATTTACTCCCATCATCCCATCAACAGAAAATAGGATTAAAGATTTAATGAGCATGGCCCCACCCATCAGTACAAGACTGAGTTTCCTCACATTAACTCTCTCCCGCTGGGAAGCTTCCATAAGCCTCTCATCCTTCTCCATGATAGGGGAGATATCATGAAACCCACAGTCACAGAAACCTGGCCAAACTGCTCACATGGATCACAGCTTGTCTAACTCCATGTAACTGTGAGCCATGCCGTGTAGGGCCACCCAAGACGGATGGGTCATAGTGGAAAGTTCTGACAAAACGTGGTCCACTGGAGAAGACAATGGCAAACCACTTCAGTATTCTGGCATTGAGAGCCCCTGAACAGTATGAAAAGGCAAAGAGATATGACACTGAAAGATGAACTCCCCAGCTTGGTAGGTGTCCGATATGCTACTGGAGAAGACTGGAGAAATAACTCCAGAAAGGAGGGAGAGACGGAGCCAAAGTGAAAACAACACCCAGTTGTGGATGTGACTGGGGATGGAAGTAAAGTCCGATGCTGTACGGAAAAATATTGCATAGGAACCTGGAACGTTAGGTCCATGAACCAAGGTAAATTGGAAGTGATCAAACAGGACATGGCAAGATTGAACATCGACATTTTAGGAATCGGTGAACTAAAGTGCACTGTAATGGGTGAAGTTAGTTCAGACGGCCATTATATCTACTACTCTGGGCAAGAACGCCTTAGAAAAAGTGGTATAGCCCTCATAGTCCACAAAAGAGTCCGAAATGTAGTACTTGGGGGCAGTCTCAAAAATGACAGAATGATTTCTGTTCGTTTCCAAGGCAAACCTTTCACTATCACAGTAATCCAAGTCTATACCCCAACCACTAATGCCAAAGAAGCTGAAGCTGAACGATTCTATGAAGACCTACTCAAAAATGATGGCCTTTTCATCATAAGAGACTAGAATGCAAAAGTAGGAAACCAAGAGATACCTGAACTATCAGGCACGTATGGCCTTGGAGTTCAAAATGAAGCAGGCACAGGCTAACAGAGCTTGGCCAAGTGAATGCACTGGTCATAGCAATCACCCTCTTCCAACAACACAAGAGACGACTCTACACATGGACATCACCAGATGGTCAATACCAAAATCAGATTGATTATGTTCCTTGTGGCCAAAGATGGAGAAGCTCTATACAAGACAAGAAGGAAAAATAAGGCCAGGAGCTGACTGTGGCTCAGATCATGAACTCCTTATTGTCAAATTCTGACTAAAATTGAAGAAAGTAGGGAAAACCACCAGACCATTCAGGTATGACCTAAATCAAATCCCTTATGATTAGATGGTGCAAGTGACAAATAGATTCAAGGGACTAGATCTGATACAGTGCCTGAAGAACTATACATGGAGACTCATGACATTGGACAGGAGGCAGTGATCAAGACCATCCCCAAGAAAAGGAAATGTGAAAGGAAAAATGGTTCTCTGAGGAGACCTTCCAAATAGCTGAGCAAAGAAGAGAAGCTAAAGACAAAGGAGGAAAGGAAAGATATACGCATCTGAATGCAGAGTTCCAAAGAACAGCAAGGATAGATGAGAAAGCCTCCCTCCGTGATCAATGCAAAGAAATAGAGGAAAGCAATAGAATGGAAAAGACTAGAGATCTCTTCAAGAAAATTAGAGACATCTGGGGAATATTTCATGCAAAGATGGACACTAAAGGACAGAAATGGTATGCACCTAAAGGAGTAGAAGATAGTAAGAAGAGGTGGAAAGAATACACAGAAGAACTATACACATAAGACCTTAATGACTCAGAAAACCATGCTGGTGTGATAAGTCACTTAGAGCCAGACATCATGGAGTGTGAGGTCAAGTGGGCTTTGGATCATCACTATGAACAAAGCTAGTGGAGATGATGGAATTCCAGCTGAGGTATGCCAAATCCTAAAATTGCTGCTGCTAAAGTGCTGCACCAAATATGTCAGCACATTTGGAAAACTCAGCAGTGGCCGCAGACTGGAAAAGGTCCGTTTTCATTCCAATCTCAAAGAAAGGCAATGCCAAAGAATCTTCAAACTACCGCACAGTTGTACTAATCTCACACTCTAGCAAATTAATGCTCAAAATTCTCCAAGAGAGGCTTCAACAGAATGTGAACTGAGAACTTCCAGATGTTCAAGCTGGATTTAGAAAAGGCAGAGGAAACAGAGATCAAATCGCCAACATCTGTTGGATCATACAAAAAGCAAGAGAGTTCCAGAAAAGTATCTACTTCTGCTTTACTGACTATGCCAAAGCCTTTGACTGTGTGGCTCACAACAAACTGTGGAAAATTTTTCAAGAGATGGGAATACCAGACCACCTGACCTGCTTCCTGAGAAATCAGAATGCACGTCAAGAAGCAACAGTTAGAACCGGACATGCAACAACGGACTGGTTCCAAATCGGGAAAGGAGTACGTCAAGGCTGTATATTGTTACCCTGCTTATTTAGCTTATATGCAGATTACATCATGCGAAATGCCGGGCTGGATGAAGCACAAGCTGGAATCAAGATTGCTGGAAGAAACAGGGTTAACCTCAGATATGCAGGTGACGCCATCCTTACGGCAGAAAGCAAAAGAGGAACTAAAGAGCCTCTTCATGAAAGTTAAATAGGAGAGTGCAAAAACTGGCTTAAAACTCAACATTTACAAAACGAAGATCCTGGCATCAGATCCCATCACTTCATGACAAACAGATGAGGAAACAGTGGAAACAGTGACAGACTTTGTTTTCTGGGGCTCCAAAGTCACTGCAGATGGTGACTGCAGCCATGAAATCAAACAACACAGATGCTTGCTCCTTGGAAGAAAAGCTCTGACTAACATAGACAGCTTATTAAAAAGGGGAGACATTGCTCTGCTGACAAAGGTCCGTCTAGTCAAAGCTATGGTTTTTCCAGTAGTCATGTATGGATGTGAGAGTTGGACCATAAATAAAGTTGGACCTCTCAGCTTTAGCTGAGTGCCGAAGAATTGATGCTTTTGAACTGTGGTGTTGGAGAAGACTCTTGAGAGTCCCTTGGAAAGCAAAGCGATCAAACCATTGAATCCAAAAGGAAGTCAGTCCTGAATATTCGTTGGAAGGACTGATGCTGAAGCTGAAGCTCCAACATTTTGGCCGCCTGAGGCGAAGAACTGACACGTCGGAAGAGACCCTGACGCTGGGAAAGATTCAAGGCAGGATGAGAAGAGGATGACAGAGGGCGAGATGGTTGAACGGCATCACTGACTTGATGGACACGAGTTTGAGGAAGCTCTGCGGGTTGGTGGTGGACAGGAAGGCCTGGCGTGTTGTAGTCCATGGGGTCACAAAGAGTCGGATGTGACCCAGTGACTGAAATCAACTGAACTGAAAACAAAAGTTAACGAGTTATTGAGAATATTCAAGTGACTTAATTCACATTATATAAAACTAGTTCATTTGCCCTTTCACTCACAATATGGGCAAAGGGACACACTATCATAGGGCAGCATCAAGAAAGAACAGTTGATACCAAAATGATTAAAAATCTCATTTACTCAAAACAAGTCTTATAAATGGAGATTACTCTCACAATTGCTCTAGAAAACATAATAAGTATTCATGTGCAGTTACAGTTTTATTTACAAATATCAGATAGTTTATAGTGTACTTTTCTCCAGCTACTGCCAAAAATGGAAATCAGTTTTGCTACCACCACAAAGAGCTACATTCATAATCGTATGTAGATATAGTTGAGAAGCTCTGAATATTAGTGAATGTATCAAGTAATTTGTCCTAAAGTACAGCCTTATGAAGGAAAGTTACTTTCATAACTATTTGAGAGCTTAATTGCTAATCAAACATAGAGTTTTAGTTACAAATATTAGAGTTTATTGTGTAATACTTGCAAATAACTGCAGTCTAGAAACACTTGTTTTCAACAGTTCTTGAAAACCAAATGCTTACCATAAACCACAAAATGTTCACCATAACAGTACTTTCCAAAGGCTGTTTACTAAAGCATGAATTTGGAGGAATAATAAAAACAAAAGGATGTGGATACCAGCAATGCTTATATCGTCTCCCAGAAAGGCATGGGAGAGAGTCAATCACATTCCCATTGGTCCAAAAGAAGGGCCGTCTGCCAGAGTCCTGACTCATAAGCAGTCTGTTGGCCATATTTAGCAGAGGAGCCTGCAGTTGATTAGCTGTGCTCTGACAGTAAATAGCCTATCATTGCTGTCCAGGAAAATCACTGCAGTATAGAGAATTTCTAAGACTATAGACAAATCACATCAGCCAAGATAGACTCTGCATACATGAAAACCCTTAATATGAAGACCTGTTCTCATGACATATATCTTTGTGGAATTTAGTTAAGCAGGTAATCAAGAGCTGATCCTCACTGTAGTCCACTCACCCATTTTGAGGCTGATTATCCAGTTTCGGGTCTTATCCATGTCTTGCTTTTGCTCCTACCACTCCCTTTGGCTGACAGCCTTTTGACCACCTCACTGTTCACTAGCACCTGCAAAGGATAACTGAAAGCAGATGAACTCAAACCACTCAGTTATGCTTCTCATTAGCAGCTCTACTAAAGGGTTCTGTCCACGAGGTGGTTGCAACTATTTGGTAAAATTAGGTTTCTGGATTATCAGTGGATTTCAATTATCCACGTTGCTTCTGCCCCCTGATCACCCAGCATAATCTACTGTTGGCCATTTCTGCATCATTTGCCTGGCCAGATGTAGAAAAAGTTGAGAAAATTAAAGAAACTGGCTCTCTGCTCTCTCATTTCTATTGAGAGTTTCCTTCCAAATCTACACCCCCCCACACACACCCTGGTTTTTTTTTTTTTTTTTTGTATAGCTAATGAAAAAGCACACAAGGTTCTCTGAGAACTCATGCTAATTGTTATTTGCTTATATAATTACTTTAGTTGCTAAAACACCAAAAGTCATCTTATGAACTTTAGCCACATTTCTCACATCGGAAGGGCCTTTTGTGAGAGCCCTGAATTTGGCGACTCATTATTTATACTAATCTCAATCAGTAATCGAAGACGGCAATGGCAACCCACTCCAGTACTCTTGCCTTGAAAATCCCATGGACGGAGGTGCTTGGTCGGCTGCAGTCCAGGGGGTCCTGAAGAGTCGGACACGACTGAGCGACTTCACTTTCCCTTTTCACTTTCATGCACTGGAGAAGGCAATGGCAGCCCACTCCAGTGTTCTTGCCTGGAGAATCCCAGGGACTGGGGAGCCTGGTGGGCTGCCATCTATTGGGTCGCACAGAGTCAGACACGACTGCAGCGACACAGCAGCAGCAGCAGCAGCAGCAATCAGAAATACTGTAGCCAGCGAGTGCCAGTAATAATATGCTATTAAAGGTTTATCCTGTGATTCATGAACAATGGTGTGTCTCCAGGGAAAACAAGACGTGTGTATCTTTCTAAAGCATGAAATATCTCTGTCTAATAAAATCACTGTTGTTCCATGCATTTGTATATTTTTATTATAAATGCAGCACAGATTTATTTTAGTAAATAGAGATAATCATAGAAACTGTCCATAATCCCACCAGTGATGACCAGTTACCATTTGCGGAATCCACTTGCAGAATTTTTCTGTTCAAAATAGATTAACTGCACAAGTCTTCAAATGAGGTCATATGTAATTTTGTCTTCTAATTTGTTTTTTTCACTCAATATGTCAGGCAGGTTTTTGTGTACTAATATGTGCACTTTGACAATATTGTTTGAACTGGCTGTATAGTATTCCACTGCATGAATGTGCATCATTTATTCAAATACTCTAGATTTAGCTGTTTAAATGGTCTCCAATTTTTCTTATAACAAAAGCCCTGAGAAACACTCTGGGAGGTAAATCTTTGTGCATGTTCTTAATATCACCTCACGAGAAATTAGTAGAAGTGGAGTTCTGGAACAAAGGAGATGACTGTGTCCCTAATTTTTTTTTTTTCTTAACAAATGCCATAATATTAACCATACCGAGTTTGTACAGATTTTCCACAAAAGTGAAATCAGTAACACACTCCTTAAGATTTCCCTTGCAGAAAGTAGTGTAACTTCAGAGTTATGTGCCTGTAGCGTTTTCAGTTTAACATAGTGTGGCTTCTTGTTGCTCTGATCTTGTTTCTGCTAGTGGTTTCCACCTTGTGTGCATACATATATTTAGTTTACAGTTTCCCGGTATCAGTGAATTTAAGATGACCAATAGCACCCAAACTACTTCATTTCTTTTGGTGAATTTCATAGTAAAATACTAAATGAACTCATCTTCATGTGCTCATTAATCTGCTATAATAAAATCTATTCCTTCCTTGATAGATATTCTGAATATTCTTTGTACTGGATCATATTTAGTCTCAGGAGTAAAAACAAAAATCAACCCCTCAAAACCCTACTCACAGCTTTGTTGACTTACACAATCAACAGTGAAATGATTAGTATCCACCACCACGACCATCCTGCCTCAGTGAAGGAAGAAACATGATCTGAAAATGCATTAAAATCCCCAAAGTATTTTTTTAAACATCCTCAATCATTCAACAACCAAGTTTTTTCCTGTCTCAATAAAATGATATTTCCCTTCTTCCATTTGCTCAGGGCAAAACCACTATCATCTTCCTTGATTCATTCTCCTTCTATCAAACCCCATATCCAATCCATCAAGGAATCCCATTGGCTATACCTTCAAAAGATACCCTCCATCTGACCAGTTCTCAAAACCTCTGGTGCTACCACTCCATTCCAAGCCATCATCATCTGTGTTTTGGATTATTGTAGCAGTCTCTTCACTGGTCTTCCAGCTTTGGCCTTTTTACCCCTCTAGTTTATTTTTCACACAGCATCTCAAGCGATTCTGTTCAAATATATGTCAGATCAAGTCACTCGACTCCTCAAAACTTTCCAGTGGCATCCCACCTCACTTGGACTCAAAGCCAAAATCCTTACAATGGACAACTCAGCTCACTTTGATGGGTCTCCGTTCTATTTGTCTAAAAAGCAGCAGACAGAGAGAACTTGTACTTTCTTTTTCCTCTTTTGGCCATGCCAAGCAGCATGCAGAGAGTTTCCCCACCAGGGATCGAACCCTGTGCCCCCTGCAGGGGAAGCGAGGAGTCTTAACCACTGGACTGCCAGGGAAGTCCCAAGAACCTATACTTAAAAGTAGAGTCCACATGACTATAGAAATAGCAGTTCATGAATACTGCATCATATTGAGCTCAGGGTGTTTTGACCCTTCACTAAGGCACTCTGGAATGAGTTCTCACGCTCATTTCTTAAAAATCACTTAGTCAGCAAGTAGTTCTTGAGAGCCTATCATATTCCAGGCACTGTTGTATATGCATACGTCAATAAACAAAACATACAAACCTGTCTACCTCAGTACCTTCCATTCTGTAGGGAGCGAGAGAGAGAACATGGGTAAGTTAATTGTGAAGCATGTTAGGAAGTGATAATGAAATGGAAAAATATAGAACAGCCATGTGGGGCTAGAAGTGTGTGCATGTGTGTGTAAGTGCTGTGTGTGTGGGTAGTTGTACTGTTACCCCATGCCACAATGTCCCACGTGAGTTTGACATGTTTCTTGGGTTGAGTTTCAATAGACTGTATCTACTTGCAATATCCTGGCTTCTGACACGATCCCCACGTGAATACGCTATTCCAATTCTTCCTGTACTTCCAGCAGGACCTGTTCCCTGTATTTATTCTTACTCGTCCATTGTTCTAACAGATTCATCTCCCTGCTCTCTGGGCCACTGGTTGAAATTATGGCTGACATCTGATGAATTTGCTGGTGATCTTCTACCACAACCGCTTCTTCCCTTCAGTTTGGTCTTCGCTCTTGTCGACGCCTCAGGCCTGCCAGTAGCAGTCAGTGGCACCCACGTGCATTCCCTCACCCCAGAAGTTGGACGAAACTGCCATGGTCAGAGATGAATTACTGACCTGCACGGAATTAGACATGCTGATGCAACTGGTGATTTTCTTAGCAATATGTCCAATTCTAGTTAAAACCAGTGTATCTGGTGTTATTCTAGTCCATCACTGACCCTGACTATGTACAAATATCCAGGATAGTTCCGGGCTTCCTTGGTTTCTCAATTCTGAGATTTTGGTTCACTGTGGGATAAGACTTCAGGTTATTCCTAAGGGTTGCAGGCAAAACTGAATTTTTTTTAATCTACAGAACAGCCTGACTGTTCAGATAAGCAGAATTATTTGACACCTATTTAGGAGATTCTGCCTGGAGATGAGTTATGGAAAAATACAGCTCCACTAAATGGCAACCTACTCCAATATTCTTGCCTGGAAAGTCCTGTGAACAGTGGAGCCCGAAGGGCTGCTGTCCAAGGGGTCGCGCAGAGTCGGATACAACTGAAGTGACTTAGCATGCATGAAAGCATTGGAGAAGGAAATGGCACGCCACTCCAATATTCTCGCCTGGAGAATCCCCGGGACGGAGGAGCCTGCTGGGCTGCCCTCTGTGGGGTCGCGCAGCCTCGGACACGACTGAAGCGACGCAGCAGCAGCGGCAGAAACTTCTCACTTTTCTCTCTTCAAACTCTGAGTTTCTCCTAGTCCAGCCATGCTCCCAGAGGTTTTAAGCGGATTGATTAGTGCTTGAAAAGCACCTTTATACATGAAAAGTAGCTAAGTACTAATTTAATCTTTTAAAGTCTGGCCTGGATTATTCCTGGTGCAGCTCTCATTTCATACTTTTTCCATAATGTCACCAGATTGTAGACAGTTACTAGGACTAGAACTGTTCTATGACCCAACACGCAAAATGGCTCTGGGCAGGAACGCTGATTCTAACAATGACCTACTCCTTTAAAAAGATTCCTGCTGGCCCCCTGGGGCCGCAGGCACGCGGGGCCGCGCTTCCCCGCGGCGGCCGCCAGAGTGGGAGGTACTGGGCGCGAGCGCGCGCCGGTTCGGGAGCGCGCGCGGGCTCGAGAACGCGCCGAGCGCCGGGCCGGGCTGTCGGGAGCCGCGCCGGCCGTTGGGGGGCGCCCGTTGGCGGCGCACTCTCTAACGTCAGCGGCGAGCCACACGAGGCAGAGGCGGTGGCGGTGGCGTGGCCCTCGCTGGTGGCCTTGGCGGCGGCGGCGACGGAGCGTGAGTGGACCAGGACCGAGGTCGAGGCGCGCTCTCCCCCACAGAAATGACTGACCACGCGGTGTCCAACAGTGCCTTGGCGAGTCTTTTTGAGTGTCCGGTGTGTTCGAACCATGTCTTGCCTCCAATTACACAGTGCCAGAATGGCCACCTCGTTTGTCGTGAATGTCGCTCAAGGCTCGCCCACTGTCCAACTTGCCAGGGCCCGCTGACAGCCGTTCGCAACTTGGCCATGGAGAGAGTGGCCGATTTAGTACTCTTCCCGTGTAGATACGCCTCTTCGGGATGCGGAGCAACCGTGCCGCCCACAGAAAAAGCAGACCACGAAGAACACTGCGAGTTTAGGCCCTGTCGTTGCCCTTGCCCTGGCGCTTCCTGTGGGTGGCAAGGCGCCATGGATGCCGTTGTACCACACGTGATGCAGCACTATAACAACTCCGTTATAACCCTGCAGGGAGAAGTTGTCGTTTTCCTTGCAGTCAACATTAATCTGGCTGGTACCCTCAACAGGGTGATGGTGCAGTCCTGTTTTGGGTCTCACTTCTTACTAATTTTGGAGAAACTGGAAATCCACGACAGTTTCCAGAAATTCTTTGCCGCTGTCCAGCTGATAGGAACACGCGAGCAAGCTGAACATTTTACTTATCGACTTGAGCTAAACGGTACGAGACGGCGATTGATGTGGGAAGCCACGCCTCTATCTATTCATGAGCGAATTGAAACAGCGTTTCTGAACTGTGACTGCCTAGTTTTATACCCCAGAGTTGCAGAACTTTTCGCAGAAAATGGCGATTTAAGCATCAACGTAACTATTTCCATGACTTGAAATGGTGATCAGACATTTTCTGACGAGTGTTTAAAACCAAAACATTCAGTTTCACAGAGAAGAAGGCACCCGTCTTCCTACCAACCAGAAACTTTGGGTAGGTTGAAGCTAGAGACATTAAGCTACAGAAGATGAAAGGGTGTTCAATACAGGAAATAGTTGCATGTAATAACACTAATAGATTTAAAATAAGCCAACAGTAAACCACTAGAAAATATAGGTATATTTATACGCGAGATGGGCATCTTTGGAATTAAAATAGGAACCTTTGTAAACTAATTCTGAAGTTTTGTTTATGGTAGATTGAATGTACTGTTGAAAAATACTGGGTTCTTTTTTCTGTGCCTGAACTGTGTGAGAGTGTGTGTGTGTGTGCGCGCACACACATGCTTGGATTTCTTCTCCTATAACTGACAAGCCATGTTGACTGGTCTTCGACCACTGCGTTTCCCTTCTGTGAGTCAATACATAGTGCTCTTGTGTGTATTTTTGAGTGTGTGTTTATGCATTTGCTAATTTTTAATTCTAGTTTTTAATTAAAAAAATTTGACTTTCTTTTCTGTAAAAGAAACTAAAACGACTCTTATTTATTTGATGTCACCACAAAGAGTTTTTCAGGGATTTGGAAATGAGAGCATTTTGTATTTGGTGTAGAGCAAAAAAAGCTATTCATGTAAAGGGTTTTCCTGAGAGCTCCACTGGTGAAGAATCTGGCTGCAATGCAGGAGAGCATGGTTCGATTGCTGGGTGGGAGAAAAATCCGCTGGAGCGGGATAGGCTACCCACTCCAGTATTCTTGGGCTTCCCTTGTGGCTCAGCAGCTAAAGAACTGCCTGAAGTGTGGGAGATTTGGGTTCGATCCTGGGGTTGGGAAGAATCTCTGGAGAAGGGAAAGGCTACCCACTCCTGTACTCTGGCCTATGTGGTCGCACAGATTGGGAGAAGGGACAGACTACCCACTCCAGTATTCTTGGGCTTCCCTTGTGGCTCAGCTGGTAAAGAACTGGCTTGCAGTGTCGGAGATCTGGGTTGGATATCTGGGTTGGGAAGATGCCTGGAGAAGGAATGGCTACCCACTCCAGTATTCTGGCCTGGACAAGTCCATGGAATGTATAGTCAATGTGGTCGCAAAGAGTGGGATAAGGGATAGGCTACCCACTCCAATATTCTTGGGATTACCTTGGGGCCCAGCTAGTAAAGAATCCACCTGCAATGTGGGAGATCTGGCTTTGAACGGGTACCCATTGCAGTTTTCTGGCCTGGAGAATTCCATGCACTGTATGCTCCTTGTGGTCAGAAAGAGTGGGAGGAGCGCTAGGCTACCCACTGCAGTATCCTTGGGCTTTCCTTGTGGCTCAGCTGGTAAAGAATCCGCCTGCAATGTCGGAAGTTTGGGTTTGACCCCAGCTTGGGAAGATGCCCTGCAGAAGGGAAAGCCTTACCCACTCCAATATGCTGGCCTGGAGCATTACAAGGACTGTAGATCGCCTGGAGAAGGGAATGGGTACCCACTGGAGTATTCTAGCCTGGAGAATTCCATGGACTTAGAGTCCATGTGGTCAAAAGAGTGGGAGAAGGGATCGCCTACCCATTCCAGTATAACTGGGCTTCCCTTGTGGCTCAGCTGGTAAAGAATCCGCCTGCACTGTGGGAGATCTGGGTTGGATTCCTGGATTGGGAATATCCCCTGGAGAAGGGAATGGCCACCCACTCCAGTATTCTGGCCTGGAGAATTCCATGGACTGTATATCCTCTGGAGAATGGAATGGCTAGCCACTCCGGTATTCTCGCCAGGAGAATTCCATGCACTGTGTACTCCATGTGGTCACAAAGAGTGAGAGAATGGAGAGACTACCCACTGCACCATTTTCGGGCTTTCCCTGTGGCTTAGCTGGTAAAGAATCTGCCTGCAATGTGGGAGATCTGGGTTCGATCCCTGGGTTGGGAAGATCCCCTGGAGAAGGGAAAGGCTACCCACGCCAGTATTCTGGCCTGGTGAATTCCATGGACTGTATCGTCCATGTGGTCGCAAAGTGTGGGAGAAGGGATTGGATACCCGCTTCTCTATTCTTGGGCTTCCTTTGTGGCTCAGCTGGTAAAGAATCAGGCTGCAAAGTGGGAGATCTCAGTTTGATCCCTGGTTGGGAAGATCCCCTGGAGAATGGAAAGGCTATGCACTCTAGGACTCTGGCCTGCAGAATTCCACAGACTGTAGATCCCCTGGAGAAGGGAATGACTACCCACTCCAGCATTCTGGCCTGGAGAATCCATGGACTCTACAGCCCATGCGTTCACAAGAGTCAGACAGTCCTGAGCGACTTTCTTTCATTGCAGATTAGCTAAAATGCCATGGAAATTTTGTTTCAAAACTCAGACTTGGAATTTGAGTTCATCAATAGACTAGATTCATTTTCATGAGAATCTTGGTATTGTATGTCTCTTCCTTCTTCCTTAAACATTTCATTACATTTTTCACAAATATCTCTTAACAGGTTGTGATGAGATATTTCTCTTCCAGGACTGATTAAAAGATATTCATTTGGATTTATAACCAAATCTCTATGAGAAAAACAAGTCGGACTATGACTCCTACAGTCAATGCAGGAATATTAATACCACTGAATTGTATACCTTTCTATCAATGTCACCTTTCCAGTTACCTTGCTCAAAGTAAAACAGAAAGGTAAAAGCTAATAATCTGATCTGAAGCTACCAAGGGTTGAAACAGGCAGGTTATTGAAAGGTGCTGAGAGAACGTGTGGCTGTGTCATTGTTTTTAACTCTGAACAAGTTCAAAGTTGTTAGCGAGTTGTTAGTTGCTCTAAAATTAGTTCCTAAACTTTATAATAAAGATTTGATAGACAACAAGGTCTTAATGTATAGCACAGTGAACTATATTTAATATCCTGTGATAAACCATAAAGGAATCACTTTGCTGTGCAGCAGAAATTAACACAACAGTGTGAATCCACTATACTCCAGTAATTTTTTTTTTAAGAGTAAGATTTCTTGGTTTATTGCATCTACCTAAGGGAATGAGGATCTACTCTTCTCCATAATATAGATCATATTTACTTTATGGTCTTCCGGGCTAGCTCTACGCATTACATTGTTAAGGATGTCAAACATTTAACAACCTTGTCATGTTAATTATTGATTTTGCAAGCCTTACTTTTGGAAATAATGCTTTACTTGCTTTTGCCCTTTGAGGAGTTCTGTAGTATAGTCGCTAAAAAATTAAATGAAGAAAATCGATAATTACATCACAAATAAAGATGTGCATATTAAATTTTGATGTTTTTGAAACTATTGCTATATTAAAAATGAGCTGAACATTTAAACCATAAATTGTCTTAGGAATATACGTGTTCAACGATATCAACTGCATTTAACCAGTTAAAGCAATAATAATGAATACATGAACAAAGCTAGAATACTGGACAAGCTATCTTTAATGCAAAAGTAGAGAAGAATCATCTATGATATTCAATAGGAAATCTAAATAGTTAACCTCTAGGGGGAACGGAGAAGGCAATGGCACCCCACTCCAGTACTCCTGCCTGGAAAATCCCATGGATGGAGGAGCCTGGTGGGCTGCCGTCCATGGGGTCGCTAAGAGTCCAACACGACTGAAGCGACTTAGCAGCAGCAGCAGCAGCAGCAGCAGCACGGGAGGAAAGCACTTCTATGAAAACAGTACCATTCCCACATCTTTCCGTGCTTACATAGTAAGCTTATAACTAGAGGGTGAGCATGGGGTACTTTAGCCATGGAATAGTAAATGTTTAAGAGGTGGAAAGCTAAGAGGAAAAGTGAATGACCGAATCTCAGTGTGTATGAATGGTTAGTAGCTAGGTGCTACAGTCCTATAAATGACTGCTGGGGTTGCAGTTTCACCAATTTATTAAGAACCAGAGAAGGATGAATATTAGAGTTAGTCAAGATGGCGGGGGTGGGAATTAAAACACACTCCTGGGGAACTAAACAAATGCTATCACTGGACAACAGATGAACAGTGACAGATACAATTTACTATCTCCATACAAGTCAATGCACATTGGAAAAAATTAAACTGCTTGCAGACCCTGAGAGATTTTGAATTTGTGTTGGGTTGACAGAGAAATTCATCTGAGGTTTCTCCATTACATCTTAACAGAAAACCTGGAAGAACTTTTTGGCCAACCCAATATATCCTGAGAGGGGGAACAAAACCCTTAAATGTCCAACACGGAAAATTCAGTGAGATTGTCTGCTCAGTGCTGACTGTTGTCAAATGCTAAGCAAAATATGAGAAGCATTTTGAAACAAGTGAAAAATTATTCAAAAGATATAATGACATACCACGTACATATTCCTAAGGCTTATGACCACAACACACCAAAAATAATACATACATACGTATGATATTCATTTGGCCTTGTTTAGAGCAAACAAATGTCTCCAAATTTATTTTGGTGTCGTGAAATATAATTGAGGATACACAGCATTTCGCTATCCCTCTGTGTCATAAAATAAAATAGGAAAAGAAAATACACAGAACCACAGAGGTTTAGCATAAATAGGTCTGGAAGAGAGTATATAATCGTAACAGAAGGTAGTACGGGATAGCGGCTGTGAGCATAGGCTTTCGAATCAGACACACCAAAGTCCCAATCCCACCTTATCGATAAAAATGCTGTCCTTAGCTCGTGAGATTAACCCATTGTGTAGTCTACTAATTCCCAATAAGTGAAGGTTGGAAAAAAATGTAGGCTTCCTGTCATAGATAACCATATAGCTTTTCTAGATCTCAATAGGGCCAACTGAGGTTCTATATTCTTTAATAAATGTTTCTACTGAAACATAACAATATGCATTCTAAAAAGTATACAAATCCAAGCATACAGCTCAATGAATTTTCACAGCATGAAGAGATCTGTGTGGGAGTTTCCTGGTTGCCTAGTGGTTAGGACTCTGGGCTTTCAATGCCACGGCCAGAGTTCAATCCCTGGTCGGGGAACTGAGATCCCACGAGCTGTGTGGTGTGTCAAACAACCCCCACCCCCCGCAAAAATAAAAACCCCTGTGTAACCACTCCCCAAGTCAAATAGAACATTCCCCTTCCCATTCATTATCCTCCTCCTACTCAAAATTAATCACTATTTATTATCATAGATTAGGTTTGTGTTTTTGAACTTTATATAACTGTAATCAAAGAGTATGTAGTCTTTTGTGGCTGACAGCTTTCACTCAATATGGTGTTTATGAGTTTCCTCCACATTGCTGCCTGTGGTAACTGTTTGTTCGATTTCACAGCTGTGAAGCATTGAATTAACTGAATATACTTAGTGTATCCATTTTCCTGTTGATAAACATTTACTTGCTGGTTCTCATATGATGCTGCTGTGAAATTTCGTGTACATGATACTGGTGAATCTATGTATGTATTTATGTTGGTATGGAATTTCTGGGTCATAAGTTAAGCATATATTCAGCTTTAATCAAGATAGAGAGGCCATTTTCCAAAGTGGCTGTACCAATTTTCACTTCCATCAGCAGTATATAAGAATTCCTGCTGTTCCATTTCCTAGCCAACACTTTTAGTTTTTGTAAATTTTCGTATAATTCTGGTAGGTGTCATCATTTGCATTGCAGGTGGGTTCATTACCAATTAAGCTATCAGGGATATTACTGAGAAAAAGGAAACCAATCTAAGAAGAATACATACTGTTTGATTCCAACTCTGACACTCTAGAAAGGGCAAAACTATGTAGATGGTAAAAAGATCAGTGGTTGCCAGGTGTTAGGGTGGAGGGAGGGATGAATCGGCAGAGCAGAGAAGTGTTCAGGGCAGTGAAACTATTCTGCTTGAACTATAATGGTGGATCCATGTTGTTATGCATTTGTCAAAACCCATAAAACGTACTTCCCTATTGTAGTTTCCCTGGTATAGCTTCCCTGAATATAGCTTCCCTCGTGACTCAGATGGTAAAGAATCTGCCTGCAATGCACGAGACTCAAGTTCGATCCCTGAGTCAGGAAGATCCCCTGGAGAAGGGAATGGCCAGCCACTGCAGTATTCTTGCCTGGAAAACCCGATGGACAGAGGAGCCTGGCGGGCTACAGTCCATGGGGTCACAAAGAGTTGGACACGATTGAGTGACTGACACTAGGGGGTGTACGGCACCAAGAGTGAGGCTAACATAAATAATGGTCTTTGGGTGATCATGATGTGTTGATGTAGGTCCCTTATTTGTAATAAATATACCACCCTGGTGGAGGATGTGATAGTAGGCAAGGCTATGCATGTGTGGGGTTAGTGTGTTTATGGGAACTCCCCATCCTTTCTCCTCAATTTTGCTGTGAACCTAAAAGTGCTCTAAAAGACAGAGTCTATTTTAAAAAAGTAAAGTAAAAGCTAATGGCTCCTCATTGGGGGATATACTAAGGAAGTGACCCCTGTGGGCTTTATCATAAGACTATGGAGAGGCCAAGACCTGCAGAAATTTTTAGAAGCCTGCAAGCTTTTACTCATTCCCATCAACTTTTCAATTAAAATTATGCTTTCATTGTCTTCATTATCTAGGAATAGGAGGAAAATTAGGACTGTATTTCAGGGCCTCTCTTTCCTCCTGTGTCGGGTAGGGCTGGTCTTTATGTAAGTATTAATAGTCACCTACCTGGTAGAATAAGAGAGATGCTTCAAGGCTACATTTGACCCAAATCTCACCTGCTATTCTGTCATGGAATCACCTTCTTCCTCTCGTGGATTGAAATGTATCCTGCCTGCTTCTCATTTTTAACACGTCTAGTATGTAGCCCATCACCAAATGACACATGGAAGGTATTCAATAAGTGCTTGTTGAATAAATTAGTTATTGATTCTGGTTTTTTTAAATAGGAGAAACATCCCTGCCCCCACCCCCACCCCCCGTTTTTACTTCTCGAACTTGTCAAAGTCAAATTCTTAAAGCCCAACTATCTCACAACTTTCTTTGAAACTTGCTTCTTACAAGGGCAAATAACATGACTTTGAAACAAATAGATTCTGTCAAAAGGAGTTGATAGTCCAGTTGATTGTGAATTCACTGATGTTGCAGTTAGGAATGCTCATTCTCAAATAGGCTGAGTTCCATATTTGGGGTACAAAACACACATGAAATACAAATTATTTACTGCTTCTCCTGGTAGAAAGGTCAGATGGCACTCTAGGGTTTTTAGCTATAATGAAAAGTAAATTAGAAGCGATTTCTGTAAGTTCAGCTTTCTTTCTTATTCTTTCCCCTTCTGTTATACTCCTCTTAAGGCATTATTGCTTCTTCCTGTACCTTCCTGCGTCCATGCAAAGCGACAGTGGTACACATCTTCTGTCACTGCCTTGCCGCCGGCTCTGGCCCCAAATCACTATAATGCCGTCACAGACGGATACCTATTTCATTCCTAGCTTTCGGATTGGTGAGCCTTTGATTTTGTACTGATATATAACTAACCGCTTTGGAATTAAAATAGTTTCGGATTCTGCAAAGTACTCTAGGAAATGACAGGTAGAAAGAGTAACTGAGGAAAACCACAGGAAGACCGCACATTCGTGTGGAGACCAGCTGTGATGAGGCTGCGGCAGGCCTCTTTCGGCTGCTAGATGACTGCTTTCTCCTGTGCGTCTTCACATCGTCTTCCCTTTGCGTGTCTCTGTCTCTGAGCAAATTTCCCTCTTCAATAAGGACACTGATCATACTGGATTAGGGCCCACCCTAATGTGACCTCATCTTAACTAATTCCAATTATAATTACCCTATTTCCAAATAAGATCATGTTCTGAGGTCCTGAGGCTGAAGCCTTTAACACATGAATTTTGGGGGAGGGAGACCTAATTCAACCCCTAACAGCAACTTCTGAGTAATTTTCTTTAATGTTCTTGGGCATAGTCTCTCCCAGCTCTGCTTTCTCATTGTAGTATATAAAGGAAAGCTGAATTAACATGTTAGACTATTCTGACTATTATTAAAGAACTTTAAAATGCACACATACGTGAGTTTCTTCACTTGTGAGGATATCTAGCTGTCTACAAACGTGTGTATCTTAATTGACTTTGTCATTGTTGTTCTTTTCTACTCTTGAGAATATTTCGTGTGTTGGAGGAGGAGTACAGGAAGTATGACTATCAACTAGGTGTTACTTTAGTGAATTTTGAAGATCCAGTACTTGAGGATATGTCAAATAAATGAAAATACTTTTCAAGAGAAATTCAGGAGACTGTAAAAACGAAAATATGTTTATGAATTTGGGAATAGGTAAACTTCAGAGGAATATGAAGGAAGTTCCAGACACAGGACGAGATCAAGTCTCAGTCATGATTTTGTATTTCAACTAAAGTAAATCAAAACACAGTGGTTCCAATCATTTTGGCCACCTTCACTATAAGTTTGGATGCAGGTGAATTGTTCCAAATATTGACCTTTAAAAGGGTTAAAATAATTGCTTTTTTAAAGCTGAAAAAGAATTCCACTGACTGAAATCGAAAGGGTTTCATTGAATATCTGTTCTGTTTTCCATCAGATCGTCCAGACCAAAATAAGGAAACAGTTTGGTTTCTTGATTTGGGAGAATAAAGGTGAATTGATGCAATGGTCTTCTGAAGTATAAATTTTTAAAATCTTGCCCATCAGTGTAAGGGGTGCATTTATGTGTTTGGTATTGTGAGAATTGTCATATGTATGTTGAACTTGACTTTTAAATATCTGCAGTACTTTGTAAAATTGCACTTTTGTCTCAAATGTAAAGCAGTGTGCTACAGAGGAATGAGTTTTGGAACAAGAGAGAGAAAAATTTAGACTCTAGTTCCAGCTCTGCCCTGTGGCTTTGGGAAAGTCACACAGAGCTCTTGCTCTGCCTCAGAATACTAAAGGGTTCAATCAAATTCTAGGTGAAGTGAAGTGAAGTAAAAGTCGCTCAGTCATGTCCTACTCTTTGTGACCCCATAGACTGTACAGTCCATGGAATTCACCAGGCCAGAATACTGGAGTAGGTAGCCTTTCCCTTCTCCAGGGGATCTTCCCAACCCAGGGATCAAACCCAGGTCTCCTACATTGTGGCAGATTGAGCCACAAGGGAAGCCCAACAATACTGGAGTGGGTAGCCTAATGCTAGGTGAGGTCTCCTTCAAATCAGAGGGTCTATAATTTTGTCATACGTAATCACTGTTGCTCTAGTACAATATTTTCTCTCAAATGCAAAGTATATCAACAGAAAGCAGAAATTGTTGCTTTGCTGCATGCAGAGTGTGGAAATAGAGACGATCCACTTGCAGAATCTCTTCTATCAGCTTTTCAGTCTTATTATTCTCATATTGTACTTTGGAAAGTGGCTGCACATAAAATGTTGCATGCTTTTAAATATTTTGTCTTTATTTCAAAAGATGAAACTTTCTTTGTTATGTCAACATTACTACAATATAGCTGACGCCATGTAATTTTATTTTACATAAACCTTGACAAGAATTACCTTGGTGTTTTTGTCTTGGTTAAGAACCAGGTAAATTTATACTGGATCTATACCAACTGCTCTTTTTGTTTTAGAAGTTTACATGGGCCCTATATAATCGATTTTCCTACCTACCTAATTACCTTTGATGATACTATAAATCTTTTAAATAATTAAGTGGGCTGACTAATTTGAATACTGATAACAAAATTTTAACTTGATCCTGCAATTTTAATATTGCTGTTGTAATACTTGGAATGTAAATGCATTTACCTCACATTCTAAATGTTTCATTTTGTGACACTTATATTGAATGTGTTCAGTATGATGCAACATTTATAAATATAGCTCTTTAATGAAGATAGGGCCATACATTGATTAGTTTATGAACAGAGTTTAATTTTTGAGATGCAATATTTAAAACTAATATTAAATTTTTATATTTTAATTCGTGAGGAAATCCATTCTATTACTATAGATCTTACTTTATCTTAATCTGACAACTAGAATTAAACATTTTCATTTTGTTTTCTTTGTTATCCAATATGATAAGCAATGAGCTCTTTGAAATGGAATTTTGTTTTCATTTCTTAACGCTCTTATATTCTCTGTTTTGGAGGCACTCAAATATTTTGTCACATTTAAAAGTAATCCTTTAATTGGACAGGTTTAGTTTATTACAACATTTTCTGCATTCAAATTACTTGAAACTACATGAACTCAATCCATTTTTATGTAGTTTGTAAAGTAAATGAAATCTATGCAAGTTTCTCCATCAGAGCAGAAAATAATGACCAAAAAAATCATATTTCATATTTTGACACACATTCCTTGTCTTCCTTCCTCTCCCTTTTATAAAGCATTAATATAATGTGTGTAGTTTTTTTTCTTTTAGAAACATGTTGCCACTTCAAAAATTTTTTACCTAATTTCTAGTATGTCTAAGATCTTTAAGTTATAGGACCAAGGTTTAAGATGTTTTGAGAAAACAGAAGAGTCACAATCTGTGTTTTACCTGATTTTCTCATCAATAAAATGATGATAATTATCCTTTTCTTGTGTACCTCTCAGAGGTTTTGTGAGGTTACAGTGATATACACAAGGGCCTTGAACATATATAGATAAAATGCTGTGCAAGTATACAGGGTGATCTTGTCATTACTGTCATTGATATTACTGTTCAGTTATTAAGACACCTGATATGGGAAAGGAGAGTAATGTTACTAATTGTGTCTAGTTTTACTCCTGTGTTATAGTGAAATATTTCAACATATTATAATATCTAAAGATTCTGAGCTTCCTATATAATATCATAGTACTTATAAGAAGTGTGAAGTAAACTAAAAGAGGGTAAATCATAATAAGGATAGGCTTAGAGGAAAACCAAGCCAAGACTTTGGTGGAGAAAAAGGAGAAATTAATTAAGAACAAAATGGGAAAACAATTCAATTATGAGGTTGGTCCTTTCAGAAGAAGCAGACGATTCACTGCAGTATCCACAGGCAGATGGTTCTGAGGAAGTCCAACTAAGGAAGGGGTCACAGCAACAAGCATCTAGGCCATAAGTTGTATCTTAAGAAGTCTTCTCTTTACCACGCTTTAACAGAGATTCAAGGATTGCCTCCTCCAGGAAGCCTTCCCTGATCATCATCCAGAGTGTGTTTGAGCCATTCCTCTGTGCTTCTATACCTTGTGCTGACATATAACATATATTAGAACTATTCAGCCATTCATTCAACAGATACTTATTAAGCACCAGCTGTATGCCAGGCATTGTATTAAGAACGGAGGATTCAATAGTGAACAAAACAAAATCCCAACAGTCATAGTGCTGATATTCTAATGAGGGAAAAGAACTTCCCAAGTGGCGCTACTGGTAACGAATCCACCTACCACTGCATGTGATGTAAGAGATGTGGGTTTGATCCCTGGGTTGCGAAGATCCCCTGGAGGAGGGCATGGCAACTCACTCTAGTATTCTTGCCTGGGAAATCCCAAGGACAGAGGAGCCTGGGGAGCTATGGTCCATAGTGTCACAAAGAGTTGGACACAGCTAAAGTGACTTCGCAATAAAAATAAACAAGTAAATACAAAGTACGTCATGGTTATTAGCAAGAATAACATAGGATAATGGAACGGTGTGGGGGAAAATGTTATTTTTTTTTTTGAAAAGACAAAGGAGTAACTTTATTCTTTTTTCCTTTTTAAAAATTGAAGTATAGTTAATTTACAATGTTATGTTAGATTCACGTGTACAGCAAAGTGATTCAGTTATATGTACATAAATATTCTTTTTCAGATACTTTTTAATTATAGGTTATTACAAGATGCTGAGTATAATTTCCTTTGCTATATAGTAGGTCCTTGCTGTTTATTTTATATATAATAGAAAGTGAAAGTGAAGTCACTCAATCGTGTCCGACTCTTTGCGACCCCATGGATTGTAGCCTGCCAGGCTTCTCCGTCCATGGGATTTTCCAGGCAAGAGTACTGGAGTGGGTTGCCATTTCCTTCTCCAGGGGATCTTCCCCACCCAGGGATCAAGACCGGGTCTCCCACATTGTAGGCAGATGCTTTTACCGTCTGAGCCACCCAGGAAGTCGCAAGCATGGAGAGTAGGTGCTGAACGGAAGGATTATAGATGGAGGTGAAAAGATCCACAAATGAAGTTGGTGTAGGGTTTGCCGAGTCTAAGGTGTCTGCGGGCAGGTAGCAAGAAAGGGGTGAATTGATCTGAGAAGGAAAGTTGGAAGCACCCAGGTTTTTATGCGAGATTCTTCCACTTCACGGCCACGCAGGGTCACAGCAAACTCAATTCCGCCAGGTTCCTACAGACCACACCCTTGAGCGCGGAAGCCTCGGAGGAGTCCTCCCTACCGCAAAAGCCTCTGGGTAGAGGAGGGTCGGAAATACAGGAGAGCAGCAGAGCTTGGTCGCAGCACTTACGACCCTTTTGGGTACATGCGGGGACGGGCTTTCCTGAGTGTGTATATACTAATCCCAAACTCCTAATTTGTCTCCCTCCCCTTCTTCTCCCCCAACCCCTCCACTATCAGCATTTGGTAACCGTAAGTGTGTTTTCTATGTCAGTGAATCTGTTTCTGTTTTGTAAATAAGTTCATTTACACTATAAAATGCTACTTTTATATATTGTACTTTTATGTAATCTTTTTAAAGTTCAATTTATGGTCGTTAAAAAATCTTCTAACGCATTAATTTTATGTTTGCATACACATTCCCTCACACGGGTGTATGTAGCATACCTAGGTAACTATTCTCTTATTGTTGGGCATTTGGCTTTTCTCTATCATAAACAATATTGAGAAGAACATTAAAAGTTATATTTTGGAGCACACTCTTTATTATTTCCATAGGATAAGTCTCTAGAAGTGGCAGGGTTATTACGTGGTTGTTGTCACACCATTAAGTCTGAGTCATCTCCAATTCTTTGGACACTGGCAGTGGTGTTGATAGCCGTTCTCTGTATGAGTTAGTGCCAAAGCTTGGCTACTCCCCTCCCCCACCCCGATCTTGGACCCACCTATTCCCCTTTATCTACCCCCCGACCCTCCCCCCCCCCCCCCCCCCCCCCCCCCCCCCCCCGCCAATGGATCCACAAATAGAAGGATCAGCAAACTCAATGGTGGAAGCCACAAAGGTTATGACGTTATGATACCACCAGATGATAGTCCCTAAAACTTATGGAGACTTTGTAGAACAATAAAGGTAATTTTGTTTCAGATCCTAAAATTTCCACTGCAGGCATGGATGTGTCAACTTTCAAGCTGACTGTAAAAGTCTCCAGCTCCATCTTTAGCTTCCTGCAGAACAAAATGAGATTTTGAAACTGCTCCTTGACCTTCACCTTCCAGAATGTGACTTCCCTTTCACTTCATTTTTACCAGACCTCAACCTTCCTTAGCCCTAGTCTCCTGGCTGACTTCCTAGCTCTGGTTCATAAGCACTACCTTAACTAGGATATTTTTTTTAAATCTATAGTTAAGGCAATGGCACCCCACTCCAGTACTCTTGCCTGGAAAATCCCATGGATGGAGGAGCCTGATAGGCTGCAGTCCATGGGGTCGCTAAGAGTTGGACATGACTGAGCGACTTCCCTTTCACTTTTCATTTTCATGCATTGGAGAAGGAAATGGCAACCCACTCCAGTGTTCTTGCCTGGAGAATCCCAGGGACGGAAGAGCCTGGTGGGCTGCCGTCTATGGAGTCGCACAGAGTCGAACACGACTGAAGCGACTTAGCAGCAGCAGCAGCAACAAGTGATTAATCGAGGTACTTTCCAAGTATCAATGAATAGGATAGTACAGCATTCCTCTTTTTTCTCTTTACTCACTACCACCTCCTCCTTATTGATCAAAATGTGCAGAATTGCTGATTCAGAACATTTCAATACACTGGTATGTGTTTGCTCCCAAAGCTCCAAGAAATGACTGGGAAATGGTGTACAGATTAAAGAATATAATAATTAGTTTAGCTATTTATTGGTGGTTTTTTAAAGAACAAACAACATAATATTTAAGGAGGTCAAGCTAATGATTAAAATGGTTTGAGGTCAAAGTTTGTGCTTCATTTGTCCCTGACTGCTTTCTTTTGAATCACAAATGATTACAAATTACCTTTAAATAAACTATTCTATGTTTCAAACAGAGTTTGAGGAACTGTAACTTAGACTTTTGGGGAACTAGCAGTAACTAGCAGTCTAGTTAGTTTGCATACCAGTCAACTGACATGAAGGAAAATGACTGGTCATGTGAAAATATGGAATTATTAATTGGATTTTAAACATAGAGACCTTGGGAGTTCCCTGTTGGTCCAGTGGTTAGGACTTCACACTTTCACTGCTGAGAGCCTGAATTCAATCCCTAGACAGGGAAGTGAGATTCTCAAGCTGTGCAGTGCGACCAAAAAAAAAAAAAATATATATATATATATATACATATATATATATATATATATATATATATATATATAGACTACATTGCACAGACTAGTTCATTTTCATCAACTCCACCTTAAGAACTAGAGTTTATGAAGTTACACCAAAAATGCAAGATCTTCCAGGCACAGGAGCTTCAGAACTCTGGAAGATATATGTCTACCTTAGAAAAACAGTCACTTTTTAAAATATAAATTTCAGTAGGAGATGCTACCATTTTCTTTTTCTGCTTTGAATTAAATACACAAAGCTACCCATTTCAACTGGTCTTCTCAAGATGATAATAGGCAAATGGGAAGCCCCACAGCCACTCATGCATGTGGCTTTCCTCCTGTTTGTGTATCTTCTCCCATCATTACTGCTTTCATCACATGATATGCTTCAAATGAGACCATGCTGTGCACCACAAGTTCACATTTTCACTTTCAACCTCCCAGACTGAGAACAAAAGTGACTAGCTCATGAGTTCTCTTGTGTGCATCTTTCATTATTTTCCTACTTTCATGGATCTACAAAGGAAATAAACAACTTTAGTAAGGATTTGAGATTTACCTTACCTGGAGAACAATATACTACACAGCATGAGCAAACCCAGTAGGTATAACAGATCTTTCTAGAGATGATAAGTGGTGTTTTCCCACCTATAAATCATAGGTCACACTATTCAATCTCCTCTGTTCCTAGAATGATGGATTTCACAGGGTGTTGTCCATCATATAATCTATCTACCATTATTTCTTTCACTTTTACCTGAAAATGGAGCTGGCAAGACCATCTAAATTTGGTATTGAGAAAAGTGGACATGGAAAATACACTGAGAAAATCACGTTGCTGCCTTCACATTAGCTGGGAAGCATTTTAGAATCGCCTTAAGTGATTGTTTCATATTCACGCCAATCTTGATCAGATGTGACAGATTTCCACTGAAGCCAAGACAGATCAAACTGGGGTTGACCAAAGATCAAGAGACAAGAAGGATTCATGAGGAGATAACAGAGATCCAAACAGCAAGCCAAAGAAGGTAGTGCAGAGAGATGGACAGGTGATGTCAGGAAGAACCAGTGGGTGATAATAGATAAGAGCCCGGAAAGCATGGGAAGTATGACATTAGGAATGTATGAATTAGGAATTATATTCTGCTATTAGTACTAGAAACTTAAAAAATATTGGTTTTCATGAGCTTTATTCCTTTTATGCAATTAAAAATCTGGAGGTTTTTATAGCAGGACTTGTATGGCGGCTTCCAATGATATTAGAGAACCAGTCTCCATTATTCTCTTCATTTGTCATCCCTAGGATGTGTGACACTTATTGTCATGGTTAGATAATGGCTGCTGCAACTCCATCCATTATATCTGCTTTAATATAGAAATAAAAGACTAAAGTAGGGGAGGACATATCAAACTCTTTAAAGGAGACTTCCAAGAAGTTCTGACTACTTCTGCTTTATATGTCTGCTTATAGCAACCCCATCTTTAAAGAATACCATGGTACATTTTTATCTTGACACATTCACATCCTTGAGTGTATAGAAATTCCGTTTGTAGGTATGAAGGAAATAATAGACACTGAGAAGCAATGAGCAATGTCCACAACAGTCTAAGGAAATGTTCAGTGGGTGACCTTGCCTTCAGTGACTCATTTCAACACATGACTTTGTGGTTACCACAGAGGGGATGAGATAGGATAGAGATGGCATTGCTACTGGGGAAGAGAAAATAAGAACCCCGCCACAGACACAGGTTCAAAGAAGAAGATACTTCTCCATGAAAAAAGCTAGAGGAGTGTTTTCTCATCTTGGCTGCAAATTAGAATTATTAGACACATTGGAGCTTTTAATAAGTATGATCATCCAAGCCTAAGCCAAATGAGGTAAGAATGGGGCTAAGTACTTTTTCATATCTTCTCCAGTAATTCTAGTGTTCAACCAGAGTTGAGAATCATGTTCTTAGAAGGATATAGCTGGAACTCAAACCCAGGAGTACTGAATGCTAGACAAAGATGAAACACACTGAGTTAATTCATCTCATACAAAAATTCATGGAACTATACAGCAAAACAAACTTGATTCTTAATTTTGAGAACCTGAGCCTTAGTCTACTTAGCTTTACCCTTTAATGTCTGAGGTGAAGTGTAAAGGCGTTAGTCACTCGGTCGTATCCAACTCTTTGCAACCCCATGAACTGTAGCCTCCAGGCTTCTTTGCTTCATGGAATTCTCTAGGCAAGAATACTGGAGTAGGTTGCCATTTCCTTCTCCAGGGGATCTTCCCTACCCAAAGGATCGAACCCGGTCCGCTTGCATTGCACGCAGATTCTTTACTGTCTGAGCCACTAGGGAAGCCTACTATTTATGCCTTATGTAGCATATATAAGCTAAACTGACTAATTGTTATATTGTTTAATCTGTACACCATTTCCCAGTCATTTTTTTGGAGCTTTGGAGGCAAACAAATACTCACTGTCTTGAGATGTTCTGAATCAACAATTCTGCACAACTTTGAGATGAGGCTAATATAATTAGGGGTTATACATCCCAGCAGTGAAGTTTAGAGGACTCACAGCCAGGGAGCCAATCACACAATCTGAAAAAAAATCAACCTCCCAGAATCTTTGGAATATATGCTACATAAGGGATAAACAACTTGGCTTATTAGTATATCTCAGTGACTGGAACAGAGCCTGACATAGAGCCAGTAGGCAGCAAGTATTTTTTGAATTAATAAACTAGTGTTTAGGGAGATGATTCTACATATTCAGAATGGTGATTTAACTTTTTTGTTTGTATCAGTTCAGTTCAGTTCAGTTCAGTCACTCAGTCGTGTCTGACTCTACGACTCCACGGACTGCAGCACACCAGGCCTCCCTCTTCATCACCAACTCCCGGAGCTTAATGAAACTCATGTCCATCAAGTTGGTGATGCCATGTAACCATCTCATCCTCTGTCATCCCCTCCTCCTCCTGCCTTTAATCTTTCCCAGCATCAGGGTCTTTTCCAATGAGTCACTTCTTCACATCAGGTGGCCAAAGTATTGGAGTTTCAGCTTCAGCATCAGTCCCTCCAATGACTATTCTGGAATAATTTCCTTTAGGATTGACTGGTTTGATCTCCTTGCAGTCCAAGGGACTCTCAAGAGTCTTCTCCACCACCACAGTTCAAAAGCATCAATTCTTTGGAGCTCAGCTTTCGTTATGGTCCAAATCTCACATCCATACATGACTACTGGAAAAACCAAAGCTTTGACTAGATGGATCTTTGTCAGCAAAGTAATGTCTCTGCTTTTTAATATGCTGTCTAGGTTTGTCATAACTTCTCTTCCAAGGAGCAAGCGTTTTTTAATTTCATGGCTGCAGTCACCATCTGCAGTGATTTTGGAGCCCAAGAAAATAAAGTCTGTCACTGTTTCCATTGCTTCCCCATCTATTTGCCATGAAGTGATGCCATGGGACCAGATGCCATGATCTTAGTTTTTGAATGTTGAGTTTTAAGCCAGGTTTTTCACTTCCCTCTTTCACTTTCATCAAGAGGCCCCTCAGTTCCTCTTCGCTTTCTGCCATAAGGGTGGTGTCATCTGCATATCTGAAGTTATTGATATTTTTTTGTATGCTGCTGTTGCTGCTACTAAGTCGCTTCAGTCGTGTCTGACTCTGTGCGACCCCATAGACAGCAGCCTACCAGGCTTCCCTGTCCTTGGGATTCTCCAGGCAAGAACACTAGAAGAGTATAAATATGATGAAAGAAAGTAAAAGTGTTAGTCACTCAGTTGTGTCTGATTCTTTGTGACCCCATGGACGGTAGCCCACCAGGCTCCTCTGTCCATGGGATTCTCCAGGCAAGAATACTAGAGTGGGTAGCCATTCCCTTCTGCAAGGGATCTTCTCATCCCAGGGATGAAACCCAAGTCTCCTGCATTGCAGGCAGATTCTTAACTTTCTGAGCCACTAGGGATGGAGTGAAAGTGAAAGTTGCTCAGTCGTGTCCAACTCTTTGTGATTCCATGGATTATACAGTCCATGGAATTCTCTAGGCCAGAATACTGAAGTGGGTATCCTTTCCCTTCTCCAGGGGAATCTTTCCAACCCAGGGATCAAATCCAGGTCTCCTGCATTGCAGGTGGGTTCTTTACTAGCTGAACCACAAGGGAAGCCCAAGAATACTGGAGTGGGTAGCCTATCCCTTCTCTAGCGGATCTTCCTGACCCAGGAATCAAACCAGGGTCTCCTGCATTGCAGGTGAATTCTTTACCAACTTAGCTATCCAGGAAGCCCCCACCACTAGGGAAAATTTACCTCATATAATGAGAAAGAAAGAGAGAAATAATAGGAGCAAGTCAAGATTTAACATATAGAGTTATAGAAATCAGACAAGTGGGTGCCTGCTGCTAGCGGACGGATTGAGCATAAGGAAATTTGGGACATTAATGTCTCATGTCTTAATTGTGGCTGTGGGTTCATTTTTGACACTCACCAAACTATAAACTTAAAATGGGCACATTTTATTGTATGTAAAGCTTATCTTGGGGCTTCCCTGGTAGCTCAGTGGTAAAGAATCCACCTGCTAATGCAGGTGATGCAGGTTTGATCCCTAGGTCAGGAAGATTCCCCTGGAGAAGGAAATGGCAAAAAGCTCTAGTATTCTTGCCTCGGAAATCCCACGGACAGAGGAGCCTGGTGGGCTACAGTCCAGGGGGTCACAAAGAGTTGGATAAGACTGAATGACTAAACAAAGCATGCTCTGTATTAGTCCTCAAATGCTGCATAACAAATTACCCCAAATCGAGCAGCTTAAAACAACACTCATTTATTAGTTCACAGTTTTGTAGGTCATAAATCTGGACACTACACTGAGTAAGTTCTCTGCACAGATTCTCCTCAAGCTAAAATCAAGGTGTCAACTGCTCTGTGTTCTCATCTGGGTTAGGATCCTCTTCCAGGTTCACACGGTTGGAGCATCATTGGGTTCCTTGTGACCGTATGGCCAAAGTCCCAGTTTCCTTGCCTGCTGTAAATCAGAGGATACTCTAGAGCTCATGTCGTTTACTGCATGGAATCCTCCATCTTTAAATCCAGCGATGGATGAATGTCTCTTGCATGGATCCCTATCATGCTTCAAATCACTTTTTTGAGGAAGAGTCCAGTTCCTTTGAAAGGTCCCTGTAATTATTCACTTACATCCACAAAATCTCTTTTGCTATAAATTATGACAATCACAGGATTGATGTCTCACACATTCACAGGTTCTGTTCCACACACAGACTTAAGAGAGAAGATTGAAAGAGTCATTGGGATCATCTCAGAATTCTGCCTACCACATATACCAATAATATTTATTACAAAAGTACATTAACACATAGGAAATTAGGGAGACTTGAATGTTGACATCTAACCACTCACTCCCATGGCTGCCTCTTGGAGCTGATCATCATCCAGAATTGCTCCACTTTTGAACTCTTACTCAACTTCTGAGATATAAAATGCAGATAGATATAATACTTGTCAATAGAAATGGAGCAACAACACAGTCGGCAGAGCCAGGTAAGAGAAAGGCTGAGCTACTCCTTGAAGCGTTAATTTTACTATCATTACAGTTGACACCTTTGCTTCTTTTTCATGCTACTGGGATCACATTCCACTTGTCAGAAGAGTGTGCATGGGAGGTGGGATTACCAGCACTCCTTAACTGCTTCTTGTCCCTGACACCAGTAACTTCAGCAGTGAATTCCTTTCAGTTGTCAAGAAACTCTCTTCATGTGGATTTATGCAGGGGCTTCCCTGGTAGCTCAGCTGGTAAAGAATTCGCCGGCAAAGCAGGAGACATGGGTTCAACCCCTAGGTTGGGAAGATCCCTCTGGAGGAGGGCATGACAACCCACTCCAGTATTCTTGCCTGGAGAATCTCCATGGACAGAGGAGCCTGGTGGGCTCCAGTTCATGGGGTCACAAAGAGTTGGACATGACTGAGCAACTAAGCACAGCACAGCACAGCTAATGCAGGTCCCACTTATTTGAGCAGGTAAAAATAAACAGTATATAATATTTATTGCATATCTTCACAGATTTGAAAAATCAACATTTGGGAAAATTTTCTATCACTGTGCTTATCACTCAGCTACTTTTAACTTATGCTTACGAAACCTTATATAAAAGAACATACTATATTATTTCATACATGTTATCAGGGAAGTTATCAGGATGCAGGAGATCTGGATCACACAGTGTGTGGCATAAGCCCTCTTGGAGAAGCTCACCATTAACCCCACCAGAGAGCCAGCGGAAGACGACCCACAAACTTCAGAACAATTATACCAAATAAATTCTCACATGTTAAGAAATTTTTGGACCCACAACAGAGCAAGACCGTTTCCCCCACAGTCAGTCTCTCCCATCAGCAAGCTTCCATAAGCCCTTCATCTTTATTAATCAGAGGGCAGACAGAATGAAAACCACAATCAGAGAAAACTAACCAAACTGATCACATGGATCACAGCTTGTCTAACTCAGTGAAACTATGAGCCATGCTGTCTAGGGCCACCCAAGATGGACGGGTCATGGTGGACAGTTCTGACAAAACATGGTCCACTGGAGAAGGGAATACAAATCACTTCAGTATTCTTGCCTTGAGAATCCCATTAATAGTATGAAAAAGCAAAAAGATATAACACTGAAAGATGAACCCCCCAGGTGTGTAGGTGCTCAATATGCTACTGGAGACAAGGGGAGAAATAACTCCAGAAACAATGAGGAGATAGAGCCAAAGCAAAAACAACAGCCAGTTGTGGATGTGACTGGGGATGGAAGTAAAGTCCAATGCTGTACAGAAAAATATTGCATAGGAACCTGGAATGTTAGGTCCACGAATCAAGGTAAATTTGAAGTGGTTAAACGGGAGAGGTCAAGAGTGAACAATGGCATTTTAGGAATCAGTAAACTAAAATGGACTGGAATGGGTGAATTTAAGTTAGATGACCATTATATTTATTAATGTGGGTAAAATCCCTTAGAAGAAATGGAGTAGCTCTCACAGTCAACAAAAGAGTCTGAAATGCAGTACATGGGTGTAATCTCAAAAATGACAAAATGATCTCTATTCATTTCCAAGGCAAACTATTCACTATCACAGTAATCCAAGTCGATGCCACAACCACTAATGCTGAAGAAGCTGAAGCTGAATGGTTCTATGATGACCTACAAGACTTTCTAGAACTAACACCAAAAAAAAAAAGAAAAAAGATGTCCTTTTCATCAAAGGGGAATGGAATGCAAAAGTAAGAAGTCAAGAGATACCTGAAGTAACAGGCAAGTTTGGCCTTGGAGTACAAAATGAAGCAGGGCAAAGGCTAACAGAGTTTTCCCAAGAGAACATACTAGTCATAACAAATACTCTCTTCCAAAAACACAAGAGATGACTACATATGGACATCACCAGATGTTCAACATTGAAATCAGATTGAACCAGATGTTCAACATTGAAATCAGATTGATTATATTCTTTGCAGCCAAAGATGGACAAGCTCTATACACTCAGCAAAAATAAGACCAGGAGCTGACTGTGGCTCATATCATAAAATCCTTATTGCCAAATTCAGACTGAAATTGAAGAAAGTAGGGAAAACCACTAGACCATTCAGGTATGACCTAAATCAAATCCCTTATGATTATACAGTGGAAGTGAGAAATAGATTCAAGGGCCTAGATCTGATAGACAGTGCCTGAAGAACTGTGGACAGAGGTTCATGACATTGTACGGGAGGCAGTGATCGAGACCATCCTCAAGAAGAAGAAATGCAAAAGGGCAAAATGGTTGTCTGAGGGGGTCTTACAAACAGCTGAGAAAAGAAGAGCAGCTAAAGGCAAAGGAAAGAAGGAAAGATATACCCATCTGAATGTAGAGTTCCAAAGAATAGCAAGGAGAGATAAGAAGGCCTCCCTCAGTGATCAGTGAAAAGATAGAGGAAAACAGTAGAATGGGAAAGACTAGAGATGTCTTCAAGAAAATTAGAGATACCAAGGGAACATTTCATGCAAAGATAGGCACAATAAAGGACAGAATTGGTATGGACCTATCAGAAGCAGAAGATATTAAGCAGAGGTGGCAAGAAAACACAGAAGAACTATATAAAAAAGATCTCAAGGACCTGGAACACCATGATGGTGTGATCACTCACCTAGAGCCAGATATCCTGGAATGCGAAGTCAAGGGGGCCTTATGAAGCATCACTATGAAAACTAGTGGAGGTGATGGAATTCCAGATGCACTATTTCAAGTCGTAAAAGATGATGCTGTTAAAGTGCTGTACCAAATATGCCAGCTAATCTGGAAAACTCAGCAGTGGTCCCAGGACTGGAAAAGGTCAGTTTTCATTCCAATCCCAAAGAAAGGCAATGCCAAAGGCAATGTCTATCACACTACTGCACAATTGCACTCATCTCACACTAGCAAAACAATGCTCAAAATTCTCCAAGCCAGGCTTCAACAGTACATGAACTGTGAACTTAGAAAAGGCAGAGGAACTAGGGGTCAAATTGCCAACATCTGTTGGATCATTAGAAAAGCAAGAGAGTTCCAGAAAAACATCTACTTCAGCTTTATTGACACATTAAGCCTTCGACTGGGTGGATCACAACAAACTGTGGAAAATTCTGAAAGAGATGGGAATACCAGACCACCTGACCTGCCCCTGAGAAATCTGTATGCAGGTCAAGAAGCAACAGTTAGAACCAGACATGGATCAACAGACTGGTTCAAAATTGGGAAAGGAGTTCGTCAAGGCTGTATATTGTCACCCTGCTTATTTAACTTATATGCAGAGTATGTCATGCGGAATACCAGGTGGGGTGAAGCTCAAGCTGGAATCATAACTGCCGGGAGAAATATCAATAACCTCAGATATGCAGATGACACCACCCATATGACAGAAAGTGAAGAATTAAAGAGCCCCTTGATGAAAGTGAGAGAGGAGAGTGAAAAAGTTGGCTTAAAACTCAACATTCAGAAAACTAAGATCATGGCATCTGGTCCCATCAATTCATGGCAAATAGAAGGGGAAACAATGGAAACAGTAAGAGATTTTATTTTGGGGTCTCCAAAATCATAGGAGATGGTGACTGTAGCCATGAAATTGAAAAACACTTGCTCCTTGAAAGAAAAGGTGTGACCAACCTAGACAGCATATTAAAAAGCAGAGAGATTACTTTGCTGACAAAGGTCTGTCTAGTCAAGGCTATGGTTTTTCCAGTAGTCATGTATGGATGTGAGAGTTGGACCCTAAAGAAACCTGAGCTCCAAAGAACTGATGCTTTTGAACTGCGGTATTGGAGAAGACTCTTCAGAGTCCCTTGGACAGCAAGGAGATCAAACCAGTCTAATTGTAAAGGAAATCAGTCCTGAATATTCATTGGAAGGACTGATGCTGAAGCTGAAGCACTAATACTTTGGCCACCTAATGTGAAGAACTGACTCATTGGAAAAGACCCTGATCCTGGGAAAGATTGAAGGCAGGTGGAGAGGGGATGACGGAGGATGAGATGGTTGAATGGCATCACCAACTCAATGGACATGAGTTTGAGCAAGCTCCAGGAGTTGAAAATGGACAGGGAAGCCTTGTGTGCTGCAGTCCATGGGATCGCAGAGTTGGCCACAGCTGAGCGACTGAACTCAAGCTGGATCAGGGAGCATGTGTTATGGATCTCTGTTCACACTGGGTGTCCATTTTAGGAAAATGATTCAGTTTTATATTTATATCCATGAAAGATTAATTGCTTTTCAGTATTTTTACTGGAAAGAGTGACAAGACACAAGTACACTTGAATTTTCAAAACTGAAAACCTCCAAAATCATCACTAAGTGTATTTAAATCTTTAGGAATAGTTTTCCTCAAAATACATGATGATGAGCTGATTCCAAATATTTTAGGTTAAATTACTTTAGTATTTTTATTTAGTAAATTACATGGCCACTTGTAGATGCTATCATAATTTAATAAATAAATCTTGGTGAGTGATTTATGCTTCTTATCTTTTATTAAATATAATTAGACTGCATCCAAATATGAATATGATGTTAAGACTTGGGCTAAGTGACATGCTTTTCTCACTAGCATATTATTCAAATGATACAGGGCTTAGTGCTTTTCAGGTCAGAATGATAGTTAATAACTTTGTACAAGTTAATTTGAACCTGGATCCTTAATTTTCATTCATTTAATTACAAAGCAGCATTATAAAATCCCTACCAAAATAGTTCACATAGCAGTCTGCAATGAGGAAGCTTTTATGTGAAAGCACATTGTATAACATTGGTCAAACCTGGAAATGGTAGGATTTTGCTGAGCAAGTCATGGCATTGTCAGAGGGCGCTAGCATATATAGAAATGCAGATCAGAAAATGAAATGGAGGCTATAAAGAAACCAATAAAGATGGTGTATTAAAAAAGTTGAATGTGGCTTATTAGAATACATGTTTAATAGTTCAGTGTCAGTGAAGACCTGAGGAAATGACCTTTCATTTCAGCATAAATGAAATGTAATTATAATTTATTTCAACTGTGGTCTTTTACAATAGTATAGGATCATTTAGACTTGCCCATGAAAATAGTTTCACCGATAGGCTGGTGCTAATGATAAATACCAATGTATTGCCTAGTAGAGAACTTACAGAAATGAAGAGAAGAGTCTGAAGAAGTGCTGTGTCTTTCAGGAGAATAAAATAATGAGGAACCTATTTCAGTGAAAACAATTCAGCTTTTTATGATGATATTTGTATCTACTGCAAAACTCAGGCTTTATAACAGAAATAGCATGCAGTCAAATTTTCTTTTAAAAGACAAAAAGAATCTTACAAACAACTTGTTTGTTCAATTAAAATAATGATATTATTTCATTTTCACAAAGAATTAATCTATTGAGATGTTATAATCAGATACTTTGAATGAAACAGGCTTCCTCCCTACATAACTGAATACATAATAGGTCACACATGTTAGTCATCAGCACTGATGGAAAGAGAAATGGCTGGGGTCCCAAATCATACTCAGTGAATAAGTCAGACAGAGAAAGACAAATACGATATGGTATCACTTATGAGTAGAATCTAAAAAGTACAACTAGTGAATATAATTAAAAAAGTAGATATAGATATAGAGAACAAACTAGTAGGTACCAGTGAGGAGAAGGGAAAGGGGCAATATAGGTGTGGGAAGCGGGAGGTACAAACTATTGGGTGTAAGATAGGTTCAATGATGTATTGTACAACATGAGGGGATATAGCCAATATTTTGTAATAACTGTATAAATGGAAAGTAACTTTTAAAACGTATAATTTTTTTATGTTAAAATTTAAAAAAAATCTTCTAACTCCATCATGCTGCCTACTCCTCCATGAGATGCCTGAGGAGTACATATAGCATATAGGAGACATTGGAAAAACACACACTTCATTCTATCTAGAGCTATGGCCTCAAATCTTTATATGGCCCCAGATTAAACTGGGCTGGACCATATGTGAATGAAGATGACTCTTTATGTACCTGACCTTCATCCTAGCCTAGGGCCCAGAAGAGTATTAAGAAGAGTGATTGGTTGACTGCTCCCTTTTCACCATCCTCAGGTCTTAAACTCTGATAGTCAGAAGACTGATAAAGAAAAAATCTTCTGAAACTGTCTTCTGTGCTCTGGACGCTAATCCTATGCTCACTTGGCTTTACAGGAAAATAAATGGCAGCGTCCTGAGATGGAGATGGCTTGTCTTACCACAATTTTCACATGTGAGCACATCTGAGGCTTGAAATGGCACTTCATTGTTTCCAGCACCCAAAACTCAGGTATGTGTCCTTTACCCTTCTTAGAGTTGTTTCTTCTAGAAGATGGAATTGTTGAGGGGAATATTCAACCTTTCCCAACGGTTAGAGTGTGCCACTAATAATAATTAGGAATAAAAGTGAAGAATAATTAGACACATCTTGTTGTAGTTACTCTTCTTAATTCAGGGACATAAATCCTATCTAACTCTTCACTGACTTGGAACATATAAAGTAGCAGGAATTGACAATTTCAAGTTCTATCTTCATTTTCATCACCTAGTTGTTTCTATAAAATCATTAATTAATTTTTTGGATATAGAAAAATATACCACAAAATGATACATATTTGGAAAACATGTCAATTTGTTAATTGTCTTGTCTAGCTTTTGAAGATCTAGTTCTGCAGCCAATTTAGTATTCAAAATAAACACATTATATAACTGCTTATAAAGAAGAAAGACTATGGGACTTCCCTGGTGGCTCAGACGGTAAAGCGTCTGTCTACAATGCGGGAGACCCGAGTTCGATCCCTGGGTCAGGAAGATCCGCTGGAGAAGGAAACGGCAATCCACTCCAGTACTATTGCCTGGAAAATCACATGGACAGAGGAGCCTGGTAGGCTACAGTCCATGGGGTCGCAAAGAGTCGGACACGACTGAGCGACGTTCCTGTTCCTATGATAAATATTGTAAGCGATGTAGAGAGGATATGAAATACATGTTCGAAAGAGGAGCTACTATTCTAAGAGAGAAGGAATTGCTACATGGAAAAGGTAGGATTTAAAGAGAGACTTGAAATATATGTAATCTCTCAACAGTTGAATTTCACAAATATAGTCTAATCCAGTATCAATATGTGACTTGAGGAGCAACAATATCAGCATCACTTGAGAAATTGTTAGAAATACAAATTATCAAACCCTACCCCAGATGTGATGAATTGTGAACTCTAGTGATAAGACCATGAAATCTGTAATTTATCAACTCTCCATGTGACTCTGATGCCTGCTAGAGTTTGAAGACGACTGAATTAATCGATCAATAAGCTTAAATCTATCGATTGGCTTAAGGTGCTAAATAGACACTTGAGGAATAGAAGTAGTTGTAAGGTATAGTTCTTATTATAAAACATTCCAATAGAATTAGAATAGTCATTGTAGTAGGCAACTATTAATATAAAAGAAACCTAACAACACAAAGTCATTGATAGGGCCCAAAGGATTCACAGGGACAGGCAGAGGTAACAGAGACATGGCCACAGGGGAACTGTAGTAATAAACATCTCTTCAGCTTTGTCAACATGGACATTATCATTTCCTTGGTCAAGATGGCAATCAGCTTTGAGAAATCAGGAAAGATACTATATCAAGAAACCAGAAATAAGGAAAAATAAAGCTAAAAATCAGAATAAAATCCAGTTCATAAACCAAGATTCAAGAAATCATAAAACAAGCACAAATGGCCACTTGATTATTTTCCTTTGAGTTTTTTAAGCTTCTTGGATAAATTTATAGTTTTCATTAATTTTGGAAAACTTTAGCCATTGTTTCTTCGAACATTTCTCTTCCATCTTCTTCTTAGGACTCCAATTACAAATATGCTGCTGCTGCTGCTAAGTCGCTTCAGTCGTGTCCGACTCTGTGTGACCCCATAGACGGCAGCCCACCAGGCTCCCCCGTCCCTGGGATTCTTCAGGCAAGAACACTGAAGTGGATTGCCATTTCCTTCTCCAATGCATGAAAGTTTAAAGTGAAAGGGAAGTTGCTCAGTCGTGTCCGACTCTTAGTGACCCCACGGACTGCAGCGCACCAGGCTCCTCCATCCATGGGAGTTTCCAGGCAAGAGTACTGGAGTGGGTTGCCAGTGCCTTCTCCACAAATATGCTACACTGCTTGAAATTGTTAATGCTTGATATGGTCACTGAGCTCTCTTTTGCTTTTCGTAGTCTTTTTCTTTCTCTTGTGCTTCAGTTTGCATAGTTTCTATTACTATGTCTTCAAGTTCATTGATCTTTTCTTCTGCAATATCTACTTCTATTAATTCCATCCAATGAAATTTTCATTTCAGATATTGTATATTCATGTGTGGAACTTCCATTCGGCCTTTTTTACCTCTTCCATTTCTCTTCTCATTATATTTATGTTTTCTTCTTAAAATATATAAACCTGTATATTAAAGATGTTTAAATATCCTTTTTTGCAAATTCTATCACCTTTCATTTCAGCATCTGTGTTTTCCTTCTGCTTATGAGTCACATTTTCCCACTTATTAAGTCTAGTAATTATTTTACTGAATGGAGTCATTGTTAATTTTATGTTGTTGAGGACTACATTTTATTAAATTTTATTTATATAAATTTAATTTATTTATATAAATTTATATAAATTTTATTAAAGGAAAGGAATACTTTCCTTTAAAGAGCATAGAACTTTACTCTAGCAGGCAGTTAAGTAACATGAAGATCATTTTAATGCTTTTGAGGCTTGTTTTTAAGCTTCTTTTAGTTCCACTACCTGTCTCTTGAGAAACCTGTATGCAGGTCAGGAAGCAACAGTTAGAACTGGACATGGAACAACAGACTGGTTCCAAATAGGGAAAGGAGTACGTCAAGGCTGTATATTGTCACCCTGCTTATTTAACTCATATGCAGAGTACATCATGAGAAATGCTGGGCTGGAAGAAGCACAAGCTGGAATCAAGATTGCTAGGAGAAATATCAATAACCTCAGATATGCAGATGACACTACCCTTATGGCAGAAAGTGAAGAGGAGCTAAAAAGCCTCTTGATGAAAGTGAAAGAGGAGAGTGAAAAAGTTGGCTTAAAGCTCAACATTCAGAAAACGAAGATCATGGCATCTGGTCCCATCACTTCATGGGAAATAGATGGAAAAACAGTGGAAACAGTGTCAGACTCTATTTTTCTGGGCTCCAAAATCACTGCAGATGGTGACTGCAGCCATGAAATTAAAAGACAGGCTGGTGCACTGAGAGGACCCAGAGGGATGGTACGGGGAGGGAGGAGGGAGGGGAGTTCAGGATGGGGAACACATGTATACCTGTGGCAGATTCATGTTGATATATGGCAAAACCAATACAATATTGTAAAGTAATTAACCTACAATTAAAGTAAATGAATTTATATTTAAAAAAATTTTTTTAAAAAGACGCTTATTCCTTGGAAGGAAAGTTATGACCAACCTAGACAGCATATTCAAAAGCAGAGACGTTACTTTGCCAACAAAGGTCCGTCTAGTCAAGGCTATGGTTTTTCCAGTGGTCATATATAGATGTGAGAGTTGGACTGTGAAGAAAGCTGAGTGCCAAAGAATTGATGCTTTTGAACTGTGGTGTTGGAGAAGAGATTTGGGAGAATGGTATTGAAACATGTATAATATCATATAAGAAATGAATCGCCAGTCTAGGTTCGATGCAGGATACAGGATGCTTGGGGCTGGTGCACTGGGATGACCCAGAGAGATGGTATGGGCAGGGAGATGGCAGGGGGGTTCAGGATTGGGAACACATGTACACCCGTGGTGGATTCATGTTGATGTATGGCAAAACTAATACAGTACTGTAAAGTAAAATAAAGTTAAAAAAAAAAAAAAGAGAGAGCATCCCTTGGACTGCAAGGAGATCCAACCAATCCATCCTAAAGGAGATCAGTCCTGGGTGTTCATTGGAAGGACTGATTTTGAAGCTGAAACTCCAATACTTTGGCCACCTCATGCAAAGAGCTGACTCATTGGAAAAGACCCTGATGCTGGGAGGGATTGGGGGCAGGAGGAGAAGGCTGAATGGCATCACTGACTTGATGGACATGAGTTTGGGTAAACTCCAGGAGTTGCTGATGGACAGGGAGGCCTGGCGTGCTGCATTTCATGGTGTCGCAAGGAGTCGGACACGACTGAGCAACTGAACTCAGCTGAACTGAACTGAACTATGGTATTATCTTCTGAGGTCACTACTAAATGCCTTGAATATTCAACAATGCCTTCCTTTCTGGCCAGTTGGAACCAAAATGATTTCCAGCTCTGTGTGAACTCTTGAAACTGGGTTACAGCTTCTTGATAATTCTTTTCCTAACAATTTTTCTTTCCCCAATGTGATGGAGTTTCATGCTACATATGCACAGACTGCTTTAGCCAAAGACTTAAGGAGACTCCTGTGTAGATTTATGGAGCCATTTCTCTATGTAGCTCACCTTCCAGTAAGCTACTTCATAAATTCTAGTTGCATTGGCCTCCCTAAATTCTGATCTCCTCCACTCAGTGAAATTCTGTCTCCTTGTGCAACTGTTTGGAAAGTGTCTCCACCAGAAAGTCAAGATGGTTATAGGGCTCACCTCATTTATTTCCTTTCTTTAAAGAAATAAAATACTGCACAGCCTATTGTCCAAGTTCTGAAAATAATTCTTCCATACATTTTGTGCATCTTTCTAGTTGTTTATGGCAGGTAGGCAAGTCCCACAGGAAATATCCTTCATGGGTGGAAGCAGAAGTTCACAAAATGCCTACTGTAGAACCATAAGAAAAATATGCTGCTGCTGCTGCTAAGTCGCTTCAGTTGTGCCGACTCTGTGCGACCCCATGGACGGCAGCCGGCTAGGCTCCCCCGTCCCTGGGATTCTCCAGGCAAGAACACTGGAGGGGGTTGCCATTTCCTTCTCCAATGCATGAAAGTGAAAAGTGAAAGTGAAATCGCTCAGTCATGTCCGACCTGTAGCGACCCCATGGACTGCAGCCTACCAGGCTCCTCCATCCATGGGATTTTCCAGGCAAGAGTACTGGAGTGGGGTGCCATCGCCTTCTCCAAAAAAAAATATAGCCACAGACAAGAGAGTCTTAAGGACAGGGATGAGAGAGTTGTGTTGAAGTATATTTGGTAACATCTTTTGGAGTAGATAAATTGTTTCCCACTGAACCCTGGTTGGTTTTAAAGCTGTCCTGACCCCAAGTGACTGGGCATTCCATATACACTGACATTAATAAATAATTGCTGTAGACATTAAGTGCTTCTGAAGGAATGCCTAATTTATTTTCAACAAGTAAGAGAAAATGCAGCATTTGCATTATCTAGTAGATATTTTCTATTCTTTTTGAGACTGGCTTTTTTATTATATGAGTAATATATCAATAACCTCAGATACAAAGATGACACCACCCTTATGGCAGAAAGTGAAGAGGAACTAAAAAGCCTCTTGATGAAAGTGAAAGAGGAGAGTGGAAAAGTTGGCTTAAAGCTCAACATTCAGAAAATGAAGATCATGGCATTTGGTCCCATCACTTCATGGCAAATAGATGGGGAAACAGTGGAAAGAGTGTCAGACTTTATTTTTTTGGGCTCCACAATCACTGCAGATGGTGACTGCAGCCATGAAATTAAAAGACGCTTATTCCTTGGAAGGTAAGTTATGACCAACGTAGATAGCATATTCAAAAGCAGAGACATTACTTTGCCGACTAAGGTCCGTCTAGTCAAGGCTATGGTTTTTCCAGTGGTCATGTATGGATGTGAGAGTTGGACTGTGAAGAAGGCTGAGTGCCGAAGAATTGATGTGTTTGAACTGTGGTGTTGGAGAAGACTCTTGAGAGTCCCTTGGACTGCAAGGAGATCCACCCAGTCCATCCTAAAGGAGATCAGCCCTGGGTGTTCATTGGAAGGACTGATGTTGAAGCTGAAACTCCAGTACTTTGGCCACCTCATGCGAAGAGTTGACTCATTGGAAAAGACTCTGATGCTGGGAGGGATTGGGGGCAGGAGGAGAAGGGGACGACTGAGGATGAGATGGCTGGATGGCATCACCGACTCAATGGACATGAGTTTGGGTGAACTCTGGGAATTGGTGATGAACAGGGAGGCCTGGCGTGCTATGATTCATGGGGTCACAAAGAGTTGGACACAACTGAGCGACTGAACTGAACTGAATATATGCTTTATTATGAAAAATTCAAACAGTTCAGATCTATACTAAGCAGAGTAAAAGACAATCTCTTCACTTTACCTCATCTACTGCTAACAGTTTGGTGTTTATATCTCCATACCATAACAATAGATTTCTCTATCACTTTCCAGTCCCTCTGAAGTATCAGTGACAGGACTTTTCCTGCTGCAACACCATTGCCCCTCTGTTTTGGAGGACTTACCAGAGGCTTGGGCTATTGTCAAAAAAAAAAAACATCCACAAGGTGTAGTTAGGATGGGATCCAGAAAAGCTCAGTCTACTGCTACAAGAGCAGCAGCGAGCACCACAGGCAGATCTTAAAGGAAAGTTTTGGCTCACAATGAAGAGTTGACATGGTTCCTTAGCAGTTATATATTCACTTTACTAGTGACAGATGTTTGCTGGAACAGATTCAGCTTTTATTTGGCTCCGACAGTGACCACCAATAGAATACTTTGTGCCCCTCAATGCTGATTCCCTGATATCACCCATATACCCTCAAGTCCTGCTTTTTGTTTCTAGATAATGATCACTTCCAAGGGCTTTTCTATACTCCCACAAGCACACTCCCTCCTATTCTAATCCTGCCAAACTGGGTAGACAGTGTCCTTTCTTCTATTTGCTTTGTAAGCTTTGTGCCGTCACCAACTCTGCTTTCCAAAGGGACTTTCCTTTTGTCTCTCCACAGACAGTTTAGAAGTAAAAACAAAATGAGATAAAACAGTAAAAGTATATATTAATTTTTTTCCCTTTTAATTCTTGTTATAACTATGCTAACTTAACTCTCTAAGCCATGCAGGTGACTGTGACAAGAGAAAGGGCCAGGAAGTTCAGGAAATGAAAGCAAGGAAGAAATTGTACAAAGTTAAAGTTCAAGGTCATATTCTGCATCCTTACAGGCCACTACATATAGAAATGCTTCATAATATTAATGTATTATACTCTGTATATTAACATAAGATAGTAAACCAGTCTCTTCTTTTTCATATAGGAAAATCTTTATTTGATAAATATAATTTTTTGAACCAGGCTCTTATTGATGCACACAATTAAAGAAAAACACCTTGTATCTGCTCACACTTTGAAAGAATTTGTTTATTTCTATAGGAAAATTCCTCCAAGTAGAAATTCTGGATGAAAGCATATGTGCTATTTAAATTTAAAAGATAACATCGAATTGCCTTTCAGAAAGATTTACCAATCTACGTGTTTAGAAACGTTTATGAGATTGTCAGCACTAGCTATCAACAATCAAATCAATATTTGTGAATCTAATAGGTCTAAATTATATTCTAAAATCTATTTTTTAAAAGTCCTATTCTTATGATTAACCTGTTGGAGATATTTTCATATGTGTAAAAGTTATTCATACTTCTTCCATGAATTGTCTGTTCATATCCTTTGCATATATTTGCTTTTGCTTTTATTTTTTGCTTAGTGATTTGTAGTAGCTCATATGTATACAGATATTAACCCTTGAGATGTTACATATGGCCTATGTACCCACATATTTTTTTCTAGTTTGATGTTAGTATTTTAGCATAATTTACAAAGTTGTGTTTTTTTTTTTGCTATGCATGCAGAGATTGATCTATTCAACAAATATTTATTGAACCCCTACTATGTGCCAACCACTTATCTGAGTTATAGGGATATAGTGGTGATAAAGACAGACAAGATACTTCCCTGGTGGTCCAGTGGTTAAGAATCTGCCTTTCCATGTAGGGCATGTGAACTCAATCCCTGGTCAGGGAACTAAGATCCAACTAAGCCCATGCACCGCAACTACTGAGCTCATATGCTACAACTAAAGATCCCACATGCCACAGTAAAGATGCCATGTGCCGAGACTAAGATCTAATGCAACCTAATAAATAAATGAATATTTAAAAAAGAAGAAGACAAGTTCCCTGCACTCAGGGTGCTTACTAATGGAGAATCAGGAAAGTAAGTAAAATAGATGTACAGACTTAATTGTATGATGGTGAAAATAAACTGGTCTTCCGTGATAGCTTAGCTGGTAAAGAATCCACCTGCAGTGTGGAAGACCTGGGTTCAATCTTTGGGTTGGGAAGATACCCTGGAGAAGGGAATGGTTACCCATTCCAGTATTCTGGCCTGGGGAATTCCATGGACTGTATAGTCCATGGGGTGGCAAAGAGTTGGACACAACTGAGCAACCTTCACTTTCACTTTGTTTCATATGGGAACGAATGGTCAGATGAGGTCTTTCTGGGAAATGACATCTGAGGTAAGACCTGAAAGATGAAAACGAGACAAATAGATAAACCACATAGGCAGTGGAGGGGAACTTTTGGGTTGGGAAAAGTTGTGGTGGGATGAGGGGGAACAGCAATCCAAAGTACCAAAAGCAGGAAAGGGTGTAGTGTATTCAAGGACAAAATGAAAAGTATGATCACTGAGACTACTGAGGTACAGGGAAAATAATATGAATGAGGTTGTAGAGGAGGAGTGGAGAGGGGCAAATGAGACAACATCTTGTTTTATTCCAAGGGTGAGAGCCACTGAAGAGTTCTAGGTATGGACTGGGATAATTCAATTTATGTTGTTAAATCTTATTTGTTTTAGCTATGTAGAGAAAAAAATTGGCAAGGGGAGACAGTACAAACAGAAAAAAGAGTTAAGCAACTATTGTACTAGTCTAGACTACAAATGATAGTAGCTTAGATTATGCTGTTAGCCATGGAGAGGAAATAAAGAAAGAAGAGTAATTCTTAGGCAATCAAATTTGTTCTTCTATCCCTTCTCCACACATATCTTCATCTTCATTTAGTTTTGCTCATCCTTTCTGGTATGAAAAAATAAGGTACCTCATCTCTTTTGTAAGATCAACCTCTCAAGATACAGCAAAAAATACTCAAGAAGCCTTTCTTGGATAAACAAAAAGATTCTACTGTATACCACAGGAAACTATATTCAATATCCTCTGATAAGCCATAATGGAAAATAGCATGAAAAAGAATTTTGTTGTTGTTCAGCTGTTCTGTCTTGTCCAACTCTTTGTGACCCCATGGATTGCAGCATGCCAGGGTTGCCTGTCCTTCACCATCTCCCAGAGCATGCTGAAACTCATGTCTATTGACTCAGTCCTCTGTCATCCCCTTCTCCTCCTGCCTTCTGTCTTTCCCAGCATCAGGGTCTTTTCCAGTGAGTCAGTTAACATCAGGTGGCCAAAGTATTGCAGCCTCAGCGTCAGTCCTTCCAATGAATATTCAGGGTGATTTTCTTTAGGATTGACTAGTTTGATCTTGCTGTCCAAGACTCTCAAGAGTCTCCTCCAGCACCACTCAAAGGCATCAATTCTTTAGGGCTCAGCCTTCTTAATGGTTCAAGTCTCACATCCATTCATGACTCCGGCAAAAACCATAGGTTCGACTATATGGACCTTTCTTGGCAAAGTAATGTCTCTGCATTTTAATATGCTGTTTAGGTTTGTCATATCTTTTCTTCCAAGGAGTAAGTGTCTTTTAATTTCACGGCTGCAGTCACTGTCCGCAGTGATTTTGGAGCCCCCCCACCCCCCGCCAAAAAAAGTCTGTCACTGTTTGCATTGTTTCCCCATCTATATGCCATGAAGTGATAGGGCTGGATGTCACAATCTTTTTTTTTTTTTTTTTTACTGTTGAGTTTTAAGTCAGCTTTTTCACTCTCCCCTTTCATTTTCATTAAGAGGTTCTCTAGTTCCTCTTTGCTTTCTGTCATAAAGATGGTGTCATCTGCATATCTGAGGTTATTGATACGTATCCTGGCAATCTTGATTGCAGTTTTTGATTCATCCAGCCTGGCATTTTGCATGGTGTGCTCTCACAGAAGTTAAATAAACAGGGTGACAATATACAGCTTTGACACACTCTTTTCCCAATTTTGAACCAGTCTGTTGTTCCATGTTCAATTCTAACTGTTGCTTCTTGACCTGCATACAGATTTCTCAGGAGGCAGGTAAGGTGGTCTGGTATTCTTATCTCTTTAAGATTTTCCAGTTTGTTGTAATCCACACAGTCAGAGGCTTTAGTGTAGTTACTAAAGCAGAAGTAGATGTTTTTCTGGAGTTCTCTTGCTTTTTCTATGATCCAAAGGAGGTTGGCAATTTGATCTCTGGTTCCTCTGCATCTTCTAATTCAAATTTGTACATTTGGAAGTTGTTGGGTTCACATACTATTGAAGTCTAGCTTGGAGAATCTTGAGCATGACCTTGCTAGTATGTGAAATGAGTGCAATTTTGCAGTAGTTTGAACACTCTTTGGCATTGCCCTCTTTGGCATTGGAATGAAAACTGATATTTTTCAGTCCTGTGGCCACTGCTGAGTTTTCCAAATTTCCTGGTATATTGAGTGCAGCACTTTAACAGCATTATGTGGGATCTGATTACAGAACTACCACAGGACTGGGGAAACAGAGACTCTTGGAGGACATAAACAAAACCTCATGCACACCAGGACCCAGGAAAAAGGAGCACTGACCCTACAAGAGACTAAGCCAGGCTTGCCTGTGAGTGTTTGGGAGTCTCCAGTGGAGGCGCGGGATGACAGTGGCTTGTCCTGGGGTCAGGAACACTAACTGCAGGGAGTTTGGCTTCAGGCCAAATTACAGGGAAGGAACACAGCCCCACCCATCAGTAGAATATTGGATTTACTGATCATGGACTTGCCCAACAGAGCAAGATCCATTCTCCCCACAGGAAGATCCATTCCTTCACATCAGGAAGTTTCCACAAGCCTCTTATCCTCAGTCTTCATAAGAGAGACATAATGAAAACCACAATCACAGAAAAATAACCAAACTGATAACAGGGACCAGTGTCTAACTCAATGAAACTATGAGCCAAGCCCTCTAGGGCCACCAAAGACAGACAGATCATAGTGGAGAATTCTAAACAAACATAGTCCACTGGAGATGGGAATGGCAAACAACTTCAGTATTCTTGCCTTGAGAGAACCCCATGAACAGTATGAAAAAGCAAAAAGATATGACACTGAATGATGAACTCCCCAGGTAGGTAGGTGCCCAATAAGCTACTGGAGAAGAGCAGAGAAATAGCTCCAGAAGGAATGAAGAGGATGAAACAAAGCAGAAACAATGCCCATTTGTGGATGAGTCTGGTGGTGAAAGTAAAGTCTGATGCTGTAAAGAACAATATTGCATAGGAACCTGGAATTATAGGTCTATCAATCAAGGTAAATTGAAAGCGGTCAAACCAGTGATGGCAAAAATGAACATCAACATTTTAGGAATCAGTGAACTAAAATGGACAGTTTATGTCAATGTATGGCAAAACCAATACAGTATTGTAAGTAAAAAATAAAAAAATAAAAAAAAAATAAAATGGACAGGAATGGGCAAATTTAATTCAGATGACCATTATATCTACTACTATGGGCAAGAATTCCTTAGAAGAAATGGAGTAGCTCTCATACTCAACAGAAGACTCTGAAATGCAGCACTTGGGTGCAATCTCAAAAATGACAGAATGATCTCTGTGTGTTTCCAAGGCACAATCTTCACTACCACAGTAATCCAAGTCGATGACCCAGCCACTAATGCTGAAGAAGCTGAAGTTGAACAGCTCTATGAAGACCTAAAAGACCTTCTGAAACTAACACCAAAATAAAGATGTCCTTTTAATCATAGGGGAATGGAATGCAAAAGTAGGAAGTCAAGAGATACCTGGAGTAACAAGTTTGGCCTTGGAGTACAAAATGGAGCAGGGCAGAGGCTAACAGAATTTTGCCAAGAGAACACACTGGTCACAGCAAACAACATCTTCCAACACCACAAGAGAAGGCTCTACACATGAACATCACCAGATGGTCAATACCAAAATCAGATTCGTTATATTCTTTACAATTGAAGCTGGAGAAGCTCTATACAGTCAACAAAAACAAGACTTGGTACTACTGTGGCTCCGATCATGAATCAAGTCCCTTATGCTTATACAGTACAAGTGACAAATAGATTCAAGAGATGAGATCTGACAGATAGAGGGCCTGAAGAACTCTGCATGGAGGTTCCGAACATTGTACAGAAAGCAGTGATCAAAACCATTCCCAAGAAAAAGAAATGCAGAAGGACAAAATGGTTGTCTGAGAAGGCCTTACAGGTAGCTGAGAAGACAAGAGGAGCTAAAGGCAAAGGAGAGAAGGAAAGATATACCATCTGAATGCAGAGTTCCAAAGAATAGCAAGGAGAGATCAGAAAACTTCCCTCAGTGATCAGTGCAAAAAAACAGACAAAAACAAGAATGGGAAAGACTAGAGATCTCTTCAAGAAAATTAGAGACACCAAGGGAACATTTCATGCATATACGAGCACAATAAAGGACAGAAAAGCTATGGACCTAACAGAAGCAGAAGATATTAAGAAGAGGTGGCAAAATACACAGTTCAGTTCAGTTCTGTCACTCAGTCGTGTCCGACTCTTAGTGACCACATGAATCGCAGCACACAAGGCTTCCCAGTCCATCACCATCTCCCGGAGTTCACTCAGACTCACGTCCATCGAGTCCATGATGCCATCCAGCCATCTCATCCTCGGTCGTCCCCTTCTCCTCCTGCCCCCAATCCCTCCCAGCATCAGAGTCTTTTCCAATGAGTCAACTCTTCCCATGGGGTGGCCAAAGTACTGGAGCTTCAGCTTTAGTATCACTTCTTCCAAACAAATCCCAGGGATGGTCTCCTTCAGAATGGACTGGTTGGATCTCCTTGCAGTCCTAGGGACTCTTAAGAGTCTTCTCCAACACCACAGTTCAAAAGCATCAATTCTTTGGCACTCAGCCTTCTTCACAGTCCAACTCTCACATCCATACATGACCACAGGAAAAACCATAGCCTTGACTACACGGACCTTAGTTGGCAAACTAATGTCTCTGCTTTTGAATATAATATCTAGGTTGGTCATAACTTTTCTACCAAGGAGTAAGCATCTTTTAATTTCATGGCTGCAATCACCATCTGCAGTGATTTTGGAGCCCCCAAAAATAAAGTCTGACACTGTTTCCACTGTTTCCCCATCTACTTGCCATGAAGTGATGGGACCGGATGCCGTGATCTTCGTTTTCTGAATGTTGAGATTTTGCACTCAATATGCCTGCAAATTTGGAAAACTCTGCAGTGGCCACAGGACTGGAAAAGGTCAGTTTTCATTACAATCCCAAAGAAAGGCAATGCCAAAGAATGCTCAAAGTATCGCACAATTGCACTCATCTCACATGCTAGTAAAGTAATGCTTAAAATTCTCCAAGCCAGGCTTCAGCAACACGTGAACCGTGAACTTCCTGATGTTTAAGCTGGTTTTAGAAAAGGTAGAGGAACAAGAGATCAAATTGCCAACATCTGCTGGATCATGGAAAAAGCAAAAGAGTTCCAGAAAAACATCTATTTCTGCTTTATTGACTATGCCAAAGCCTTTGACTGTGTGGATCACAATAAACTGTGGAAAATTCTGAGAGATGGGAATACCAGACCACCTGACCTGCCTCTTGAGAAATCTGTATGCAGGCCAGGAAGCAACAGTTAGAACTGGACATGGAACAACAGACTTGTTCCAAATAGGAAAAAGAGTACGTCAAGGCTGTATATTGTCACCCTGCTTATTTAATTTCTATGCAGAGTACATCATGATAAACGCTAGACTGGAAGCAGCACAAGCTGGAATCAATATTTCCAGGAGAAATATCAATAACCTCAGATATGCAGATGACACCACCCTTATAGCAGAAAGTGAAGAGGAACTAAAATGCCTCTTGATGAAAGTGAAAGAGGAGAGTGAAATGTTGGCTTAAAGCTCAACATTCAGAAAACGAAGATCATGGCATCTGGTCCCATCACTTCATGGGAAATAAATGGGGAAACAGTGGACACAGTGTCAGACTTTATTTTGGGGGGCTCAAAATCACTGCAGATGGTGACTGCAGCCATGAAATTAAAAGATGCTTACTCCTTGGTAGAAAAGTTATGATCAACCTAGATAGCATATTCAAAAGCAGAGACATTAGTTTGCCAACTAAGGTCCGTGTAGTCAAGGCTATGGTTTTTCCAGTGGTCATGTATGGATGTGAGAGTAGGACTGTGAAGAAGGCTGAGCACTGAAGAATTGACACTTTTGAACTGTGGTGTTGGAAAAGACTCTCGAGAGTCCCTTGGACTGCAAGGAGATCCACCCAGTCCATTCTGAAGACCAGCCCTGGGATTTCTTTGGAAGGAATGATGCTAAGGCTGAAGCTCTAGTACTTTGGCCACCTCATGGGAAGAATTGACTCATTGGAAAAGACTCTGATGCTGGGAGGGATTGGGGGCAGGAGGAGAAGGGGACAACCGAGGATGAGATGGCTGGATGGCATCACTGACTTGATGGACATGAATCTGAGTGAACTCCAGGAGTTAGTGATGGACAGGGAGGCCTGGTGTGGTGCGATTCATGGGGTCACAAAGAGTCGGACACGACTGAGAGACTGAACTGAACTGAGGCAAGTGGCTACCTGGCTACAAGTCTCCCTGAAGTGCCAGGTCCAGACTGGGTTTCAGGCCGATTCTTCTAAAAAGAAATAAGATTTATTTTGTCTACTAAATCCCAGTTATCACTCCTCTGACTACTTCTAATTGGGTCTGTTACACCAAAATGGCAGACCAGGGGATTAGGGTTTTAATCATACAAGATTCAGATGTAGAACTTAGAACTCAGAAGTACTTCCAATTCAGTGTCTATACTCCAAGCTGAGGGAGTCCTTTGCTCCATTTTGACAGGAAGTTATCACAGTCATAGTTGCCCAGTGTCCTAAATTAAAACTGAGTGGTACTCTGCAGGGCTCTGGAGTACAGATCTGTTCTGTGTTCTCCATTTCTTGTCTGTAGGATACAGGCTTCATTCAGCCTCCTTGCCCTTCCCTGAGTTCCAAAGGGTAGATTCACACAATTGCTAATCAGGGAAGGGAGGGGATACAGAAACAGGAGAAACAATCAAAGGTTGGTACAGCCTCCAGACAGAGTCCTGGTTCCTACTCAAAGAAATATGCATAACAATGTCTTTGAGCCCCCACTCAGGTGGAGGATGGTAACTTCAGACTGAACACAAGATTCCTGGAGCACAGCTCTGTTGCCCCACCACCAACCAATCAAAAAGGTTCACAAACCCTGCAACCCTCACCCCAAATGTTCCCTTCTGTTTCCAGGGACGAGAGATGACTATCCTTTAGGACTCCTGTTTGGCCCTTGTCTATTTCATCTCTGAGAGGGGCCAACAGTTTCAAACTAAATTGCTGTTACTGCAAGTGTAGAAGCTGGTTTCAGATGTGGAACACCCCAACTTAGATCAGGTAGAGAGAGACTTCTGCTCTGCTAGGCAGGCCTACGCTCATGCACAGCAGGAAGAAGTTATAGAAGAAGGAGACCTCTGCCCCAATTCCCAAGAAGTATCTTGTGTATGAAGTCTCTCAGGGAGGAGTTGTTAGGGGAAGCACACTGACTGAAACCGCCCACCCTGGCCAGGTACCATAGCAACCATTTGCATGCGTTGTTTTATGACAGGAGATCCTGATAAGGAATACGGAACTAATAAGCCACCACCAACCACAAGAGTTCGGGAAAGGTGTAAAGGAGACACTGTGTGTCCGTCCACTTCCTAGAATCCCTCTCGCTACCATCCATCTTGGCTGAGCGATGCATGCACCACCAGAAAAGACTCTAACTTAGAATGATTGGTCAAAGACCACCTGGAAACTAATCCCATCACCATAAAACCTGACATTGCGAGCCACGCGGCAGAGCAGTTCTCCTGGGTTTCCTTACCCTACTGCTCTCCACCCGGGTGCCCTTTCCCAATAAAATCTCTTGCTGTGTCAGTACATCTGTCTCCTCGGACAATTCATTTCCGAGTGTTACACAAGAGCCGAGTTTCAGGCCCTGGAAGGGGTCCACCTTCCTGCAACACTAATACTCCTGTTTTTCCCCCAAGGTCCTTCATCCTACCAAATTTTGCATGGTTCAACATATTGTTTTCCAGTGGTCAGGTACTCCTGTCCACTCTCAGCTGGTGTCTGCAAGCACTTCTGTGTCTGAAGGTGTATTCCTGATGTATCCGTGGACAGAGATATACTCCACGTTCACCTAATCCTCCCACATCTTGTTCATCCTTGGTATTACTTTTTAGTGCACAAAATTCAGGACTAAAATACCTTCATTGGGATTTTTAAAATGAATATAAACTTATTTTGCCCCACTAAGTGTTTTTTCTTATATTTTCTAATATTTATCCAATATTGACAGCAGTTTTCTTTTTGGATGTGACTGTCATAAATATGTTATTCACTCACACATTTCTTTTTGGCATTTCTAGATGGCTGAGTTTTGGGAGTCTCTCTCATAAACAACACATGGCTGAGCGGGCTGCCCCATTATTCAGTATCAGAATTCTCATCCTTCGTGAGTCTGTCTCCATGAACGTGGAAGGGAGGGTTGTTAGGTCAGTAAAACAGCCCCATTCTCAAAAAAAGTCTGTAAGGAGTAGACATATCACCTCTTGCTATTTAAATAAGCCAAAACAAAAGAGTTTTAAAATCAGTTGAATCTAGCAATCCCACTCCTGGACATATATTCTGAGAAATCATAATTCAAAAAGATACATGTACCCTATGTTCACAGCAGCACTATTCACAATAGCCAATGTGTGGAGACAACCTAAATACTCATGGACAGATAAATGGGTAAAGAAGATGGAATACTACTCAGCCATAAAAAGAATGAAATAATATCATTTGTAGCAACGTGGATGGACCTAGAGATTATCATGAGAAGTGAAGTACATCGGGAAGAGCAAGACATATCATGCAGGAACAGGAACGTCGCTCAGTCGTGTCCGACTCTGCGGCCCCATGGACTGTAGCCTACCAGGTTCCTCTGTCCATGGGATTTTCCAGGCAATAGTACTGGAGTGGATTGCCATTTCCTTCTCCAGCGGATCTTCCTGACCCAGGGATCAAACCCGGGTCTCCCGCATTGTAGACAGACGCTTTACCGTCTGAGCCACCAGGGAAGACATATCATATGATAGGACATATATGAAATCAAAACTATGACAGGAGCGAATTTATTTAGAAAGCAGATTTGTGGTTACCAAGAGGGAGGGGGGCTGGAGGAGGGTTGAACTGAGAGTTTGGGAATGGCAGATGCAAACTATGATGTGCAGACTGGATAAACAACAAGGTCCTACTGTATAGCACAGGGAGCCATACACAGAATCCTATGATAAACCATAGTGGGAAAGAATATGGGATGCATATAGGCATGGAGCTGGATCATTTTTGCTGTACAACAGTAATCAACACGGCGTTGTAAATCAACTATATCACAGTCAGATACATTTTTAAAACATCAATTGGCTAGAACTTGCCTGGTGGCACAGTGGATAAGATTCTACCTTCCAATACAGGGGACACAAGTTTGGTCCCGGATCCGGGAAGATAGCGCATGCCATCGAGCAGTTAAGCTTGGGCACCACAGAGACTGAGCCCACGTGCCTAGAGCCTGTGCTCTGCAAGGAGAGAAAGCACCACAATGAGAAGCCTGCACACCGCAACTAGAGAGTAGCCCCCACTCGCCTCAACGAGAGGAAGCCTGCATGCAGCAGTGAAGACCCAGCCAAGCAAAAATAAACAGAAAACATTTTAAAGCATCAGTTGGCTAAATGGCAGGAAATGACAGCAACATAGATTGAATCTGGTCAGGCTTCGTGCGTTAGAAACTCCTTTCCCATGCACAGGTAAGCCCATATATGCTAACACATACAGGTAATATTTCCTAGAACCTTCCCCTTAACTTGGGCTTCCCTTGTGGCTCAGCTGCTAAAGAATCCGCGTGCAATGAGGGAGACCTGGGTTCGATCCCTGGGTTGGGAAGATCCCCTGGAGAAGGGAAAGGCTACCCACTCCAGTAGTCTAGCCTAGAGAACTCCATGTAGTCCATGGAGTTGCAAAGAGTCTGACACAACTGAGTGACTCTCATTTTCACGTTCTCCTTAACGCGCCTCTCCTCAGGCTTGCTCTACCTTGGCAGCTTTCTGATTGCAGTCACATCACTTAACTCCGGCTCCCTTACCTCTCTTCTCTGCTCCCTTGACCTGGCTCTCTAAATGAATCATTTGTTTCTCCAAACCAGCGTTGCTCCCATGGCTTCACGCTCTGCAAGCCATGGGCTACATCTAACCTTCCTCCATGCCCATCTACAGCTTCAAGGAGGCCCCTTGGGTCTATGGTCTTCACCATACAATGATCTGACATAGTAAAAATGCTCAAGTTCATAAAGAATGCAAGAGATTTCAAACAGGAAATGATCATTTGTCTCTCCTGCTCTCTGATCCAGGCAGGACTATTACTGACTATATGACTAAACTACAGTGTGAAAATGGCCCATCCACCAACTTGGGACCCAGAACAGGAGAAGTTTCAGGGTTAGCTATTCCTCGGTAGTTTTCCTGCACTTCTCCGTCTTTTGGAAGCTAGTTTATATCTTGTGCGTATGTCTGGCCCCTTCACTAGACTGGAAACACCTGCGTCTTATCCACCTTTGTAATCTCCACGTGGCCTACTAGAGTACTTTACGTGCGTAGGCACTCAATGTGAAATAGAGCAAACAAGAAGACAACAAACTATCAGAAAAAAGAGAATCAAAAGGGGGGAAAAGACTCTTTCAGAACTGTGTTTATATAACATCGGGATGTGATCAACTGAATGAGGATTTGTCTAGATTGGTTGGTTCTGGTAGTGATAGAAAAATAACTGTAAATATCCCTAATATGTGTGTAACCTTAATCATTTCTTTAGACTCTACTAACAAAGCTATAGAGAGGAGGGCCCACCAGTAGTGTAATCCTGCCAGTCTCTCAGCCTCCAATAGTGGCATCCCTGGCATGCTTTCCCCCTTCCAGTTGAAGGGGGTGGAGCAGAATCAACCAATGTGGCTCCCGTGGTTTATGTATGGCTAGTGATGGTTTCCTTCCCCTTTACAGCATTTATCATCTCTGCCCCTGTCGCTCCAGACCTGTGCCCTAGCAGAAACTACTGCTTCTGTCATACCTCTGGATGTCAGCCATGATGCTGTAGCCTTAGCTGGTTTTCCATTCCATTCCACAAGTCATTTCTGCCCTGCCTTGTACATCAGTGTACTACTAAGCCACAAATAGCACTGCCTCGTGCTTTCAAGTTCTTAGGATGACTCTAATGCTAGAGCTCTCATCTATCAGAACCAGCACCATCCCCCGATGCTGAGCCTCCAGCACAGCCCAGACCCACAAGCCTTCTACTCAACCACTCCTTCCTCTCTAACACAAACCATTTATTTTTCTGATCAAAGCAGTTTACCTCAATAATAACTCCCCTCAAAGTTGGTTCTTTCCTGTTCACCAAACTGCATTTTTATTCATAGGAGGGTACTTATTGTCCCAAACCTCAGGGAGGGGTATTCTTGCTTAGGGGCAGATGTTCACTTCAACTTACCTAGTTATTTTAGCTCATATCAGAGTCCTTAAACCCTCACTTAAGTAAAGCCTTGATGGGTCTGCCCTCCTGGGCATCTAGATATGCCTGGACATGCTTCCATCCACAGTGGGTACCTCTACAACTTAGCCTCTCACTGGAGGACTCCTGCTACACTTGAGTAGTGTTTGATAATTAAAAATAACAAATGAACTTGAGAGAACGAAATGAGAGCGAGCACGTGACAGTGCTTTGCAAATACAATGTATTATAGTTAATTCCTTATTATTTGTTTGTTTGCTTGCTGAACAGAAACCCCTGTCCATGGGGGAACTGAAGGCTTCAAACAGTGAAGATTTTAAAAATAAAGGACAGGGATGTTTAACTGTAGGAGAGATCAAATTGGAAAAAACATGTGAATATAAATTCAAAATCTACGTACTGGATAGAATTTCTGTGGCCCTTTCGAACGCACCGTTAGTTGCTCGGTCGTATCTGACTCTCTGCGACCCCATGAACTGCCAGGCTTCTCTGCCCATGGAATTCTCCAGGCAAGAACACTGGAGTGGGTTGCCTTTCCCTTCTCCAGGGGACCTTCCATGACCTGGCTATCAAACCTGGGTCTCTTGCATTGCAGGCAGGTTCTTTACCATCTGAGCCACCAGGGAATCCCCAAGAATTCTGGAATGGGTAGCCTTTCCCTTCTTCAGGGGATCTTCTGAACCCTGGGATCGAACCTGGGTCTTCCACATTGTGGGCAGATTTTTTTACCATCTGAGCCAGACACTTGCCAAGTGAACAGAGAGCAAGTTGGAAGATGGTCCTGCAGTACCTAAAAGTTGTCATACTCAGGCTGCGTATGTTAGGCCACAGAAATCGAAATGAAACTATACAGCAAGGAGAATTACAAAGCTTGACTCCAGAGGTCAACTACTTGGATTTAAATCTGAGCCCTGCCACTTAAGAGCTCTAGGTGAATTCTGACAAATTACTTCATCTTTGGGTCTCATCTGTAATAAATTAGAGATGTCATAGTACCATCTCCCCAAAGTATTACATGAGTCCATATATATAAAGCACTTACTGTCAGATCAGGCACAGAGCAAGTCTTTAATATGAATAAATTTTACAGTTCATCGACTCATACCATTGTTTTCCATGGGAGTAAATGGGGCTAGAGTTTACCCAAATGTTTGCTAAAGTGGAAATTTGAGGAATGGTTTTTTCAGTTAGGTAGAATTGGATAAATATTTATTTGAAACTGAATTGAAAATTATTTACTCCCATCATCCCATCAACAGAAAATAGGATTAAAGATTTAATGAGCATGGCCCCACCCATCAGTACAAGACTGAGTTTCCTCACATTAACTCTCTCCCGCTGGGAAGCTTCCATAAGCCTCTCATCCTTCTCCATGATAGGGGAGATATCATGAAACCCACAGTCACAGAAACCTGGCCAAACTGCTCACATGGATCACAGCTTGTCTAACTCCATGTAACTGTGAGCCATGCCGTGTAGGGCCACCCAAGACGGATGGGTCATAGTGGAAAGTTCTGACAAAACGTGGTCCACTGGAGAAGACAATGGCAAACCACTTCAGTATTCTGGCATTGAGAGCCCCTGAACAGTATGAAAAGGCAAAGAGATATGACACTGAAAGATGAACTCCCCAGCTTGGTAGGTGTCCGATATGCTACTGGAGAAGACTGGAGAAATAACTCCAGAAAGGAGGGAGAGACGGAGCCAAAGTGAAAACAACACCCAGTTGTGGATGTGACTGGGGATGGAAGTAAAGTCCGATGCTGTACGGAAAAATATTGCATAGGAACCTGGAACGTTAGGTCCATGAACCAAGGTAAATTGGAAATGATCAAACAGGACATGGCAAGATTGAACATCGACATTTTAGGAATCGGTGAACTAAAGTGCACTGTAATGGGTGAAGTTAATTCAGACGGCCATTATATCTACTACTCTGGGCAAGAACGCCTTAGAAAAAGTGGTATAGCCCTCATAGTCCACAAAAGAGTCCGAAATGTAGTACTTGGGGGCAGTCTCAAAAATGACAGAATGATTTCTGTTCGTTTCCAAGGCAAACCTTTCACTATCACAGTAATCCAAGTCTATACCCCAACCACTAATGCCAAAGAAGCTGAAGCTGAACGATTCTATGAAGACCTACTCAAAAATGATGGCCTTTTCATCATAAGAGACTAGAATGCAAAAGTAGGAAACCAAGAGATACCTGAACTATCAGGCACGTATGGCCTTGGAGTTCAAAATGAAGCAGGCACAGGCTAACAGAGCTTGGCCAAGTGAATGCACTGGTCATAGCAATCACCCTCTTCCAACAACACAAGAGACGACTCTACACATGGACATCACCAGATGGTCAATACCAAAATCAGATTGATTATGTTCCTTGTGGCCAAAGATGGAGAAGCTCTATACAAGACAAGAAGGAAAAATAAGGCCAGGAGCTGACTGTGGCTCAGATCATGAACTCCTTATTGTCAAATTCTGACTAAAATTGAAGAAAGTAGGGAAAACCACCAGACCATTCAGGTATGACCTAAATCAAATCCCTTATGATTAGATGGTGCAAGTGACAAATAGATTCAAGGGACTAGATCTGATACAGTGCCTGAAGAACTATACATGGAGACTCATGACATTGGACAGGAGGCAGTGATCAAGACCATCCCCAAGAAAAGGAAATGTGAAAGGAAAAATGGTTCTCTGAGGAGACCTTCCAAATAGCTGAGCAAAGAAGAGAAGCTAAAGACAAAGGAGGAAAGGAAAGATATACGCATCTGAATGCAGAGTTCCAAAGAACAGCAAGGATAGATGAGAAAGCCTCCCTCCGTGATCAATGCAAAGAAATAGAGGAAAGCAATAGAATGGAAAAGACTAGAGATCTCTTCAAGAAAATTAGAGACATCTGGGGAATATTTCATGCAAAGATGGACACTAAAGGACAGAAATGGTATGCACCTAAAGGAGTAGAAGATAGTAAGAAGAGGTGGAAAGAATACACAGAAGAACTATACACATAAGACCTTAATGACTCAGAAAACCATGCTGGTGTGATAAGTCACTTAGAGCCAGACATCATGGAGTGTGAGGTCAAGTGGGCTTTGGATCATCACTATGAACAAAGCTAGTGGAGATGATGGAATTCCAGCTGAGGTATGCCAAATCCTAAAATTGCTGCTGCTAAAGTGCTGCACCAAATATGTCAGCACATTTGGAAAACTCAGCAGTGGCCGCAGACTGGAAAAGGTCCGTTTTCATTCCAATCTCAAAGAAAGGCAATGCCAAAGAATCTTCAAACTACCGCACAGTTGTACTAATCTCACACTCTAGCAAATTAATGCTCAAAATTCTCCAAGAGAGGCTTCAACAGAATGTGAACTGAGAACTTCCAGATGTTCAAGCTGGATTTAGAAAAGGCAGAGGAAACAGAGATCAAATCGCCAACATCTGTTGGATCATACAAAAAGCAAGAGAGTTCCAGAAAAGTATCTACTTCTGCTTTACTGACTATGCCAAAGCCTTTGACTGTGTGGCTCACAACAAACTGTGGAAAATTTTTCAAGAGATGGGAATACCAGACCACCTGACCTGCTTCCTGAGAAATCAGAATGCACGTCAAGAAGCAACAGTTAGAACCGGACATGCAACAACGGACTGGTTCCAAATCGGGAAAGGAGTACGTCAAGGCTGTATATTGTTACCCTGCTTATTTAGCTTATATGCAGATTACATCATGCGAAATGCCGGGCTGGATGAAGCACAAGCTGGAATCAAGATTGCTGGAAGAAACAGGGTTAACCTCAGATATGCAGGTGACGCCATCCTTACGGCAGAAAGCAAAAGAGGAACTAAAGAGCCTCTTCATGAAAGTTAAATAGGAGAGTGCAAAAACTGGCTTAAAACTCAACATTTACAAAACGAAGATCCTGGCATCAGATCCCATCACTTCATGACAAACAGATGAGGAAACAGTGGAAACAGTGACAGACTTTGTTTTCTGGGGCTCCAAAGTCACTGCAGATGGTGACTGCAGCCATGAAATCAAACAACACAGATGCTTGCTCCTTGGAAGAAAAGCTCTGACTAACATAGACAGCTTATTAAAAAGGGGAGACATTGCTCTGCTGACAAAGGTCCGTCTAGTCAAAGCTATGGTTTTTCCAGTAGTCATGTATGGATGTGAGAGTTGGACCATAAATAAAGTTGGACCTCTCAGCTTTAGCTGAGTGCCGAAGAATTGATGCTTTTGAACTGTGGTGTTGGAGAAGACTCTTGAGAGTCCCTTGGAAAGCAAAGCGATCAAACCATTGAATCCAAAAGGAAGTCAGTCCTGAATATTCGTTGGAAGGACTGATGCTGAAGCTGAAGCTCCAACATTTTGGCCGCCTGAGGCGAAGAACTGACACGTCGGAAGAGACCCTGACGCTGGGAAAGATTCAAGGCAGGATGAGAAGAGGATGACAGAGGGCGAGATGGTTGAACGGCATCACTGACTTGATGGACACGAGTTTGAGGAAGCTCTGCGGGTTGGTGGTGGACAGGAAGGCCTGGCGTGTTGTAGTCCATGGGGTCACAAAGAGTCGGATGTGACCCAGTGACTGAAATCAACTGAACTGAAAACAAAAGTTAACGAGTTATTGAGAATATTCAAGTGACTTAATTCACATTATATAAAACTAGTTCATTTGCCCTTTCACTCACAATATGGGCAAAGGGACACACTATCATAGGGCAGCATCAAGAAAGAACAGTTGATACCAAAATGATTAAAAATCTCATTTACTCAAAACAAGTCTTATAAATGGAGATTACTCTCACAATTGCTCTAGAAAACATAATAAGTATTCATGTGCAGTTACAGTTTTATTTACAAATATCAGATAGTTTATAGTGTACTTTTCTCCAGCTACTGCCAAAAATGGAAATCAGTTTTGCTACCACCACAAAGAGCTACATTCATAATCGTATGTAGATATAGTTGAGAAGCTCTGAATATTAGTGAATGTATCAAGTAATTTGTCCTAAAGTACAGCCTTATGAAGGAAAGTTACTTTCATAACTATTTGAGAGCTTAATTGCTAATCAAACATAGAGTTTTAGTTACAAATATTAGAGTTTATTGTGTAATACTTGCAAATAACTGCAGTCTAGAAACACTTGTTTTCAACAGTTCTTGAAAACCAAATGCTTACCATAAACCACAAAATGTTCACCATAACAGTACTTTCCAAAGGCTGTTTACTAAAGCATGAATTTGGAGGAATAATAAAAACAAAAGGATGTGGATACCAGCAATGCTTATATCGTCTCCCAGAAAGGCATGGGAGAGAGTCAATCACATTCCCATTGGTCCAAAAGAAGGGCCGTCTGCCAGAGTCCTGACTCATAAGCAGTCTGTTGGCCATATTTAGCAGAGGAGCCTGCAGTTGATTAGCTGTGCTCTGACAGTAAATAGCCTATCATTGCTGTCCAGGAAAATCACTGCAGTATAGAGAATTTCTAAGACTATAGACAAATCACATCAGCCAAGATAGACTCTGCATACATGAAAACCCTTAATATGAAGACCTGTTCTCATGACATATATCTTTGTGGAATTTAGTTAAGCAGGTAATCAAGAGCTGATCCTCACTGTAGTCCACTCACCCATTTTGAGGCTGATTATCCAGTTTCGGGTCTTATCCATGTCTTGCTTTTGCTCCTACCACTCCCTTTGGCTGACAGCCTTTTGACCACCTCACTGTTCACTAGCACCTGCAAAGGATAACTGAAAGCAGATGAACTCAAACCACTCAGTTATGCTTCTCATTAGCAGCTCTACTAAAGGGTTCTGTCCACGAGGTGGTTGCAACTATTTGGTAAAATTAGGTTTCTGGATTATCAGTGGATTTCAATTATCCACGTTGCTTCTGCCCCCTGATCACCCAGCATAATCTACTGTTGGCCATTTCTGCATCATTTGCCTGGCCAGATGTAGAAAAAGTTGAGAAAATTAAAGAAACTGGCTCTCTGCTCTCTCATTTCTATTGAGAGTTTCCTTCCAAATCTACACCCCCCCACACACACCCTGGTTTTTTTTTTTTTTTTTGTATAGCTAATGAAAAAGCACACAAGGTTCTCTGAGAACTCATGCTAATTGTTATTTGCTTATATAATTACTTTAGTTGCTAAAACACCAAAAGTCATCTTATGAACTTTAGCCACATTTCTCACATCGGAAGGGCCTTTTGTGAGAGCCCTGAATTTGGCGACTCATTATTTATACTAATCTCAATCAGTAATCGAAGACGGCAATGGCAACCCACTCCAGTACTCTTGCCTTGAAAATCCCATGGACGGAGGTGCTTGGTCGGCTGCAGTCCAGGGGGTCCTGAAGAGTCGGACACGACTGAGCGACTTCACTTTCCCTTTTCACTTTCATGCACTGGAGAAGGCAATGGCAGCCCACTCCAGTGTTCTTGCCTGGAGAATCCCAGGGACTGGGGAGCCTGGTGGGCTGCCATCTATTGGGTCGCACAGAGTCAGACACGACTGCAGCGACACAGCAGCAGCAGCAGCAGCAGCAATCAGAAATACTGTAGCCAGCGAGTGCCAGTAATAATATGCTATTAAAGGTTTATCCTGTGATTCATGAACAATGGTGTGTCTCCAGGGAAAACAAGACGTGTGTATCTTTCTAAAGCATGAAATATCTCTGTCTAATAAAATCACTGTTGTTCCATGCATTTGTATATTTTTATTATAAATGCAGCACAGATTTATTTTAGTAAATAGAGATAATCATAGAAACTGTCCATAATCCCACCAGTGATGACCAGTTACCATTTGCGGAATCCACTTGCAGAATTTTTCTGTTCAAAATAGATTAACTGCACAAGTCTTCAAATGAGGTCATATGTAATTTTGTCTTCTAATTTGTTTTTTTCACTCAATATGTCAGGCAGGTTTTTGTGTACTAATATGTGCACTTTGACAATATTGTTTGAACTGGCTGTATAGTATTCCACTGCATGAATGTGCATCATTTATTCAAATACTCTAGATTTAGCTGTTTAAATGGTCTCCAATTTTTCTTATAACAAAAGCCCTGAGAAACACTCTGGGAGGTAAATCTTTGTGCATGTTCTTAATATCACCTCACGAGAAATTAGTAGAAGTGGAGTTCTGGAACAAAGGAGATGACTGTGTCCCTAATTTTTTTTTTTTCTTAACAAATGCCATAATATTAACCATACCGAGTTTGTACAGATTTTCCACAAAAGTGAAATCAGTAACACACTCCTTAAGATTTCCCTTGCAGAAAGTAGTGTAACTTCAGAGTTATGTGCCTGTAGCGTTTTCAGTTTAACATAGTGTGGCTTCTTGTTGCTCTGATCTTGTTTCTGCTAGTGGTTTCCACCTTGTGTGCATACATATATTTAGTTTACAGTTTCCCGGTATCAGTGAATTTAAGATGACCAATAGCACCCAAACTACTTCATTTCTTTTGGTGAATTTCATAGTAAAATACTAAATGAACTCATCTTCATGTGCTCATTAATCTGCTATAATAAAATCTATTCCTTCCTTGATAGATATTCTGAATATTCTTTGTACTGGATCATATTTAGTCTCAGGAGTAAAAACAAAAATCAACCCCTCAAAACCCTACTCACAGCTTTGTTGACTTACACAATCAACAGTGAAATGATTAGTATCCACCACCACGACCATCCTGCCTCAGTGAAGGAAGAAACATGATCTGAAAATGCATTAAAATCCCCAAAGTATTTTTTTAAACATCCTCAATCATTCAACAACCAAGTTTTTCCTGTCTCAATAAAATGATATTTCCCTTCTTCCATTTGCTCAGGGCAAAACCACTATCATCTTCCTTGATTCATTCTCCTTCTATCAAACCCCATATCCAATCCATCAAGGAATCCCATTGGCTATACCTTCAAAAGATACCCTCCATCTGACCAGTTCTCAAAACCTCTGGTGCTACCACTCCATTCCAAGCCATCATCATCTGTGTTTTGGATTATTGTAGCAGTCTCTTCACTGGTCTTCCAGCTTTGGCCTTTTTACCCCTCTAGTTTATTTTTCACACAGCATCTCAAGCGATTCTGTTCAAATATACGTCAGATCAAGTCACTCGACTCCTCAAAACTTTCCAGTGGCATCCCACCTCACTTGGACTCAAAGCCAAAATCCTTACAATGGACAACTCAGCTCACTTTGATGGGTCTCCGTTCTATTTGTCTAAAAAGCAGCAGACAGAGAGAACTTGTACTTTCTTTTTCCTCTTTTGGCCATGCCAAGCAGCATGCAGAGAGTTTCCCCACCAGGGATCGAACCCTGTGCCCCCTGCAGGGGAAGCGAGGAGTCTTAACCACTGGACTGCCAGGGAAGTCCCAAGAACCTATACTTAAAAGTAGAGTCCACATGACTATAGAAATAGCAGTTCATGAATACTGCATCATATTGAGCTCAGGGTGTTTTGACCCTTCACTAAGGCACTCTGGAATGAGTTCTCACGCTCATTTCTTAAAAATCACTTAGTCAGCAAGTAGTTCTTGAGAGCCTATCATATTCCAGGCACTGTTGTATATGCATACGTCAATAAACAAAACATACAAACCTGTCTACCTCAGTACCTTCCATTCTGTAGGGAGCGAGAGAGAGAACATGGGTAAGTTAATTGTGAAGCATGTTAGGAAGTGATAATGAAATGGAAAAATATAGAACAGCCATGTGGGGCTAGAAGTGTGTGCATGTGTGTGTAAGTGCTGTGTGTGTGGGTAGTTGTACTGTTACCCCATGCCACAATGTCCCACGTGAGTTTGACATGTTTCTTGGGTTGAGTTTCAATAGACTGTATCTACTTGCAATATCCTGGCTTCTGACACGATCCCCACGTGAATACGCTATTCCAATTCTTCCTGTACTTCCAGCAGGACCTGTTCCCTGTATTTATTCTTACTCATCCATTGTTCTAACAGATTCATCTCCCTGCTCTCTGGGCCACTGGTTGAAATTATGGCTGACATCTGATGAATTTGCTGGTGATCTTCTACCACAACCGCTTCTTCCCTTCAGTTTGGTCTTCGCTCTTGTCGACGCCTCAGGCCTGCCAGTAGCAGTCAGTGGCACCCACGTGCATTCCCTCACCCCAGAAGTTGGACGAAACTGCCATGGTCAGAGATGAATTACTGACCTGCACGGAATTAGACATGCTGATGCAACTGGTGATTTTCTTAGCAATATGTCCAATTCTAGTTAAAACCAGTGTATCTGGTGTTATTCTAGTCCATCACTGACCCTGACTATGTACAAATATCCAGGATAGTTCCGGGCTTCCTTGGTTTCTCAATTCTGAGATTTTGGTTCACTGTGGGATAAGACTTCAGGTTATTCCTAAGGGTTGCAGGCAAAACTGAATTTTTTTTAATCTACAGAACAGCCTGACTGTTCAGATAAGCAGAATTATTTGACACCTATTTAGGAGATTCTGCCTGGAGATGAGTTATGGAAAAATACAGCTCCACTAAATGGCAACCTACTCCAATATTCTTGCCTGGAAAGTCCTGTGAACAGTGGAGCCCGAAGGGCTGCTGTCCAAGGGGTCGCGCAGAGTCGGATACAACTGAAGTGACTTAGCATGCATGAAAGCATTGGAGAAGGAAATGGCACGCCACTCCAATATTCTCGCCTGGAGAATCCCCGGGACGGAGGAGCCTGCTGGGCTGCCCTCTGTGGGGTCGCGCAGCCTCGGACACGACTGAAGCGACGCAGCAGCAGCGGCAGAAACTTCTCACTTTTCTCTCTTCAAACTCTGAGTTTCTCCTAGTCCAGCCATGCTCCCAGAGGTTTTAAGCGGATTGATTAGTGCTTGAAAAGCACCTTTATACATGAAAAGTAGCTAAGTACTAATTTAATCTTTTAAAGTCTGGCCTGGATTATTCCTGGTGCAGCTCTCATTTCATACTTTTTCCATAATGTCACCAGATTGTAGACAGTTACTAGGACTAGAACTGTTCTATGACCCAACACGCAAAATGGCTCTGGGCAGGAACGCTGATTCTAACAATGACCTACTCCTTTAAAAAGATTCCTGCTGGCCCCCTGGGGCCGCAGGCACGCGGGGCCGCGCTTCCCCGCGGCGGCCGCCAGAGTGGGAGGTACTGGGCGCGAGCGCGCGCCGGTTCGGGAGCGCGCGCGGGCTCGAGAACGCGCCGAGCGCCGGGCCGGGCTGTCGGGAGCCGCGCCGGCCGTTGGGGGGCGCCCGTTGGCGGCGCACTCTCTAACGTCAGCGGCGAGCCACACGAGGCAGAGGCGGTGGCGGTGGCGTGGCCCTCGCTGGTGGCCTTGGCGGCGGCGGCGACGGAGCGTGAGTGGACCAGGACCGAGGTCGAGGCGCGCTCTCCCCCACAGAAATGACTGACCACGCGGTGTCCAACAGTGCCTTGGCGAGTCTTTTTGAGTGTCCGGTGTGTTCGAACCATGTCTTGCCTCCAATTACACAGTGCCAGAATGGCCACCTCGTTTGTCGTGAATGTCGCTCAAGGCTCGCCCACTGTCCAACTTGCCAGGGCCCGCTGACAGCCGTTCGCAACTTGGCCATGGAGAGAGTGGCCGATTTAGTACTCTTCCCGTGTAGATACGCCTCTTCGGGATGCGGAGCAACCGTGCCGCCCACAGAAAAAGCAGACCACGAAGAACACTGCGAGTTTAGGCCCTGTCGTTGCCCTTGCCCTGGCGCTTCCTGTGGGTGGCAAGGCGCCATGGATGCCGTTGTACCACACGTGATGCAGCACTATAACAACTCCGTTATAACCCTGCAGGGAGAAGTTGTCGTTTTCCTTGCAGTCAACATTAATCTGGCTGGTACCCTCAACAGGGTGATGGTGCAGTCCTGTTTTGGGTCTCACTTCTTACTAATTTTGGAGAAACTGGAAATCCACGACAGTTTCCAGAAATTCTTTGCCGCTGTCCAGCTGATAGGAACACGCGAGCAAGCTGAACATTTTACTTATCGACTTGAGCTAAACGGTACGAGACGGCGATTGATGTGGGAAGCCACGCCTCTATCTATTCATGAGCGAATTGAAACAGCGTTTCTGAACTGTGACTGCCTAGTTTTATACCCCAGAGTTGCAGAACTTTTCGCAGAAAATGGCGATTTAAGCATCAACGTAACTATTTCCATGACTTGAAATGGTGATCAGACATTTTCTGACGAGTGTTTAAAACCAAAACATTCAGTTTCACAGAGAAGAAGGCACCCGTCTTCCTACCAACCAGAAACTTTGGGTAGGTTGAAGCTAGAGACATTAAGCTACAGAAGATGAAAGGGTGTTCAATACAGGAAATAGTTGCATGTAATAACACTAATAGATTTAAAATAAGCCAACAGTAAACCACTAGAAAATATAGGTATATTTATACGCGAGATGGGCATCTTTGGAATTAAAATAGGAACCTTTGTAAACTAATTCTGAAGTTTTGTTTATGGTAGATTGAATGTACTGTTGAAAAATACTGGGTTCTTTTTTCTGTGCCTGAACTGTGTGAGAGTGTGTGTGTGTGTGCGCGCACACACATGCTTGGATTTCTTCTCCTATAACTGACAAGCCATGTTGACTGGTCTTCGACCACTGCGTTTCCCTTCTGTGAGTCAATACATAGTGCTCTTGTGTGTATTTTTGAGTGTGTGTTTATGCATTTGCTAATTTTTAATTCTAGTTTTTAATTAAAAAAATTTGACTTTCTTTTCTGTAAAAGAAACTAAAACGACTCTTATTTATTTGATGTCACCACAAAGAGTTTTTCAGGGATTTGGAAATGAGAGCATTTTGTATTTGGTGTAGAGCAAAAAAAGCTATTCATGTAAAGGGTTTTCCTGAGAGCTCCACTGGTGAAGAATCTGGCTGCAATGCAGGAGAGCATGGTTCGATTGCTGGGTGGGAGAAAAATCCGCTGGAGCGGGATAGGCTACCCACTCCAGTATTCTTGGGCTTCCCTTGTGGCTCAGCAGCTAAAGAACTGCCTGAAGTGTGGGAGATTTGGGTTCGATCCTGGGGTTGGGAAGAATCTCTGGAGAAGGGAAAGGCTACCCACTCCTGTACTCTGGCCTATGTGGTCGCACAGATTGGGAGAAGGGACAGACTACCCACTCCAGTATTCTTGGGCTTCCCTTGTGGCTCAGCTGGTAAAGAACTGGCTTGCAGTGTCGGAGATCTGGGTTGGATATCTGGGTTGGGAAGATGCCTGGAGAAGGAATGGCTACCCACTCCAGTATTCTGGCCTGGACAAGTCCATGGAATGTATAGTCAATGTGGTCGCAAAGAGTGGGATAAGGGATAGGCTACCCACTCCAATATTCTTGGGATTACCTTGGGGCCCAGCTAGTAAAGAATCCACCTGCAATGTGGGAGATCTGGCTTTGAACGGGTACCCATTGCAGTTTTCTGGCCTGGAGAATTCCATGCACTGTATGCTCCTTGTGGTCAGAAAGAGTGGGAGGAGCGCTAGGCTACCCACTGCAGTATCCTTGGGCTTTCCTTGTGGCTCAGCTGGTAAAGAATCCGCCTGCAATGTCGGAAGTTTGGGTTTGACCCCAGCTTGGGAAGATGCCCTGCAGAAGGGAAAGCCTTACCCACTCCAATATGCTGGCCTGGAGCATTACAAGGACTGTAGATCGCCTGGAGAAGGGAATGGGTACCCACTGGAGTATTCTAGCCTGGAGAATTCCATGGACTTAGAGTCCATGTGGTCAAAAGAGTGGGAGAAGGGATCGCCTACCCATTCCAGTATAACTGGGCTTCCCTTGTGGCTCAGCTGGTAAAGAATCCGCCTGCACTGTGGGAGATCTGGGTTGGATTCCTGGATTGGGAATATCCCCTGGAGAAGGGAATGGCCACCCACTCCAGTATTCTGGCCTGGAGAATTCCATGGACTGTATATCCTCTGGAGAATGGAATGGCTAGCCACTCCGGTATTCTCGCCAGGAGAATTCCATGCACTGTGTACTCCATGTGGTCACAAAGAGTGAGAGAATGGAGAGACTACCCACTGCACCATTTTCGGGCTTTCCCTGTGGCTTAGCTGGTAAAGAATCTGCCTGCAATGTGGGAGATCTGGGTTCGATCCCTGGGTTGGGAAGATCCCCTGGAGAAGGGAAAGGCTACCCACGCCAGTATTCTGGCCTGGTGAATTCCATGGACTGTATCGTCCATGTGGTCGCAAAGTGTGGGAGAAGGGATTGGATACCCGCTTCTCTATTCTTGGGCTTCCTTTGTGGCTCAGCTGGTAAAGAATCAGGCTGCAAAGTGGGAGATCTCAGTTTGATCCCTGGTTGGGAAGATCCCCTGGAGAATGGAAAGGCTATGCACTCTAGGACTCTGGCCTGCAGAATTCCACAGACTGTAGATCCCCTGGAGAAGGGAATGACTACCCACTCCAGCATTCTGGCCTGGAGAATCCATGGACTCTACAGCCCATGCGTTCACAAGAGTCAGACAGTCCTGAGCGACTTTCTTTCATTGCAGATTAGCTAAAATGCCATGGAAATTTTGTTTCAAAACTCAGACTTGGAATTTGAGTTCATCAATAGACTAGATTCATTTTCATGAGAATCTTGGTATTGTATGTCTCTTCCTTCTTCCTTAAACATTTCATTACATTTTTCACAAATATCTCTTAACAGGTTGTGATGAGATATTTCTCTTCCAGGACTGATTAAAAGATATTCATTTGGATTTATAACCAAATCTCTATGAGAAAAACAAGTCGGACTATGACTCCTACAGTCAATGCAGGAATATTAATACCACTGAATTGTATACCTTTCTATCAATGTCACCTTTCCAGTTACCTTGCTCAAAGTAAAACAGAAAGGTAAAAGCTAATAATCTGATCTGAAGCTACCAAGGGTTGAAACAGGCAGGTTATTGAAAGGTGCTGAGAGAACGTGTGGCTGTGTCATTGTTTTTAACTCTGAACAAGTTCAAAGTTGTTAGCGAGTTGTTAGTTGCTCTAAAATTAGTTCCTAAACTTTATAATAAAGATTTGATAGACAACAAGGTCTTAATGTATAGCACAGTGAACTATATTTAATATCCTGTGATAAACCATAAAGGAATCACTTTGCTGTGCAGCAGAAATTAACACAACAGTGTGAATCCACTATACTCCAGTAATTTTTTTTTTAAGAGTAAGATTTCTTGGTTTATTGCATCTACCTAAGGGAATGAGGATCTACTCTTCTCCATAATATAGATCATATTTACTTTATGGTCTTCCGGGCTAGCTCTACGCATTACATTGTTAAGGATGTCAAACATTTAACAACCTTGTCATGTTAATTATTGATTTTGCAAGCCTTACTTTTGGAAATAATGCTTTACTTGCTTTTGCCCTTTGAGGAGTTCTGTAGTATAGTCGCTAAAAAATTAAATGAAGAAAATCGATAATTACATCACAAATAAAGATGTGCATATTAAATTTTGATGTTTTTGAAACTATTGCTATATTAAAAATGAGCTGAACATTTAAACCATAAATTGTCTTAGGAATATACGTGTTCAACGATATCAACTGCATTTAACCAGTTAAAGCAATAATAATGAATACATGAACAAAGCTAGAATACTGGACAAGCTATCTTTAATGCAAAAGTAGAGAAGAATCATCTATGATATTCAATAGGAAATCTAAATAGTTAACCTCTAGGGGGAACGGAGAAGGCAATGGCACCCCACTCCAGTACTCCTGCCTGGAAAATCCCATGGATGGAGGAGCCTGGTGGGCTGCCGTCCATGGGGTCGCTAAGAGTCCAACACGACTGAAGCGACTTAGCAGCAGCAGCAGCAGCAGCAGCAGCACGGGAGGAAAGCACTTCTATGAAAACAGTACCATTCCCACATCTTTCCGTGCTTACATAGTAAGCTTATAACTAGAGGGTGAGCATGGGGTACTTTAGCCATGGAATAGTAAATGTTTAAGAGGTGGAAAGCTAAGAGGAAAAGTGAATGACCGAATCTCAGTGTGTATGAATGGTTAGTAGCTAGGTGCTACAGTCCTATAAATGACTGCTGGGGTTGCAGTTTCACCAATTTATTAAGAACCAGAGAAGGATGAATATTAGAGTTAGTCAAGATGGCGGGGGTGGGAATTAAAACACACTCCTGGGGAACTAAACAAATGCTATCACTGGACAACAGATGAACAGTGACAGATACAATTTACTATCTCCATACAAGTCAATGCACATTGGAAAAAATTAAACTGCTTGCAGACCCTGAGAGATTTTGAATTTGTGTTGGGTTGACAGAGAAATTCATCTGAGGTTTCTCCATTACATCTTAACAGAAAACCTGGAAGAACTTTTTGGCCAACCCAATATATCCTGAGAGGGGGAACAAAACCCTTAAATGTCCAACACGGAAAATTCAGTGAGATTGTCTGCTCAGTGCTGACTGTTGTCAAATGCTAAGCAAAATATGAGAAGCATTTTGAAACAAGTGAAAAATTATTCAAAAGATATAATGACATACCACGTACATATTCCTAAGGCTTATGACCACAACACACCAAAAATAATACATACATACGTATGATATTCATTTGGCCTTGTTTAGAGCAAACAAATGTCTCCAAATTTATTTTGGTGTCGTGAAATATAATTGAGGATACACAGCATTTCGCTATCCCTCTGTGTCATAAAATAAAATAGGAAAAGAAAATACACAGAACCACAGAGGTTTAGCATAAATAGGTCTGGAAGAGAGTATATAATCGTAACAGAAGGTAGTACGGGATAGCGGCTGTGAGCATAGGCTTTCGAATCAGACACACCAAAGTCCCAATCCCACCTTATCGATAAAAATGCTGTCCTTAGCTCGTGAGATTAACCCATTGTGTAGTCTACTAATTCCCAATAAGTGAAGGTTGGAAAAAAATGTAGGCTTCCTGTCATAGATAACCATATAGCTTTTCTAGATCTCAATAGGGCCAACTGAGGTTCTATATTCTTTAATAAATGTTTCTACTGAAACATAACAATATGCATTCTAAAAAGTATACAAATCCAAGCATACAGCTCAATGAATTTTCACAGCATGAAGAGATCTGTGTGGGAGTTTCCTGGTTGCCTAGTGGTTAGGACTCTGGGCTTTCAATGCCACGGCCAGAGTTCAATCCCTGGTCGGGGAACTGAGATCCCACGAGCTGTGTGGTGTGTCAAACAACCCCCACCCCCCGCAAAAATAAAAACCCCTGTGTAACCACTCCCCAAGTCAAATAGAACATTCCCCTTCCCATTCATTATCCTCCTCCTACTCAAAATTAATCACTATTTATTATCATAGATTAGGTTTGTGTTTTTGAACTTTATATAACTGTAATCAAAGAGTATGTAGTCTTTTGTGGCTGACAGCTTTCACTCAATATGGTGTTTATGAGTTTCCTCCACATTGCTGCCTGTGGTAACTGTTTGTTCGATTTCACAGCTGTGAAGCATTGAATTAACTGAATATACTTAGTGTATCCATTTTCCTGTTGATAAACATTTACTTGCTGGTTCTCATATGATGCTGCTGTGAAATTTCGTGTACATGATACTGGTGAATCTATGTATGTATTTATGTTGGTATGGAATTTCTGGGTCATAAGTTAAGCATATATTCAGCTTTAATCAAGATAGAGAGGCCATTTTCCAAAGTGGCTGTACCAATTTTCACTTCCATCAGCAGTATATAAGAATTCCTGCTGTTCCATTTCCTAGCCAACACTTTTAGCTTTTGTAAATTTTCGTATAATTCTGGTAGGTGTCATCATTTGCATTGCAGGTGGGTTCATTACCACTTAAGCTATCAGGGATATTACTGAGAAAAAGGAAACCAATCTAAGAAGAATACATACTGTTTGATTCCAACTCTGACACTCTAGAAAGGGCAAAACTATGTAGATGGTAAAAAGATCAGTGGTTGCCAGGTGTTAGGGTGGAGGGAGGGATGAATCGGCAGAGCAGAGAAGTGTTTAGGGCAGTGAAACTATTCTGCTTGAACTATAATGGTGGATCCATGTTGTTATGCATTTGTCAAAACCCATAAAACGTACTTCCCTATTGTAGTTTCCCTGGTATAGCTTCCCTGAATATAGCTTCCCTCGTGACTCAGATGGTAAAGAATCTGCCTGCAATGCACGAGACTCAAGTTCGATCCCTGAGTCAGGAAGATCCCCTGGAGAAGGGAATGGCCAGCCACTGCAGTATTCTTGCCTGGAAAACCCGATGGACAGAGGAGCCTGGCGGGCTACAGTCCATGGGGTCACAAAGAGTTGGACACGATTGAGTGACTGACACTAGGGGGTGTACGGCACCAAGAGTGAGGCTAACATAAATAATGGTCTTTGGGTGATCATGATGTGTTGATGTAGGTCCCTTATTTGTAATAAATATACCACCCTGGTGGAGGATGTGATAGTAGGCAAGGCTATGCATGTGTGGGGTTAGTGTGTTTATGGGAACTCCCCATCCTTTCTCCTCAATTTTGCTGTGAACCTAAAAGTGCTCTAAAAGACAGAGTCTATTTTAAAAAAGTAAAGTAAAAGCTAATGGCTCCTCATTGGGGGATATACTAAGGAAGTGACCCCTGTGGGCTTTATCATAAGACTATGGAGAGGCCAAGACCTGCAGAAATTTTTAGAAGCCTGCAAGCTTTTACTCATTCCCATCAACTTTTCAATTAAAATTATGCTTTCATTGTCTTCATTATCTAGGAATAGGAGGAAAATTAGGACTGTATTTCAGGGCCTCTCTTTCCTCCTGTGTCGGGTAGGGCTGGTCTTTATGTAAGTATTAATAGTCACCTACCTGGTAGAATAAGAGAGATGCTTCAAGGCTACATTTGACCCAAATCTCACCTGCTATTCTGTCATGGAATCACCTTCTTCCTCTCGTGGATTGAAATGTATCCTGCCTGCTTCTCATTTTTAACACGTCTAGTATGTAGCCCATCACCAAATGACACATGGAAGGTATTCAATAAGTGCTTGTTGAATAAATTAGTTATTGATTCTGGTTTTTTTAAATAGGAGAAACATCCCTGCCCCCACCCCCACCCCCCGTTTTTACTTCTCGAACTTGTCAAAGTCAAATTCTTAAAGCCCAACTATCTCACAACTTTCTTTGAAACTTGCTTCTTACAAGGGCAAATAACATGACTTTGAAACAAATAGATTCTGTCAAAAGGAGTTGATAGTCCAGTTGATTGTGAATTCACTGATGTTGCAGTTAGGAATGCTCATTCTCAAATAGGCTGAGTTCCATATTTGGGGTACAAAACACACATGAAATACAAATTATTTACTGCTTCTCCTGGTAGAAAGGTCAGATGGCACTCTAGGGTTTTTAGCTATAATGAAAAGTAAATTAGAAGCGATTTCTGTAAGTTCAGCTTTCTTTCTTATTCTTTCCCCTTCTGTTATACTCCTCTTAAGGCATTATTGCTTCTTCCTGTACCTTCCTGCGTCCATGCAAAGCGACAGTGGTACACATCTTCTGTCACTGCCTTGCCGCCGGCTCTGGCCCCAAATCACTATAATGCCGTCACAGACGGATACCTATTTCATTCCTAGCTTTCGGATTGGTGAGCCTTTGATTTTGTACTGATATATAACTAACCGCTTTGGAATTAAAATAGTTTCGGATTCTGCAAAGTACTCTAGGAAATGACAGGTAGAAAGAGTAATTGAGGTAAATCACAAAAAGACCACACATTTGTATGAAAACCATCTGTGATGAGGCTGTGGCAGGGAAAAAGAAAAGTTTAAAGTGAAATGAGCCCTTGTCCTTCAAGGTATGAGATGAATGCAATGTGGGATCATGAAAAAAAAAAAAAGATCCCTTTGGATTGTTTTATTATCCAATCCCAGAGTGTGGGATTTATACTTCTCACTATTGAGCACTGTGTCCCAAAGTTGTGAATTAAACAGGTAACTAAAATATATATTTGATGACTAGGTATCTAGGCCTTGCAATGATAATTTAGCAAATACTATCTTAGTTTCTGACTTTACCCCCAAGGGTTTGTTTTCAAACTTACCTACCAACATGGTGTCCAAAAAAAATACACTTCTTAAAGCAATGTTTTCTTTTTCAGTTTTTCCGTCCATATGCCAATAAAGCTCATGTGACCACAGTCAACAACTTCCTAATCAATATTTCTAGCTCATAAGAACCTAGTTATTCCACAATAAGTGTTTTTCTCCTTCCCACCAATACCCTCTCGTGTATTAGAAGCAGTCTTTCACTGTTTAAGAATAGCACCAGAGGCAGTTCCCTGGTGGCCTATTGGTTAGGATTCTGGTCTTTCACTCTCATAGCCTGGATTCAATCCTTGATCTGGGAATCCGGGAACTGAGTACCTGTGAGCTGTGTGGTGTGATGCCCACCCTCCACCACCCCACCCTACCCCACCCCCGCCAAAGAGAGCAGAACATCTGTAGCAAGAGAAGCTTTTCTAAGTCTTTCAGTCTCTTTTAAATCCATTTAATTCAGAAGGCAGGAGCAATAAGCCAAATCCTACCAAGATGAAATGAATAATTACAGTTTTCTCTCATTACTTTGTCCAGATATAAGCTACTGGTTTATGCAATCAAGTACAGAAGTTCAGGCACAACCAGCACTTTCCAGTCATGGTTACTAAACTTTGGACATCACTGTTTTCACTGTGAGGTGGTTATATGGGCTGATAACAAGTGCCAACCTATTCTGCCCTTCATCTTGACTTGACCAAACCAAAGAGAGGACATCTAGAAGGAAAAGAATGCAGGGAGTTTTGATTCCTTTTGCCACTGCTAGGGCTTTTTATGTGAGCACTCTTTACTCTGGATTGAAGGAGCACAGATAGTGTGAAAAGATTTTATTGGAAGTATCAAGTAAAACTCAAAGCTGTCTCATTACTTAGTGGTGCCTGGAACCTGTATCTTCCTGCCACCATTATAGCAATAAATTCATAAAGGTGTGAAACTATGCAAAACTATGTCAGACGCATTAAAAAAAATGTCTGCTAAATGTCTCTTATGGCACATTTCTTTCCCTCTTATTCTGCCCCATTCATCATTTTCTCTTTACAGAGTTGAACTGGGCTGAAAGAGGAAACAAAGAAAGAAACAAAAACCATTACTATGGTTACTGTAGTATAGCTGTTTTGGTGTTGTTATCTTTGTTTTTATCTTTTGTTTTTGTTTCTAACCACGTTCTAAGAAATATTAAAAAATGGCATAAACATTGTATTGCATGAAAATAAAACACTATTATCTCTATCTCAATCTACTCAGGAATTTTCTGAAAATACTAAGTTTTTATACATGTCATTTTTAACAGTTGAGGCTGTATTATCGCTGTTCCTGAGAGGTACTTTTACAATTGGCAAAATATACTTAAATTTCCTCTGGTTTTCAGAGATATCAGAGTTTGGATCATTACTTAACCATCATTTCCTCCTGTAGTACCAATCTTGGTGAATCGTCTGGTCGCCCAAGACAGAAACCTGAGGATCATCCTTGAGATGTTCTTTGTTTCAAATTTACATATCCAATCTATGTTGATTCTACCTCTTTGATATATTTTGAATCTCTTCTAGAGACCTATAATTAGTAACTCCAATCTGGTCTAAAAATTCCCATTTCTACTAACTTAGTTTTGGTTTTTAATCACCTGGATGATATAAGTCTCCTATCTAATCTGCCTGCCATCAGTCTCTCCCAAATGTTTCTAAATATTCTAATAAAATGTTCTCTCTAAAATGCAAATGTTAAGTCATGAAAAAATCCACAAGAGGATCTCTACTACTTTTACAACAAAGCTCACACTCCTTAATCTGGGTTACAAGGAACTGGCCTTTATTCACCTCCACAACTTCATCTCTGGTCTCCTTCTCTTCATAACTCCAATCAGTTGGCTTCCTTACAGTTTCTTCATATTGAGCTTCTCACTCCACATCTTTGTGAATCTCATTGTTTCCTATGCCTGGGAAGTTTCTCTTGAACTCTCTACCACCAAACTCCAGTACTCTTCTTATTACTTAGAATTGTACTTAACAGTACATAATAGAAAAGTGACTACAATGGCTTAAATAAAAATCCAAAGGAAATATAAGTTGTATGGTATCATCAGGGATGAAGACTCCTACTATCTTTTTATTTTACCATTATTTTAAGGAGGTTTTTATGGCTGAGAGATGATGATTCCATCTCTAGGTTTCACATCTGCATTCCAGGCATGAATAAAAGGAAGAGGGAAGAACCTGTCAGTTAAGTTCATTTTCACTGGGGAAAAACTGATTTTCAACAAAGCCCTGTTCAACAGGCTTCTTTTTTTTTTCACTTACAGGGTCACTCATACCTAGAATGGTATATGAATGGGTAGGCAGCTTCTAATACAATGCTGCCTCAAAAAATTCAGATTTCTATTTGTATGCAGGAAGGGGAGAATGAATAATGTCTGCCACATGCTTTTACCTGGCTACCTCTTACAAAATTCAGATCAATTTTCACCTTCTCTTGGAAGTTTTCTATGACATTGAAAGTCTGGATTCAGGATTATCCTGTGTTTCCAGACCAGTGCTGTAAAATAGAAGACACTCCATGCATTTGGTTGATTGAACGACTTAATGGGGTTACTCTCTTCCTTGTGCTTTCAGCATGCTGTATTGTAATCATTGAGGAGGAAATCACAACCCAATCCAGTGTTCTTGCCTGAAAAATCCCTTGAGCAGAGGAGCCTGGCAGGTTACAGTCCATAGCGTTACAAAGAGTTGGACAAGACTGAGTGACTGAACAGATGTAATTACGTTAGATGCTTGCTTCTTCAAGAATCTGTAAGATTTCTAAGGCCAATGGCTATGTTTTATTCACCTCAGTATTCCATTATCTGAAAGACAGTAATTGAATTAATTTTTTGGAGTGAATACATAACAGAAGACATTTTAAGATGAGATTTTAAAAGCAAGTACACTCTTCAGTTCAGTTTAGTCGCTCAGTCGTGTCCGACTCTTTGCGACCCCATGAATCACAGCACGCCAGGCCTCCCTGTCCATCACCAACTCCCGGAGTTCACTCAGACTCACGTCCATCAAGTCAGTGATGCCATCCAGCCATCTCATCCTCGGTCGTCCCCTTTTCCTCCTGCCCCCAATCCCTCCCAGCATCAGAGTCTTTTCCAATGAGTCAATTCTTCGCATGAGGTGCCCAAAATACTGGAGTTTCAGCTTTAGCGTCATTCCTTCCAAAGAAATGGTTGATCTCCTTCAGAATGGACTGGTTGGATCTCCTTGCAGTCCAAGGGACTCTCAAGAGTCTTCTCCAACACCACAGTTCAAAAGCATCAATTCTCTGGCGCTCAGCCTTCTTCAGAAGGATATAAAAATTAAATTTTCCTTTGTGTTGGGAAATGGCAGCAGGGCTCTATTTAAATAAAATTATCATAGGAATATACTTATCTTCATATTTAGCTTAGAACCCAGCAGCTAACTAAGCCCAGTAGCTGAAGCCATTCTCTTTCTGCCCATGGGTTCAACTTCATCTCTAATTCTGGAACCATAATCTCAATGACCAGTACTGCCATCTTCATTTTAGACCTCATTCTGACCTCTTGCCTTATTATAACCAATCTTAGCTTCATACCTAACCTAGAATTCCTGTCTAGAATGTGTCTTTGTTTGTGGTTAGATTCTGTGTTCATTAAACCTTATCTTCATGACTTGTTCCTTGACATCTGTTATAAGACCTCTCATATCAATGATTGGCCTGTCTGGATCTCAGTGTATCACCTGGGCTTTGTTTAGCTGTCTGGACCTTTTCCTAATGCCTGCAGGTTGGAACTTTCCAGATTGTCTGCCTCCCTGCCTGCTTGACATATGTAAGTAGATCTAGGTTCTCAGCCCCATCCTTCCCCTCTCTGGCCCATTCTGTTAGTTCAACCGAAGTCTGGTTCTGATTTTTGTAGTGGGGCAAGGTTTACCTAAGAAGCACTTTATCAGAGAAGATCTGGAATCAAAGAGGGAAGCAGATATTTGATAAGAATTCTGAGAACTATTCAGATAGTTGAATTAAACCAAACTCTTTATTAAATACCTAATTGTCTCAACTAATTTGCACAATATTTTCTATTTCTAAACTGTTTTAGGAATATCACTTATATGTGGCATCTAGAAAAAATGGTACAGATAAACTTATTTACAAACATATGGTTACCAAGGGGAAAAGCGGGGGTGGGATAAATTGGGAGATTGGGATTGACATATATATATACTATGTATAAAATACATAACTAATGAAAACCTACTGTATTGCCCAGGGAACTCTACTCTGCGGTGATCTAGATGGGTGGGGAATCCATAAAAAGAAGGGATACATGTACATGTTTAACCAATTCACTTTGCTATACAGCAGAAACTAAGACAACATTGTAAAGCAACTACATACCAATAAAAAAATTGTTTTAAAGTCTTAGGAAGTCAACTACATTTTTCTTTTTCACATAAGTGGTATTACCATCAACATTTCTCTTACAGATTTATGACTGTACCTGCAGGACAGTAAAACTTTAGTGTTTTATACAAGAGTTATCTTGTTTGCTCTCATGGCAGTTAGTAGTTAAGTAGAAGTGTCAGTAAGAACGCAAAAAAGACCCTAACATATCTGCTTTTTATGAAATATCACTATATGTAAAATCAAATCTTCTCCTTTTCAAAGAATGGCTCTATCTCTATGCCCAATTGTCTTCACAGGGGACAATTCCTCCTCACTCCTACTATACTCATACACAGATTCACCTGAAAAAATATGTATAGAGGTGGGAAGCAGATAATTCATGTCTATACAAATACTATGGAAGTGGGCAGATTCATTCAAGTTTCTATGACTCATATCTTAGGGCCTAGAGTCACTAGTTTTATTACTACAAAGCAGAAGGATGACTCCTTCTCTTCAACTCTTGTGATTAGTCTTGTACCCATTTTGCTAAGAATGGTTCAGCTATCATCAACTGTAAACATCACAGTTTCAGGGTGCATAGTATACATAGCAAATGCTGGGGTAGATTGCCAAAATTGTAACATCCCTCATCTCAAGCTGCTCTGTCTTAGAAATGCAACTAAACACAACTAGAGTGGTTGTTGACACTCCTGTCATTCCCATATCATTACTCTCATATAAGTTCAATCTTTTGTAATTGAAGTATAGTTGATGGACAATATTATATAAGTTACAGATGTACAATTATGTGATTCACAATTTTTAAAGGTTACTCCATGTATAATTATTGCAAAATATAAGGATATATTATACAGTATATCCTTATAGCTTATTTTATGCCTAATTTATGGAGAAGGAAATGGCAACCCACTCCAGTGTTCTTGCCTGGAGAATCCCAGGGACAGAAGAGCCTGGTGGGCTGCTATCTATGGGGTTGCACAGAGTTGGACACGACTGAAGCGACTTACCAGCAGCAGCAGCAGAATGCCTAATTTATAATCTTCTTAATCCCCCACCTCTATACCTCCCCTCCGTCCACCCACCCTCACTGGTAACAACTAGTTTATTCCCTATATCTGTGAGTCTTTTTTTTACTATATTGACTAGTTTGTTGCATTTTTTTATTTTAATTTTTTATTTTACTTTATTTTACTTTACAATACTGTATTGGTTTTGCCATACATCAACATGAATCTTAGATTCCACATATAAGTGATATCATACAGTATTTGTCTTTTTCTAATTTCACTTAGCATAATGCCCTCCAAGGTCATCCATGTTGTTACAAATGTCAACAACAACCTAAATATCCATCAACAGATAAATGGATAAAGAAGATGTGATACACACAGACACACACACACAGACACACAGACACACACACACACACACACACACTGGAATACTACTCAGCCATAATAAATAGTTCAGTCTTTATCGAGAGCCTGCTATGAGCATGGTCCTGGGCTAGACAGAGGATTATAAAGAAGTCTGAGACAAGATGCCTGGCCTCAGGAAACTTCACATCTAGTTGACTGGAAGAGGAGACAATACTCTGAGTAATATGTAGCAGTAGAAGGCTTAAATCACAGCAGAAAGTCACAGTATATGTGAAATCTCAAGCTCAGTGTAACAGCCAGTAGTAAGAGCTATACACCCTGCACCCTCTCACTAACAGAAAAGCAACCAGTCTTCCCTTACATGGCCTTTCACAGAAGAAGGACACTCAGTAGGAAATCAGGAGATGTACCGTATGACAAATGCAAACACTTCCTTCACTTTTCAAATATCACAGAAAAAATATTCCTCCCTCACTTAAAGAAAAAATATCCAAGTGCCTTTTCAAGTAGTGTCCACACTGTACACCCTGTTCTTGAATTTTGAAAGCATTCCTAACATAATTTAACAATGGATAATAATTTGTGAGTCAATCCTGATACTGTTACAGAGGAAACTACTTAAGCCCTGAGAGAAATAAACAAGAAAAGGGGTTTGAGAAGCCAGAGGAAAAGTTCTCATATTTCAGATCTCTCCTATCTTTCTCATCCAACGTAAAATCCTCCTACTTAAAAAAGAGCTTGGGTCTGCCAGTTGGTGGCCTAACCTTAGGCCAAGCTTAATTAATTAGCGGCCTTCTCTAACTATCATCTGGCCTCATTTGCCTAGGCTGTAACCACAGCTCAGTACATTACTGAAGTGGAGACTCCAACCAAGATCGTTTTGGTCCACTGAGCTGCAGTGACTCAACAGCTGATGCGATCTACCTCTTCTTTCCACTGTGCCCCAAACCACATTGCTCCTACCAACTTTAACTTCCCAGGCTCAGATCAGTATTTCTCAAAGTGTGATTTGCAGACTAGCGCACTATATGTAACTGTGGTGTTTGTAAAACTGCCAATTCTAGCATCCTGTTCTCAGAGATTCTGATTAAGTAGTTAGAGGATAGGGGTTGAGAATACGCATTTTAATATCTTTCCCTTTGTGAAACTTGTGCTCACTAAATTGATGATGCTAATACAACTAGGGAATGGGACATGAAACCGGTAGGCCCCAGCTAGTGTTGTCAAAGGCCACGATGGGAAATAATTTAATTTTCTGATAACACATTTCATGTAAATGAAGATCACTCAGGAAGCTTGTAAAACATACATAGCTCTGGGTCCTACCTCCCAAACCAAAGGAATTATAACCACAAGATGGGCCTGGGCATCTGTATGTTTAAAGGGCTCCACTAGGTTATTCCCTGGTTCCAAATAGGGAAAGGAGTATGTCAAGGCTGTTTATTGTCACCCTGCTTATTTAACTTACATGCAGAGTACATCATGAGAAACGCTGGGCTGGAAGAAACACAAGCTGGAATCAAGATTGCTGGAAGAAATATCCTCAGATATGCAGATGACACCACCCTTATGGCAGAAAGTAAAGAACTAAAGAGCCTCTTGATGAAAGTGAAAGAGGAGAGTGAAAATGTTGGCTTAAAGCTCAACATTCAGAAAATGAAGATCATGGCATCTGGTCCCATCACTTCATGGAAAATAGATGGGGAAACAGTAGAAACAGTGTCAGACTTTATTTTGGGGAGCTCCAAAATCACTGCAGATGGTGACTGCAGCCATGAAATCAAAAGACACTTACTCCTTGGAAGACAAGTTAATGACCAACCTAGACAGCATATTAAAAAGCAGAGACATTACTTTGCCAACAAATGTCCATCCACTCAAAGCTATGGTTTTTCCAGTAGTGCTGTATGGATGTGAGAGTTGGACTATAAAGAAAGCTGAGTGCTGAAGAATTGATGCTTTTGAACTGTGGTGTTGGAGAAGACTATTCAGAGTCCCTTGGACTACAAGGAGATCCAACCAGTCCATCCTAAAGGAGATCAGTCCTGAGAGTTCATTGGAAGGACTGATGTTGAAGCTGAAACTCCAATACTTTGGCCACCTGATGCAAAGAACTGACTCCTTAGAAAAGACCCTGATGTTGGGAAAGATTGAAGGTGGGAAGAGAAGGGGATGACAGAGGATGAGATGTTTGGATGGCATCGCTAACTCAATTGACATGAGTTTGAGTAAACTCCAGGAGTTCGTGATGGACAGGGAGGCCTGGCGTCCTGCAGTCCATGGGGTTGCAAAGAGTCAGGCACAACTGAGTGACTGAACTGAACTGAACTAGGTTATTCAGACGTATTTTGTCAATGAGATTCACTGCACTAGATCAATTACTTCAAGGTATGCAGCAGCTAGCAGAGTGAAAGAGGTTACTTACAGAAGACCAAGGGGATCTTCCAGGTGGTGCTAGTGGTAAACAACATGCCTGCCAGTGCAAGAGACATGGGTTTGATCCCTGGGTAAGGAAGATCCCCTGGAGGAGGGCATGCCAACCCACTCCAGTATTCTTGTCTAGGAAATCCCATGGATAGAGGAGCCTGGCAGGCTGCAGTCCACGGCGCTCTCAAGTCAGACACGACTGAAGCGATTTAGCATACATGCATACACAGAAAACCCAGGCACCCATTCCTCATTATTGGAATCTACATGTTTTAAGGACAAAGCTACACATATTTTTTTAAATGCTTAAGGGATAGTTTACTCTAGATGTGGTTGCATTAAGCACTGTGGGCTTTGGGGATGGAGGGAGGCAAACTTTTGCAATACTATTAAAGAAAGGAGGGAACTAAAAGATATCACAATGAGAGGCAGGTGATGACAGGTCCTGAGATAGGGAAGTGTTTCTGCATCTGACCTCACCCCCTTTCTATTCACAGCAAATCACCCTCCCACCTCACATCAATGAGGGCTGAGGTCTAAGGCACTCTTAAGGAAGAAGCAAGTACCCACATGGAGAAAGTAGGGTTCTGTCCTCAGCTATTTGAGCTAGTCCTATCAGTTCTGTAAAAATTGGCAGAATATCCTCTCCCTAGCTGGAGGAGCAAAATAGGACACCATGAATCAACACAGAGCCAGCTCATTTTGCCACCTGTATTCTCATACCATCTGCTGTTACTCTGTGCTCATCAGCTGGAGTAACCCACGTAGGCAGGCAGGTGCCATGCTCACCTGAAAACAGAGAATTCTTCATTCCATCCTACTTCCTATAGCATATGACTGTTTGTTAATTCCCCCTCTCTTTTCCTCTGGGACTGGAAGGGTGTCTCAGGGGTAGAAGACAATCATATAGAAGAGTGAAACTAATCTCAATCGACTACTGAGAGTCACGATCCTTAACACAGGGTCCTAGAGTCTAACTGAAAAGGATCTCAGGGCTAAAACGAAACATATAAGAACTCTTCCCACAGAGACTATTTCACTCTACCTCCTGGGATACATCATATTCTATTTCCAGGATTCAGAGCAGCAAACTCTTTTCAAATGTCCACATCACCTCCTGGACATCATATAAAAACCACACTAGCATCTCTAATGTCAACTGAAAAAAATGCACAACCTAAAAGTTGAGAAATATGTGTTATTGGGTAGATTTTCTGAGAACTTAGGCCCAGAAGACAGACTCTCAGATATCTCTGTGGCACTGCTCCAACAAGGTAAGGGAGGAGTCAGGACATATAGGAGTTTGGCAAGAAAAACCAGGTAGTCAGGGCATCAAAAGATTACTGTGAATTAAAGAAAACCAGACATCTTGTTAATGAATTTAGCAGGTTTCTAGGTATGGGAAGATGCAAGAGTCTGGGCTCATTGAAATCATTCCTTTCATATGCACCTTAACTATCAAGGGCCAGTATCCTGATCTTCTCTAGCCTGAATCCCCTCTGGGTGCACAGCCAGGTTTGCTGCAGTGACTGCTGGCTTGATGATGGCAACATCCTTTGTTTACTGATCTGGCAGTGACATTTTTCATCCACGTTAACATTGCATACCAAAAACTAAACCCATCTCCTCCAAACCAATTTCTGGTAATGTTGCCGAGAAGAACTGATTCTGACTCCCTGATGGAAATGTTTCTTTGACTTGGTTTTTGTTGCTATTCTTACCATAATCATACATAATGGCCTGCCTCAAAGGACCCTGCTCCTCTGCCTGTTAAAGTGCCTTTGTTCAGCTCGCAGAGAGATAATATGACCCTGCCCACCTGTGACTGGCTACAAAAAAGAAAAGATTAACACACTCCTTCCAAACACTGGCCCTTCCTAGAGATGTTTTGCAAGACTGAAGACTTTTTTCACTTTACTTCCTCACTGCCTCTCTCTCTATTCTGCCTTTTGACTTTAGTTCTTCTTTGCTTCTTTCTCTCTGGCTCTATAAAATAACTTGGCATTCAGACCCCAACAAGATGGTTTCTTTGAGATATTAGTCTGCCACCTTCTCAGTTAGCTGGCTTTCTGAATAAAGTTGTATTCCTTGCCTCAACATCTCATCTCTCAGATTCACTGGCCTGTTATGTGGTAAGCAGAGTGAGCTTGGACTTAGTAACAGTAATACCATTATCATTCTCTCAATTAGAAACTTACAGGTTGTCTTCAGTTTCTCCCTTGACTTTATTTTCTTCCTTCAGTCAAGACTTTGGACCATTACTGATCCAAGCAGTAATAACTAGGACACTGCAAAAGAGAGAGGAAGGGATGTTCAGGAGATAGTTGATAGGACTCATGCCTTAGAATGCACAATAGCAACAGTATCCTTCATATCTTCACTACCTGGCTTCCAGTTCCTGTTCTCCTAATGCTTCCCACTACAAACTTGTTTCTCCCCTGTCCCAGAAACCCTCAGTTGCTCCTCAATCTTATCTTCACCCCTCTTCCTGCAATAAAAAATGCTTTTTTAGTTTTCTCCCAAGTACTCCTCTACTTGTAACTTGAACTTTAGCCAAATCATACAGGAACATCGCTCAGTCGTGTCCGACTCTTTGCAACCCCATGGACTGTAGCCTACCGGGCTCCTCTGTCCACGGGATTTTCCAGGCAGTAGTACTGGAGTGGATTGCCATTTCCTTCTCCAGCGGATCTTCCTGACCCAGGGATCGAACCCGGGTCTCCCACATTGTAGAGACGCTTTACCGTCTGAGCCACCAGGGAAGTCCAAATCATACCATTCCTTATTTCCTGAACACATCTCTTGCTTACCTTGCTCAAAGTTTTTTTACCAATGCCCTTCCTATTGTTTGAAAATTTATTTCCCCTCCACCTGTTAAACCCTTATTCAGACATCAGGGTCCAGCTCCAAGGCTACCTCCTCCAGCCCCTAATTGAAACCATTCTTTCCTTCTCTAAAGTAAGAAACATGTATTTCTTTTTTTTTTTAATTTTTATTTTTACTTTATTTTACTTTACAATACTGTATTGGTTTTGCCATACATTGACATGAATCCACAACTGGTGTACATGCGTTCCCAAACATGAACCTCCCTCCCACCTCCCTCCCCATAACATCTCTCTGAACATGTATTTCTTAATGTTGCTTTTCACCTTCTGTTAGGGGAAGCACACTGATTGAAATGGCCCACCCTGGCCAGGCACCATAGAAACCATTTGCATGAATTGTTTTATGACAGGAGATCCTGATAAGGAATATGGAACTAATAAACCACCACCAACCAGAAGAGTTCGGGAAAGGTCTAAAGGAGACACCGTGTGTACATCCACTTCCCAGAATCCCTCTCGCTAGCATCCATCTTGGCTGAGAGATGGGTGCACCACTAGGAAAAACTCTGAATTAGAATGATTGGCCAAAGACCACCCAGAAACTAATCCCATCACCATAAAACCCGAGACTGTGAGCCACGCTGCAGAGCAGTTCTCCTGGGTTCCCTTACCCTACTGCTCTCCACCCGGGTGCCCTTTCCCAATAAAATCTCTTGCTTTGTCAGCACACGCGTCTCCTCGGACAATTCATTTCTGAGTGTTAGACAAGAGCCCAGTTTTGGGCCCTGGAAGGGGTCTGCCTTCCTGCAACACTTCTGCCGTACACACCGTTCTCCCACCCAGGAATTGAAAAGCTTGTATATCCACCACAATTTCCAAGTAGTGCCTTTCCCATAGTAACTACTTTAAAATTGTGTTAAATGGGTTTTTCCTTTTTCAACTTCTAGGGAAATTTCCATAGAAAGCTACTTTTATTAATAATAGAGCTTTCCTCCCAGCCCATGTCTTGATCTCTTTCTCTCCCTGCTTGTCTGTCTCTGTCCCCACCTCTAGCTCTGTCTATGCTGCGTTCTCAGTCTTTGTTTCTCTCTGGGTCTCCTCACCCCTCCCCTTCCTCTGTCTGGCACTGTCAGCCTGTCTTTCTGTCTCTTTTTTCAACTGGTCTTTCCCTTTTTACTGTTGATATGTGTTTAACGTTTTCCCTGCATTGTCTTCCTCTGTCTCTTCATTTCTGTTTTTCTGACACTATGCCCCCTCTAAACTGGAAGTCAATGTCTGAAGAGCTTTCAAAGCCTTGCTTAAACTGTAACTCAAAGTCAAGTGTTATTGGGTTTTTTCAAGTTGGAACTCAGAGAGAAGGCTAAAGTCTGAAAACCTTGTAAATCTGAGGCAAATCAACTTGCCAGGGACAGGTGACATCAGTGTCTATGGAAAAGGGTTTGAATAGAAATTTTCAGACATTCTGAATGCCTAATTTACATGATAAGGCATAAAGATATAAAAGGTGACCCACAACAGCTGATCACAATAATGCTAATTTCTCCAACTCTGGCTTCAAAGATAAGGACATGTTAGAAAGCAAACAAAAAGTTCTGGAAAATCATTGACCACTTTGGTACTTTGCCCAGGAGACTCTAAGGATTCATATATAAGAATAAGTGAACTGAAATGAAAGACACTTGAAAATAAAAATGCCAATTTTTTTTCAGTGTCTACTGTGAGATAAATGTCTTGTACACATTAATTTATTGAATCCCCAAACATTTTATGGAGATGGAAACTAAGGTTGAAGGTGGTTAACTAACTTCATGATCATTCATCCTTAAGGAGAGGAGCTAGGATTTGAGCCCAAGTGTTGTCTAATTTCAAAGCCTGGGCTCCTAAGCTCTCCAGCTTTTCTCAAACTTGTCAGGTCTTAAGAATCCCCTGAGTGTTCATTAACCCTTCAGATTCCTTAACCCCACCCTACATTTACCAAATTCCAGGGCAAGGGCCTGTGAGTCCCTTTGTCTAACAAATGAGCCAGGTGATTCTTATCTTGGGAAAAAATGCACTCCACTAAATAGTTTCCCTAACCATAATGTTCTGGAGAGTTTCATTTCTCTAGTAGTTCCTAACACCTCTTGCCCCAGTCTCCTCCATTCGGTGCCTGTCCTTGTCTGTCCCCAGAAAATTAAAACCCTTAGATTCTTCATTTAATCATTCCTTTTGTGGATATCTGTTTTTGTTTTTTAAATTTTTTAAATTTCACCTGTCTTCAATCTATGGTTGGAATGTACATCCTGGTGACATCTGAATTTTCATCACAGTCAATAAGGAAGTGGAGCTTTCTGGATAGAGTATGCTGTATTTATGTGCAGGGAGGGGAAATGAAGAAGTTGGAATCTTCCTGATACTCTTAAAATCAAACCATGTAGATGGCTGGCTATTTCACCTTTTCGAAGCCCAGCCTTTACTGTAAAAATGAATTTCACTCTTTTTTAGTCTTTTGATTGCACCACACAGCATGTGGGATCTTAGTTCCCTGCTCAGGTATCAAACCTGCACCCCCTGCATTGCCAGGATGAAGTCTTAGCCACTGGACCACCAGGGAAGTCTTGATTTCTCTTTTAATAAATAGAATGAACCTGATTACTAACACCAAGAAAATGTGCAGGCTGAAAATACGAAGTAACAGGACTTAATATGTATTGATTGTCAGGCCCTAAGCTCAATGATTTACATGAATTTTCTCATTGCATACTCAATAAACTTGTGAAGTAGGTGCTTTAGTGACCTCCATTTTACAGATGATGAGAATGAGGCTCAGAAAAAATTGCTTGTTCAAGATCTAAGATTCCAACCTAGGTTTGTTTGACTGCAGTTTGTACCCTTAACTCTGCTGCACAGACTCTAGTATAAATAGGTGAAAGGGAGGTTTAGGAAGTTCACTGATTGTAGATCCCTAATAATATATGAAAGGACATTGTAGGATATTCAGGGTGTTTTAAAAAATATTTTGAGGTTATTGCTTTGTAATGAAAGTGCAAGGTAATTCCACCAAAATATCCTTTGATATCTTGGAGAGTCACTGATTTGACCCAATAAGGCATTTCCTGTGTTCTTCTTAGGTTTATCAATAGCTAATTCCTTTAGTCAATTAGGGTACCATTAGGAGCAATTGTTTTAAATTCACTATGAATTCAGAACCCTTTTCCTGAAGTCTCATAACCCCAAATTTCTCAAATGTATAGATTTTTAAAACATATTATAAAATATGTAAAAAATACATATCTTTCAAAATTCCCCTTTATGGTGGTCAAAGATTCCCCCAAAGTCAAGTGATAAGAGGAGGAAACATGAAGTATTCTTCATGAATTCTCCCTGATCCTGAAATTTTTCTTCCCTTCATGCAAAGAAGGACAATAGTGATATAGAATATAATTAAAATACGTCTCAACTGGAAGTACAAGAATTACATATATATATATAAAAGCAGCACGTCAATAATTCTTCTCATCTCATAAAGCCTTGCCAAAATTATATATTCTTAAATAAAACCTAACAGCGTTCAAATATCTGAGTATTTATAATCTCCAAATTTAGAATCCTTTTCTTCTACCAAAACTCTACAAATAAGAATAAATCAGAACTTTTAAAAAATTTTCAGCTTTCAAAAATCAAGTAATCATCAAAATGGCTAAATTTACTGCATGAATCATTAACTGAGTTAAACAACTTCGTGACTTCACATAAGGGAAGAAGAAAACTATTTTTTACACAGGTCTGATGTTGAGTTTCTGCAAAATTGTTTTTAACAAAGCAATATACAAACTGCGTACAAATTTAATCAGTAAAAAATGACTGCCCCCTTTCCCCACGGTTCCATTACCAATAGGCAACCAATTCTGACTGTTTGGGGCTTTAGTTCTGTTAACTCATAACTGTTCTTCTGTTAACTCAAAATTAATGACACGTTTTGTTTTAAAAAGTCCCATATACCCATTATTCAGCTACACAAATTATGAACGTTTTGTCAAAGTTGCTTCATCCAGGACTTTTCTTTCTGCTTTTTCCCGAGAGTTTCTTATAATTTCAGGTTTTATCTCCTTAGCTAACCAGTCGGGGGGGCGGGGCAGGGGTCAAGTGTAACTTTCAGCCACAATATACAGCTCCTCTGTTTCTTGGTCAGTGCCTGCAAACTGTGCCTTTGCTCTGTTGTTTGCAAAGGAAACAATTTAGATTGCTGGGAACACAAGGCGATAATGTAGAATTTGTAGCGTTGGGCCACCATTTTCCTAAGTGGCATTTATTAGTTTTATGTTTTTTACATAATTGGCATACAATGAATTGCACACATTTCAAAGTGTACAATTTGCCAAGTTTCAAAATATGTATACACCTATGAAATCATCCCACAGTCAATGTAATGGACACAGCCCTTACCCCAAAATGTTTTCTTCTATCCTCTGCGTCTCAGTCGCATCAAACTCTTTGCAACCCCACGGACTATAGCCTGCCAGGCCTCTCTGTCCATGGGATAGTCCAGGCAAGAATTCTGGAGTGGGTTATCATTTCTCCCTCCAGGGGATCTTCCCGACCCAGGTAAGAACCCCTGTCTCCAGTATCTCTTGCACTGGCAACAGATTCTTTACCACTGAGCCATCTGGGAAACCTGCCTCTTCCCATACCCTTTCCCCAAACTGGAAACCAGTAATCAGTTTTTGACGCTATAGTTGACATTTTCTAGAGTTCTAAATAAATGGAATCATATGGTATGTACTCTTTTTATCTGATTTCTTCCATGAAGTATAATTATTTTGAGATTTATCCATATTGTGTGAATCCATAGTTCTTTTATTTTGGTTGCTTTGAATAGCTATCTATTGAACAGATGAATATACAACTATTAGTTTATCCATTCACTTCTTGAAGGACATTTAGATTGTTTCCAGTTTTGACATAATACAAATAAAGCTGTAATGAACATTCATGTATAAGTCCTTGTATGATCACATGCTTTATTTTCCCTTGGGTAAATATATATATATATATATTATATATTATAATATATTATATAATAATAATATATTATATTAAATAATATATAATATAATATATATTTTATATATATATATATATATATATATATATATATAGGAGTGGGATGGTCGAATTGTGTGGTAGGCATGTGTAGAACTTCAAGAAACTGCCCACTGTTTTCCCAAAATGGCTGTACCACTTCACATTTACACATTCAGTGTATGAGAGTTTCAATGTCCCCCTGTACTTGTTATGATTAATCTTTTTAGTTTTAACCATTCCAAAAGGTACAAAACAATATCTCATTGTGGTTTATTTTGCATTTCCCAGATCACTAATACCATTATGCAGCTCTGAATGTACTTACTAGCCACTCTTATATCTTCTTTGGTGAAGATTCTGTTCAAATTATTTTCCTATCATCTCAAATGTCTTGAGAGCACCCTCACATTTGCTAATTTACTAGAACTCACAGGACTCAGCAATAGGTTTTACACATGGCTAACATCTGTCACAGAAAGAGTTTATAGAGCATGAGCAACAGGAACAAGATTATTTACTGGGTGGAGTCCAGAGTGACTAGGTACAGGCTTTCTAAGTTCTTTTCCATCTGGAGTCCCATGGGACATACTTTTTCTCTGGCTGTGAACTACAGGGACATCTGTGAAAACTCTCTGTGCAGGGAAGCCCATTAAAGACTCAAAGTTCAAGGCTTTTATGGAGAGCTGGGCATGTGGACATATACTGCTATGCAACCAGCTATTGCAACCAGAACTCAGGACCCCAACAATGAAGTCGCATGTGCATGATCAACTTGATGTTAGTGCAAAGCAATTCAGACAAGATAGTATAACATGATCCATTGTTCCAGGTATACACAATAAAATTCTCAGTCGTTAACATAAAAAACCATTCAGAGGGTGTCCAAAACTCAGTAATGACTCTAAGTTCTCTTGGAGATGTGTGACATGTGAGCAACAAGACCTGCTATGCTCTTTTATCATACTCATTTAATTATGTTTGTTTACTTATTATTGGAATTTAGAAGTTCTTTATATACTTTATATATAAAAGTGAAAGTGTTAGTCACTCAGTCATGTCCGACTCTTTATGACCGCATGGACTGTAGCCCACCAGGCTCTTCTGTCCATGGAATTTTCCAGGCAAGAATACTGAGGTGGTTTCCATTTCCTTCTCCAGGGTATCTTCCCAACCCAGGGACTGAACCTGGGTCTCCCACATTGCAGGCAGACTCTTTAACAACTGAGCCACCAGGGAAGACCTATTCTATATATAATCATTTATCAAATATATGTTTTGCAAAGATTTTCTCCTAGTCCTTGGTTTGTCCTTTTATCCTCCTAACAGTATCATATAGATAGCACAAATTTTTAATGTTGATGAAGTCCAGTTATCAGTTTGTTGTTTTATGTACTGTGTTTGAGTATTATAGCTAAGAAATCCTTGGCAAAGTCAAGATTTAAAATATATTTCCTATGTTTTCTTCTAGCATTTTTATAGTTTTAGGTTTTCATATTTAACTCTATGATCCATTTAGAGTTAATCTTTGTATATTTTAAAGCAAATCTTTGATATAATATTTTTTTACTCATAAATACTTTGGCATGTATTTTCACAAGATCGAGGAGAATTTTTACAAACATAATTACAATAACTTTATCATGATCACTTAATAACATTTAGTTCAAATTTCCCCAACTGTCCCCCAAATACCTTCTATTTAAATTAATATCTAAACAAAATCAGCATATTGCACTATGCTGACATGTTTCTTGAATCTCTAAAATCTATAATAGATCCCTTAAAGATTTTCCCATGTTGCTGTTCAGTCACTAAATCATGTCTGACTATTTGAGATCCCATGGACTGCGGCATGCCAGAGATCTCTGTCCCTCACCATCTCTCAGACTTTGCTCAGGTTCATGCCCATTGAATCGGTGATGCCATCCAACCGTCTCATTCTCTGTTGCTCTCTTTTGCTTCTGTCTTCCGTCTTTCCCAGCATCAGGGTCTTTTACAGTGAGTCGGTTGTTCACATCAAGTGGCCAAAATACTGGAGCTTCAGCTTCAGCATCAGTCCTCCCAATGAGTATTCAGGGTTGATTTCCTTTACGATTGACTGGTTTGATCTCCTTGCTGTCCAAGGGACTCTTGGATTATTAATAGTAATATTAATTATTAATACTCATTTTTAAAAATAATCCAGGTCTCTTGTGCCAAGGAATTTCCCGCATTCTGGGTTTGGCTCATTGTATCCTTGTGGTATTTTAAATATATTGCTCTGTCATTTTTTACTTTACTGATTTTGCATGTGTGAGTGCTCAGTCACTTTGGTTGTGTGACCCCATGGACTGCAGCCCACCAGAACTCCATGGAATTCTCCAGGCAAGAATTGAAGTGGGCTGCCATGCCCTCCTCCAGGGGATCTTCCCGACCCAGGAGTCGAACTCGTGTCTCCTGCACTACAGGTGGATTCTTTACTGCTGAGCCACTGGGGAAGCCCTAAGCTTATTAATCTGAAACATTATTTCTTTTCTCTGTGCTTTGAAAGACATGGGTTTGGCTAACATATTACTCTATGCTTCCATCTTTCTAATTATCTTTTCAATATCTTTAGAAATGGAATAAACATGGAAGACTTTTTTTCTGAAGAATCAATGTATACTTATTTACTTTTTTCCAAGTAATATCTTTATTTATTCTTGGCTCTACTCAAACTACCAAATACTATAATAAACTGGATTTTATCCAATGTAGTAGCAGTGGGCGGAGAAGGCAATGGCACCCCACTCCAGCACTCTTGCCTGGAAAATCCCATGACGGAGGAGCCTGGTGGGCTGCAGTCCATGGGGTCACAAAGAGTTGGACACGACTGAACGACTTTCCTCTCACTTTTCACTTTCATGCATTGGAGAAGGAAATGGCAACCCACTCCAGTGTTCTTGCCTGGAGAATCCCAGGGATGGGGGAGCCTGGTGGGCTGCTGTCTATGGGGTCGCACAGAGTTGGACACGACTGAAGCGACTTAGCAGCAGCAGCAGTAGCAATGGGGGAACGGAGAAAAGAAATTTGAGAAATATCTCAGAAGAAGGTCTGATAATATTGAATGAAGGGAGGAGGGAGAAAGAAATGAGAATGATTGCTTAATTTCTGCTTTCAAAAACTGAGTACATGTTGGTGCCTTTTGGAAGAACAGAAGAGGAGGAGCAGGTTTGGGAAAGACACTGGAGACACAGAAAGAAAATAAATTCAGTTTTTGACACTGAGATATGGGATATCTATAAACAGTCAGGTAAAGATGCTCAGTAGACCAATGGAAGTATGGATCTGGAGATTCAGAGAGAAATGTAAGCTAGAGTTACTGATTTGAAAATCATCCAATTAATCGGTTATAGCTGTATCCATGAACCTGGATGCAAGTGCTGCCCAGGGAAGGTGTAAAGAGTAAGGAAAGAGGAAGAAAAACAACAAAACCCAAGAAACACCAAGATTTAAGGAAACAGAAGCAGTAGTTACCATGTATTATAAGTACCACAATCAAGACATGCATGGGATACCCTAGTGATTCAAGATTGATCAACTGGGTAGGGAGAATTTACAAAGAGTTTTACTTCAGTTTGGATACTGATGGATGTATAGAAGTGTGCCAATGGGATGAGCTGGAGAAGACTCTTGAGAGTCCCTTAGACTGCAAGGAGATCCAACCAGTTCATCCTAAAGGAAATCAGTCCTGAATATTCATTGGAAGGACTGATGCTGAAGCTGAAGCTCCAATACTTTGGCCACCTGATGTGAAGAGCTGACTCATTGGAAAAGTCCCTGATGCTGGGAAAGATTGAAGGCAGGAGGAGAAGGGGATGACAGAGGATGAGATGGTTGGAGGCATTATTGACTTGATGGACATGAGTTTGAATAAGCTCTGGGAGTTGGTGATTGACAGGCAAGCAAGCCTGGTGTGCTGCAGTCCATGGGGTCGCAAAGAGCTGGACACGACTGAGGGACTGAACTGAACTGAACTAACGGGATGAGAGTCAAGAAAGAAGACAAACTCACCTATTTTACAAGGAAAACAGAGGACTTCAAATGAGAGTTCTCTCAACGATCCCACACTATGATACACAGCTGTTCATAGCTGTGTTCCTCAAAGTGTGGTCAGCAATTCACTTGCATAGGAATCACAGAGTGGGGACTTCCTTGGTAGTCCAGTGGCTAAGACTCCATGCTTCTACTGCAAGGGGCCCAGGTTCAATCCCTGGTTGGGGAACTGGATCCCACATGCCCCAGTTAAGAGTTCTCATGTTGCAACAAAAACTGAAGATCCTGAGTGCCACAACTGAGACCCTGCACAGACAAATATATACACATATATACATATATGTAAGTATTCTTCAAAAAAAATCACAGAGGGCTTTATCAAATTGAATGTTATGGGTTCCACCTTAGACCTACTGAATCAGAATCACTGGGGTGGGGTGCATGAGGAATCTACATTGTAAATAAGTTCTCTATAAGTGATTCCGAAGTAGATGGTTTGAGTGTTAAATTCCGTACAAACTAGGCTGTGACCATGGGACCATTCAGCTAAAGTGGAATGGAAATAAAACACTTTGGGGTTGATTAAATCTAAGTATGGCTATCTTCAATTTGCTTCTCTCTTCTTGCCAGTTTTAGCAGGAAGGCCTAGTGGGAAGATGGGGACTAGGGGGATTTTGCAAGAGTATAATAACTCCATCTGTTTTCCATCATTAGAAAGGAAAAATGAGCCATACAAGACTAAGAGTAGAGCAGTTTTCCTCTGAGCTGGTCCTAAGTCAATCAGGAAGCACATAGAGACATCTTGATGGAAACCAAATTAACAGTTGATTTGGTTGATTGAATGTGGTCCTTAATACAATAGCACCAGCCAATAAAAACGACACACTCATGAATTCTCCTGATTTTGTTTTCACATTTCAGCTAGTTCTCTGGCACTTTATACTCAGCTCTTCCTAGTGAATTCATCTTACTTGAAGTCACGTAATGCTTAATTTTTCATTTGATCAATAATTCCAGGGATAAAAATTTCCATGTTTCCCATAATTCTTATTCTGAAAAGAGGAAATCTGAAGTTGAGCCACTGTGTACTGTTTCATTAGAAAATATTTCTATCTGTGTCTCCATAAAAAAAATAACTATATGTTAGGAAATACATAATTTGAAGTTCCTTGTGAAATAGATTACTCTTGAGAATTAATTTGTGTCCTTATGGAATCCCAGGGATGTACTCTCAAACTACATTTGATGGACTATGAATATTCTGCTATGGCTAGAAATATTATTCTACTGAGAAATTAGCTAATGGGTTTTGTTATTTTGTCAAAGTAGCTATCTACATACGTTTCCAGAGTTGAGTATATCTTGCTGGAAATACACTAACTTCAGAAGATTGTAACTTATTACTTTGCTTTGAGGAAAGCTGTAACTATTTCTATTCATTCTTTGTAATTTTTCTGGAAAACAAATCACATCATAAAACAATTGTCTTTTTTGAAACGACTACTATATAAGGCCCTTTCCTGTGATAAAGTTAAGTTAATTCTATTTCTGAAATTAAACCTGAAGAAAAATAAGATTTCATAAGAAAACTAACTTTTCTTTTTGTGGATCCACTAATTCCATGTATCATTCATAGTTTTCTAAGATACATTTCCTGGTTCAAGTACGGTGCTAGTAAGTTAGTAAGGCAGGAGAAGCAGATGATAGCCCCTAGTTATCCAGAATTTAGAAGCTGCTTTAGAGAATATAAGACATGTGACGGGAAATTAACTATTACTTCTACTGTGATTCCATCCAGGAACTGAGGGATTATGTTGTTAAAAAAAAAAAGAACCATGAAACCTTATTAGAGAAAGCATAATGCGTGTCAGTGTGTGTGCAAATTTGTGTGAAGGAAAGATACAAGAGAAAAATATTGGGTTACTATTGTGCATTTTCTGTAGAGGAAAAGACATTCTAATGTAGTGTATATAAACATTCTCACAGGACCCATGAGATGTCTTTCTTTTTTAAAATTCCATACTTACCAAACCAATCTTTTAGTTACTATATTAGTTTGCCAGCTATTTTAGTCGTTTCTAGGGCTGCTTTAACAAAGTGCCACTAACTGGTGGTTTAAAAGGAAATTTATTTCTCACAATTCTGGAGGCTAGATATCTGAGATCAAAGCAACCATAGGGTTGGTTTCTTCTCAGGCCTCTCTGCTTAGCTGGAGTATCGCTATCTTCTCTCTGTGTCTTCACATGGTCTTCCCTTTGTGTGTCTCTCTGTCCTAATAATCTCTTCTTATAAGAGCACGGATCATATTGCACTAGGACCCACCCTAATGACTTCATTTCATCTTACCTATCTCTTTGAAGACCTTATCTTCAAATACAGTTTATAGTCTGAGATACCAGGGATTAAGACTTCAATATATGATGACACAAATGAACTTCTTTATGAAACAGAAACAGACTCACAGACATAGAAAACAAACTTATGGTTACCAAAGGAGAAAGGGAGTAGGGGAGGGATAAATTAGGAATTTGGGATTAGCAGATATAAACTACTATGCATAAAATAGATAACAAGGTCTTACTGTATAGCACAGGGAACCATATTCAGTATCTTATAATAAACTATAATGGAATGTAATATGAAAAAGAATATATATATATGTACATAACCCAATCACTTTGCTATATACCAGAAATTAACACAATATTATAAATCAACTATCCTTCAATTAAAAAAAAGACTTCAGTGTATGAATTTTGGGAGTATAAAATTCAGCCCATTAACAGTTATTATTTCAGGTTTCCAGATATATTGATATATAGAAAGCTCCCTGTAAATATATATCATCATAAATATATCTATATATATTTCATCATCTTTTTGATGAAATCTAGTTGACTGTGAGCTACCTTTCTAAAGGTGTGATCTGCCTGGGGGATCAATATTCATTTCTGGATTCCTACTCTGTTCCAGACTCTGGCATAGGTTCTAGAGCTGAAAAGACAAACACATAGCTTGTTCTTAAAGAGTCTGCAGTCTGAAGGAAGGGAATCAATATAAACAAGCAAGTACAATAAAATGTGCTAAATATTATTACAGAGGAAATGCAACATTAAAGGAGCAAATTTAGCTAGACCTACTGTGACCCAACCAAGATAAAAGAATATATTAAGTTCTAGAATACTGCCTTATTAATACTATTGCATAAAGTAGTAAAGCTTATTATTTTTAAGACAATTTATTCATCTATTAATTTTTTGCCTTAAGTCTTAAGGCATGTACATTTTTTTTTTAGAAACCCTTTTAAAATGCTGTTTATATCTGTAAAAAAACTCAGCAGAAATATGCTGATTTTTGTCATAATATGATGGTCATGACCTTGCAGAGTACGTTATACAAATTAAAAATCAGTTTTGATAAGATATTATAAACTAAGCCATCATTGAACAGAAGGCTATATATGTAAGAACTCTGAAATCGAGGGACAGTTTAAAAGAAAAACAAACTATACATGAATTGTTTGCCAAGAACTAGAACAATCCCTGATGACATTATAAGAACCAGGGTACAGAAGTAGTGAAATAACCCACCTTATTATCAGGAACTATACAAATTAGCAGATATCCATCTTATAAAAGTTATCATGGAATTATGATACACTTGAAGAAACATCCAATGCATTTTAGATTATTTTTCATAATGCCACAGTTTCCCTGATAACCAAGGATAAATTGATTACACATCTCTATTTACACCAGTGAATCTTCATTATAGATCTCTTTTCTCCTTCAAAGATGCTCTTACAAGTGGAAGAAAAAGGTTTTAGGTCAGCAAATAACACTAAGGAAAGGTCAGAGAATCCTCTTTGGAGTCATACATTTAAAACAGTACTTTAATATGAATCTACCAAATAAGAAGAAATATGGCATGACAAATGCTCACAAATTAAGGACATAGTTGTCAAGGGCTGATAAACCCATTCCATAAAGAAACCAATTTTTTCTTCCTATTGACTTCTTCTTTCTTGGCTTTCTTGAAATAAAATACATAGCTATATAATTTAGCTTTGTAATATGTAAAATAAGAAAGCTGAACTAAATTAATTTTATGGTCCCTGTCCAGAACTTTAAAAAATCTGAGATTTTACCCTACATACAAGTTAACAAGTTAGTTAGACACAGTTTCATAGATGCTTCAAAAGACTTCAGGGTCAAAGAAAAGTGGCAGTTTATTAACACCAACAATACCATTTGCTAGAGTATCTGCATTTCTACTAGTTCCTTGGGTCCCAATTCCCATAGGGTGATGTAGAGAGAGCTGGGAAGATACCTGCCCATGCAATAGGGTACACGAAAAGAGAGGAATTCTAAATTTGTCACCTTATAATAGGCAGTCAACTCAGGAGGAAAATACTACCTTTTTGTCATGGCTATTCACTACACAAAAATTCTTTTTGAAAAAACTGATATATAATTCACGTATCATAACCCTTCAAAGTGTATGGTTCAGTGGCTATAAGTATATTCACAAAGTTGTACAACCAGTCACTGTCCATTCCCCTCCTCCAACCCCCTGGGAACCACTAATGTACTTTTGACTCTGTGGATTTGCCTGTTCTGGACATTTAATGTAAATGGAATCATACAACATGTAACCTTTTTTGTGACAGGTTTCTTTCACTCAGCACAATGTTCAAGGTTCATGTTATAACATAAAGCAGCTTTTCATTTCTTATGGCTAAATAATATATTGTAAGGATGCAACATATTTTATTTATCTATTTGTAAGCTGATAGGCATTGGGGCTGTTTCCATCTTTTGACTATTATGAACAATAGTGGCATGAATATTCATGTACCGGTTTTTGTGAGAACATATATTTTTAATCCTTGAGTATATAACTAACAGTGAAATTGTAGCATCACATAGAAACTGTGTTCAGCTTTTTTAAAAACTACCAAACTGTCTTCCAAAGCAGGTGTACCATTTTATATTCCCACCAGCTATGTAAAAGGGTTTCAATTTCTCTACGTTCTTGTCAAAACTTGTTATTTTCTGTCTTCTTGATTATAGCCATCATAGTGAGTGTCAAGTGGTATCTCATTGTGGTTATGATTTGCATTTCCTTAATGGCTAGTGATACTGAGCATCTTTTCATGTGCTTATTGGTCATTTTCAGATCTTCATCTGAGAAATATTTATTCAAATCCTTTGCCTCTTTTTATATTGTATTATTTGTCTTTTATTGCTGAATTGTAAGAGTTTTTTTTTAACATATATTCAGGATACTAAGACCCTTATTAGATATGCAATTTGCAAACACTTTCTTGATAATGTCCTCCAAAGCATGAGGACATCGTATTTAATTATGAGGTTTCTTTTTGTTGTTGTTATACATAAGAAACCAAAGTCTGGAATATTTACACCTATGTTTCTTCTAAGGGTTTTATAGATTTAATTTCTCCATTTAGGTATTTGGTCCATCTTGAGCTAACTGTTGTATTGAAATATGATGTCAAGAAGAGAATCCAACTTCCTTTTCATGTGTATACCTAGTTGACTCAGTGCTATTTGTTTAAATGACTACTATTTTCCATTGAAAATTTCTTTTGTTAAAAACCAGTTGAACAGGGAATTCCCATTGGTCTAGCAGTTGGCATTAGGGGCTTTCACTGCCAGGTACTAGGTTCAGTCCCTGGTTGAGGAACTAAGATCCTGAAAGCCATGTGCATTGGTAATAAATAAAGAGACCATAAGTGATTGGTTTACTTCTGGTTTATTTTTATGAGAGTACTACACAATCTTCATTATAGCTTTCTGATAAATTCTGATATCAGGAAGTTGACAAAATCCAACACTCCAACACTCTGTAGACAGGTGTTTTTGTTGTTTTGGTTTTTTTTGACTGCACTATGGGGCTTATGGGATCTTAGTTTCCCCAACTAGAGGTTGAACCTGAGCTCATGGCAGTGAAAGCATGGAGTCCTAACTGCTGGATCAGTAGGGAATTCTCTCTCAAGCCACTTCTATTCAACAGTATTACTAATGGTTTTAGCTTGTGCTGGACTTCCCTAGTAGCTCAGATGCTAAAGAATCTGCCTGCAATGCAGGAGACCTGAGTTCAACCCCTGGGTCAGGAAGATCCCCTGGAGAAGGAAATGGCAACCCACTACAGTATTCTTGCCTGGAGAATTCAATGGACAGAGGAGCTTGATGGCTATAGTCCATTGGGTCACAAAGAGTCAGACATGACTGAGCAACTAATACTTTACTTTCAGCCAGCAGGAAAGAGAAATGAAATACATCCAGATTGCCAATGATTAAGTAAAACTGCCTTTATTTGCTGAAGATGTGATTGCTTACGTTGAAAATTCAATAGAATTTACAAAAAAGCTACTAGAACTCATAAGTGAGTTTAGCCAAGTTGCAAGATATAAGACCAATAAATAAAAATCAATTGTATTTTTATATACTTTCAATGAACTATGGGAAGCTAAAATTTTTAAAATATCAATACCATTTATAGTAGACCAAAAACTATAAAACCTTTAGGAGCAGATCTGACAAAAGAAGTGAAATCTTTAAACTGAAAACAGAAACCATTACTGATAAAAATTAGAAAAGACCTAAATAAATGGAGAGAGATACCTTTTTCATGAATTGAAGGACTAAATTTTGTAAGGAAGCCAATTCTTCCCCAATATATCTGTAGAATCAATGCATTCCTACAAAGCTCCAGCAGGCTTTTTTAAAAAAGAAATTTACAAGTTGATTCTAAAATTCACATAGAAATGCAAGCAACTTTGAAAGAGAAGAGCAAACTTGAAGGGCTAAAACTATCTAATTTCAAAACTTATAGAACTACAGCAATCAAAACAGTGTGGTTTTGACCTAAGATAGACAAATAGATGAATAAAATAGAATATAAATGGTTCAGAAATAAACCCACACATGTATTGACAATGGATATCTTACAAAGGTGGAGATGGAGAAAAGTGCAAAGTGGATAGAAAACGGTTTTTCAACAAATAGTAGTGGAACAACTGGATGTCTACATACAAAATCACAAACGAAACTAGAATTTCAATCCCTTGCACCATTACAAAATTGAATTCAAAGGAAGGATCATAAACCAAAATTTAACAACTAAAACTATAAAAGTTTCTAGAAGAAAAGAGACAAATGTAATGAACTTGGGTTATTAAAAATTTTTTAGATATCACTCCTAGTGTATAGTTGATAAAAATCAGTAAATTGTCATTTCATCAAAATATAAAACCTCTGTTTTTCAAAAGATTCAGTTAATGGAATGAGAAAACAAGGCACAGATTTTGGAGAAAATATTTGCAAAGCACATATCTGACATAAGACTTTCATTCAGAATACAAAAAGAATGTCAAAATTCAGTAATGAGAAAACCATCAACCCAATTAAAAATAAATATTAGAGGAGACATTTCAGTCATTTAGATAGGAAATGAACATGGGACAACCTAGCAAAGTAAATCTCTCACAAGCTAGCAAAGTAATGCTCAAAATTCTCCAAGCCAGGCTTCAACATTATGTGAATCATGAACTTCCAGATGTCTAAGATGGATTCAGAAAAGGCAGAGGACCGAGAGATCAAATTGCCAACATCTGTTGGATCATTGATAAAGCGAGAGAGTTCCAGAAAAATATCTACTTCTGCTCTTTTGACTATGCCAAAGCCTTTGACTGTGTGGATCACAACAAACTGTAGAAAATTCTTCAAGAGATGGGAATACCAGACCACCTGACCTGCCTCCTGAGACATCTGTATACAAGTCGAGAAGCAACAGTTAGAACTAGACATGGAACAACAGACTGGTTCCAAATCGGGAAAGGAGTATGCCCAGGCTGTATATTGTCAAGATTATTTAACTTATATGCAGAGCACATCGTGAGAAATGCTAGGCTGGAGGAAGCACAAGCTGGAATCAAGATTGCTGGGAGAAATATCAGTAACCACAGATATGCAGATGACACCACCCTTATGGCAGAAAGTGAAGCCTCTTGATGAAAGTGAAAGAGGAAAGTGAAAAAGTTGGCTTAAAGCTCAACATTCAGAAAACGAAGATCATGGCATCTGGTCCCATCACTTCATGGCAAATAGATGGGGAAACAATGGAAACAGTGACAGACTTTATTTTTGGGGGCTCCAAAATCACTGCAGATGGTGACTGCAGCCATGAAATTAAAAGATGCTTGCTCCTTGGAAGAAAAGTTATGACCAACATAGATAACATATTAAAAAGCAGAGACATTACTTTGCCAACAAAGGTCCGTCTAGTCAAAGCTATAGTTTTCTAGCAGTCATGTATGGATGGGAGAGTTGAACTATAAAGAAAGCTGAGCACCGAAGAATTGATGCTTTTGAACTGTGGTACTGGAGAAGACTCTTGAGAGCTCCTTGGACAGCAAGGAGATCTAACCAGTTCATCCTAAAGGAGATCAGTCCTGAATATTCATTGGAAGGACTGATGCTGAAGCTGAAACTCCAGTACTTTGGCCACCTGATGCAAATAATTGACTCATTTGAAAAGACTTTAATGCTGGGAAAGATTGGAGGTGGGAGGAGAAGGGGATGACAGAGGATGAGATGGTTGGATGGCATCACCGACTCAGTGGACATGAGTTTGAATAACTTCTGGGAGTTGGTGATTGACAGGGAAGCAAGCCTGGTTGTGCTGCTGTCCATGGGGTCGCAAAGAGTCCAACAGGACTGAGCGACTGAACTGAACTAAACTGAAGGATGCTCAGTATTACTAGTCATGGTGCTGCTGCTGCTGCTAAGTCGCTTCAGTCGTGTCCGACTCTGTGTGACCCCATAGACGGCTGCCCGCCAGACTCTCCCGTCCCTGGGATTCTCCAGGCAAGAACACTGGAATGGGTTGCCATTTCCTTCTCCAATGCGTGAAAGTGAAAAGTGAAAGTGAAGTCGCTCAGTCGTGTCTGACTCTTAGCGACCCCATGGACTGCAGCCCACCAGGCTCCTCCGTCCATGGGATTTTCCAGGCAAGAGTACTGGAGTGGGGTGCCATTCCCTTCTCCGATTACTAGTCATGAGAGAAATACAAATTAAAATCATAAGATATCACCATGAATCTATCAGAATGACTAAATTAAAAGACATAGGCATTAAAAATATTGCCAAGGATGCAGGACAACTGGAACTCTTATTCATTGCTGCTGGGAATGTAAAATGGTACAATTTCTTTGGAAAACACTTTGGCAGTTTTTTTTTTATTTTCATCCAGTTTTACTGAGATATAATTGACATATGTGTGTGCTCAGTTGCTCAGTCGTGTCCGACTCTTTGTGACCCTTACAGACTGTAACCCACCAGCCTTTTCTGTCCATGGTGTTTTCCAAGCAAGAACACTGGAGTGGGATGCCATTTCCTCTTCCAGGGGATCTTCCTGACCCAGGATCGAACCTACGTCTCCTGCTTCTCCTGCACTGGCATGTGGACTCTACCACTGAACCACCTGGGAATCCCCATAAGTGACACATAGCACTGTATACATTTATGGTATACAGCATAATGATTTACATACATCATGAAATGATTACCATTACAGTAATTTTAATGCCCACCCATCACTTATAAAGAAAGAAAAGAAAAGAAAATGTGAACTCTGGGGATTCATTCTCTTAACTTTCATATATAAAATACAGCAGTGTCAATTATGTTAATCACATTATACATCTTTTTTTGGATATAGAAAACATTTTTATTCATGACAATTTTAACAGCTCACTGTTAAAGGCATCCCTGACATAAAATAAATTGTATATATCTAGAAGAACAATTTGATACCCCTGATATATTCATATACTCATGAAATCATCACCATGATCACCTCAGCCCCAGAAGATCCATCAGTCCCCCTCTAACCCTTCTCTCTTGTCCCTACAGTCTCCCTCTCCTGATGCCCAGGCAACCATAGATTCTTTTGTGTCACTATAGTTTATTTCATATTCCCAAGCATACTATAGAAAATGGAATCATATACTATGCACTATTTTCTGTCAGACTTTTTGAGTTGGTATAGTTATTTTGAGACTGATCTATTTTTTTTCCATATGAACTCTTCATCCTTTTATTGCTACTGTATGGATGCATCCTAATTTCAGCAGTTTCTTAACAAGTGAAATATACATCTACCATATGACCCAGTCAGTTCCACTCCTAGGTTTTTTCTTGAAAGAAATAGAAGACTTGGTGTTGTTGTTCAGTCACCCAGTTGGGTCCGACTCTTTGCAACCTCATGGACGACAGCATGCCAGGCTTCCCTGTCCTTCATTATCTCCCAGAATTTGTTTAAACTCATGTTTATCAAGTTGATGATGCCATCAAACCATCATATCCTCTGTCACCCCCTTCTCTTCCTGCCCTCAATCTTTCGCAGCATCAAGGTCTTTTCAAATGAGTCAGCTCTTCGCATCAGGTGCCAAAGTATTGGACCTTCAGCTTCAACATCAGTCCTTCCACTGAATATTCAGGACTGATTTCGTTTAGGATAGACTGGCTGGATCTCCTTGCTGTTTAAGAGACTCTCAAGAGTCTTCTCTAGCATCACGGTTCGAAAGCATCAATTCTTCGGTGCTCAGCTTTCTTTATAGTCCAACTCTCATATCCATACATGAATACTGGAGAAACCATAGCTTTGAGTAGATGGACCTTTGTCAGCAAACTGCTGTCTCTGCTTTTTAATACCCAGTCTAGGTTCGTCATAGCTTTTCTTCTGAGGAGCAAGCCTCTTTTAATTTCATGTCTGTATTCATTGTCTGCAGTGATTTTGGAGCCCAAGAAAGTATAAAGTCTGTTTCCATGTTTCCCCATCTATTTGCCATGAAGTGATGGGACCGGATGCCATGATGTTAGCTTTCTGAATGTTGAGTTTTAAGCCAGCTTTTTCACTCTCCTCTTTTACCTTCAACAAGAGGCTCTTTAGTTCCTCTTTGCTTTCTGCCTTAAGGATGGTGTCATTTGCATATCTCAGGTTATTGATATTTCTCCCAGCAATCTTGATTCGAGCTTGAACTTCATCTAGCCCAGCATTTCTCATGATGTACTCTGCATATAAGTTAAGTAAGCAGAGTGACAAATATACAGCCTTGATGTACCCCTTTCCCAGTTTGGAGCTAGTCTGTTGTTCCATGTCTGGTTCTAACTGTTGCTTCTTGAGATGCATACAGGTTTCTTGGGAGGCAGGTCAGGTGGTCTGGTATTTTCATCTCATGAAGAATTTTCCACAGTTTGTTGTGATCCACACAGTCAAAGGCTTTAGCATAGTCAATGAAGCAGGAGTAGATGTTTTTCTGGAAATCCCTTGCTTTTTGTATAATCCAACAGAAGATGGCAATTTGATCTCTGGGTCCTCTGCCTTTTCTAAATTCAGCTTATACATCTGAAATTTCTTGTTTCATGTACTGTTGAAACCTAGCTTGAAGGATTTTAAGCATTACCTGCTACCATGTGAAATGAGTGCAATTGTATGGTAGTTTGAACATTTTTTGGCACTGTCCTTTTTTGGGACTGGAATGAAAATCGACCTTTTCAAGTCTTGTGGCCATTGCTGAGTTTTCCAAATTTATGGCACATTGAGTGCAGCACTTTCACAGCATCATCTTTCAGCATTCGAAATAGCTCAGCTGGAATTCCATCACTTCCACTAGCTTTGTCTGTAGTAAAGCTTCCTAAGGCCCACTTGGCTTCACAAGTCAGGATATCTGGCTCTAGGTGAGTGATCACACCATGGTGGTTATCCAGGTCTTTAAGACCTTTTCTGTATAGTTCTTCTGTGTATTCTTGCCACTTCTTAATATCTTCTGCTTCTGTTATGTCCATACCATTTCTGTCCTTTATTGTGCCTATCTTTGTGTGAAATGTTTCCTTGGTATCTCTAATTTCCTTGAAGAGATCTCTAGTCTTTACTATTCTATTTTTTTTTCCCTCTATTTCCTTGCATTGTTCACTTAAGAAAGCTTTCTTATCTCTCCTTGCTATTCTATGCAACTCTACATTTAGTTGAGTATATCTTTCCTTTTTGGGCTTCTGTTGTGGCCTATCTGCTAAAGAATCTGCTTGCAATTCGGAGACCTGGGTTCAATCCCTGGGTTGGGAAGATCCCCTGGAGAAGGGAATGGCTACCCACTCCAGTATTCTGGCCTGGACAATTCCAAGGACTGTATAGTCCATGGGGTCACAAAGACTCAGACATGACTGAGTGACTTTCACTTTTCACTTCCTTTTCTCCTTTGTCTTTCATGTCTTCTCTTTTCTCAGCTATCTGTAAGCCCTCCTCAACCATTTCGCCTTGTTGCATTTCTTTTTCTTGTGGATGGTTTAGGTCACTGCCTCCTATACAATGTTACGAACCTCCATCCACAGTTCTTCAGGCATTCTGTCTATCAGATCTAATCCCTTGAATCATTCCTTGAATGTAAGACTATGCATACACAAAGACTTATAGTTGAATACACATATCGTGGTATAGTCATAAAATGAAATACTACTCAACAGTAAGAATCCAACAGCATGGTTAAATTTCAAATAAAGATGCCAAGTGAAATAAGCCAGAGGAAAAATGAGTATATACTATAAGGATTGCATTTATATGAAACTGTATAAAAACACAAAGTAATTGCAGTGACAGAAAGCAGATCAGTGTTTGCCTGGGGACAAGGCTGGAATGGGATCGAGAAGCTACATAGCGGCAGGAGGAAAGTTTTGGGCTGATGGATATATTCATTTTCTTGATTGAGGTGATAGTTGCACAAGGTTATATACAAATGTCTATTTAATAATATTACTTTTTGTGGTAAGAACATTTAACAAGAGATCTACCCTCTTAACAGATTTTCACGTGTACAATACAGTATTATCTAATGGCATGATATTGTATAGCAGATCTGTAGAGCCTATTCATCTTTCATAACTGAAACTTTATACCTGTTGATTAGCAATTCCCCTTTCACTCCTTATCCTAATCTCTGGAAACCCCCATTCTATTCTGTGCATGTATAAATTTAACTATTTTGGATATAAATTTGATCAACTCATACTTTAATATGTGTAGTTTGTCATATGTCAATTGCACCTCAATAAAGGGTTCAGGAAACTACACATAACTTTGAGAAGTAATAATTGTAGTTAACAGTTAATGAGTATTACTATGTGTCAGGAAGTATACTAGCATTTTCTATGCATTAATTAATCTTATTCTGAAAGGAACCTATAATGGAAGTATTATTCTTAACCCCATTTTATTTATGAGGAAATTAATGCATGTGGTTGTTGTTCAGTTGCTGAGTCACATCCAACTCTTTGTGACCCCATGGACTGCAGCACACCAGGCCTCCCTGTCCCTCACCATCTCCCAGAGTTTGCCCAAATTCATATTCATTGCATCAGTGATGCCATCTAGCCATCTCATCCTCTGACACCCTCTTCTCCTTCTACCCTCAATCTTTCCGAGCATCAGGGACTTTTCCAATGAGTCGGCTGTTTGCATCAGATGACCAAAATACTGGAGTTGGTAGAGAATCTGCCTGCAATGCGGGAAACCTGGGTTCAATCTCTGTGTTGGGAAGATCCTGTGGAGGAGGGAATGGCAACCTACTCCAGTATTCTTGCCTGGAGAATCCCCATGGACAGAGGAGCCTAGGGGGCTACAGTCCATGGTGTTGCAAAGAGTTGGACACCACTGAACAACTAAGCACACGTTGATGGTTGACGGTTCATTCAGCTTCAGCATCAGTCCTTCCAGTGAGTATTCAGGGTTGATCTCTCTTAAGATTGACTGGTTTGATCTCTTTGCTGTCCAAAGGACTTTCGGGAGTATTCTGTAGCACCACAGTTTGAAGGCATCAATTCTTTGGCGTTCTGCCTTCTTTAAGGTCCAGCTCTCACAACTGTACATGATCACTGGGAAGACCATAGCCTTGACTATACAGACCTTTGTCGGCACAGTAAAGTCTCTGCTTTTCAGCACACTGTCTAGGTTTGTCATCACTTTCCTTTCAAGAAGTGATCGTCTTCTGTTTTCATGGCTGCAGTCACCATCCACAGTGATTTTGGAGCCCAAGAAGATGAAATCTGCCACTACTTCCACCTTTTCCCCTTCTATTTGCCATGAAGTAATGGGGCCAAATGCCATGATCTTAGTGTTTGTTTTTTTTTTTTAAGTCTTAAGCCAGCTTTTTCACTCTCCTCCTTCATCCTCATCAAGAGGCTCTTTAGTTCCTCTTCACTTTCTGCCATTAGAGTGGTATCATCTGTATATCTGAGATTGTTGATATTTCTCCTGCCTATCTTGATTTGGCTTGTATCTCATCCAGTCCAGCATTTCTCATGTGGCCAGCATATAGGTTAAACAAATAGGATGACAGCAGACAGCCCTGTGGTACTCCATTCTCCATCTTAAACCAATCAGTTGTTCCATATAGAGTTCTAACTGTTACTTCTTTACCCACATACAGGTTTCTCAGAAGACAGGTAAGATGGTCTGGTATTCCCATCTCTCTAAGAGCTTTCCATAGTTTGTCATGATCCACATAGTCAAAGGCTTTAGCATAGCTGATGAAACAGAGATAGTTGTTTTCCTGAAATTCCCTTGCTTTGTTTATAATCTAGCAAATGTTGGCAATTTGATCTCTAGTTCTCTTCCTTTTCTAAACCAAGCTTGAACATCTGGAAGTTCTTGGTTCGTGTAATGCTGAAGCCTAGCATGCAAGATTTTAAGCATGACCTTACTGGCATGGGAGATGACTGCAACTGCCCAATGGTTAGCACATTCTTTGGTACTACCCTTCTTGGGAACTGGGATGAGGATTGACCTTTTCCGAGTCATGTGGCCACTGTTGTGTCTTCCAGATTTGCTGACATAATGAATGCAAAACCTTGATGGCATCCTCCTTTAGGGATATGAATAGTTCTGCTGGAATTGCATCACATCCATTTGCTTTATTAACAGCAGTACTAGTTAAATTACATGGTCAAGGTCATAAAGTCTTGTAAAACGTGGGGTAAATCATAATGTGTACTTCCTCTTTTAATGATAGCTGAAATGTATTCAAGTACTTTATGTAGCAGACCCTGAGTAAATCATTTGACATGCACATATCTCATTTCAGCCTCATCAACACTATGGAGTAGTTACTACATTACAAAGGAGAAAACTGGCACAGTGGAATGAAGTTACATGCTCCAAAGTATACAGCAAGTAGTGTGGGAGGGAAGGGGCTTCCTAGGTGGTGCTAGTGGTAAAGAACTCGCATGGCAACGCAGGAGATATAAGAGACACAGGTTTGATCCCTGGGTTGGGACAATCCCCTGGAGGAGGTATGGCAACTCACTCCAGTATTCTTGCCTGGGAAATTCCATGGACAGAGGAGCCTCGAGGGCTACACTCCATAGGGTCACAAAGAATCAGATATGAGTGAAGTGACTCAGCATGCACCCATGCAGTGGAGGAATGGAGATCTGAAGCAAGGATCTTCAGCCATCAGGTGAGTCCCAGGAGAAAATAGGTGGTGCATGTAGATAGGCCTGATACTTGCCTGATCAGACAGATAACCCTCTCCTTGATGCTGAACACAGGCCTATGTTGTATGACTCCCTCACTGCCTTGGTCCATGTGCCTGACTAGATACTCAGGCAAGGACTACAGCTTCCATTACAGTGGAGCCTGCCAAGCCTTACTACCTGACTGACTGCCTCCTTGTCCTTTCCTGCCAAGCCACACTATACAGATATATTGGTTTCCCCAGATCCTTGACCTTAAATTCCTGAGTCTCTACCAGTCCTAGTTAGTTTCCTCTTCCTACAGACTTTGTGTTACTGAGAGCCATAAAGCCTCCTAGCAGTATATTTTCAAGTTATGACGAACACTAATTCACAAACCATCTTACTCAAATTTAAATGTATCTATTTTCTTATAGGGGCTTCCCCAGTGGCTCAGTGCTTGCAGAATCTGCCTGCAACGCAGGAGACACAGGAGATGCGGGTTCAATCTCTGGGTCAGGAAGATTCCCTGGAAGAGGACATGACAACCCACTCCAGTATTCTTACCTGGAGAATCCCATGGACTGAGGAGACTGGTGGGCTACAGTCCATGGGGTCCAAAGAGTTGGACACAACTGAAGTGACTTAGCACGCACACACTTGCTTATAGATCCATTGATTCTATTTGCATTAGAAATTCAATGCACAGCTGAGAGCTGTTAATGTGGAATAAAGTGGTTTCATAAGCCATACTCCCTGCTGAAATATCAATGGCCTGGTTTACAGTAATGTCTTAGCATCAGCAGCTTGATTCTTACAGGAGCACATTCATACAATTTTGGAATATAAATATCTCCATCTCCTTGACCCCATTCCCACCCTTGGAGCTGCTTGTTCTCTCTGGTACTACAGTACTGTCAGGGGCATCAGACTTCTAAACTATTAGAAGCAACCAATTTACCTCTTTTTCTCTTCTACCCCTGCTGTGTTTTGCTTTACTCCTGACAGCTCCTGCTGGCTTGGATCTGATCCTTTTCCTTTACTGGTTACTCCTGTCTCTGTTCTTGCCCTTCATTCAACATTTGGTCTCTCATTCCATTTATTGCTGTATGTTAAACATACAGTTCAGCACTTTTAAAAACATCTGAATAGAAGTGTTGTTCTTGGGATGACAATTGGAAAGGTACAACTCAGGATTCCCCTACCTTCATTCAACTTCATCCCTAACTGGTACCTTGTTTTTTCTCTCTCCTCTGTCCTATAACCCTCCTGTTCATGATTTGCTTTCTTTTATCAGAGTGGCCCTCACATCCGAGCATGCATCAGAATCATGTGGAGGGCTCATTAAACACAGATTGCTGGATTACGCCATAGTTTTTGATCCAGTAGGTTTAGGTTGGTGCTCGAGAATTTTTAGTTCTAACAAGCTTCCAGGTGATTCTGATGCTGATGCTCTGTGAACCACAGTTCTAGCTCAATGCTGTTCATATAGATCACTGCTCTGTCTCATGGCTTGTCTATTAGGCCCTTTCTTGTGAATTGCCTTGGTGGGCAAAACTGATGGGTGTGGCTAAAAATCCTGACCTCTGAGGTCTACATGGTAACCCCCCTGGATATGCCACCATCACCCAGAGGCAAGTCTTTAAATTAGAGCCCATGATCTTGGGTTACCCTAAAGGTACAAATTCACTGTGTTCCCTTGAGGTAAGAACTCAGTATCAAGATGTAGGATTTATGTAATAAAGCTTCTGAAACGTATTTCTAAAGTGTAGTTTACTGTCCAAATTAACCTAGCTCAGCTTTCTCAAAATAACAGAATAGATTTAGAAAACGAGGTGCAACTTACTCCTGAATAACCAGATCTAGGAATCAAACCCAGGTCTTCTGCATTGCAGGCAGATTCTTTACCCACTGAGTTATGAGGGAAGCTAAGTAATCCTTAACTTAATGTAATTGACATGATGCATAAACCTCTAGCAGGCTTCATTGGTAAAGCAGGATTCAGTGGTAAAGAATCCGCCTGCCAATGCAGGAGATGCAAGTGACATAGGTTCAATTCCTGGGTCAGAAAGATCCCCTGGTGAAGGAAATGGCAACCTACTCCAGTATTCTTGCCTGGAAAATCACATAGACAGAGGAATCTGGCAGCTACAGTCTATGGGGTCAGAAAGACTCAGATACAGTTGAGCACACATAAACCTCTAGCACTTAGAGCAGGCTTCCAGCCCACAAATAAAATATATCAGGTCATCTATCTTTTTTTTTTTTTGGAGGTTAATTACTTTACAATATTTATAGGTTTTGCCATACATCAACATGAATCCGCCATAGGTATACACGTGTTCCCCATCCTGAACCCCCCTCCCTCCTCCCTCCCCATACCATCCCTCTGGGTCGTCTCAGTGCACCAGCCCCAAGCATCCAGTATCATGCATCGAACCTGGACTGGCGATTCGTTTCATATATGATATTATACATGTTTCAATACCATTGTCCTAAATCATCGCATCCTCACCCTCCCCCACAGAGTCCAAAAGACTGTTCTGATACATTCTGAGTACTGCTCCCCCAGGCTCTTAGCTCCAGCTGGACTCCTTGGACCTAGCCTCCACCTTTTACAGCCACTCTACCCTATGTCTGGTCACAAGCCAACACCAGCACAGACTTTCACACTGCAGTGGGGGTTGGAACTACTACACCTTGGAGGATGGGGAGGATAGTGAACTATGGTGAAAAAAGGAGAGAAAGGAGGGAAGAGAGAAAAGAGGAATCAAAGAGTGAAAGAAGCCAATAGCATGTGCACATCAAGAATGAGTGCTCTCTGAAGAAACTACACTTTTTCTTGTTTGGCTGATGAACTGTCTCTGACAGCCATCTCAAAGGTGGAGTTCTGAGCAACATGAGTTTTATTTTAATGTGTGTATAGTCTCCCAAGTGTGTATTGCTTCCAAGAAGAAATCTGCTCCTCAGTTTTCTGATTTCTATATTTTATACAGAAAGACTTCATCCTTCTCTACTTTTCTGCTGGTTACCATCTCTTTAATGTCTGGCCTCTGTGTCGCTGTACTTTCCTGGATCCCATTGTACCTGAATGGATGTTTCTGAACATTTTCTTAACATCCCGCCATCCAATACCAAAAATGTTTCTTTTCCCAGATTCCCAATCTGCATTCTAGCATCCTGCTATCATGACCCTACTTGTCACTCAGTACTAAAATCGAAGGATCTACTATGAGTAATAAACTTTGTTAGGTGATAGCCTTGAATGATTGTTTTCCCTTGTCCACACTTAAAAATGAGCTTTCAATAACCTTTTTTCTTTGGTTCTCATAACCCTCTATAGTCTCTTCCCTGGTCATCTCACCTACTCCCACATCGTCACCTGCTAGTTACGTAAATGACTCTAAATCTTCATCTCTGTCTCTGAACTTTCTCAGGAACACCAGACCTAATGTCTAATGCCATTTCCATCTGCAGACACCTGAAATGTGGCTTCCATTTCAGCATTATATTGATATTTTCCAAATGTTTCTCCTCCTAGATTCCTAACCTGCAATATTATCACTCTGTTATTCAGTACTGAAATGTCAGAATGATCTTCTACTCTTTCCATTCCCCAATTGCCTATATAAGGTAATCAAATCCTGAGACTAATACCTGTAAAATCTGTTCCTATCTTTCTGTTCTCTTTTCTACTGTTTCAGTTCATGGACTACTTATCGTGAGAATATCATCAAAATATCTAACTAACTGTCCTTGGCCCCTTGAACCAGTCTAACACATCCATGCATCTCATATCCACCAACCAATAAAGTTAACTATGGATGCCTCCAGGCTATTTACCACCAATTCTCCTTTGTTCTTTAAGACAGCTTCTCATTATGATCCTGACTCTATCTTACAAATTCTTGGGTCTACAAGTCAAGTCTAATGGGGATGTTAGTCCTTTACATTGTCTTTATTGATTTTTGCCTCCTGGTTATTCATAGTAGATTTCTCCTTGGCTCACCCTTGCAGTTCCTCCTTCTCTGGACTATTGTGGATAACTGCATGGTGTCATGTCTCCTTGCTGGCACTCAGGTTGAGTTAACATTCTTATTCCCCAATAAAAGAACAGCTTATGAAAGTGATATCCTAATGTATCTCCCTGCCTCTAGTTTCTCATCTTACAAACCATTCTACATACCAAGGCCAGAGCATTTCCCTAAAATATAGGGCTAATCACGTGTTTTTTCCTGTTCATAAATCTCTCACAACTTAAAGAATAAATTCAGAGTTCAGGGTGGCATTTCAAGTTTTCCCAACTTGGCTTCATTGTGCTTTCTCAGCTTTATCTCCCACTATACAATTACAAGGGCTTCCTTGGTGGCTCAGATGGTAAAGAATCTGCCTGCAATGCAGGAGACCTGGGTTGTATCCTTGGGTTGGGAAGGTACCCTGGAGAAGGGAATGGCAACCCACTCTAGTATTCTTGCCTGGAAAATTCCATTGACAGAGGAACCTGGCGGGCTACAGTCCATGAGGTCACAAAGAATTGGATATGACTGAGCGACTAAGCACACACCATACAATTACAAAACCTACTCTCCACTCCCATTAGATGACTAGTCCAAATTCAGCCCACATTTTTCTATCTCTATGCTGTAGGTCATGCTGTTCCCTCTCCATCAAATACCTTTTTAAGTTTCAAGTTTGGGGATACTACTTATACTTAAGAGGTTCAGCTGTTCCATGAAATATTCCCCATTCTCTTCCTCCTATATGCTTCTGTAACATTCTTTTGCAGTTAAATCTATACCTGCCAGTTGCCTTGACTACATTTTAAGCCCACTGAGATGATAAATAGTGTAGCAGTCATTTATCCTTAGCACCATGCCCTAGACATAGTTACTACTCAATATGCATTAATATCTCAATTTAAATTATATGTATATGCTCTAATATGCTAGCTAAAATAAAATCTAGTTATTTTATAGCTTTAATCATCAAAAGTAGTATAAAAAGGGAAAAAGCAATCTTCTAATCATAGTTTTATCATTGGGCAGTGCCTGTGATGGAAGATTTCTTCTGTAGATTTGGGATCAAGCTTGACTCTGTGTATCTTTGAATTTGGCCATTCTCCAAGCCAAGAAAGACTTTGGGCATTTTGATGGTATAAAGCAACAACATGGTGAGGAATTTAAGGATGGAAATTTTTATGCAAATCAGCATTGGTTCATACAGTTTAGAGGCAGGTCTGCCCTTGTGTAATGTCAAGGTGTAAGATGAAGCTGCTAGTATTGAAGAGATGGCAGCTCAAATTAGCCTTTCTGTTTTGAAGGCAGCAGAAAGTCAATGATACAGGGCTACTTGAGAAAATAAATATGATAAAAGTAGCTGCAAGACAGAGATATTTGAATCTAGTTGCCAAGAAATCATCCAGTGACCAAAACTCCTTCCTAAAAATTTTCCTGGAAAATCATGTGTAAATCTCAAAGAAGGCCTTCTAAATGACTCTGCTATACATTTTAGCTTCTAAAATGTTATAATGGAAGACTTGAAAGTAAAGACCTATATATTCTCTGCTACTATATTAGGTAAAATATAATTTAATGTAATTGGTTTCTGGGTTTCTCTGTTTAATTCATTAATATAAACTTCTAAGAATTGTTCTGGTACATAATGTATAGGTGATTAAATATAGCATTTGCGGTCCTTTCCATAAAATAGCAGGTCTTGGCTCAGAAAGAAATCATTCTATTATGTCATTGTATAGGAAAATCAATCCTCCACATCTCCTGCTTTTGCCAGGAAAGGGGGGCAAGGTTGGTGTTTGTGAGAGGATATCAATTCTTTTCGATTTCAAGTAGGTATATGTTACTGTGTGTATAACAGGGAAGGTGGCTTTAACAAATGATCTGCATTTGTATCCAAGAAAAAACAAGGTAATAATGAACAAATAAAAACTGATGTGGGATGCTAGAATCCTGAAAATATTATTCTCAGAGAAAGAAGCCAGCTGCAAAACTCCATGTATTGTATACAAAACATGTGTTGTATGATACAATCATACAATACAAGCCTGTTGTATGATACTGTTTATGTAAAATGTCCAGAGGAGGCAAATCTACAGAGACATAAAGTGAATTAGTGGTGCCTCAGGTCGGGGGCTAGGGGAGGGGGTGCAGGGAGTGACTTGGAACTGGGGAGTTGAGACGGCTAAAGAAGGGGTCGTTTTTTGGTGTGATGAAAAGATTTTAAAATTGATTGTGATGACGGTTGTGCAACTTGGGGGAATATACTAAAAACCACTGAATTATACATTTAAAAAGGTGAATTGTATGATATGCAAACTATATGTCAATAAAGTTGTTAAAATTTATACGAGACAATATAGAAAACAAAATAAACCTACTTCTAAGACTTGCCTAACTACTGATGCCCAGATATGAGAACATGTTTTTATTATTATTTACAGATGTCAAACAGGTATTCCTTAATTTTCAAGTAATTATATTTTGAAAAAGTTAGAAAATAAACACAAACCACAACATAAAAGAGATAATCAATTTTAATTGCATAATTGTAGTCTTGAACTTACGCATCTTCAAGAAAGTGTTTACACTGATTAAACAAAAACCCTCAACTTCAAAAATGAATAGCATCCCTATGGCCACCAGTGAGTGCTTCACTGATTCACATACTTTAGCAAGCAAACCATGGTTTTCTCTCAGTTTATTACTACATCTATGTGTTAGTGACTTATAGATTGGACAGTCACCATACGTGACCTGTCAAGCCACTTTTGAAGATCACTCTCTGTCTTTGGTTAATGTGGAACAGGAAATCTGTTCTTTGTTAGACGCATATTTTCCAGATAAAATTCAAAGGGCTGCTTTTCAGCATACTGTATAAAACCATAGATGACACAAATCTGGGTATTCTCAAAATCTCTACCAGTCTCAACATTTTCCCCGAAAGGAGACACTGTCACTATTGTCTCTTGGACGAATTTTCTGTGGGGCTGTGGCTGCACCAAACCCTGTAAATCCTCACAACAGAACACGTTAACTTTTACCTCCAGGTAAGTGACCATTATTGGTCATTACTGCTCCCAGGCCTTTTCTTGTTGTCCACTTTTCTTCTGCAGGGACCAATCCTGTTCCTAGTCAGAGACGATTCAAGAAGCCATTATTTCAGTAGTTTGGGTCATTTAGCACCCTATGGACCTATTATTTGTGGTCCTACTCTGAGCTCACAGATTACTTGAAGTAACTGGGTGTCTTGTGTGCCATTTTTATTTGCCTGTCTCTGCCTCTTTTCCTGGACTTCATCTGATGGGCCAGTTCCTTTAGGCATGGTACACTGCCTTGTTTAGCACTGTTTTGCCAGACTTCTTAAGGAATTGCTCATTTGTTTCTTAATCCCAATTCCCATGATTGGATTCCTGCTACATACTGATTGCTTCAGCCTCTGCCTACAGAGTGGATTCTATTCTCTGCCTGCCAGCCAGGACATCCATTGTTGGACTTCCAGAATTTAGCTCTCTGCCTGCTTCTTGCCTACTGTTACACAATCTTTCTGTTTTTCCAGCATTCCCAGACTCTTTCTGTTGGTGACTATAGGAACCTTGTTAGTTTTCTTGTCCTGCCCTAACGAGTCTCTTTAGTGTCTGGGTATCAGGCTCCTTGGTCTGGCTCTGTGTGCCAAAAACAAGTACCTGCTGAGATATTATCTCCCTTTTTACTACTGGGTTTTTATTGCCTTGAGCCAGTGTTTTAGTAATTCTTGTTTCCTTTTTTTTTTTCATTTGCATCCTGTCTGTAATCTGTGGAGAGGAACAATGTGTTCCTTTAAATATTTCTTGGATTCGTTCCTTTTTCTTCATTTCCTCTGGGGCCACTTTAGTTCTGATCCTCATGACTTTATCCAGCCAGGACTTTATCTAGTTTCAGCTAGAGTTCAGCACTGGTGCCTCAGAGGGTCACCTCAGAGGATGAGAGAAGCCAAGTGGTCATGAGGACTGTAATCTCCACTCCTACAGGTCAGCTAGATTCATATCTGTTGTACACACTGAGGTTCTGTAAAGTTTTTGCGTGGGGACAAAAAATTTGGACTGAGAGAAAAATAAGTTTGAAAATCAGTCCCTCCAGTTATTCTGCATACCATTGCCAGATCAGCTCCTTAAAATATTCTTTTATTTTATAACATTTCCGCTAGAGTCTTATCAGTCATTACTATCATGTCTGATATTCAAATCTGTTTACGTGCTGGGCAAATGCTATGGGGAGAACCATGTTTCCTACTATTATTCAAAATCTATATTCTCACCATTCTACTCAAGCCCCTTTGGCCAGTATTGCTTCCAGGCCATTCTATATGTTGTCTTTTCCTTCCTTCCTTTCTTTGCTTTGCCTATTGAAGTCTCATTTCTTTTTCAGGCCTTGGCAGCTCAAGTTCTCCTTGAAAACTTCTTCATCTATTCTAGGTCTGACTCATCTCACCCCTTCACCATGTTCTCCTGAATTTCCAGTTAGTACCTCATTGGCTCAGACCATAAAGAATCTGTGCAATGCACGAGACCTGGGTTCAGTCCCTGGGTTGGGAAGATCTTCTGGAGAAGGGAATGGCTACTCACTCCAGTGTTTTTGCCTGGGAAATCCCACGGACAGAGGAGCCTGGTGGGCTACAGTCCATAGGATAGGGTCACTAAGAACTGGACACAACTGAGTGACTTTCACTTTTTCTTTTTTTTCTCACCTCAGAATCAGGCAGCCACTTCCCTCTTACATTTCTACACATTTCACTTGTTTGTTTTCCCAAGCACATTTTATACCTATCGATGGCAAAGAACGTATATTTTACAGTCTGTTCTATTACAAGGGTTTGCGTATCACAAATAGCACATTAGTGATTGGTCAATAGGAGAACAGTGTCACTAAAATTAGGTGGAAGGCCAGCTGGTTCACATGCGAAGTGTTTTAGCACTTTAAGTTTCAACATGATCAGGAAGCAGCTTTCTCACAATTAAAGGGAAGCCTTCATGATATATGAAGGCTTTCAGAAATAAAATAATGATTCTGCCCCAAAGTCTATCCCTTTTGTGTGACTGGTTTAGTGGTTTCAACAACCTCTAAGTCGCGACGCCAGGGACTGTAGCCCACGAGTCTCCTCTGTCCGTGGAATTCTCCAGGCAAGAATACTGGAGTGGCTTGCCATTCCCTTCTCCAGGGGATCCTCCTGACCCAGGGATCAAACCCAGGTCTTCTGCACTGCAGGCGGATTCTTTACCGTCTGGGCCACCAGGGAGGCCCTCTACAAAGCTGTACAGGCATGCTCAGTCACTCCAGTTCTGTCTGACTCCTTGAGACCCTACGGACTGTAGTCCAACAGGCTCCTCTGTCCATGGGATTCTCCGGGCAAGAATACTGGAGTGGGCTGCCGTGCCCTCCTCCAGGGGATCTTCTACCAAGTTGGGTATTCTTCAATTAGATTTTTAATTCTGAAGAAAATGGCATCTGTTAAAAGTAAATGTCCTTGAGGATTCACATCAGGGAAAGAGGAAGCATGGAGGATTCAAAGCACTGATGACTGTGACACTGGGTGTAGATGCCAATGGAGATTCAATCTCCTGAGTGTTTTCATTAGCGCTCTGGCTAAAAAGTTGTACTCAGTCTAAGTGATCTTCCCTAACCACGCTTTCCCCAGAAATTCTGTTTAGTGCGCAATTTTGCAGAACAGGAGATTTCTCAGGAAGACACATGTGCTTTGAGAGCAAAACATCGGGTCCTTTTTTATTCATGTGACTAGTTTGGTGTTGCCCATGTAGTATGTGCTTAATAAGTACTTGTTTATTCTCAGGCCACCTCTAATTCATAAATATTTTTTCCATGGACTGCAGCATGCCCAGCTTCCCTGTCCTTCACTCGGTCCCAGAGTGTGCTCAAACTCATGTCTCTCGAGTTGGTGACGCTACCTAACCATCTCATCCTTTGCCGCCCTCTTCTCCTTTTGCCTTCAATTTCTTACTTTTGTCTAATCTATGTCAGCTTTAATTTCTCTATTAATTGTCCAGATTGTTTAGATGAGAACATGTAGCAGAAGGGAGACACAGAAAGCCAGACTGATACTAATAAGGATCATCAGAAACCTCTGGGGGTAGTGGATGACTCTAAGATCAGTTTGAAGAAAGACAGAACCTAGCAGCCTTTTATCTTTCATTTCTCCAAGGGCTGGCTTTTAATGTTAACTGGGTGCTAAATTCATAAGTGATTAGAAGGAGACACTACAAGGTCATGGGATCTAACACACACTTTTGAAGTCCCAGCAGATGGTAGCAGCCTCCTTCTTTCTACAGCATCAGAGAAAAGATGTATTTTCACCCACCGGCCTATCTGTGTGTCCCAGGAAGGTGAAAATAAAGAAACGTAGATACAGTGGGAGCAGTCCTAGGACTGAACTTGGTGAAGTGCCTGGTTCATGATCAGTGGACAAAGTATCCTTGCAGGGGACCAGTGGCTCCTTATGTGTGCTAGCTTTCCAGAGAGACCCTGATGTTTGAAAGAAGGGGGTTTGTTTATTTGTAATGACTGTTTACATGAACTGGAGCAAAATGTTGAAAAGAAACATCCAGAATGAAGACAGGGCTAGGATAATCACAATAAGGTCAAATGTTAAGTCATCTCAGGGACAGATTGTCCTCATTTTTTGTGGTGCAGATTATGTACCTTTTACATGCACGTCTTCTTTGGTTTCAAATGTAGCTTCACCTGGCCTGAGAATGCTGCAACCCAGCCTGACTCTGAAAATAATGTTGACCCATTTTCAAGTATTTGCACACCAAAAACAGGAGTCGCTTGTATTATAATGCCTTCACCGCTTTTACCCTGGAAGAGGAAATGGCAACCCACTCCAGCCTGCTTGCCTGGAAAATCCCATGGACAGAGGAGCCTGGCGAGCCACAGTCCATGGGGTCACAAAGAGTTGGACACAACTGAGGAACCAAGCATCACTGCTTTTAAAACCAGACCAATGAGATCTGTAAGTGGGGACCTTCATGATCTGGAAGCTGCCTATCTGTTCTGCTTCTTCTCTTACCATGAACAACCCCAATCCGTTGCCTTCGATTTCTTAACCACAGAGCCTCTGCACATGCTATGGTCATTTCGTTTGCCTGGGATGCTCTTCACTCTTCTTTTTTACCTTGTAATTGCTCAATACTTTTTTTTTTATTATCGTTCCCAATAGCCAGAAAGTTCCATAAGAGCAAACCACATCCAAACTGTTCACCATCTTGTTCACCGCTGTAATGCCTAGTAGGGTATCCAAAACTTAGCAGGCTGTCACCAAATACTTAGTGACTTTAATTTGACCCTTTAGACTCAGTTCAAACATCATCCTCTTTGGGAAGGTGTCCGAGAGCCTCTGGCACTCTTGTGTGCTCCGCAGTCTCCCTGTTCCTATCTATTGAAGTACAGTCATTAAAGATCAGTCTCTCCAAGCAGACTGCTGCTGCTGCTGCTAAGTTGCTTCAGTCGCGTCCGACTCTGTGCGACCCCAGAGACAACAGCCCACCAGGCTCCCCCGTCCCTGGGATTCTCCAGGCAAGAACAATGGAGTGGGTTGCCATTTCCAAGCAGACTAGGCAGTTCTAAAGGGCAGAAACTGTGAGCTTCATACTCCTAACACACAGCACTCTGGACATCACCTGGTATACTTGAAGGCAGCAGTCCCCAGCCTTTTTGGCACCAGAGGCTGGTTTTGTGCAAGATAATTTATCCACAGACCAGGTTGGAGGCAGTGTATGTTTCAGGATGATTCAAGCACATGACATTTATTATGCACTTTATTTCTATTATTATTACCTCAGCTCCACCTCAGATCATCAGGCATTAGATCCCAGAGGTTGGGTACCCCTGCTCTAAGAAGCTCAATGAAGATCTACTGAGCAGATTACGAAGCAACATTTGAGCTCAGAGCACCCTCAGCTATGGCTCATATCCATGTCTCTCAAACAGGAATTATCTGAAAGCAGTGGATAACCAGGTCACATCTTACTGCAGCATCCATTTCTATGCCATTTTTCAGGAGAGGGGCACTTAAATAATTTAAATCATGCATGAGTGAGTGTGTATGTGTGTGCACGTGTGTGTAGTGAGTCAAATTCAGAATACACATCAAATTTTAAGTCAAACAGGAACTCCTACAAATTTACCTTAGGCCTCCTTGCCCACCCCGTCTGGGAGCATGTATCCCCTCTTCTCTGCTGTCCTCGGGTAGTTTACCACCTGCATAATTAAAAAGCAAGTTAAGGACAATGGCAAAGCCAGCATTAAGACTGCTTTCAGATGTCTAACATTGTTTTTATTGTACTTTCCAATTTACTTGCCTCATCTCATCTACAGCATGGTCAAATTTATCGTAATACACTCTCAATAAATGTGTTCATACAAAATTAGCAGTTTAGGTTGAAGGGAAGTAGGGCAAAAAGATCAGAGCCTGAAGATATATGAATAACAGGCACATGGGCATGTTTATAGGCACATGGGATCTAAATTTACATTTCTAGCTTCTCTAGGTTGTATGAAGGTGGTTCATTCAAGTTCTGCCAGGTCCCGCGATTGTTCTCAGTGTGAACACTGTTTTTAAAGAGGCGTGGGCCTCTTCCTGACAACTCTAGGGTGAAAAATTAAGAATACCCGCGGTGCCCTGTGGCTGCTGCGCTGTTACCTAGCATTTGTCTAGAGATTTACATTTTTAACAAAGCTTTGACACACGAGTTCTTACTCGCTCCCCACAACTCTAAACCTAAAAGTAGTTCGGAACACTGAAAATAGCACTCAATCCAACTGTTAGCTCACCGTAGGTGCTTTGCCCCTCTGGATTAAGCAGTGGGCGGCTGCTGCTTCTCCCACCTCGCAGCCCGGGAATGAAGGAACGACTGCGTTTCTTTGGTCTCAACGCAATCATGGCAACAGAAAACACCCACGCCTTCCACTTCGACCCGTACAGTCTGTCTAGGCAATTAAGCAGCGCTCCCCATGGCGGTGCTCCTGCGGGGTGCCAGCTGTCTTGCCAATCAACCCCTCCCACGGAGTGGAGCACAACCACACCCCCGGCAAGGCCTCGGCCAGCCGGGGAAGGTGCTCTGGCCTACACGAGTGGAAGCGGAGTCTCAGGTAAAACTCACACGTGAATCCTCCCAGGCCTCAGTGTCCCCGTCTCTAAAATGGGCTACACCTCCTCTCTCTCGGCTAGTTCCCTTCCACGGCACGCTAGGCCCCTAGGAAGGGAAATCAGTGCTTAACCTCAGCTCCAAGTCCTCTCGTTTGGCAGCCGTCGCCGCGCCGGGCATGCTCAGTAGCCGGGCCGCCCGGCAGCGGGAGTAGGAAGCAGCTTTCCGCGCCCGGGCGGCGGACTGCGGGCACTTTGATGAATCACGTGTGCGGAGGCCCTCTTAAAGAGATAGGCACCTACTTTCCCTCCACCCTAAACACCGCCCTGAGGGCGGCGGCGACCGTGGTAATTACAGCCGCTCGGGGGCAGGGCTTGCCCCGGCGCACAGTAGTGGCAGCGGCTTGTCGAGTCTGGGGTGCCTGGGAGCCGAGAGCCCCGGGGACGTGAAATCGGCAGACCCACTTGCCCTTCCAGGAAGAGGCGCTGCCGAATCGGCGCGGGGCAGCGAGACCGCCCCGAGGGGCTTCCTCAGTGAAGCAGAAGTGGGGTTCCAGGGCACAGGTGACAGGGCCGAAGAAAGATGGAGCAGCCCGGGGCGGCGGCGGCGGCGGGCGCGGGAGGCAGCGGCGAGGAGCCCGGTGGGGGCCGAAGCAACAAGCGGAGCGCGGGGAGCCGGGCCGCCAACGAAGAGGAAACGAAAAACAAACCTAAATTGGTGAGTGCTCCCGCAGCCCCCGCCGGCCTTAGGGACAGCGAGAGCCCCGGGATCCTCCTGCCGTTGAACACGGGGGGACCCGGGGCCCCCTCCCAAGGGTGACCCGCGACCTCGCTGTGCAACTCGGGGAGCCGCTAAAGCAGCGGCCACGCCGAGGCGCGGAGACGGCGTGGGGGCGGAAGAGCACCCCCTTCTCCAGTTAACTCCTTTCTCCGTCTTGGCAGCCGGGAGGCGGTGCGGGAAGGAGAAAGGCCCCACCCCAACTTGGGGAGACCCCGCGTACAGGGTAGGGGCTGTTGTTGGTCTAACTTGGGGGCGCGATCCTTCTTTGCGCGATTTCATTCCCCTCCCATCCGTATCAATTGCTGGGGTTTTGACTCTTTAACGCTTAGGGTCCGGGCAGGGGAACCTCGCTTTTTTTCAGCCCCAGTACTAGGGAGCCCACTCACAGACTTACAAAAGAAAAACAAAAAAACAACCAAACAATCAACCAACCAAACAAAAATCCCACCACTACCGCGACAAAAAGCACACAACTTAGGCCCCCAGTATTTTCTGCTTTACCAGATATCTAAGGAAGAGGCGCCTACGTGCCCCCCCCTCGCCTCTCCATGTGCTCGCCCAAGCAACATTTCTTTAAGAGTGGGGGGAGCGTGGGAGTTAGAGGCTGGAGGAGGCACCACCAACTGTCGTGTGTGTGTGATCGCCAGTCGTCCAGGACTTCCACTTAGTAGATTAAGAACGCTCAAAAGCAGTAGACCGACTGCACAAACCTCCCGTCTTGAGAGTGTCTGAACGAGTGAGAGCAGGCAGTCCATTTCCTGCCACTGACTTCATGTGAGGAGGAATGAAATCTCTGGGGCCTGGTATCAGATTGGGAAATAGTGGGGTTTCTTCAACTCATCAGTTAAAAAGGTTCCTCTTTTTTTTTCCTTCTTTTTTGCCTTGAGCTTATAGAAAAACGGTATAATAATAGTGAAACTTCAAAACTGGTCAAATTCATACAGCGTATTGGCTAAAGACTTTTTTTTTGTCAGCCCTGGCAAATATTAGGCAGACGTTTATCAATAAACTTTCTCATTCGGATGACAGAGGGGACATGGTTTTCCAGCTCAAATTCAGCAAATACTCCTCCTGTCCGAAAGTTCTGTTTGTTTGGAGCGCAAAAGCCACATGTTGTATATTTAGTTTTCAGTTTTAACCAGCAACTGGGTTATAAGGAAGGACGCAGTGACCTTATAACTAAAGACTTTTCTTAGGCCATCTGGCCATTTAGTATGTATTGATACCTGTTGTGCTTCTCTCTTGCCCTCTGTTTGCCTTTCAATTATGGACTGTCCAGATTGGAAAATAGTGATCGAAGTGTTATGGTTACAGGAAATTTACAGCCTTCTATTATGTGGAAAGGGACCTAGCAGGGTGTAATAAAACAACCAGTCTAAGGTCTCATCAGTTCCACCTTAACTTGAGGCAAACTGACAGTTACTTGATGTGTCCTGTTACCACTCTCCCCTCTAGTATTTACAAATGAAGAAACTGAGTCACAAGCTCTTTGTGAATTATCTGCCCTGACAGAGGTTTAATGGGTACTCCTATTACAAAACTTAGAAAAGTTTTGTTTCTATCGCCAAGTTTAATGTATAAAAATCCTGATGTGATTTTTGAAATTTATCATTTTGCAGTAAAAGAGTGATCATGTTTCTTCTTTCTTTCTCTTTTTGGACCCAATACAGAACTGGCTTAAACAGTGATTAAAAGTTTAAACAAAAATAAAAGTGAACTGATAGTTTCCACAAAGTTTGGTACATCCAGCAAGAGCCTTCCACTTTTGGGATATACGAGTTCAAGAAAAAGCACTTATCTCTGTCTGTTAGTAATAACACCTTGATTCTATGCTTCCCTTCCCTTTGGTCATTTGTCCTGTTTCATCTTTTATGCTTTGATAAGGTAACTAGATAGTTGTGAGATGGTATCACTTTCAGTTCCTAGCTAACACTATTTGGTGTTGAACATAGATTAATACATTAGAACAAGTATTCGAATCCAAGAGTTTGTTGATATCAATGGGAACTTTCTTTTGTACTCAAAATAACTTTTGAGCCTTACATGATTTTACAAGCAGATATCTCAGACTTCATAAACACATATTTAGGACGACATTTCAGTTCATTTTAAGGTTTTAAAGTTGACCAAATAATAAGACTTGGTAAACTTTTAAAATAAATGCCTTACTCCTTATTTTGAGTTGTCTTATTGAAGTGCTCAACATGTTCTAAGGCCTAAGAGAGGAGTTCATCTGGGATTCTTGAAATATTGTTGGTAGGGTAAAGCATTACCTGGACTAAATTTTATAATGTTGAGTATTGTGTTGTTAATCACTGTAGTAGTCCTTAATTGTGTTCATGTGTCTGTGTGTGTGTAAGGTGTTGTGGGAGGTTGTAAGAGAGCACCATATAGTAATAGACATTATTTGTGTAGGTGATTATGGGGGATAAGGGTTCTTAAACTGAAATCATATGAAAAAATTTGAGTGTATGTAGATACATTTATTTTTTGGGCCCCCTAGTTTTCATCAGTTCCTTAAAGGCATGTGTCTCCTATAGAAGAATGAAACTGTTGGGTTACCAGAGAGTAAAGGAAATTACAAGTTGATTCCACTTGAAGAAACTGGGAAGAGGAGGAGGTCATTGACAAGGGAGAAGGGAAATAACACTGACTGCATCAGTGGTCGATATTGAAGATAGTTCATCTGTCAGTAAACAGTTAATTAAAAACATCTATATAGTATTAGCTAAAATGAAAGTTTCTACCATGTAGAAAATTTAACACCATAGCTATGGTATAGTGGATTCATACAGTATAAGGGTTGTGGTTCAGTTGTTTTCATTTAGTTTCTCATTGTTCTGGGAAACTGGAGAAGGAAGACACGTTTTCTATAGAGAGGAATGACTTTTATTTATATCCTTTAACCTTTGGATGGGTATTAGTGAGAAGATTTCAGAGCAACATTTCAGGACTTTTAATGACTTCTGCATGGGATTAGTTAAATCAGTTTAATAAAACTTACTTCACTCTTCTTCATATATACAGCCTCATAATGACCCTTTTATTTTGGTTATTTTTAATGAAGGCAACCTTGTTTTGGACTCGTCACTATTTGAATAATGCCTTAGTAGTAGAGCTTTGTATTTTATGTAAACCGTCTGGTTAGGCCCAGATTGTAGCATGTCATCAAACAACATGAATCTTAATTAATTAGCAATTTGATGTCAACCATGGAATGTGTTTTGTCAACTCAAGTAGTTCAGAACACTCGGGAAGTGTCATGAAGGACATCCTGAATCGCACATACTTCAGGCAGTGATTTAACCATTAAGAGAGGCTAGTGTAAGAGGCAGGTTTCCCCGATGGCTCAGCGGGTAAAGAATCTGCCTGCCAGTGCTGGAGATGCAGGAGACCTGGGTTCGATCCATATGTCAGGAAGATCCCTTAGAAAAGGAAATGCTAACCCATTCCAGTATTCTTGCCTGGAAAATCCCATGAACAGAGGAACTGGAGGGCTATAATCCAAAGGGTCACAAAGAGTCAGATGCGACTAAGCACAGTGTTAAAGGTAGAACCAGCACCCCTCACATACATACTGTGGGGTAGAGTGGCGTAGCATTCTTTGACATTTTTGCATTTTGACTTTGTATTTCTGTATAATTCCTAAAGCCTTTGGTTGTTTAGATAGTGTAGTTGCGTTAGTAACTTAAAGTAACAGAAGTTAATATTCTGGTTCTTATATAACTTTCTGAATATTGGGTTATTTGTTTTTAATTGGTTTAAACGTTTTGATTTGAATTGATAAAGGTGAGCATAGTGGGTTCCTGTATGCCGCAAAGACTTAACTGAGCACTTACTGTGTGCTAGGCATTATTCTGAAGGTTGGTGATATAAAGATGCCATTGTCTAGTGAGGGAGACAGGGAAGTTAACTAACAATTACAGAGCTGTGTGATAAGGAACAATGGGAATATGCAGAGGAGGGTGATAATAGAAACATCATGGAGAGGCGTCTGACTCAAATTGAATGCTTGAGTGTGGGAAGGAAAGGCTTACCATAGTAGGTGGTATTTGCACCAAGGCTTGAAGAATGAGGCATTAATTGATGAAGGGGAGGGAAAGGCATTTAAGGGAACAGTGTATACAAAGGTAGAGAGATGTGGTAGCATGCCCAGTAAAGGAGCTGTGGATTGATGTTAGTGGCTGAAACAAAAGTTACATATGGTGGACCTGTCAGAAAAGAGATTGAGTCCAGGTCTTGATGGGTATTTGTATGCCATGTTCCAGTTTCCACTTCTTTCTGAAAGCCATAGTAAGTCACTGAAGAGATTTGAGGAGACCGAGCTGATCAGAATTGTGTGTCAGAAAGAAACTTAATATAGTGGAGACTTTCTTGGACAGGGGTGCCAGAATGGAGGCAGGAAGACCAGTTAGGAGGAGCAGAATGGTATGAGTTCATTGTTTAAGGTTGGAGACCTGAATTTCAACTGCAGTGCCTCCAGTCATCCATTTACTCAGCATATTTCTCTGCATCTCTGTTTCCTCCTGCTGCTCCATCACCTCTCCTTCCTTCTACACACCCTGAACATCTTCACCAGATTGGAAATGGGCTGCCGTGTTTTTCTTTATAAATCTAACCTCTCCAGGTGGTGTCTCATAATACTCTCATTCTTCCATTAAGCCATCAGCTTTCTGAAAGCCCTTGCTTATTCCGAACTCCTGTCATGAGTCTTAACGTTATATGCTGATCTCGTATGTCCAATAGATTTTAAAATGCTTCTGGGCAAGGGTCCTGCGTTATGCCTATTCTTAAATCTTGCAGACCAGTGCTGGGGTGCAGAAGCACTCAACATATTATTATTAGCTGGGAATTCTTTCCCTATAGGCCAGGCATTTTGAGAGTATGAATTGTTGAAAAGAGATTTTTTGAAAAAGAAATGTGCTGGTTTTTTCCTCTTAGAATATATACTCCATCATATGAACCTATTTGTACATGTTTGTGTCCTTTCTGTAATTTTGAAAGTTGAGAAACTTCTAGCTTGATTTCTTATTTGTTTGATTGGGTTCTTGTGATGTCACAGCCTGAACTTCCATGTGGGGAACCAGTATCCAACAACAACAAAAATGATACAAATAGTCACAGATATAGAAAACAAACTTATCGTTATCCAGGGGGTAACGGAATGGAGGGATAAATTGGGAGATTGGAATTGACATGTATATCATCAATTACACTGTAGTGATCTATATGGGAAAATAATCTGAAAAAGTGGATATATGTATATGTATAACTGATTCACTTTGCTGTACAAACTAGCACATTGTAAGTCAACTATACTCCCATAAATATTAAAAAAAAAAAAAAAACTATTCGTGACCCAAGTAACATTTTATTGATAATAGTACGAGATATTGGATTATTAGCCAAAGAATACTGAATAGAGGACCAAAGGACCTGGGTTCCAGTATTTAGTCTTTTAGTTGCTTGTAATCTCTGACGGGCCGTTTAATAGCAGAGGGTTTGAGCCCTTGATTAATGTCTGACAGAGATAATGCTTACCTGATTTCCTTCACAAGGTGATTTAGATAAAACACAGTGGTGAATGAGAAAGCATATAGGAAATTTTATATTGCTGTGCAAATATACAGCAATATTGTTAACTCCTTATTACCCGAATCAAATGCATTGTGATTGGATAGTTTAATGGCTTTCTTGCAGTTTGATAGTTCTAACATGATTGTATAAAGTACTATAATAAGGTTATTTTTTGGTTGATTCCTTATTCTCTCTCCAGTTTGTCTGTTTGAAAGATTATACATTCTGTCCTTCTGCAAATAATTTGTTTTGTTTAATAAATGTAAGGTGTGAGTTTAATTTTTTTTCACTGTATTTTTTTTTTTTTTAATAATCAGGCTATCCTTGTTTTTCCATGTATCAGTTTGAGAAATTTAAAACTTCTGTTAAAAAAGTTTCACTAGATATCTATGACAGTTAGTTGTCTTGTCAGGCAGCTTACTGCTGTTGTACAAATAAGAAAACTGAGTCACTGATGTGTTAAGGAGTCTGACCTAAAGATAAGTTTAAAGCTCTCAGTTCTATTGTCAACGTTAGAGACAGCACTGAGTCACTGTGCTTCAGGAACTTTGAAAGTGAAAAATGATGAAATCTCTTTTTTTAAAATTCCTTTTTGGAACAATTATCATTTTAATCCACCGAGATTTCACTCTGAATGCCAAGATCTCGGGCAGTAGCAACATGTCATTGAAGTAAAATCATATACTTTTCCAACCTGACCTCAACACTGTAAGTAACAGGATCCTCTGAAAATAGTGCCTACATAATATATGCTAATGTACATGAAATAGCACATTTGACTAAGTATCACTGGATATTATAATTAGGGATGATTATTGAAGACCCAAATTTCTCTTGGTCCTATATTTCAGTCTGCCACGCAGAAGAGACCAGTTCCTTTCATCAGATTTTGGTTGTTTCATACTTACTTTTGTCTCATGACTCAAGAAATTAACATGATGGCCAGGTGATTTGAAATACAGCTATATACTTGTGATCCAGGTAGACATCTTATAAAAGACACTCAAGTGGAAGACAGCTCAAAAAATGATGCATGTAAAGGAAAGTTGAGATGCAGTTTCACATAACTATTTATTATCAATGTAAGTAATAGAAATAGAAATAAATCAATTTGTCCTAATGTAAAACTTACCTGATGAGGCTGAATCGGTTTCAGTTTAAATTGTTTACTTGGGCTGTGGCTTGAACAGACATTCAACTGAATCCTAATCCTTGCTTGCTTTCTGTGAAGTGGCCTGGGAAAACGGGTATGGGTGCCTTTCTCACGAAAGAATGTGGAAAGCAAAATTTTACTAATCACCATTTACACAGGCTTTGGTTTAAGGAAGGTCTTTCTGTATTGCTTTAGCAAGAGTCAGCTACATTGCTTACCAGGTACAGAACTGCAAGTTGGCCTCCAGTCTCTCTTTCTGTCAGGGCTCTGTTGTGGTGCCGAGGGCAAGTGAGAAATTCCTCAGGTGGCTATTCAGGCAGGCCTAGGTCGGAATCCACGACTTCATTAGGAATGAGTGATTTCTCAAAGGCTATTGATTCAGTCACCTAGCAGTTCTGGTGCTCATCAAGGGGAGAAAAGATGTTGGGGACGATCCTTTAAAAATCTATTTGTTCTTCTGTGATAGATATCCACATGCTTTGGTAAAGATCTGCTCAAAATTATGAAGAATTTTTATCTGCCTTTATTTTGCTGGTCTTTCCCCAGCAAAAAGTAAAAGAACTAAAATAGAGTTTTCACTTTATTTGTAATATGGGCTAGTTAATAAGGCTTTATTATGAAAAGGTATGAGAAATTTCAACCTACTAAGAATTAGACACCACCATGGGGTATTATATCCATTAACTACATATAGTAGTTTTGATTTTCAACATTTGCTTCATCCATCCTTTATTTATTTCCTTGCTGAAGTACTTTAATGCAGATCCCAGATATTGTGTCGTTTTACTCCTATGTGGTTCAGTGTGCATCTCTAAAAATGACTGACTAAAAAAAAAAGTAACCACTATGCCCCTGTCACATCTTTCAAAATTAACATATTCATTGGGATCATCTCAGTATCTTCTGACACTCAACTCATAATCCAATATCCCCAGTTGCCTCAAAAAAGAATTGATGCTTTTGAACTGTGGTGTTGGAGAAGACTCTTGAGAGTCCCTTGGACTGCAAGGAGATCCAACCAGTCCATTTTGAAGGAGATCAGTCCTGGGTGTTCTTTGGAAGGACTGATGCTAAAGCTGAAACTCCAACACTTTGGCCACGTCATGCGAAGGGTTGACTCATTGGAAAAGACTCTGATGCTGGGAGGGATTGGGGGCAGGAGGAGAAGGGGACGGCAGAGGATGAGATGGCTGGATGGCATCACTGACTCGATGCACATGAGTTTGGGTGAACTTCCGGAGTTGGTGATGGACAGGGAGGCCTGGCGTGCTGCAATTCATGGGGTCGCAAAGACTTGGCCACGACTGAGCAACAGAACTGAACTGAACTGAGTGTGTGCCTAATTAATGTACATCTCATTGAGCTCTTTATACAAATGAAGCTTTAAATTAATGGCAAAATGTCTTTCAAAGTTGCTCCACATAAAGTATCATATGTATCAGCTCCAGTTAAGTTCACTTCTGTCTTTAATTCTGTAGAAACACCTGGAAAGGTTGACTATACATACAGGTGTGGAGAGGCTCCCTAGAACAGCTACTATGTGCTGAGAAAAGAGACCGAATTAAGACTTTTGGCTCCACTTACTAATTGGGTAATCACATGTTCTTCATTTTGCATTTTTTGGAGTGGGGTTATGTGCAAGAATTCCCTCCCAGGGGAATATGGTAGCTAGTTGGGCAAAGGATCGGCTTATTGTTTTGTCAATCAAGGGTTCATAGAACTCTCTGATAGGTGCTCTAGATGACTAAGTTCAGGTTACTAGCTCTAGTTTCAATTTCCATACAAAGACCAATTTGGTACTTTGTGTCTGTCTTTGTTTTTTAGCCTTTTAAAAACACTCTAGGTTGCTGCCTGTGGATAATTGGGTGAGCAAAGCTTTGCAAAGAACTCTGAACTATTAAGTTTCCTTATTTAGACATTTGTAGGGTTAAAATTGAAAGCCAGCCTACACTAATGAGGAGCTGGGGATGGGTGGAGTGGGTAAGTATGAGAAATCAGCTTGGGCAGAAGGCCTAGACTCCACACAGATTTACTAACGAAATTGTGTAACCACTACTTTCCAGACAGCAATTTCGTGCTGTTATTGTGCTGGGCAGTGATAGGCATATAATTTTTCGAGCTTTGCAGACTCAAGTAGGTTTGCATCTTCTAGGCTGACCCAATCAGCTGGGTTGATTTTCCTCAAAATAGATGATGATTGATAATTGTTTGGGCTGAACAGGTGGCAGGTTTTCTTCTTTCATTTTGCTTGAAGAAAAGACAACTCTGGAGGTGGTGTGTTGTGTGCTTTGAAATCATCACTGATAAAATCTCAAAGCCTTAATAGCATATTATTTTGGCTGAAGATGCTTAGGAAGATTCTCTGTGGAGAAAGCAAGGCCCTGGTATAGACTGCACACTGACATTTTGAATTTACATGTGTTATCAAGACCGGCGTTGCTGTGTATGGTTGAGCCCTGCTTACGGGTGTGAGACCACAGAGGTCAAAATACTTACCAAATCATTTGCCAAGTCTCAGGACTGTGACTTCCGGGGACGACTATTTCTAGTTCACACAGGGGTGCCATGTGGGTTAGCTATTGCAGTTAAGACCAGGTGGATTTTATTCTCACACCAAATAGGAAATTCAGCAAGGCACAGAACTTAGTTTAATGTCTCATGTAGAATAGGTATTTTTCCATTTGTCATTGATTCTGAAATAGACAATATAAGGTGTCCATGTATGTGCAGTGTTTTTCAAAACCTGCTTATATATGATTGCAGCCCTCAAATGTAGAGGATTGTGTCCTTGGAGATCTAGGCTACAGGTTCAGTATGTTGATTACTTTCTCTGACCTCAGGCTCCTCCTCCCTTTCTGCCCTCCTCCCAGTCATTTTCTTGACATTCTTGTGCCTCAAGAGTGCTTCATGTGGTTACAGATCATATGAGTAAGACTGCATTTTTTTCTGAAGTTTATGTCATAAGTCCAATTCATTTTCACTTACATTGCCCATGATACAAGGCAGTAACTTGAAGAAAGTTAAAATGGGTTAAAATAAATATGTCAGAAGCATTTCCTTTAATAATATGCTGTGCGGTCTAATACCTCCCATTACAAAATCAATGTGTTCCAGAAGAGTCAGGGTGTACATAAAACATTTGTGAGTAGAAATAATCTTTTCTTGGGCTGACCTCACAGCTTGTTTTTCATTGGCAGTGCATTAGCTTACATTTTCCCTCCCCTTTGGTTGAGTAGCTAATGGTCTTTAAACAAGCTATTAAAGGGAAGAATAATTTTACAATGCAGAAAAATAAAAATGGCCTGGATTTTATCCATGCTGGTGGTTTGGCTTTTCATATATTTGTTTTACTGAAGCAGGGCTAACTCATGTTTCCTAATGTCTAAATTATCAAGCATGTTCCGTATATCTTGTGCTTCCTTCATCAAACCGTTTTCAGATGGTCTTGTGAATTTCTGAGAGATCCAAATCCTCCATTTTTATATAAGTTGAGTAGGTCTGAGACAAAATACTAAACTTTAAGTGGCCATATCTCTGTGAAAAATGGAACTGAGGCATTAGTTATACTTTAAATTAGGAATTGTGTAGGGCTCTGGACCCAATTTTCCATGCTCTTCCTACCAGCTCTGTTGTAGCTAACTGTGGATCAAAATGTTCTATTACAAACCTGTGCTTTCAACCCCCTCCCTTTAAGTAATGTGTTATCATTTGCTTGTTTCCATCCCTGAAGGTCATCTCTATCGTTTTTACTGGTTTCTGTGAGTATTATTCGGAGAAGGCAATGGCACCCCACTCCAGTACTCTTGCCTGGAAAATCCCATGGATGGAGGAGCCGGGTAGGCTGCAGTCCATGGGGTCACTAAGAGTCAGACACAACTGAGCGACTTCACTTTGACTTTTCACTTTCATGCATTGGAGAAGGAAATGGCAACCCACTCCAGTGTTCCTGCCTGGAGAATCCCAGAGACAGAGGAGCCTAGTGGGCTGCTGTCTGTGGGGTCACACAGAGTTGGACACGACTGAAGCGACTTAGCAGCAGCAGCAGCAGTGATTATTATTAATGGTGTATGCTACTACCTGGCCGCAGAGGTAACATGCAGAAGGGCTGCCATTGGATATGAAATCAGTTATTGAGTGTGATAGATTTATTTAAAAGCATTGCCTATCTATACCTGTCACCGACCATGTTGCCCTAAACTAGTAGAAGCCATATTTTGTTCTTAGTATCACCCCTTCATGTTTTCAAGGTACATCTTATTTTATAGAATCTTAGAGCCCAGGACTGAGCCAGAGGCCAAGAAGAGTAAGGGGGCAGAAAAAAAGAATGAAAAAGAGGAAACACTCTGTCTGAGGGACCCCAGATCAGAAAACGTTACCCAGTGGCAAAGCAGCTACACTCAAGGCCTGCTCCTGGAATGTGGATTGGCTTTGAGCCTGGATTAAGAAGAAAAGTTTAGATGTGAGTGGAATTAAGGGGAGCAGAGGCTGATCTTGGGGTTTAATCACCACTTTCCATTTTAGTCCCTAGCAGTGTAGCTTTCTTGTGGGAGAGGTACAAGGTTTTCACCAAGTCATATCACTTGTATTTCTCAAATGCCATTTCAACAGTTCCACTGCCATTGTCTTATTTAATGTCCTCATCTCTTCCCTGGCATGTCAGAAAAACTTCGTTACTGGACTTGCTCCATTTTATCTCTTGCATATCCAACATTTATATAACTACTGCTTGAAAAAATCTTAGCTGGCTATCCACTGCCTATAGAGGGGAAAAACCCAGTCTTTTCAGTATTACATGTAACACTTTCTTGCTTCCTTGTCACTTAATGTAGTTTTGTTGTTGTTCAGATGCCCAGTTGTGTTCGACTCTTCATGACTTCTGGACTGCAGCGTGCCAGGCCTCCCTGTCCCTGTAGTTTATAACTGTTTAAATATTATGCTGCTAGACTTAAATTTCTTCTGCAGAGACTGTGTCTCACCTAGTTCTAGTACTTAGCATATAGATTCTTTCGGAGAAGGAAATGGCAACCCACTCCAGTAATCTTGCCTGGAGAACCCCAAGGAGCCTGGCATGCCATAGTCCATAGGTTTGCAAATAATATGACACAACTTAGTGACTGAATGACAAGAGTATTTTATATGCTATACAGAGTTGAAATAAGTGGTTAATAAGATATCTAACTGGTCCTGTTAAGTTGTATTTTTTTTTAGGAGTTAGTTTCTGGCAATTTAAAGAAGTTATATAGAGAGTAAGCTAACTACTTCTTAAAATGTAATGCTGGGCAAGCCATTTATGTAGTTTCCCTTTTGGTGTCAGCTTATTCTGTCAAATAAGGAAGTTGAAATAAACAGTTTCCAAGGTTCCATTCAGCTCTGACATTCTGGGAGTCAAAAGTTATTGAGAGCTGTAATGAATCTGACCTAACATAAATACATGACATCTGGGTTCTAGTTAGAAGAAAAATTGACAGTCATGAAAGATGACTGTTTAAGGCTGAACGCTAACAGGAAAAAATATAGGTTAATTTTACAGTCCTGTTTCTGAAGTCTGAGTGAGTCTAGTTTAGTGAAGGTGACGTCAACATTGGTTTAACCATGCATTGTGTGCAGAACCCTGCTGGCTCTGCTCTGGGTTGTCATACTCCTTGGGTGGTAGCCTTGGTTCACTGACCGAGTATAGTACTCGAGCCTTTCCAGAGTGGATTTGCAATAACCAACAAGATCATATGTGCCAGTTGCTACCCTAAGTGTCTTGCATGTATTTGTCAAGTACATTGGAGAGTTTGGAGTTTTATCCTGTTACTGCTTCCTAGATGATTATGGAAGACTCAAGACTCCTGGATCAGTGGCAAAAGATGGTTTCTTATTCATTACAAAAGCAGTAGCTAGAATGGCAACATGACATGGCTGGTTCACTGTGGTCCTAAGTCACACAAGGTAGCCCAGGATGGATGCCTATCCAGACAGTCAGTGGCATTACGGGAGGGGAACACTGAGCTTGGCTGACTTCCCACTTTTATGGTAAGGAGAAGCAACCCTGCTCTTTGTCTGGGGAGCAGTGATACTATTACCTCATCATCACAGTCACTTTCTACAAACACAGCCTTAGGAGATGGCTTCGCTGAAGTGATGTCCAGCCTTTCAGTCTTGGCAAACCCAGCAACAGTGTGCAGGGGTGCTTGGGGATGGGTGGCAGAGATCCCCGTCTCTATCAATAGTAACTCATTTGATCCTCACAACGTTATTTTGTAGGTGTGGAGGAAAGGTTCAAAGTCAATCAGTAACTTGCCTGAATTTATGCAGTGGTGAATTTGGAATTCAAGACCAGTGTGATTATAAAAATCCATGTTTTTAACCAAGATTTGGCCTATATTACGTAAGACGGTAAACTTCAGAGTAGCTCTGAAGATCTGAAGACCGAGTGGTTCTCTGCACTGGTGATGGTTGGACCGGCTCTAGATTTGTACTATGTGTGTGTGCTTAGTTGCTCAGTCGTGTCCGCCTCTTTGCGACCCCATGGCCTATAGCCCACCAGGCTCCTCTGTCTATGGGATTCTCCAGGCAAGAATACTAGAGTGGGTTGCCATGCCCTCCTCCAGGGGATCTTCCCAACCCAGGGATTGAACCCAGGTCTCCTGCATTGCAGGCAGATTCTTTACCATCTGAGCCACCAGGGAAGCCCAAGAATACTGGAGTGGGTAGCCCCTATCCCTTCTCCAGGGGATCTTCCCGACCCTGGAATTGAACCAGGGTCTCCTGCACTGCAGGTGGATTCTTTACCAGCTGAGCTACCAGGGAAGCCCAGATTTGTACTATGCTTATGTCTAATTTAGAAGGGAGAGTTCAGGGACCATTCATTTTATTGTCACTGATAGTCAAAAGTCAAGATTCTTTGATTCACTGCCATGAAGTAGTGGGTCAGTAGTGGGTCAGACTTACTAGAAGAGAACCATGAGGATGAAAGTGATAAGGCTGTGGATTTTAAGGATGCATGAAGATAATTATTAAAAAAAAAAGCAGATGTATGGCAAAACCAATACAATATTGTAAAGTAATTAACCTCCAATTAAAATAAATAAATTTATATTTAAAAAAAAACAAAAAAAACTAAAAAAAAAAGGCACAAAAAACCAGGCTAGTCTCTATCAAATAATGTCATGGTTAATACAAGCCCTGGAGAAGGAAATGGCAACCCACTCCAATAGTCTTGCCTGGAGAATCCTATGGACAGAGCAGCCCGGAAGTCTGCAGTCCATGGGGTCACAAGAGTCAGACACGACTTAGCCACTAAACCACCACCAGAACACAAGGCCTCCTGTATTTTTTACTGTTGCATATTGCAGATTCTCTCACTCTTTTGTCTTTTGTTAGCCAGGAATAGTGTAGCTTTCGAACCAGTTACTTTGGAAGCCATCCTGCCTGCTTCATCTGGTAGTTTGTATCTCTCCTCCCCTCCCCACTCTCCTTCTGTTTGTTTGTGAAATTTTATGTGAAGTAAAACTGCTTTGGAAAAGCTAATGCTATCTTCTGTTATACAAGTATACAACATGCATTGTTTCTTGTTGAGGGGAGTGCCAAGAACCACCTACCTTCTCCTGCTGCTTCCTTCTCCTTCCTGCTTTGCCTAAAGATTGGCTGCTAAAAAACTGTGACATATTCAGCCAAGTGCTGTCTTTTTTAATTAGACTGCTGAAAGTGTTGTGACAAACTATTATTGCGTTGATGTGTTGACGAGTAATAGAGCCCTAAACTATGGGCTTAGGTGCCAAGTGATAGGGAAGTACATAATGTGATTTGACGTCTGGTTCCTCAACCTTAACCATCATCCCTCCCCAAAGGAAAAAGGAACCTTTAGACCAAAGGTAATGAGTAAAATAGATCACGAATACAACAGTATATGCCTGGAAATGGGCTATTTCACTCTTCTAATCACTTACCTTAATGAGCTGAAATTTCTTGATTATTACTTTTCATAGAACTATGTACCATCAATATGTACCATAGAACTATGTACCGTTCTTTTCATAGAGCTGTTGTACCACCTAGGAGGTAAAGGCTGTCTTAAGCTCACATAATGATATAAATATAACTGGGACAGCAGTTAACTAAGCAGACTGAGTATTTAAAAATTTTGTTTTTCAAATACCTCTCCTATCTGTTCTTACAATTTCATGCTTCCTTCAAATGTGGTCATGGTTGCTGATGTCCTTCTTTGGTTTTTGACCTCATCTAACCCGAAGAACTTTGTGCTTTGGACAGATATTTAAGGAAGGGTGTAGCATTCCTCTGTCCCCAAAAGTAGGTTCATTTTCTTTACAGCACTGGTTCTCAGTGGGGTGTACTTTTACCTCCCAGAGGACACTTGGTAATTTTTGATTGTCCAATGTGCAGACATTTTTGATTGTCAAATAGGTGAGGATGCTACTGGTATGTAGTGAATAGATGTCAGGGGTGCTGCTGAACATTCTGTGATGTGTGAGATAGCCCCCCATGACAAAGAATTCTCCTGCACAAAATGTCTCTCCATTCTGTCCTTTCCTCTGTATTGAGACAGGGCCAGATCTTCAAGGAAGATGTCTTCAAGGAAGCATCATTTATTTCATTGACTCTCACCAATTTTATTTTCATTTCTTTCCTTTTCATTATTGGATTATCTGCTGGGGTGTACTGTTGATAACTTTGTAGTTGTAAGCGATACCTCTTATCACTTCTCTCATTTCTGACCTCTAAGAAAAATGTTCATTTTTAAATAAATTTATATTAAAAAACAAAAAATATCCTAATGAGTTTGAAAGGCTCTTTTTCCATCTGCTGGTTCCTTGATACCTCAACAACGTTTGACACTTATCATTTTGAGATCATCGTCTATATAGATGTTAGATTCCACAGCCCAGTCTTCCCTGGCAGCTTCTGCCTCTGAATTGGCTGACTGCCAAAAGTAACAACTTTCCCTGCCTCTCGCCTCAAAAGCAACTCACTTTATCTGCTCTTCTCCACGTCTAGTTGCAGGCCATCCTATGCCTCTTCCAGGGCTGCCTGAGCACAGTTGAGGCCAAGCCTTTCTAGCTTCTCTGACATCTCAGTTCAATACTATGTCACTGTTTGCTGAAATACGTCTCCTAACTGTGATGCTGTACTTATAAAACCAGTATATAGTTGCTGATTCATTTATCTGAGACCCATCTGAAACCTGAAATACTTTATGCCAGTGTTTTGTTTTTTTTTTTGGACAGTGGTTTTCATATTCTTCCTAGTCTCAGGGAAAATAAAAATTAACTTGACACCCATCCCCCTTTAACGTGTGCGCGTGCATGCGTGAGCACATGCACACACACACACACATGATATTTATCAAGCTTATTTATTCATGATGAAGTTTACTCTTGCCTTTCTTATCACCAGACTGTATTTCAATAATATTAGTCACTGACTGGCGTTTATGGTTTCTGTTCCAGTTGGGGTCAAGGTTAACTTCCCTATTTGACCAGTGAAAATCAGTAACTACTTCGCACCCGACTCGTAGGGACCAAGCTTATGTTCATATTTAGGGTTACTGTTAAGTTACCTAATTTTAATCTTCTTATCTTTCTTTTTCTGTTTTGCCTCTTTATTTAAGTGAAGCTATTAGCTATGTTAGTCCATATGCCTGAAATGACCTCTTATCTTTTTTTCTTTCCACAGTGACTAGTACATATTTCCTTCCATTTTTTTTCATACATTCCTTACAATCTTAATTGCCTGATTGAAAGTGATAAGGTCAACTCCCGCCTCTTTAACTTGCAGTTCCCCATAGAGAACCAGTTCATTCTGCAGCACATGTGGCTATGTTCACAGTTGTGCTCATTATGAATGGTGTTATGGTCTGTGATCATTCCACACATCAAATCCTCCTTCTGTACGAGACAATATCGAGGGGATAAAAACAACTACACATAGGTGTTACTCTTGAGCTTGTGGCCTAGTGAGAAAAAGAGGGACAGATGAGTCGAAAGTAGTAAGTCCTGTAATAAACAAGTGTGAGCAGAATGCTCCTGGGGAATGTCACATACTGAACCTGCCAGGGAGGGGAGAGACTTTGCAAAGGCCATATTAGAATCTGAATGTTGAAGAGTGAAGAAAAGTTTGATAAGTTTAAAAGAAAAGACATTCTCAACTGAGGGAACACCACATACACATGTTCAGAGTTATGGAAAGCAGGTAGTTACTTTTACAGGTTGTTGATTTGGAATGTTAAGATCTTGGAGGGAAGGAAGGCTGTGATTGAACTTGCTCTGTAACCCAGTATGAATGATCATATGAAGCATTTTTCACCAACTCAGATGTGAGGAGGAGAACAGGAAATAACATTCTCTGAGCATCTACAAATGCTCCAGGCAGTGTTGTGGGAGCTTTACGTTACCATCTGACTTAATTTTTATCCTAAATATTTGTGGGAAATAGAGTTGTTTCCCACATTTACAAAGCAGGGAAATGAGTCTCAGAGAGGTGAATTGATTCTGATTCCAAAATACACCCTCTTTTATAATAGCGTGCTGGTTTCTCAGAAATAACAGAGTCTTATTTAAAATTTTGAAATGAACTATAATATTCTTCTACTTTATGAAAATCAACTTCATATTTTGCATTTTTATCTTTCCTCCTATCCCAAACCTTCAGTCAGTTCAGTTCAGTCGCTCAGTCGTGTCCGACTCTTTGCCACCCCATGGACTGCAGCATGCCAGGCCTCCTTGTCCATCACCAACTCCTGGAGTTTACTCAAACTCATGTGCATTGAGTCTGTGATGCCATCCAACCATCTCATCCTTGGTGGTCCCCTTTCTCCTCCAGCCTTCAATCTTTCCAGCATCACGGTCTTTTCTTTTTCTTTTTTTAAATTTAAATTTATTTATTTTAATTGGAGGCTAATTACTTTTGCATCAGTTCTTCACATCAGGTGGCCAACGTATTGGCGTTTTAGCTTCAACATCAGTACTTCCAATGAATATTCAGGACTGATCTCCTTTAGGATGGACTGGTTGGATCTCCTTGCAGTCCAAGGGACTCTCAAGAGTCTTCTCCAACACCACAGTTCAAAAGCATCAATTCTTCAGTGCTCAGCTTTCTTTATAGTCCAACTCTCACATCTGTACATGACTACTGGAAAAACCATAGCTTTGACTAGGTGGACCATTGTGGGCAAAGTAATGTCTCTGCTTTTTAGTATGCTGTCTAGGTTGGTCATAACTTTTCTTCCAAGGAGTAAGCCTCTTTTAATTTCATGGCTGCAGTCACCATCTGCAGTGATTTTGGAGCCCCAAAAAATAAAGTCTGACAGTTCCTACTGTTTCCATTTCTATTTCCCACGAAGTCATGGGACCAGATCCCATGATCTTCGTTTTCTGATTGTTGAGCTTTAAGCCAACTTTTTCACTCTCCTCTTTCACTTTCATCAAGAGGCTCTTTAGTTCTTCACTTTCTGCCATAAGAGTGGTGTCATCTGCATATCTGAGGTTATTGATATTTCTCCCAGCAATCTTGATTGCAGCTTGTGCTTGTTCTAGTCCAGCGTTTCTCATGATGTACTCTGCATAGAAGTTAAATAAGCAGGGTGACAATATATAGCCTTGACGTACTCCTTTTCCTATTTGGAACCAGTCTGTTGTTCCATGTCTAGTTCTAACTGTTAGTTAAAAGTCCCAAACCTTAAAAGTCTAATAAATGTATCTGAACACATTTCCTCATTATTAGACTGAGTTAGCTGAGAAAGAATAGAGCTTGAGGAGTTGGCTGGGAGTTGTCTGTAAACATCTAATTTGGAGCTGAATATGGTTAGTTTTACTACTGAGGATTTGGGCAGGCTACTCAGTTGGAATTGTTCTAGCTCTGAAATTCTTCCTGTTCAAGAAGAATATAATTTAATATAATTTAATAAGTGTTTTGGTGAAACCCACCCCAGGACTGTGATAAACATTATTAGGATATGGAAATCAATAGTCCCAGTCCACTAGGAATCTAGCCTTGGAGAGTCTGGTGTGTACAAACCAGAGGTAGGCGGGTGAACATGGTAAACGCTAATGCACAGGTAAAAAGTGCTGTGCACGGAGGGCTGGTTTCATGGAAAGATGGGCTGTAGAAGAGACTTAAGGCACAGGAAGTCCTGCCTAAACAGTGATAGAGAGTGGAGAGAGGGTGTTCCCTATAGTGAGAACAGTTACACACCGCTGCAAGGGAGCTAGGGAGGTGGTGCAAGTGCAAGGCCTTACCAGTTAGGCCAGGGAGACCCAGTGGTACAAGTGAGAGTGGGGGGAAGGGAAAGAGCTGCTCCATCACAGTGAGTGCCTGATGCTTCTCTAAACAGTTTGGACTCCTTTCTGTAAGCCTGGAAGAGTATCCAAACAGGGGAGTGAGGTGATAGGCCTTCCTTCCCATCAGACCTTCCTTTAGACTTGTTATAGCTGGAAATATCACAAAGTCTAAAATCTTTTGTCAGTACTCCGTGGTAATTGGCCTGTTGTAGTGTAAGCAGAGAGGCATCTATTAATTCTGATACCTTTTGGCATACTTTGACAGCTTTGAACTTGTGAAACTAAACATGTCCCCTGAATAGGGTACTTAGAAAGCTTACTGTCTGGCAGCGATGTAATTGGCCCTCGCTCCCAGCTGCTTTTGTAGATCAGTGCCTCTAAGTCTAAAGTTTTTTTGTTTTTTTGTTTCTTGTTTTTGTTTGTTGGTGGTGGTTTTCGTTTTGCTCATAGATAACTGCTCTAAAGGTCAGGTAGCTCAGCAGACAAGGCTGCTGCTGTCAGACTTCTGTGTCATGTTCTAGGCTGAATTGTAGTTCCTGGAATAATCCCAGAGAAGCCGCAAGATTTGTGATACACAAAACTAGGTGAAAGTACCCTCACTCCAGTATTATCATGATTTGTTGGTTTATTTCCATTTTCACATGTGAATCTCCTATGACAATGTAAGAAGAGACGTATTTCTTCCCACTATGGCAAAATCATCTTAGGGCTGTGATTTGAACTCAAGTGCTTAAACAAGTAAGCTTGATATTAAGAGATACTGTCAACTTAGTTATATTACTACAATTTTTAAAGCTTTTATTACTGTAGAGACCTAAATGAATTAGAGATAAGAGCCAGAGGAATGAAAATTTGTCTATATGCAAAGAATTTCACATATCCACACTATCAAAGTATGTGTTAATCTAGTTCTGGTTCTTGGCACAAAGCTGGTTTTGTAACATGTGACTGAAATAGTATCTATTATCATTATTTTATTAATTATTAGGTTGATTTGAACATATATGTTATACATTTGAACATAAATATATATTATAATTATTAATAATACATTATATTGCATATATATGTGTGTATGTATACATATAAGATTTTAAGATTTAGCTGCTCCCTTAAAAGTCTACTCTCTTTCTGTTGTATACATAATTGTTATTCAGTGTTTTCATTTAGTTGAGGGCAAAGATACATAGGCCAAAATAGAATGTTTTGTGGTTATTTCTCTTTCTTGAGTGTAGAGCTATTGCCTATCATGTGTTTTACTGAAAGTGAATGATTAATTTTTTGTGCAATAGTTTGTAGCTATAAAAACAGGACATTATTTTGCAAGGTATATAGGCTGGGAAGTTTTTCATGCTCCTTGTTGGATTACAAAATTATTCTAAAAAGACATCCGTCTATAGGACATGAATCATCTTTGGTAGACAACTTTCTCATGAGAGATTTGTGATTCTTATGAAATCCCTTTTGAGCCCTTGAAGTATGAAGGGTATTACTACCAAAGCTGAGGACAGAAATTCTCTGAGTTATAAATACATGGCCATATGAGAGGCCCTTGAGCACGGGCTCCCCTGGTATGTCACATCCAAAAATATTGCCTGGCTTTTTGCCTCCTCTTCCCACTGATGTTGCCTTGAGACTTGGTGACCCAATCCCGAGTAGGAGTAAGTCTGTTTTGTTTCTTTCTCAGTGACCTCCATAAATGTGGTGGTGCTGGAAACAATTTACTTCTCAAGTCTCTCTCCCACTCTCCCTACCGTGTGACTTTATTGCCCAAGTGTTGGGGCTGATGAGAGCCCTGAACTTTTTCCTCTGGTACTCATTCCTCCCTGCCCTTTGCCTAATAGTGGGGGACACAGTTTAAGGTCCCTTAGATATTACTTCCTTATTCAGTAAATGTTGTAGTGTAGTTCAGTTTCCTAATATTCCATTTAGTGCTGAAAGGTATTGAGTTGTGAAATATAGGTGCTTGTTATCAAGGATTATAAGGAGAATATGACTTGTTTGCATGTGTGCTCACTCAGTCATGTCTGACTCTTTGTGATTCTGTGGACTGAGCCCGCCAGGCCCCTCTGTCCATGGGATTCTCCAGGCAAGAATACTGGAGTGGGTTGCCATTTCCTCCTCCAGGGGACCTTCCTGACCCAGGGATTGAACTCCACATCTGCTGCACTGGCAGGCAGATGCTTTACCACTAACTCACCTGGGAAGCCTTATGACTTGTATACACATAAATATTTGATTAGTGCCATATGAATGGCTGGGATTTAGAGACAGGAAGGATTAATAATTTGGGTTGAAATAGGCTAGGAACTGACTAATTGGGTTCTTCTTTCTCCCTGCACCCCCCATAGTCCCCATGGGAAACATGCATTCAGAATTTAAAACAGGAGTTCACTGTGAATTCATGGACTTTGGTATACTCTGTTTCAGGATTTTCTTATAGACTGCATCAATTAAAACATTAAAATAAAAGCCAAATAATACCTTTTTTTTCAGTAAACAAGAAATATTCCTGGTTTTTTAGAAGACCACTTTATTTTTAATGGTAATTATATAGCCATTGCCCTCCTATTAATGAGAGATGCCCAGTACATTGAAAAAAGCAATTTCTTGATAAGCCTAACTGGTTTCATATGTCACTTGAAAATGTGTTAATGAATGAGCACTATTGTTTAAAGTTGAAACAAATATGATACTAAGTTGTATTTCCCTGGGACAGCAGATATTTAAGGTCTTTTAAGTGGATGAGAAATATAGTTTTCATTTTTTTCGTTCCCTCTAATCCCCTAGATTCCCTTTCATACAGGTTTGTTGAAAAGTGGTTTTAGGACCACTTGCCTGAAGGCCACCAGAGAAGCTTGCTATTAAAAAAAAACCCCATATATTCTGGAGCTCCAGTGAACCAGCTGAATGAGAATTCTTTTGGATTCTCAGGTGTGCGCCCTGGGAATCTGCACTGATAAACTGTCCAGATGATTCTGTACCCTGAAGTTGGAGAACAAGTGATGTCATGCACAGTTTGCAAAATGGCAGCCCTGCAGGTCACATGTGGGCTGCAGATTAGTTTGGTTTGGCTTGCAGTCTTGGCAGTATGATTTTTACATTTTGATATGTTTGCCAGCTCTTAAAAATTGGAAGTTTACACATATAAATCCAAATTTCTGGCCTCGCTTGAAACATCAGTGTAATTTTGTGATACTGAACGCATCTTCCCTTGTGACTGTCAGCAGTCCAGTGTCCTTGAATAAGATCCCGTTTGAATGGGTCAAGTATTCTTGGATTTACCACAATCCACCCCTTATTGCATTTCAACATGGAGTCTAGTGTTAGGTGACATTTACTTTCCTGCATCACTGAATTATATCATCTACTTAGAATCCATATGCATTTGAGTTTTTAACACTGAATCCGAAAGTTGAAAAATAGCGAGACATGTCTATGTATGACTGAGTCCCTTGGCTGCTTACCTGAAACTGTTACAACATTTAATTGGCTATACCCCAATATAAAATAAAAAGTGTAAATAAAGTGAGGAAAAACGATTGGAAAGAAGTGAGATTGGAGGCTAGAAGACCAGAGAAGTTATAATAGAAGAGATGTGAAATGAACAGCTGAACTAGGCCAGTGGTCATAGGAATGAAGATTAGTATGGAGAAGCTGCCAGCCTTGGTGATTGACTGATTTGGGGTAGGATCTGGAGTGGAGAAGGAAAAACTGCAATGAAAGAGTAGGGAGAGGGGGAAGGAGGTGGGAAGAGGAGTTTGGTTTTGGACACAGTATCTTTAGATGAATGTGAGATATCATTGCTAGGTACCGAGGTAGCTTGTTAGACCAGAAACCCTCTCTACTATGTGGGAGGAGAGGATGACTCCTAGAGGAGGATAGAAAAATGTCCTGGATCTGTGTGTTTTGATTGAAAAAGCATATTTAAAAACCTACCTGCTTTCTTATGCAAGCTGAAAAAAAATCTACAAAATTGTGACTAAAAGTTGGAATAGACAGAAAATAACATATCCTCACCTTAACCTAACCTGGGTGGAGGCGTTGCACAAAGAATCCCTGGGTGGAGGTGTGTCAAAATCCTTTTAGTGTGTGCAATTTTTATCCAAAGGGTCAAAGGTTAGCAAAGGTTGACACATTGCTGTAGCATATCATGATGGTGGTTTAATGACAACCACTGCTTTGTTGCAAATGGTAACTTTCCTTAATCTCCTACATTTTCAATTTTACCCTATGAGTATTCTTTAGCATGGACACTAGGAACACACTGTATTCCAAAAAGTGTTTGTAAGGCATTTTTCTTTTTTATATCTCTGAAAACATTGTTTCTTTGGAAACTTGCAAGGAGGTTAGGTTCCCAGGGTAGCTCCCCCTTTTCAAATCCCACTTAATGTACGTTTCATGTATGTTTCATGTGCATTGTTTTATTAATAGTATGAGTCTGGGCTCTGGGAGCAATCATGTACCATGTGGTATAGGATCAATGATTCTTCCTATCTCTTTTCTAGGTACAAGGCTGACCCTTGGCAGTATTTTGAAATTGGTGTATTTTATCTTTTGGATTCCCCAAATCCCTTTGTGTACCCCTTTTCTATATAATGAGGCCCCTCCCTTCAGATGACAACCCTCCTTCTGTGATTCCCCCTCCCAGATCTTCCATGTTCCTCAGTATTCCAGAATTCCCTACCTCCTCTTCCTAAGCTCCTCATTTCTGTCATATAACTTCTCTCTCCTAAGTATCAGAAGGAGCTAAGTTATGCTAAAATTGTTTCTGCAGGTGCTTTGTTATTGTTATTTTTAAAAGATGGCTGTTAACAAAAACGTATTGCTTGGTAAAATATCCAGCAGGTAGCACAAGAAAGTGAATAAAGTTAGACAATGAAAGATTGTTTTAGGGGAGTGGGTGGTTATATAAGCAGCTCTGATTTAAGATTCTTCCTTGGGAATAACAGGCTCTAAGCTCTTTCTCCTTTTCAAGCCTTGGCTCTTCACTTAGGAGCCCATCTCTTTCAGAGCTTCTCTTTATTCATGACTGCTTCCATGAGCACAGCAGAGGCTTCTGGAGTTGAGAGTAGGCAAATAGGACAAGAAGAGTGATTCTTCTAAGTTTGTGACTGCTTTATATGACCTTTTGAGAGAAGGATATATTCCAAAATGGGTTAATATAAGTAGTAATTAACTAATAAAAAATCATTTCGTATTTCTTACCCAAAAATGGTGAAATGCAATTTCTAAGCTGAGGCAATTTGATTATTGAGGCAAATGATGGATAGCATTAAAAACATTGGTTTCTAATAATTTAGAAACTGCCTTCTGTTCCTATCTGTTGAATGGCTTACCAAGGAGTTGGTTTATTTGTTCCCAAACTGATATTGTCATCTATAATTGCTATTGTAATTATATAATTTACTTAAACATCATGAAACTGATGAACTATGAGTGTGAGAAAAAGGAAATACTTCTATGAAAATTAAGTAGAAGTGTTTTGCATGAATTAATAAGTCAGCTGAAAAGATAGCCCATTGCATTAAGCACAGATGAGGCAACTGAAAGTCTGGAGTAAAATAACAAAAATCTAAAAGGATTTCTATGGCTTTGAAGGTATCTTTCAGTTCTGTATTCTAAAGAAAATGCAGATAGTAGGGAATGCATTGAAGGTGTTGTTTATGAAAGGAAGACTGCTCTGAACTCTTCCTGTGGAGCCTATATTAAAACAAAAGGCCTTAGTACTATATCAGAGGATTAATGGATGAAGTATATTTCATGTTGTAGGTTACAATAAAGTGTTGAAAATAATTTTTACTTTTAATAATTCTTCACTTAAAACAACTTTTTAAGAGTAACCCCACCTACTGGACCTTACCATATCTGTACAGTACTATACAGTGAAGACTCATTTTCCATGCTCTGAAATGAAATTCTAGATAGCATATCACTTCTCTGCCATTTCTGGGCATAGTTGAGGGACCAACATGCCTTCAAATTGCTTACTGGATGACTATAGTAGTCAGACAGATTGTATTCTCATTTTTCAGATTTGACTAATCACAAATTATTTTAACTTCCTCTCCATGAGAGATTAAGGCATTTATTAAATATGGAAATTTTATTTTGTGGAAATGGACAAATAGGGAATTATTTTAAAATATAGTGATTGAGTTCTTGTATTACAGATTTTTTGGAAAACTTTATCCAGGGGTAGACTTCCTGGAACATTTATGGTCTTTTTAGGTAGTTTTAAGGGATGCTATGTCTTTGTACCTTGACATTTGTCTCAGTATTCTGCATTTTTGGGAGGAATTTTGGTAAGAAAGCTGCTAAGTGTCATTTGTAAGTGAGGTCTGATAGGGGGACTCTGGAATCTTTCCCATATCCTACCAGTTCTTTTCAAATGCAGATGAACTGTCGTTCAGCTCCCTAGGCTTGCTCTGATGCAACGCAGCCTTCAAGGTAGGACGAATAAAGCCATGTGTCCCCATGGAGTTCACGGATTGGCTTTTGTCCCTACTATATTGAAAAAATAATATTCTGAACCAAGGATGCTTTATGTCTTTTTAATGATAAAATGTCAAGTGGTTAGAGTTCATATGTAGAGGAGTATACCATATCATGATTTTTATTGCAAATTTCTGCTTTGCTGTCCTGTCTGCCATGTTCTTCTTGATATTTTAAAATTTAAGTTGATTGCCTTTGATGAGCAAAAAAGAATTTCCATTTTTTCTCTTGTTGCTTTGTGTGAATTAGTGCCCTGAGTTTGAAGGGCTAATGAATTTTTGGATAACACATAACATCCCATGATTACTCTCCTCAGCTATCCCACTGTAGGATAAGAGGGAAAATTAGCCACTGGTTAGGAAAATAGTTGTATAATTTCTGTATATGGTAAATATTTTGTTGATTCAAAATGGTTGAATTCTTATGTGTTACTGTGCTGGCTGGATACTTAGATGGGTGAAATATCAGAGAAATTTTATGAAGTAGAGAAGAGTGTGTCTCAGTTTATTTTAAATTCTCTATATTTTTTTCCTTTTCAGAAATAACTTTTTATTTTAGTCCACTACTGATGTGTTCATACAGGTTACTTTTAGATGCAACAGTCTATTCAAATGTTATAATATTTGCTAGCATTTTCTGTTCTTGCACATAATCAAGGTAGACTTTCTATAGAATACAAGCTTATAGTAAAAAATAAAATAAAATCCCCAAACTTTTCACAGCATTCTTGACAAACTGAAGTGATTATTTGGCTAGATACTGAATTCTGAGATTTTTGAACTCTGCTAAATAAGTGAGTTTATTACAAAGCTGTTGTAGGAGGGTAGAGCTGGGTACTAACCTTGACTCTTCTGGGACTTTGGCTACATCACTCCACTGTGCACTGATCATGGCATCTGGTCCCTTCACTTCATAGCAAATAGGTGGGGAAACAGTGGAAACAGTGGCAGACTTTATTTTTGGGGGCTCCAAAATCACTGCAGATGGTGACTGCAGCCATGAAATTAAAAGATGCTTACTCCTTGGAAGGAAAGTTATGACCAACTTAAACAACACATTAAAAAGCAGAGACATTACTTTGCCTACAAAGTCCATCTAGTTAAGGCTATGGTTTTCCTTGTGGTCATGTATGAATATGAGAGTTGGACTATAAAGAAGGCTGAGCGCCAAAGAATTGATGCTTTTGAACTGTGGTGTTGGAGAAGACTCTTGAGAGTCCCTTGGACTGCAAGGAGATCCAACCAGTTCATCCTCAAGGATGAATATTCATTGAGAGGACTGATGTTGAAGCTGAAACTCCAATACTTTGGCCACCTGATGTGAAGAGCTGACTCATTTGAAAACACCTTGATGCTGGGAAAGATTGAAGGCAGGAGGAGAAGGGGATGACAAAGTTTGAGATGGTTGGATGGCATCACCGACTCAATGGACATGAGTTTGAGTAAACTCTGGGAGTTGGTGATCGACAGGGAGGCCTGGCGTGCTGCAGTCCATGGGGTTGCAAAGAGTCAGCCATGACTGAGCGACTGAACTGAACTGAACTGAACTGAACTCCACTCCACTGTTCTGGCTCTCCTTTATTTTCTGTATCTGTTGTCTTCTCCATAATCATGACATCTTGTTGTTGCAGTTTTATTTTATTTGACTTCCTCAAGGGTATCAACCTTGTCCCTAACTTTGTTTTTTAAATGTTTTTTTCTCTTTATTGTTGTTGCCTCCTTTGTAAATTTTATTTATATTTTTCATCTTTTCTTTCTAGAACTCTTCCAGTGTGGTTTATACTTCCTCCTTTTCTTTCATCATTTTTCTTAAAGGATCTTAAAAGGATTTTTTTCTTTGATTGATTTAATTGGCTATGCTTGGTCTTCACTGATGTGTTCAGGCTTTCTCTAGCTGTACTGGGTGGGGGCTCCTCTCTAGATATGGTGCACGGACTTCTCATTGTGGTGGCTTCTCTTGTTGTGTAGCACGGACTCTAGGCACTGGGCTTCCGTAGTTGTGGCTCGAGGACTTAGTTGCTCTGTGGCATGTAGGATCTTTCCAGACCAAGGATAGAACCCGGGTGCCGTGCATCTCAAGGTGAATTCTTAACCACTGGGCCACCACAGAAGTCCCCAGGAATTTTTTCTTTTTTTTCATTAAAAAGGTTTTTTTTTTTTTTCCTTAAAAGAATTTTAGTTTTATTGAAATAGGATATGTATATAGGTAAGGTCAGTGGTATAGAAAGGCTTGCAATAAATAGTGACCATCTCATGCCCCATCTCTTTCCATCCCTAGTGTTGTTTACCAGTGGCAACCCCTTTTAACTATTTTGTCTGGTAGTTTGCTCCATATCTCCAAGTAATAGCTTATATTGCTGTGTCTTACCTTATATATTTTAGATAAAATCTATTGACTTCCTGCTATGATAGAAGAGAATGAAGCTCATGCCACCCCTCACCATCCCGTGCTTATCATCAAAGTAGTGCTGTCACTGTTTTTAGTTCTTCTAGTTTAAGCGTATACCTTCTTTGATCTCTTTTTACATGCCTGCATTCTCAGTCGCTCAGGCGTGTGCAACTCTTTGTGATCCCATGGACTGCAGCCCACCAGGCTCCTCTGTCCATGGAATTTTCCAGGCAAAAATACTGGAATGGGTTGCCGTTTCCTCTTCCAATGGATCTTTGCAACCCAAGGATAGAACCCACATCTCCTGTGTCTCCTGCACTGCAGGTGGAGTATTTGCCACTGAGGCACATGAGAAGCCCTCTTTTCACATGATCGCGTGTGATTTATTTGAGACCATGAAGAATAACATCTGAAGTCTATCTATATTTTTTGCAAATTTTATGTATAGATTCTCTTTCTGTCCCTTTCTGATCACTTATCTTTGAATTGGTCTGGCTCCCTGCCATGAAGTGTGTGTGTGTGGGTATGTATGTGTTCCTGCTCATGTGTTTGTGTGGGTGCACTTGCACTCCCCAGTACATATTTCAAAGCTCATGGATTTGAGAGATGAGAAAGGCGAGCTGGAGCAGTTCACAGCCTGAACTTGAGTTTGTTTCAGTGTTCACATTGTCTCCTAATTTTGTTTTTATTTCCTTTACTCTGAAAGCATGTCCTCCTTAGATTTTGCAGTCCTTTCAGTGCTCTTGGCAGCAGTGTCAGGCTCACTCCTGCCTCAAGGATGGTGTTATGTGTTTATTTGATTTTAAAATAGACTTTAAGGAATCTCCTTCAGAATGGACTGGTTGGATCTCCGTTCTGAAGATCAGCCCTGGGATTTCTTTGGAAGGAATGATGGTAAAGCTGAAACTCCAGTACTTTGGCCACCTCATGCGAAGAGTTGACTCATTGGAAAAGACTCTGATGCTGGGAGGGATTGAGGGCAGGAGGAGAAGGGGACGACTGAGGATGAGATGGCTGGATGGCATCACTGACTCGATGGACGCGAGTCTGAGTGAACTCCGGGAGTTGGTGATGGACAGGGAGGCCTGGCGTGCTGCGATTCATGGGGTCGCAAAGAGTCGGACACGACTGAGCGACTGAACTGAACTGAACTGTACTAAGGAATCTCCACACTGTTCTCCATAGTGGCTGTACTAGTTAGCATTCCCACCAACAGTGTAAGAAGGTTCCCTTTTCTCCGCATCCTCTCCAGCATTTATTGCTTGTAGACTTGGATCGCAGCCATTCTGACTGGCGTGAAATGGTACCTCATTGTGGTTTTGATTTGCATTTCTCTGATAATGAGTGATGTTGAGCATCTTTTCATGTGTTTGTTAGCCATCTGTATGTCTTCTTTGGAGAAATGTCTGCTTAATTCTTTGGCCCATTTTTTGATTGGGTCGTTTATTATTCTGGAATTGAGCTGCAGGAGTTGCTTGTATATTTTTGAGATTAGTTGTTTGTCAGTTGCTTCATTTGCTATTATTTTCTCCCGTTCTGAAGGCTGTCTTTTCACCTTGCTTGTAGTTTCCTTTGTTGTGCAGAAGCTTTTAATTTTAATTAGGTCCCATTTGTTTATTTTTGCTTTTATTTCCAATATTCTGGGAGGTGGATTATAGGGGATCTTGCTGTGATTTATGTCGGAGAGTGTTTTGCCCATGTTCTCCTCTAGGAGCTTTATAATTTCTGGCCTTATGTTTAGATCTTTAATCCATTTTGAGTTTATGTTTGTGTATGGTGTTAGAAAGTAATCTAGTTTCATTCTTTTATACGTGGTTGACCAGTTTTCCCAGCACCACTTGTTAAAAAGATTGTCTTTACTCCATTGTGTATTCTTGCCTCCTTTGTCATAGATAAGGTGTCCATAGGTGTGTGGATTTATCTCTGGGCTTTCTATTTTGTTCCATTGATCTATATTTCTCTCTTTGTGCCAGTACCATTCTGTCTTGATGACTGTGGCTTTGTAGTAGAGCCTGAAGTCAGGCAAGTTGATTCCTCCAGTTCCATTCTTCTTTCTCAAGATTGCTTTGGCTATTCGAGGTTTTTTGCTTGGCATACACACCGAGGAAACCAGAATTGAAAGAGAAACGTGTACTCCAATGTTCATTGCAGCACTGTTTATAATAGCCAGGACGTGGAAGCAACCTAGATGTCCATCAGCAGATGAATGGATAAGAAAGCTGTGGTACATATACACAATGGAGTGTTATTCTGCCATTAAAAAGAATACATTTGAATCAGTTCTAACGAGGTGGATGGAACTGGAGCCAATTATACAGTGTGAAGTAAGCCAGAGAGAAAAACACCAATACAGTATACTAACGCATATATATGGAATTTAGAAAGATGGTAACGATAACCCTGTATGTGAGACAGCAAAAGAGACACAGATGTATAGGACAGTCTTTTGGACTCTGTGGAGAGGGAGCGCGTGGGATGATTTGGGAGAATGGCATTCAAACGTGTATAATATCATATAAGAAATGAATCGCCAGTCTAGGTTCGATGCAGGGTGCAGGATGCTTGGGGCTGGTGCACTGGGATGACCTGGAGGGATGGTGTTGGGGGGGAGGTTGGAGGGGGGTTCGGGATTGGGAACACGTGTATACCTGTGGTGGATTCATGTTGATGTGTGCAAAACCAATACAATATTGTAAATTTAAAAATAATAATAAGTTAAAAAAATAAAATAGACTTTAAAGTCGATTTTTTAAAAGCAATTTTAGATTTTCAGCAAAATTGAGCAGAAAGTATCAGGAGTTCTTATATACCTTCTACCCCCACACATGTACAGCCTTCCCTTCTATCAACCTCCTGCACCAGGGTTGTATATATTACAAACAAGGACCCTATATTGACATATTTTTATCACCCAAAGTCCATAATTTACATTAGCTTCACTTGGTGTTGGTTTTGACAAAAGTATAATGACATGTATCCACCATTCATTGCCCTAAAAATTCTCTGTGCTCCACCTAGTAACGCTTTCTCTCCTTCAGTCCCGGGCAGCCATTGATCTTTTTACTGTCAGCATAGTTTTGCCTTTTCCCCAGTGTCATAGAGTTGGAATCATATAGTATGCCACCTTTCAGATTGGCTTCTTTCACCAAGTTATATGTACTTAGGTTCCCTCTATATGTTTTCATGGCTTCATAGCTCATTTCTTTTTAATGCTAAGTAATATTCCATTCTTGCCTGGGGAATCCCATGGACAGAGGAGCCTGGTGGGCTATAGTCCACAGGGTTGCAAAGAGTCGGACACGCCTAAGTGACTCAACACAATATTCCGTTATCTGGATGTACCAGAGTTTATTTAACCATTCACTTACTCAGGGACATTGTGGTTGCTTCCAAGTTTTGGCAATTATGAATAAAACTACTATAAACATCCATATGTGGGGTTTTTTATGGCCATAAATGTCAGCTCCTCTGGGTAAATACCCAAACTGGTCAGATTATGTTTAGATATGTTTAGTTTTATAAGAAACTGCCAAACTGTCTTCTAAAGTGGCTATATCAAGACGTTTGCCTGGGCTGTTCCTATGGCCCCCACTTTTTTTTTTTCTAGTTAACCTCTATTCTTCCTTAAAACCTCAACTCAGTTCTCTCTCATCACTTCATTGACTCAGTAATTTCTTCCCATTGCATGCTGTCACAGCACATGTATCTCTCCTTCATAGCACTTACCATATTATAAGTTTGTGTGTGTGATTCTTTAATGTTAGTCTTTCCCACAAGTTTGTAGCTGTATGGAAGCATGGATCCTGTTTGATTATTTGCTCACCAATTTACTTCTAGCACCTAGCATATTCTCTGGCATTTTAGCAAGTATTTATTAAGTATATATTGAATGAATGAATGAGTAAATAAATTGCATCAATGTTCTTTTTCCATGGCGATTGCTACTTATGTTTTGATATGGCAAGTTTATTTTGTTTGAAGAATTTTACCTAGAAGAATGCAGAAAAAGTAGGCAAGACCATTTGAAACTTCATGTCAGAGGAGGTGAGCCACAAAAGTTCTCTAAACCCCACAGTCTGTGTCTGTGTATATCCACACATAGGGTACACATGCTTGTGTATGCTTATGTTTAAGCATTAAAACCAGCATGTTTTCAAGTGAATTAAACAATTTGTGATGTCTGTTGATCAAGCAAAGAAAATCATTAGGTATTTCTTTTGGAGAAGTGGGTTTTTATTAAACAAGAGAGAATTCCCGACTTCTCTTAAGTGCCATGAATGGTTAAATCATGAAGTGGAAAGTTTGGTGTGTTTCATAAAAATCGGTACACTAAAATTTTGCTTGTGTCTTCAAGGATAAAAATACATATAGTTTTAATCATAAGACTTGCATGTAGTTTATTTTTGATAATCATCTGATTATTCTTTAACCTGAAAAAATTACTTATGGAGCAAAGCATCCATTTAGATCATTCAGTTTGTGCAATGCAGTATCCTTGCAGTTGACTGTGAATTTCAGAACAAAGATTTTTAATTCAGGGCAACAATTATTGAATGATGATGCAAGTTATTAATGGAGCCAAATCTCATTGAAAGTCACACTCTAGGGAAACTGATTGCAGTACTTCACTTGTTTTGGCTGGATTATATATGCTTTCACATGACAGTATTAATTAAACAGTGAAGGTTGATTCTCTGTCATCACTGGAGTTAAGTAGTCATGGATAAGTGGAAATGGGGGCACATACAAGATGTAATGCAGTGCTTTGCCTCATGTTTATTTCTATTTTAAGCTTCATTGACCAAAGCTGCACAATTTTTCGAGAAGCTTGATACATAATTAACAATGAGAGTCTTCATGTTTGATTATTGATGAAAAGAGATGAGGGTTTGAGGGAGTGACTGCTACTCAGTGTATATTTAAACATGGCCAAACGTAGGAGTCTTACCATAGAAATTGCTTCATAAACGTAATATGCCCCCATTGTCTTCTTTACCTGTGGATGAATCTTTTTTTAAATGTCTCATGACATGGCTCCACAACAAAAGGCATAACTTAGACCCTTTTATGCATTTTGGATACCTGTCCTGGGAACTCAGTCACCTGTTAAACTTTCAGTCATCTGGTTAAGGTGTAAAACCTATTGTACACAGTGTTAAAAAATTAAACTTAAAACATTATCAGATTACTGATGATAAACTAAGGGTATAATATATTAAGCCCACAAACCTTTGTAAATACTTTCAGTTGTAGTTCCTCAGTATGGTCACCTTGAGTGATAGGGTTTTTTAAAATTTTTTTTTATTTTTTAATGATGCTGCTACCATTTTCTCAAAATGTCTTTTGGAATGTTTGGGAACTGTATTCACAACCAATTTATAAGAGACATAGAAAGCCACATTCAATGTCACATTTTGCTTTGAGTCAGTTGGTCATATATCTTGAGTGTCTGCAGTGTTAATCAGAGTTTACGATATTTGAAAGGGAACAAGTGATTTGAATATGTATATTCTAGTATATTAAAGAATAAATTCAGCCCTGTTATTTTTTTCATAGCCTGTAAGTGGAGACAAACTGGTTATTACACTCATTTATCTGTCTATTCTATCAATCTATTTAAATGGCTTGATTAAAGTATAATTGACATAAATCACATATTTAAAGTGTATAGCTTACTGAGTTTTGCATATGTGCACACTGTGAAGCTGACTTCCCAGGTGGCTCAATAGTAAAGAACCCAGCTGCCAGTGCAGGAGACGTAAGAGACGTGGGTTCCATCCCTGGGTTAGGAAGCTCCCCTGGAGGAGGGCATGGCAACCCACTCTAGTATTCTTGCCTGGAGAATCCCATGGCCAGAGAGAGGAGCCTGGAGGGCTACAGACAATAGGGTCTCAAAGAGCCGGACATAACTAAAGCAACAGAGCACGTGACACACACACTGTGAAGCTATCGCCTCAATCAAGATAGTGAACCTCCTCCCACAAGAGGGATATGCCCTTTGTGAATCCCCCCTTCCCCAGTCATCCCAAATCCCAGACCAAGAATCAGTGTGCATTTTCTTCAGTTTCTGAAAGCATTTCTGCACAATTGATTTTGGTAGAATACACAAGTGAAGCCATATTGTGATGGGTCTTCTCTCCCTTTTTCTTAAAAATCAATTTTATAGATCTTAAAGAAACCACTTTTGGTTTTATTGATTTTTTTCTTATTGTTTTTCCATTTTATTGATTTCCATTTTAACTTTTATGGTTTCCTTTCTTCTGCTTGCTTTGGGTTTTAATTGCTCTTCTTTTTCTATTTGTTTGGAGTGACAGCTAAGGTCATTGATGTTGAGCACTGTCTTATTTTCTAAAATAAATATTTTTTATTAAAAATTTCTTCCTAGTTCCTGCTTTTGTGGCATTCCACAAATTCTGATATGTTGTGAGTTTCTTTTCATTTAGTTCAAAATACTGATTTCGCCTTTGCTTTGTTCTTTGATCTTTTATTTAGAAGTATATTTTGTTCCATATATTTGGAGAAATTTCAGAAATCTTTGGTTTTGATTTCTAATGTAAATTGTACTACAGTCAAAGAATGCTTTTTGGAAGACTTGAATACTTTAAGATTTATTGAGATTTTGTTTTGTGGTAAATATACCATGTGCACTTGAGAAGAATGTATATTCTGTTGTTGGGTAGAATGTTCTAAAAATGTCAATCAAATTATATTGATTGCTAGTATTTCTTAACTCATCCATATTCTGGCTGATATTCTGTCAACTTATTCTATCAATTATTGAGAGAGGGATATTGAAATCTCTGACTGTAATTGTGGATTTGACTGTTTCTCCTCACAGTTCTATTAATATCAGCTTCTGCTTCATGTATTTTGAAGCTCTATTATAATTACAGGCATAAACATTTGAATTGTTATATCCCTCTGATTCATTAACCCCTCTATCATTATGAAATGACCTTTTTATCCCTGGTAATATTCTTTTGATTTATGCTAACCTGGTTTACCTACTTCCATCTTCTTATGTAATATGTCTTTCCCTCCAACCCCCTCTAACTGCTTTTAATATTTTCTCTTTATCAGTAGTTTTCAGTAATTTGATCACGATGTACCTTGGTGTAGTTTTCTTCATGTCTTTTGTGTTGGGTTTCATTAGGCTTTTTGGATCAGTGGGTTTATAGTTTTTTTTAAAAAAATACATCGGTAACATTTTTAGCCATTTTATATTTAAAATTTCTTATTCACCCACCTTCTTTTCCTTTGGGACTTCAATTATACATATATTTAATTATTTGAAATTGTACCTTGTATTAGGGATGCTCTTTTCACTCTTGTTTCTTTTTTCCCTCATTTTGAATAGTTTCTACAGCATATGTCTTCAAGTGCACTGATCTTTCCTACTGCAGTGTCTAATTTGCCATTAATCCTATCCAGTGAATTTTTCTAATCAGACACTGTAATCTTCAGCTCCAAAAGTTCAATTTGGGTTTTTTAATATCTGCTATTTCTCTACGTAACTTTTGAAATATGTGAATACAAGTTAAAAAATAACGTATATGTTAATGTTAACATCTGTGTCAGTTCTAGGTCAGTTTTCTTTTATTCTTCATTACAGGTCATATATTCCTGCTTCTTTGCATGTCTGGTAGTGTTTGATTGGATGATTGGATGCCAGATTTTGTGAATTTTACCTTGTTGGATGGTGACTATTTTTATTCTCAAGCGTTGTTATCAGATGCAGTTAAGTTACTTGGAAACAGATTGATTCTTTTGGGTCTTGCTTATAAAATTTGTTTGGCAAGAACAGAGCAAGGTTTAGTCAAGGGCTAATTGTTCCCTTACTTCTTAGAGCTCTAAGCAATGTCTTGTTAATTATGAAGTTTTCCAGTCTGACTGGGAGAAACAAACTTTATCCCCCGCTTTGTGTGTGTCAGGCAGTGTTCTCTCTCTAAGCTTCTGGGATGGTTCTTTCTTTTCCCATCTTCAGGCAGTTTTCTTACATATATGCAGCAGTCAGTACTCTGCTGAACATGCGAGGTGAACCTCCACAGGTCTGTTCAGTTCTGTCTTTGTATAGCTTCCTCCTTTCTGACACTCTGCCTTGTGAACTCCAGCAGTCTAGACTCCCTGGATTTTCAATTCCTCAGCTCAGGTGGTTGGTCTGTTAGAGCTTTGCTTGGGTCCCTTCCCTGAGCCACGACCTGCCCACTTTCTCAAGGCAGTATGTGGGGGCAATTATAGGGCTTGCCTCATTTGTTTACTATCTTTGGGGGGGTCACTGCATCTTCTTGCCTGATGTCTAGTGTCTTAAAAACCATTGTTTGAAACATGAAAAAAAATTTGTTTATTTGGTTATTTATGGCTATGCTGGATCTTTATTGCTGCACACAGACTTCCTCTGGTTCCAGTGAGGGGTAGCTACTCTCCACCTGCAGTGCACGGGCTTCTGATCGCAGCGGCTGCTCTTGGGGAGCACTGGCTCTAGGCACGTGGGCTCAGTAGTTGTGGCTCACGGGCTTAGTTGCTCTGTGGCATGTGGAATCTTCTTGGACCAGGCATCAAACCCATGTCCGCTGCATTGGCAAGCAGATTCTTGCCAGGAACCCCCAGGGAGCCCCCATCGTTTGAAATATTTTTGCCTTTGTGTGTGTGTGTGTTGTTTCAGGCAAAATGGTAAATCTAGGCAGAACTGAAAGTCCTAGACACATTGGAAAAAATCAAACCAGTTTGACATAGCTAGTTAAAGTGATTGAGATTTTTATGGTTCTCTTTTTTGCTGCTCCTTGCCCCACCCCAGCACCTGGTCCATCTTGACTGTGTTAACCAATGCCTTGAAACTTTTTAACTTAGTCTCCAGGTATAATCTCTTGGATTTAAGTCAAAACTGCCTACCCAGCAATCATCTTTTCCTCAGTATGATAGTCTCCTTTTATTTTGCTCAATAGTTGTTTGGCAGTTCATTCTTTTACTGAACTGAGTTTGTTTAGAAAAATTGCATACAAAAAGCTTCTCCCAGTTCCCCAACTTTTTTCCTCTTAACCTGTTCTTTTTGTTCATGTGAGATATGTATTCCTTTCTGGTTGTTTATTACAACAACCTTTCAAGACTTGGTCAAAATTTTATCCTTCTGGGTTTACATGTCAAAGTCTCCAGCTCAAGCATGTATCATATTTTTACTAGAAACTTAAAATAGAAACAGAATTTTAGTGCTAAAGGGAAACTTACAGTTTATCACTTGAGGAGATGGAAAGTATATTTCTCAATCTTTCTAGTAAGCAGCCATTGACATTTTGCTTTGTCACACAATATTTAATATATTTATTTTCATCTTTGATTATTGTAAACATTCAGATAAAACTGTTTTAGAATATTTTAAATACATAATATAATTTAGGGATTATTTTATTATTAGTATAAACTCGCATATTCTTTAAGCTGGAACATTCTCATTGGTCATGTTGACAAGGAGAAGAGAAAGCAGAAGAAAGTCCAAGTCACTGTTCAGTAACAACAAATGTTACATCTGTGCTGTGTGGTCACATCAACATGCATTTTGGCAGAAAATTTCCCATCAATTTGATGGATTTTGCTTGTGATAAATGTACTTCTAGAGAGCTTGCAACAATCCACTCAGTTAGAAATGGCTATTTCTGAAGTAATCCTTTCTGATTCATTTTCAGTTTCAGATTTTCCCCTCCCTCCCTTGAAACTGTACCCTATAGTCATTTAGATAAAACGTATTGGATGTAGAGACTTGTAGCTTGTTAAATATATAATCTCATTTTGTACTGGTTTTTCCCTCTCCTGTTTTCATTTAGCAAGATTGTTAAGTTTATGGTTCTGCCTTCTTTCTGGAATTCAGGGGAAGCTTCTCTTTAACAGAGCTACGTCAAATTCTTCATTGTTGACTGTCTCCAATGTGAATTCTTCATTGTTGACTGTCTCCAAAGCTTATGTTCCAGTTGTCAAGTCCTTGAGAAATTAAGTTGAAATACTCATTTTGTATATTGCTGAAACTAAATTCAGGGAGATTAAAGCAGAAACTGGGAAGGTTTTAAATCTCTGTTGTAGGGCTTACCATGTTGGATGGGAGTACCTAATTTTTTTCCCACATAATTTAAATAAAAAGAATAACCATTTTAATGCAAATCCAAACCGAGAATTCATTTTATAGTGATCATTAACATTTATTTTATGAAATTTTCCTTCTATGTTTCTTAAATGCAAACACCACAGGAAAATCTTCTCATATGTGCTCATCACAGTGCATTTTGTCACATACTGACTAGTTTGTACTTTGCAGTTGGTTAGTCAAGTGCTGACTAATGAACACCTGAAAAGCTCTGTGTGCTATTAGTTTCAGAAAATAAATTCAATAGCTTTTATACACAAGCTAATTCATACAGGCTGAGTTCATGCGAGTGATCAGGGAGGCATCTTGACCTTTGTGCTCCATAGCTCTTTGCTGGAATTCTGAAAGTAAACTATGTAAATTATCTAAGATGTCAGTTTAAAAACTTCCTTTGGTTGAAAACCAGGGGAACTATTGAATATTGGTAAGATGCTGCCATCTGTACTATATTGGATCACAGCATACCCTAGTTCTGTGTTTGCTAATTACTTTGTGAAGCTGACATTACAATAATGCATACAAGTGAGAGAGTATTATAAAATGATTTTAAGTTCTGTGTCTCTCGGGTTTCTAGTCAGTACAGTGGGGACAATACTAATATTTACATTACAGGTTTGTTGTTTTTTCATATTAATTAATTTAACCAAAGTCCATTCCTAGTGGCTCAGGGTAAAGAATTTACCTGCAGTGCAGGACATGTAGAAGACACGGGTTCGATCTCTGGGTCGGGAAAATCCCCTGGAGGAGGAAATGGCAGCCCACCCCATTATTGTTGCTGGGAAAATCCCATGGACAGAGGAGCCTGGCAGGCTGCAGCCCACGGGGCCCCAGAGTCAGACACGACAGAGCATGCATGCAGTAATAGAGCTTGGCATACAGTAGGTGGGCAGCAAGTCTGAATTAGTAACACTGAGAGCTTGTCTAGCTTTCCTTTGTGTGTGTTGGGTTTTTTTTTTTTTTTTTTTTGTATACACATGGTTAATTAGCACCATTCCTTCTTAGATAGTTACCTCTACAATTTGGCAATTAAAGAGAGTCTCATTCATTTCTATTCTTTTGTCTCTGTCCCTGCCCCTCCCTCTCATTTCCTCCTCTTCTCCCCCTCCCTTTCTTCCCTGCATTGTATTTTTGTACTTGTTGTCTAGCTGGAGCAGTAATAGACTCAGGATGTAAACACTGCACTTTGAACTGTACCAGTTTGATTAGGAGAAGAATTTGGAGCCATGTATTCCAGAGGAGGAAAAGGGACCCAGATGTCCCTTTGTTTAGTTTAGTTTCTAATTTATGTTTTTTATAAAATTTTGATTAAATTTTGCAGTATATTTACACACTGATTTTTAAAATAAGCTTCCTAATTGTTTCTTCTTCTTTTATTTCCCCACCTAACATCTAACCAGTTCACTGGGGTGTGGGGACGTCACTTTCCAACCAACGCCCATGACCTCTGAATATGTAGCTTTCAGAGGTGTGTGTATATAATAATTCCTTTCTGAATGATTCCCTTGCCTGTCAACACACACACACACAATTTTTGTTGGCCTAATAGGTAGGGATGAGCTAGTTAGCTAGTCTGATTGGTCAGTGGAAACCATAGAGATTACATATATTTCTTAAGGTATGTTTAGGCAAGTGTTATGACTATACTTTGAAGGTTAAGTGTTTTTAAAAATATATATTATTTGGCTGCCCTGGGTCTTAGTTGTGGCACATGGGAATCTTGAATTTTGGTTGTGGCATGAGAGATTTTGGTTCTGACATGTGGGAGCTGGTTCCCTGACCAGGGATTGAACCTTGGCCCCCTGCATTGAGAGCATAGAGTCTTAGCCTCTGGACTACCAGGGATGTCTCTGAAGGTTAACTGTTAATTTCAGTTTTTTAGGGTGATGTTCATTGTTTGCTCATCTGAATTTTTCTCTGTGGATTTATTTTCTTGGTTTTAAAATTCTTCTATATTGTTCTCTTTGACTACTAATTTCCTAATTCTCCACTCTCTTGCCCTCAGCTGAGCTGGCTATGGTGTCCCTAAATGACTATTACATGTTCTCTTTTTTAGTATCAACCCTGTTTTTTCTTTGACTACTGATACTTCTTTATCTGTCATTGAGTTTTTAGGTGCTCTCATTTCTTTGATATGTGATCTATATATTGTTTAAGAACATTGGCTTTCAAGAATCACAAATCTGGGTTATCTAGATTTCATCTATTAACATCTATAAGCCATGATTAAATTATATTGTATCAGTAAGCCTCAGGTTCCCCATTTGTAAAATGAGGATAAAAAATGGAATATACATTAAGGGTTGTTGCATAAATTCAAACTTAAAATATTGGTATGATATCTGGAACATAGGCAACCCTCAATAAAAGACAGCTATAATTATGCCTTTGTTGTTGGCATCCATATTATGGCTTCCTATCCCTTCCCCTCTCTTACCATTTCAGCTTTGTGCTCACCAGTGTTCTGCTCCAGAGGTTCTTTATGTCAGGGGTCCTCAACCTCTGGGATCTAATGCCTGATGATCTGAAGTGGAGCTGATGTAATAACAATAGAAATAAATATCATGTGCTTGAATCATCCCGAAACAATCCCCCCACCCCACCCCCAGTTCATGGAAAAATTGCCTTCCACGAAACCAGTCACTGGTGCCAAAAAGGTTGTGGACTGCTGCTTTATGTGATGGAATGTTTCAGTGGTGGGAAGGGCTATTTTCAAACCTGAGAGAGATTCTATTTAAACTGAGGAATAACCAGCTTCCAGTAATTCATTTGAGAAATGGGTAGCTGCTCCAAGGACCATTAGTTAGGTATTGTATAATGAGTTTGAGAGATTTGGGGTCTGATCAAGGAAAAAAGATGACAGTAGTACACAGTGGGCACTATTTGGGTGACACTTTGGCATATTTGGCTTCCTTGGTGGCTTAACCAGTAAAGAAGCTGCCTGTAGTGTGGGAGACCCATGTTCAATCCCTGGGTCAGGAAGATCCCCTGGAGGAGGAAATGGCAACCCACTCCAGTATTCTTGACTGGACAGAGGAGCCTGGTGAGCTACAGTCCATGGGGGTGCCAAGAGTTGGACACAACTGAGTGACTAACACTTTGAGTTTTCACCGTCACTGACTTGCACATGATAAGCCCCCTCATTAGCCTGAGACCTTCCAGAGACGACAGCAGGGTGTCACTACCGAGATGAGGAAGTGGGCAAGGGAACACCTGGGAGTGAGGAGGATCATAGAGGGAGCATATGTGTCTAGGTAAAGTCACCCAGTGGCACAATGGGGATTCTTTGGGTCAGAGAGTTCCAGAGAACAGCAGTGTTGGGGTCTTTTATAGTTACAGGGATTATTTTTATCTTTGGCTAGCAGATATTGGGTGCAATTTCACAGTGTATGCAAACCAGACAGGCACTAGTGGCTGAATATCTGCTTATTGGGGTGATATTTAAAATAATTAGATGTGCAGAAATTTGTATTTTGGAACCTGTGGACTTTTAATGGGTGTTCGCTGCTGTAAAGACTTCTTTGGTGGCTCAGATGGTAAAGAATCTGCCTGCAATGTGGGAGACCTGGGTTCGATCCCTGGGTTGGGAAGATCCCCTGGAGGAGGGCATGGTAACCCACTCCAGTATTCTTGCCTGGAGAATCCCAAAGAGGTGGACCACAGAGGGTCAGTATATAGAGGCCATTTTTTATCCATTTATATTGCATCAGTTCAGTTCAGTTCAGTCACTCAGTCATGTCTGACTCTTTGCAACCCCATGGGCTGCCGCACGCCAGGCCTCCCTGTCCATCACCAACTTCTGGAGTTTATTCAGACTCATGCCCATTGAGTCGGTGATGCCATCCAACAATCTCATCCTCTGTCGTCCCCTTCTCTTCCTGCATTCAACCTTTCCCAGCATCAGGGTCTTTTCAGATGAGTCAGTTCTTCGCATCAGGTGGCCAAAGTATTGGAGTTTCAGCTTCAGCATCAGTCCTTCCAATGAATATTGAGGACTGATCTCCTTTAGGATGGACTGGTTGGATCTCCTTGCAGTCCAAGGGACTCTCAAGAGTCTATCCCAAACTATTTAAGAGCCAGTCCCTCCCTTAGGAAATCTGTGCTCTCTAGTGGGAAATTACATACTTTGATAAATGCTATAATTAAGGTATGAACTAAGACCTTGGGAGTGACATCCAGAAAGGTAAGAATTAAAAAAAAAAAAAAACACTTTTATGATGTTTCCGGATTCTTTAAAGCATACTCTCGCTGAGGCAAGGACTCAGAACTGTTGGCTACTGTTGACAGACACCACACTTCATTGCCTTCTGAGTTTTAAAACTAAAACTTTGCTTCCCTTTCAATATCTGTGGCTTACATGTTCATGTTTAGTCACTGTTCGTATCCTTGGGCCAACAGAAAGTTTCACTTCTGCATTTCATATAAAAGAAAATGCCTCTCTTAGCACGTTATGTTATTACTAGAAAGGGAAGAGGTTACTCTAGTACCTTCCTAAAAGAAATGGTCACTATTTAAAAACTTACCTAGGAAGGCATTTGTGTATAGTTTGCAAAATTTGAGATTTGAAGAACTCAATGGATATCTGGAAATGGAGACTTTTTTCAACTTGGTAGATCAAGTTTGTACTTAAACTCTTCAACAGATTCACTCTAAGTACTCTTCACACAGTCTTTATGAAGAGATTTAGATCACGAGACAATTTTTTTTTTAAATGGAAAGGGTAATATCTTATCCTCTGTTTCTTAGTTATCACAGATATCACAGAATCTTAGATATCACAGATATTCTTAGATATCTTAGATATTCTTAGATATCACAGAAGCTGGATCCCCTCTTATCTTATACTGAAATAAACTGAAATAAGTGGCTGATTCTCTCTCTTATGTCCCCTTATGTACCATTCTAGGGTACCCAGCCCTGCCTGCAAAAGGGAAGACCAGGTTTTTCACATCCTGGGTTGGAATGTGTATCATCTACTGAAAGTGTTTCCAAAGAGGATGCAGTTAGAATACTATTAGTGCTAGTCTAAAAGTGTATTATAGATGAAATAAGAGTTTGTAGACTGAATTGTGGATTCAGCCATCACTGAGGACTTTCTCTCTACAGAAAAATATACTACCAGAGCTGAGTCTGCACGAGTTGCTTCATAACTGTAAAGGGCCCATGTGTGTCCAAAACTTTGATAGTGTTGATTCCCATGGAGAAGGGATAGGCTACCTACTCCAGTATTCTTGGACTTCCCTGGTGGCTCAGACGGTAAAGACGCCTGCAATGTGAGAGACCTGGATTCGATCTCTGGGTTGGGAAGATCCCCTGGAGGAGGCACGGCAACCCACTCCAGTACTCTTGCCTGGAGAATTCCATGGACAGAAGAGCCTGGCAGGCTGCAGTCCATGGGGTTGCAAAGAGTCAGACATGGCTGAGTGATTAATACACATTGATGATATGGCCATTAAATAAGTAAATTTGCTGAAAATAAGCATAACGTTTTTTTAGCTAATAGAATGATACTTGATGAGAACTCAAGGAATTTTATAAAACACTTGGCTATGATTTTGATGCTGGCTTATTAATTTGGGACTAGAACTCATAATAATACAGTAAGAGAAGTTCTGAAAATCTTAAAGCACATCTATATTTGTATTTCAGTGATCTACTGATTATAAACATTTCTGTCAGTTTCATAGTAATGTTTTTCAACCTTCCCAATCCCTAATTAACAACCTGTTAGGATACCAAATTACTTAGCAGTGCAGAAAATATAAATTTGAACAAATGATATAAGTTGGGAGCTTCTCAAATTGCCCTCTATAATTTAGACTTTCTCTGTTTTATCAAAGAGCACTGCTCATTGATATCTGAGTGTTACTGGCAAGTTTAAGATGGCTGAAGTATTATATGCTGAGATATATATGTGTCTTTTACTGCTTTTTCGGAACCTCCAGGAAAGAACTTGATTTTTCTGGTCAGCAGCCTTTGTTGGTGTCAAAGAATTGCAGAAGAGGTTAATAGCCCCATCAGATTTTTCAGCTTTGTGCAGCACGTGATCTATATATTGATGGATAGGAGATACCACTGTTGTCTTAAAGTCTAGAAGAAATTGGAAAAGACCTTTTTTTTTTTTAATATAGAAATCATTTGACTGAAAAATGTCTCTTATTTTGCAATATTAAAAAAAAAGGGAAAGTTTCAGTCATCCTTTTTGACCTATACTTGTATAAGGACCATTATAGTAATTTTTGAGTTGCCTATACCTTCTCAGGCAAAAAGTTAATGTTACATACAGGGCTTCAGAGGCTAATATAGTTGCTAGTTTAGTTTTATAGTTGCAGTTCTTTTTTTAAAACTTTATTGAAGTATAGTTGACTTACAATGTTCTATTAACTCCAGCTATATAGCAAAGTGACTCAGTTATACAAATATATATTCATTATTTTTCATATTCTTTTCCGTTATGGTTTGTCACATGATACTGACCATAATTCTCTGTGCTGTACAGTAGGACCTTGTTGTTTAACAGGTGTAGTTGAGACTTCCTGGGGGTCCTGTGGTTAAGAATCTGCCTTGCAATGCAGGGAACGAGGGTTTGGTCTGTGCTTGGGGAACTAAGATCCCACATGTCACAGAGCAGTTAAGCCCACACATCACAACTACTAAGGCCACGTGCCACAACTAGAGAGTCTTTGCACCACAGTGATAGATCCCACATGACACGATGAAGACCCCACATGCCTCAAATAAGGACAAAACACAGCCAGTAAATAAATATATATTAATAATATTTGAAATTCTTAACTCCACCTCAGTTGATTCAAAACATGACAAGTCGATTGTGAAAAACACTGTTAGAGTGAAAGAAATTTGAGGTCTATCAGAATAAACACTAATATACTTGTTGCTTTGCCTAAAATCATAAAAAAAGTCAGGAATTTAAAACTACTTGTTAGTTTGTTATGATAGTATTTGTAAAACAGAGTGACATAAATGAGATTTTTGTGCAATGTGTTATTTTATTTTGACAGAATTTCTGTCACTATCTTCAGATGGAATTCCTTGTCTAAATGGAAACTAAGAAAAAGACCATTTAAGGGACCCTATAGGACAGAAGGTTTAAAGGGAGTTATCAGTAATCAATATAGAATCTGAAGCCAGTGAGGAAAAAATGGAAGGTTACCAAATTTAATAATTTTTTGCTAATCCTAAATTCTTTGAAATATCCTTTTGAAGTTTTCTGAAATTTTAAATCGTTTTTGTCTACCATATAGTCATGTTTTGCTTACGTTTTTAAGTGTTCAGTATTTGTTATAATTAGTTATTTTAAAAGTCCTTCCTATATGAATCCAAATAAACTATTTTTGTTTTTCATGGGGGAAAGGTTGTCCACATTCACTTGGGAAGTCATTTTTACTAGTTGTACCTTGGGAAACCTGAGTTCCAGGAACTAAACACCTGGTACACAATTGAACTTTTAGACAACAACCTGTTTCTGATTTGGGAATTTTTTACAAATTCAAGAATATTAGCTAAAAGCACTAATAGTGAAATTAAATCATTGGTTGACTCTAGTTATCTTTTCCTCCAAAAAGTATATTGTAATAATACCTTATTCACAACTCAGATATAATTATCAGTTTTACGGTATTCATGCTCTTGAATCGGAGAAGGCGATGGCACCCCACTCCAGTACTCTTGCCTGGAAAATCCCATGGACGGCAGAGCCTGGTAGGCTGCAGTCCATGGGGTCGCTAAGAGTCGGACACGACTGAGCGACTTCCCTTTCACTTTTCACTGTCATGCATTAGAGAAGGAAATGGCAACCCACTCCAGTATTCTTGCCTGGAGAATCCCAGGGACGGGGGAGCCTGGTGGGCCTCTGTGTATGGGGTCGCACAGAGTCGGACACGACTGAAGCAACTTACCACCAGCAGCAGCAGCACACTCTTGAATCTTTGTGTTAGTTGCTTAGTTGTGTCCCACTCTTCGTGATCCCATGGACTGTAGCCCACCAGGCTCTTCTGTCCATGGGATTCTCCAGGCAAGAATACTGCAGTGGGTTGCCATTTAGAGGAGTGAATTATTTTGTTTTGTCAGATTAATTTTGCAGCTACATCAGAAAACTAAATGACGTGGTTATTTATAAAAGGTTCTTGAAGTAGATACATGGCAAGTCATTCTGAGGTGAAATATCTCCAGTGATAATCATAGCCATTTAGAGGTTATTTTGTATTATAAAGATAGTAATCACAACAACAGATAGTAAATTACTCTAATAGAAGCAACGATCATATGTCTGCATATAATTACTACAATAACACTCACAATTTTAAGCAAAATTGTATATAGTAACTGTCTTCTCTCTATTCCCGTTGCTACCATTGTACCTAAGCTCTTATCACCTCACAACTAGGTCTCTCTCTCTCTCTGCGTCTCTCCTCTGTTTGCATCTGCTATTCAGTAAATCATGACAGGTTTGGGTGCAATCAGTGCTGGAAATAGGGGAAAAAATTGAGGACACAGTGAGGATCAAAAGAGACGTAGTTTTCACTGCACTGAGTTTATAGTATAGCAGGGAATGCTGGCATAGATAGGGAATTGTAGTTTGATGACTGGAATGCGTTCTAAAGGGAGAAGTCAGGAACCATGGGGGACTATAACAGGACCAGCTTCAGCTCAACTGAGACCTACAGTGGTGAGTAGGAGATGGCCAGATGAAGAAGGGGGGCATGGAGTGAGTGCTGAGAGTGGACCAAAGTCTACATGGAAAGGCTAAGATGGAAAAAGAACTTGTGTTCTAACCAGTATTCTTATATATGATGAAGGCAGATTTCAGGATGTAGACAGAGGTTTTAGAGCTTGGGTTCTGCTCAGACCTAAATGCTAATTGCAACTGTGTAATTTATTTTCTTTTAATATATTTGTGCATTTAGGCAAATATCTTGTTGACTACAAACCTTGATTTCCTGACCTGTCAAATAGGACAGTAAATTCCTATATCATAGGATTACTGTGAGGATTTAAATGTGGAATGCATGTAAAGCTCTTGGTGTAGTGCTTGGCATAAAATAAATGCTCAGTAAATTGTGGCTAGTATTTAGATAGAATAGGTCAAATTTGCTGTTCTCTGCAAGCCTCCTTTTTAGCCTGTGATTTCTTCCTCAATCTATTCTGAATATTACAGCCTACAGCCCTTCTGTGAAATGCTAAAATCTGAAAGCTCTGAAAACAGAATTTTATCATTTGGCCACGAAACCCAGCCTGGCTTGAGGCTGTAGATAAACTTTACTTATCCTGTTTTGTGGAGTATTCACGTTTCCCTACTAACCTTGAATGCATTTCATTTAGTGTGCTAGCCCATATCCCGCTGGGTGTGTTTTGTAATATATGGTATACATACCATATTCCTTTCTCAAATATGAATCACTTTGAATTCCAAAACACATCTGATTTCAAGGGTTTCAGATAGGAGATCGTGGACCTATACCACCTGAAATCATCTTTCTAAAATACCCCCTTCTCCATCTCTCTCTGAATCAAGACCTTCGATGGCTGTCAGACAGCCTAGACTACTCCTTATGGTTTTCAAGACCATCTCTAGTCTGTCCCCTCTGTCAACTGAAAAAAAAAAAAAATATATATATATATATAGCTTTAAAGTTGACAATTATGTTTTGTTGGGCAGAATTTCTGAGGACTTAAGCCCAGAAGACAGACTCTCTGATAACCCTGAGGGAGTACTCCAAAGAGGTAAGGGAGGAGTCAGGATATAAGAGTTTTGCAACAAAAACCAGGTAGTCACAACATCAAATATTTACTGTGAATTAAAGAAAACCAGACATCACATTATGCATTTAGCGCATTTCTAGGTATGGGAAGATGCAAGAGTCTGGGCTCTCTGAGATCCTTCCTTCCATATGCAGCTTAACTATCTAGGGTCAGAATTGTGCTCTTCTTCATCGTGAATCCCCTCTGGGTACACAGCCGGGGCTGCTGCAGTGGCTGTTGGCTTGATGGCGGCAACATCCTTTGTTTACTGATCTGGCAGGTGACATTTTTCATCCACACCATGCTACTTACTTGAAATTTAATACACTGTAACTTGAACCCTTTGTTTCCTAAGGCTGCTTCCCTAAAGTAAAATGTTAACACTGCTTCCCATCTCACTTCCTTTTCCTCCTCCTTTTCTGGCTATTCGAATCCTACCCAGCTATTAGGGTATGATTCTTTAGTTTCCTAATGGGGTTGCAAAGAGTCAGACATGATTGAGCAACTAACACTTTCACTTTTTTTTCAATGAAATTGTACTATTTCTTCTCTGAATTCCTATTGTACTTACTTTATTCACCACATATTTCAGCAGGTATGATGTGCCAGCTACTGTTAAGTGTTGGAGATCCAGAAGTGATTAAGACAGGAAAATTAAGGGCTCTGCTGTTATGGAACTTGTTTTCTAGAAGCTGGAACATAAGTAGATAGATAAGTGAACAGATAATTTCAGGTAGTGGTTCTGCTATAAAATTAATAAGCAGGACATGTGACAGTGCCTGTGGAAGAGGAGGAGGAGGAGCAACATGCTTCAGAATCTCCTCTAGGCTTTGTTTTCACTCCCTGGTTAGATTGTAAATGCCTTAAGGGTGGAGTCACGTCTTAACTTTTATGAGTCACAAAGTGCTGAGCCTATGATGAGTTTTCAAACAATGTTTGGTAGAGGCATCTGTCTTTCTTTAAAAAAAACAGAAGGTAAAAATTTATTTATTAAATATCGAGCCCCACTTGGCTAACTCATTGATCTAAGAATATCTATTATGTACAAGGTACTATGCTGGGCAAAGCTGGCTTTCTTTTCATTACTGTTGCTTTTTATTTGTAGAATAAGAAAGAATTTCCATGTCCCAACAGTTTTCCCATTTGAAATGGTTTAGTATCTGCAGAAGGTGGTACTACTCTGAAAAACCTGGGTTATTCCTGCAATTGTTTTTAATTAATTTAAGTACTAATTGACTTCCAGTTCATTAGCATGAATTTTAAGGCCTAACTAGCAAACATACATTTCTTTTTAAAAAAAATTATTTCTATATTAATTTCTTTTGATTGAGGTATAGTTGATTTACAGTGTTGTGTCAGTTTCTGGTATATAATAAGGTGATTCACTTATACATGCATATGTACGTATATGTATTTTCTTTCAGATTATTTTTATTGTAGTTTATCACCTGGTATTGAACATACTTCCCTGTGCTATATGCTGCTGCTGCTGCTAAGTCGCTTCAGTTGTGTCTGACTCTGCGACCCCATAGACGGCAGCCCACCAGGCTCTGCCGTCTCTGGGATTCTCTAGGCAAGAACACTGGAGTGGGTTGCGATTTCCTTCTCCAATGCATGAAAGTGAACAGTGAAAGTGAAGTTGCTCAGTCGTGTCCGACTCTTTGTGACCCTATGGACTGCAGCCTACCAGGCTCCTCCATCCATGGGATTTTCCAGGCAAGAGTACTGGACTGGGGTGCCATTGCCTTCTCCGCCTGCGCTATATAGTAGGACCTTATTGTTTATTTCATATATAGTAGTTTATATCTGCTAATCCCAATCCCTAATTTATCCCTCCCCCCACCTTTCCCTTTTGGTAACCATAAATTTGTTTTCTAAAATATAAGTTTCTTGAACACTTCACCCCTAGTCCTTAAGCTACATATGAACTAAATTACACAAAAGAGATAGCTGGATTCCCGTATCATAGACATCCGTCTTGGTAGTTACAGGTTGAAGTTCATGGCAAGACAATTAATTTAAGCTTGAGAAGAACGTATGACAGAGTTTTGAAACTTACCCAGTGAACTAACATGGTCTTTTGCTTCAGGAAGAAAACTGAAGCCCTATTCTGTGGTGTCATATTCAATTTCTGGTAGATACACATTTTGTTCTTTATATTGAAAGAATGTCTTGAGAGGCAAATCCCAAAAGGAGTTTTTCTCTTGTCATAAAAATGGTGGAGAGAATTATGATTTGTAATAGCCAAGAGCTCTGGTGGGTTAATGGCTATCCATTCCAGTATTCTTGCCTGGAGAATTCCATGGACTGAGGACCTTGGCAGGCTACAGTCGATAAGGTCGCAAAGATAGTCGAACACAACTGAGCCACTAACACTTTCACTTTCTCTTCACTGGTGGATTGAATTTTGAGACTTTTGATTTGACAGTACTTCCGAGATGGTGTCCTTTTGATTACAGAAATAGAAAAGTATTGCTCTATTAAAATGATGAAATGTACACTTTGAGATGCTCCCAACATCAAAGTAAGGTGGAGAGTTGGAGCTTAATGTTTGTGACTTAATCTTCTCAACTACTAGGCTTTTGTCCTTTGAGGTCAGGGCCCTGTCTCTTTAAATCCCAGTGCCTAACTCGCTGCTAGCTGATCTATTTTCTGTTTGTAAGTGTTAATGATGATAGAAGAATAGTACCTAAGGGGGCATGTGGACATCTGAAAATGCCCCTGTTGGAAAAGAGATGAAAGAATGTTTTGGGAGTAATTTTAAATATAGGCAGTTATAGTTCAATGATTTTGAAAGCCAAAATTTTTTCCTCCTGTCTTCTTAGAATCAAATCTCTATCTACATAGATCTCAGTTCTAAAAATCAGATATACCTTTCCTGGTGAAACAAACACAATGGAGAGATACTCAATTAAAACAGTCTTTATAGTAAAGGATTTGAATGGGGCCAAACAAAATGTTCAACTTGGTTGCCAGATAGTTAAAAAGCCTTGGATTGCCTTGATTGGTGTTACTGATTTGTCAAGTTCAGGGTGAATCCAGGATGTGAAAAGTTGAAAGGCAGTGCTTTGAAGAATAATTACTTCTTTCTTTGACTGCTCAGTTCAGTTTAGTCTCTCAGTCGTGTCTGACTCTTTGCTTCCCCACGGATTGCAGCACACCAGGCCTCCCTGTCCATCACCAACTACCGAAGTTTACTCAAACTCATGTCCATTGAGTCAGTGATGCCATCCAACCATCTCATCCTCTGTTGTCCCCTTCTCCTCCTGCCTTCAATCTTTGCCAGCATCATGGTCTTTTCCAATGAGTCAGTTCTTTGCATCAGGTGGCCAAAGTATTGGAATTTCAGCTTCAGCAACAGTCCTTCGTGGACTATACAGTCCATGGAATTCTCCAGGCCAGAATATTGGAGTGGGTAGCCTTTCCCTTCTCCAGGGGATCGTCCCAACCTAGGGATCAAATCCAGGTCTCCCACATTGCAGGCAGATTCTTTACCAGCTGAGCCACCAGGGAAGCTCTATGACTGCCGCTGATCCGAATAAGTATTGGTCAAGGATGTCATCTAGAGATTTCAAATTCTGGGTCAGTAGTTGAGATGGACGGCCTTTCTTAAAGGCTTCCCTTACTTGGATAGTATATGGAGGTTGTAATAGAGTACCACCTGATCAGTCCTCTCAGGATTTCTCTATTGTGATTGTTCTTTTATTTATCTGATCTTCATCTAGACTACAACCTCCCTAAGGCACATGCTCATCTTGTTTATGATTGTATTCCTAGTGCCCAGCTCTGAACAGGTACATAGTAGGTGCTCAAATATTTGCTCAATTGAATTGAACATGCTTTTCTATATCACATTGCCTCCACCCTTCTTAAAGATTAAGAAACTTAAGCTGGGTAAACAATTGCCTCTTTATCTTTATTGTGATGACCAACTTAATTTTCTCTAAAAGAGAAGAAAATAGTCAAATAGTGTGGCTAAATTTTTGAGTTGGTGGTGAGAGTTTTGAATTATATGCAATTTAGTCATCCAATTTCTGTGGTAGTAGAGTAATTGAAAGATGTTTATAAAACATTATATTACCATGTGACATCAGCCATAAGAGAGCTGAACCTTTACATCTTGCTTTTTTTTTTGTTAATTTCTGACTGATTGGGAAAATGAAAACCTAATTTTCTTGTAATAATGACTCCTGTATTTCAATCAGAACTTCAGCATTAGAGTTTTATAAGTAAATCAGCCCTTTTTCTTATTCTAAGGGGTTGAGACTCTGGAGTGAAACTTTTACAATTATTCAGTACTCAGAGAGTACTGTAGTAAGTTATATTTAATATAACTGATCATAAATGAAGTTTCATAAACTCTAATTGCTTGACTAATTCACAAATGTATTGCTTTTCTAGAGTTGATTTTAATGAAAATATATGGTCACTATACTTATTGGTGTAATATGCCCCCATCCTAATGACCACTGTAGTTAGATTTGCACAATAAAAGCTTACTAAAATGATTTCAATCAGTGCTTTTAATTCAGGGGTGTGACTCTAGTAAACATTTTTGGGTGATCTTTTTTGTTGTTGTTTTAACTCCATAGTAGCTCTGTAGTTTGTACACAGGAGTAAAATCCATAATATCTGCTTGCAGGTGGTGTGAGAGATGCATGCACATGTATAAATAATATTCAGATAAAATTTGAGAGCTCATCCTTGTAGAACATTATTATAAATGAGACTCTCTTAATACAACCATTTAAAAATGTTTTAAAGGTCAATCCACATACAAAATATCTGTGATTTAATCTTGCCCAAGAGATAACTCGTTATAGCGCTCTGAACTTTTTTTCCTGTTGATGGTGTTTTTGTTATTGTTCTCCTTTCTCTCTTTTTTATTTATTTTTGCTTTAGTTATGTTTACCAGTTTATTATAAAGGATATTGTAAAGGATACAAATGAACAGCCAAATGAAGTATATAGGGCAAAGTCTGAAAGAGTCGTAAGCACAGGATTTTCTGTCCAGATGGAGTTTGGGGTGTGCCACCCTCCCAGTACTTGGATACATTCACCTGAAATCTTTCTGAACCCTGTAGTGTAGAGAATTTTATGGCAGTTTCATCACTGTATGAGTGAGTGAGTGACACAATCCACAGTTCCTGTCCCCTCCCCAGAGGATGGAGGGGTGGGGCTTAAAGTCCCGAGGTTCTGATCATGGCTTGATCTTTCTGGTGACCAGCCCCATTCTGAAGCTGTTCAGGAGCTTGCTAAGAGTTGCCTTATGAGAACAAAAGATTTTTCTATCATCCAGGAAATTCCAAGGGATTTAGGAGCTCTGTGTCAGGAACCAGGGGAAGAGACTAAACCTATTTATTATGTCACAGAGGGATAAATTAATATGTGGCTACATGAATGGGTAAGTGAGTTCATGGACACATGGGGAAATGAATGGATGAATAGGTAGGAGGATAGTGAATATATAAGCAAATGGTGAGGTAGAATGGAGGTGGGTACACAGATAGATGGATGTTGTCTGGTGAATAGGTAGATGACATGGATTTTTAAAAATCTTTTAATCAGCAGAAGTTAACTTGCATCCAGAGCACTGGCTACAAAGATGTCTTTGTATTTTTCTACTTTCCTCTTGCTTTTCTCCTCTTCTCTGTCTTTTAAATTAATTTGTATTGGAGTACAGTTGCTTTACAATGTTGTGTTAGTTTCTGCTGTATAGCAAAGTGAATCACCACAGAGCATTGAGTAGAGTTCCTTGTGATGTATAGTCTGTTCTCATTAGTTAAGTCTTTTACACGTAGTAGTGTGTATGTTAATCCCAATCTCCCAATTCATCCCAGTCGCCTTGATATCTATATATTCCTATCTCTTCTTTGAATAATTTGTAAATACAGTTGTGTGGCAGACATATTTTATTTTCTAATGCAGATAATTTAAGTGTAATTTTTACAATAATTTCAATGTATTTTTAATGTGCAGTGTCCAAAAATTGCCTCCTCCTAAATAGCAAACTCTTCAAATGTCCTTAAAGATTTTTCTTTTCAGTAGACTACGTTTCTCTTTCTCTCTCTCTCTCTTCTTTTCTGAATAGTTGCAGAGTTCTAAGTAATGGTATCAAGAAGATATTTATGACAGCAGAGTTTTACATGAGGGAAATCTCTGAGAAAAATATCTATATCAGTCAAATGTGCATAGTTATATAGAATATACACTCTAGTCGAATGAAACTTATAAATCAAGAAATCATAAGCAGAGTGTTTTTCTTTATGGTTCTCTGTCACAAGTAATTGGGATAATTTTTTATGTGAATATAATTTCCTCTTTGTCTTAAGGTGCTTTATCATTCGAAGATGCCTTTTAGGGAAGAAATGTCTTAAGAAGACAATAAACAAAGCATAATTCTCCATTTTTGACCAGGGCCCACATTTGGCTTATTAATAACCAACTTTAAACTAAAGGGAAGCTCTAGAAGTAGAAATGTACCTAGCTGGATGGCCATTCCAGTAGAGGGAAGAGTGGGTGCTCAAACAGGACATAGGTATGTGATGGGAAAAGGATTACCATTTTTCTATGGCATATAGATCATGAAGGAAGATGTAGAAGGTGGCCTAGGGCTGAATAATGCAGGACTTTGAATGCTGTATTAAGGGCATTCGTCTTTATTCTGTCAGGAGCCTTTACATACAGATGGGCAAGTAATAGTCATTTATAGTTTTTTATCGAGTTCTGTGTGCCAAGCACTGCTCTAGGCATTAGGGTTACATCCCTTAACTAAACAGATGAAAATCCCTGTTCTCACGGAGCTCACATTTTTAGTGGGAGAAATAGACAAAAATATAGACTATGTGAGACTGTGGTAAGTTTTATTAAAAGGAAAAGCAGAGTGTACTAAAGCAGGTCAGGAGTGTGTGGAGGAGGTGGGTATTTCCGTTTAAATAGGATGGACAGAGTAGATCTCCCTGAGCAAGAACTTGAAAGGGGAAGAAGTGATGGAAGAGGCTGTACAGATTACAGAAAAAATCCTTCCAGGCAAAGAGAAGAGACAGTACCTGTGGCTTATTGCCTTCTTGGGGAACGGTGAAGTGGTTGGTGTGACTGGAGCTGAGTGAATGAAAGAAACAGTAGTAGGAGATGAGGTCAGAGGGATATGCAGAGTGTGCAGCTCCATAGGGCCTTGCAGGCTCTTGGAAGGACTTTGACTTTCACTGGAAGTGAAAATAGGGCGCCCTTGAAAAGTTTTGAGCAGAGGAGTGATATGATCTGACTTTTTTTTTTTCTCCTAACTCAAGTCCATGGTTTATTGAGATTTCCTTAGCTTTTTCTTTATTTTTTTGGATGGTAAAGTAGGATTTATTGGTGTGTGTAAGGGGGGGGACAACACCAAGGCTTTCATGAGTGCAGGGGCCGCCATTTGTCCTGAGGGCCAGGATTAGGGATGTATTTGACCACACAGCCAGCTGGGGTGAGCTGCTTTTCTGCCACCATGTTTTCAATGTCATCCATATTAATTTAGTAATTTCCCACTTCTTGGAGATGTGAATCTTCTGGTGACCAGGGAACTTGATCTTAGCCCTGTGTAGGGCTTCAATACATGCTCATTGCTCTGCAGCTTGGTGTGGATGAATGTTATGACTTGGCCAAAGTGGACCCTGGCCACTGTGCCCTGGGGGTCTCCAAAGGCACTGCATGTACCAGTCTGGAGCCTAGACTGGGGACAGCATGCCAGTCATGAAGGTTCAGTGGCAAGGGTTGTCTCCAAGGTCCCTTAGGGAAACTTGTACAGGCAGTGGCTGCATACACTACTGAGGAGGCTGCTGTTCATAGCCATTGCACACTGGGCCCCAGTGGGGAAAGAGCACGGTTGGTTTAACTGGCTGCAAACTGACTTGGGTTTAAACAGTGTCACTTCGTCAGTGTGTTCAGAAGTAACTGTAGCAGGGTAACCTGGAAATAGGGACATAGGCTAGGGGGCTCTTACAGAAATCTAGGAATGAGGTGATGCAGTGGCAACTTGAAGCATACCCCCATGGCAGATTCGTGTTGATGTATGGCAAAACCAATACAATATTGTAAAATAATTAGCCTCCAGTTAAAATAAATAAATTTATACTAAAAAAATAAAAATAGATAAAAGGCAACTCATCAACTGAAAAAAAATAATATTACTTTGGCAATGAGGAGAGAATTGTGGTAGAGATAATTATTATGAGGCCACCGCCATGACTAGACTCTAAATGGATGGTTTGTGTGAGAATGAAGAAGCAACTGCAGAAAGATCACCATGGAACTTGACAACTGTTTGGCTATAGGGAATTAAGGAGAGGGAGGAAACCGAGGTGATATGGAAGACTTAAAACTCGAGGAGTGGGATCCAGATGGTGCCCTTACCATAAATGTGACCCTTCTTTTTGAAAGTCTGTCCTGACCCTTTGTGATCATCCTTTGGGCTTATGTAGTGTTTCCGCTAGGTTATTAATTGTCTACTCACTTTTTGCTACTATATTTGCCCTCCTATTACCCACCTTCCAGAGCTGAGAGAAGAGCTCTGATTCTTACAATTGCGGCAGTATTAAGGTATAATTAGCAATTAAGAATAATGAAAGACCAAAGAATCTAAATTTATATTCAGTTTGTATATGAAGAATAGCTGATTGAAGAACATTAGTATATATTGGTTAAAGTGAATTCAGTAGATGATACGTAAGACGTGTTAGGCAAAGACTTCGGTTGGCAGGGGAATGCTCTTTGAGATGATGCTTGACCTTCTTTTAATGGTGACAAAAGGAAGTTACCCAAAGGAAAATTAAACTAATGGGGCTTGGGGCATATCTGTAAATTTTAGATTACCATGAACTGTTTCAATTCAGTAGTTCAACCCTAATATCCTACAGCTTAATTATACCAACTGAAGAGGCCATTGACCGTTGACTAAGAGTTAGTATCTAGTAACAATCATATCTGTGGTCTATGGTTGAGTCATTTAGCCTCCACAAGGTTCAGTTCCATCATTTGTAAATTGAGAGATTTTGATCATATTATCTCAAATTTCATCCAATTTAATAGTGTCTAACTCCATATAATGGAATTTAATATGGATAAAAAATGTTAATTTCAAAATGGAGAGTGGGGGTGGGAGAAGAGAACTAAAGTTTCTTCCCCTAAGACAAAGTGGAAATACTGCTAGCAATGTTTTTTGTTTGTTTCTGTCCCCCACAATTAAACTGTCAACATAAATTCAATTGAGATACAGATTTAAAGTATTCAAGGCATGTGTATACCTTAACTTAGAGAACTGATTAAATTAAATCTTATTTCCCCTGGATTTACATTCTTACTTTGAAGATACATAAATGCTTCCAATCTTGAGTTTATAATCCCAAGGGATAGAAAAAAAAAGAAAAGCAGTGGTTGCTTGAAGAACTGTATAACTAATAAATAACACAGGTGGACAGGTACCTATTTGAATGGTAGCAGGCTAAGTGCGGCACTTTTGAGACTTTGGCATTTCTCACTCTGATTTTGCATTACAGAAAATCATTGTGCATAGAACAATTTTCTGTACCCCACTGGGAAAATTAAAGAGAAATTACCAGGTAGAGATAGTCTTAGGGTGAATTGATGTCTCTTAAAAAGGCTTCAGTTGTGATATAAATATTCCCCCTTACTTTCTTTTTTATAGGCAGTAAAGATTGATCGGGGTTTGTATCAGCACGATGTGATAAAGACATAGTACAAAGATGTAGTAATGTAAATCCTTGAGGGAATCAACAGATTAAAAGTAGAAAAAGAACTACATATATAGTAGCATCTTTGTCCCAACTGATGGAGGGGAGGATGATCTTTAATATCATTTAGTTGGTGGTATTTGAAGATGATTTTATGAGACCTTGTGACCAAATACTTCTCACTTAAAACTCCTACTAAAATTCTTCCCACCAGCGAGCCACGTATTTTTCTTAGTTAAAAGGGATGTGAGCATGCATGATGTACATCATTCAGCTTCTATTGTAGGAAATAAATGTGTACGGTGTTGTAGAAGGGTTGATTTCTGTTCCTAACATGATTTTAAAAAATCTGATTCTTTCCTAATCACATTTCTTAACTAGCACTTCAACATATTTATATAATATAATGGCTTTCATGCTCGTCTTTGGTTATTCTAAGGTCTTGAAGTATCTTTTGAATCTTGGAAGATTACTAAGTTGTTAGCTGTTGCCTTGCTTACTTTAGTATTGCTTTATTACTGTAGTATTGCTGTACTCTAAATCTTCAAGTAGTTGTGCCTGTATATGCTGTATGGTAATCTTAATGAGTCACTGTATCTTCTTAACTGGAGTGTACCATTTCCAGTGATTCTCAGTGTTAGAAGTAGAAAACCACATGCAAAAAAAAGTGTTGGAGGTTTTGAGAAATGGGCATATATTAACAGAATCGGTAAGTTCAATGTTATCTAGAATATTTATAAAGTGTTCTATAAATATCTATCCATAACTGAGTTCTAGACAGCTGTTTCATTGTATTTCACTACAATTAAATGTGACAGTTTTCCTATTGTTCATGGTTTTAAAAATTTTATGTCTCTTAAAAATATGATTATTCATGCTAAAACTTTGAAAAATCTTGACAGGGCTTATGACTTTGTTATATCTTATGTCACATTTGAACACTGTGATAGGGATATGTGATCCAAATCTGACTTTGGGAATTTGGGAGTCATCTTGAAAAACAAAGAGACACCTCCTCCACCAAATTGTCGTTTTTAATCCTTAAAAAGTTTTTTTCTCTTGTAAAGAATTTTTGTGTTTATGTGATATATTTAAATTTTCTAATTCTTTTGGAAGAGTTTTAGTTGATAAAATTAAAAAAATGAGAATCATTCAGATGTTTTCTTGTTTGATCTGTGAATTTCTCTTATCTGACAGGTTTTTTTTTTTTTGGTTTTAATAGAACATTCAAATAAAAACTTTGGCAGATGATGTGGTAAGGTGGACTTAGTAGCATGTTATTATATTACTTATGCATGTTCCTTTTTTATTAAAGTGGGTGGACATTAAAGCATTGATATATGTAACAATGTAAAAAGTCTAGATGTTTATAAAGTACAGTAGTTGGAAGAATTTTCAATAAAAAAGCAGATATCTGCAAAAAAATCAGACTTTTCTTTTTTTGAATGTAAACAGAAACAACTGTATGAGATCTTAAAATAATTTTGATATTGCCATCCTGGTACATACCTTAAGCAATTAAAAAACCTATATAAATCTAACTCTGGAAAGCACAAATGTTTCCTTTCTCAATAGCCATGTAAATTGACCCTGAATATGTTAAGTATTAATATTAACAGTAAAGGAAATTAATTTAAAATAGAAAGGAAGTTAAGTTCATTGTGTTAGTCAGAAATGTGCTGTTAAATTTTAAATCCTGAAGTATTTTTGAGCTAAGTCTATTGTAGTAAAACTTATTAAAAATTATGGGCTTAAAATTTAAATGTGCCCTTTAATAGCTAATACCCTGGTGGCTCAGATTGTAAAGCATCTGCCTACAATCCAGGAGACCTGGGTTCAATGCCTGGGTCAGGAAGATCCCCTGAAGAAGGAAATGTCAACCCACTCCAGTAGTCTTGCCTGGAAAATACCATGGATGGAGGATCCTGGTAGGTTACAGTCCATGGGGTCGCAAAGAATCAGACACGACTGAGCGACTTCACTTAATAGCTAAACTTTAAAAAAAAAGGTATTTTAAGCAGTGTCAATTTTTTTCTCTGTGAAATCACCTATCTACAAATAATGTAGAATATTATTCATGATTTAAGGAAGTGAAAGTATATGGCTTAATTTTATTTTCTTATCAAGATATAGCTGAAAGCAAAAGACAATTTTCTAGATCGAAGTGAATAGCATAGTGGAAGATCAAATATATATGTAAATAATGCTATTCAGTAAAAATAAGCCAGCACTGCAAAAGTAAATATTAAGTGATATGAAGGGAAAGGAATAGAAATATGTTGATTTAATGGTCGATTGCATATTTAAATGCTTTTATGTCCACCATATCTTTTAGTAACATTTGATTCTTGGTTATGTACTCAGCTTATTTGGGATTGCTTAATATTTTTTCTTGAGTTGTTTGAAGACATACTACATATCTAATCCAACTTAATTTTCCTGAAAGACTTTCAAATTTAAAAGAAAATTGGAAAATATAGAAGATGATTTGAAGATGTGAATCTTTAGTGACCACTGGGCTAGGAACCAGGGACTTGTCAATTTGGCAAGTTACTTTTTATGTGAAATGAGAGTCAACCTAGATGGTTTTTCAAGTTTCTTCCCAGCTCTAAAATATTATGATTTACATAATCTCTTTGTAAGCAACCGTGTACTAAGATCATTTTTGGAATCCTAAATAAGCTGCTTAAAACTGCTCATATTTCTTTCAAAGTACACCTTTTATTTAAAAAAAAAGTGTTCTTTGAATGAAAATAAAAGATATATATATATATATGTTTAAATACGGGTCAACAGTAGTTGATAAAATTGTGGTAAGAACGTCTGCGATGCTTTTTGTCTTGTTGAAGTGATTTATAAGCACTTGGTAACATGGCAGTGGCAGGCACTGACGTCCTATCTAACATATCTGCTTGTTTGACATGAGCTGACAGTATGCATGTGCTTCTTAACAGAAACCAGAAGAAAACTGAGTTGCATTCAGTTTTCTGGTCATTACTAATTTTTGATGTTCAATGTGCTGTGGTTCAAACCAGAATGGCCTGTTTACAGGCAACTGGAGTTGTTAACTCACTTCATGTGAAATTGCAAGCTAATTATAAGATTGTGCATGGAATCAATGGTTCTGAGTCAATATCCATAAAGTGGCAAGTTCTTCATAGTAGTGTTTTTAGGAATAAGATATTTCTGTTTGTGTTATGTTTCCAGAAAATGGAATAGATAATCTTTTAAATTTTGTTCTGCTTCCTTGTTGGTCCTTTCAGGGAAGAAAAGGTGAGGGTAATAATAGTAAAAACAGCAATAGTAATAAATAGCAGCTAAGTACACTGCACATGTATCTTTAGATCTCACAATCACTCTTTTCTTGCTTTCTCTCTCTCTCCCTTCTTCCCTTCCCTTCCTTCCTTCCTTCTATATGTATTAACTTGTTACCCTATTTTAGAGATGAGGAGAGAGTTGGAGACCAAGGAGTTTGCACAGGGTAGCCGACCTAGTGAATTGCAGATTCAAACCCAGGCAGTCTGGCTCCATAGTCCATGCTCTTAACCATTATATTCTACCACTACATTGCCAAAGTGCTCATAGATAGTTGTCACAATTATTTTGGCACTTTGAAGAAGAGAAGTGTTAGTATAATTTCCCCCTTGGAATTGAATATCCTTTTCTTTTTCTTACCTCATAGTTTCAAAGTTGGTGCCAAAGACACATTGTTCCTCAAACCACCACATGACTTTGAGATCAGACTTTTCTCACCTATTTACTGTGCAAAACAGCAATGACAAGGACCTAAGTTTCACTTTTGAGGAATACTTTTCACCCCCTAGATTTCTGAGCCTATCGAGCTACTTCAAGGTTTCACAGTAGTACAGTCTCTAAGTGGAGCTTGCTGCTTAAAATAACATTTTGTCAAAAAGACAATAATATATATTATCCTAACTGCCATTTTGATGTTTTGGTTCTTCACGTTGGTGATTCTTGATCTCTTCCTTAGGGCTTCTTTTTTTTCCTTTCTGTTTGCAGCGTGACCGAATTACAAGTTTCAGAAAATCTACTGTAAAAAAGGAAAAGCTTCTTATCCAACATCCTCTTGATTCTCAAGTTGTGATGAATGAGTTTCCAGCTGCTCAGCCATTATATGATGAACGATCTTTGAATTTGTCCGAAAAGGAAGTACTGGATTTATTTGAAAAAATGATGGTAAGTTAGACCCCCTAATTTTGTTATAATTTTCAAGTGCATAGCACTGGGTTGGAAGTAGGGCTGTTTGTATGGACTGTGTTTATATCACATAAAGGAGAGGCCAGAAACTTGTTGATATAACAAAACTGTTTTTGAGAGTATCTGGTTTTTTGAGCTATAACACGTTTGTCTCTTCCACTATGAGCTCCTAAAAGCAGAGGCTGTCTTATTTATTTTCATTCTCTGTTATTCAGTAGTCTGTGGCACATTGGATCAGTTTTTTAACTACCTAATTTGTGTACCTAATTTGTGTTTCTCTTCTATTAAGCTAAACAGGCCTAAGTCCACTTCTCTGAAAACAATATAAGCTATCTTGTTAGGTATATGAAGTAGAGTTTAGAGGACACAGTGTTGTAAAAAAAAAAATAGAGGAGACAGAAAAATTAATTCCTCCACGTTTGTTTTATTATTAATAGTCATTCCATCTATATTTTGTAGCATGCTTCTTATATTAAATATTTCCTAGTTTGTGGTCTAGATTATTTATTAGATAATAAATATCATATTTTGATTTTTCAGCAGTTTATAGTAAGAGGAAAGATGAGGTTTCAGGCCATATTGGATTGATTTGCTTGATCAAAGAAGTGGAGATCCTGATTCAAGATTTATTCATTTCTAGTTCTATTCCACTTATCATGGTAATTTTTTTTTTTTTTGTGTGTGTGTGTGGATATCTATTCATTTTGAGTTAAGGACTAAAAGAGTTTCAAAGATCTCCAAATAAGAGGTTAAGAATACTGGAAATCTATCAATGGAACAAAATAGAAAACCTAGAGATAAATCCACACACCTATGGACACCTTATCTTTGACAAAGGAGGCAAGAATATACAACATAGAACACAGTCTCTTTAACAAGTGGTGCTGGGAAAACTAGTCAACCACTTGTAAAAGAATGAAACTAGATCACTTTCTAACACCATACACAAAAATAAACTCAAAAGGGATTAAAGATCTAAACATAAGACCAGAAACTATAAAACTCCTAGAGAAAAACATAGGCAAAACACTCTCTGACATAAATCACAGAAGGATCCTCTATGACCCTCCTCCCAGAGTAATGGGAATAAAAGCAAAAATAAACAGATGGAACCTAATTAAACTTAAAAGCTTTTGCACAACGAAGAAAACTATAAGCAAGGTGAAAAGACAGCCTTCAGAATGGGAGAAAATAATAGCAAATGAAGCAACTGACAAAGAATTAATGTCAAAAATATACAGGCAACTCCTGCAGTTCAATTCCAGAAAAATAAACAACCCAATCAAAAAATGGGCCAAAGAACTATACAGATATTTCTCCAAAGAAGACATGCAGATGGCTAACAAACACATGAAAAGAAGTTCAACATCACTCATTATCAGAGAAATGCAAACCAAAACCACAATGAGGTACCATCTCAGGCTGGTCAGAATGGCTGCTATCAAAAAGTCTACAAACAATAAATGCTGGAGAGGGTGTGGAGAAGAGGGAACCCTCTTACACTGTTGGTGGGAATGCAAACTAGTACAGCCACTATGGAGAACAGTGTGGAGATTCCTTAAAAAACTGGAAATAGAACTGCCATACAACACAGCAATCCCACTGCTGGGCATACACACTGAGGAAACCAGAATTGAAAGAGACACGTGTACCCCAATGTTCATGAAGCACTGTTTATAATAGCCAGGACATGGAAGCAACCTGGATGTCCATCAGCAGATGAATGGATAAGAAAGCAGTGGTACATATACACAATGGAGTATTACTCAGCCATTAAAAAGAATACATTTGAATCAGTTCTGATGAGGTGGATGAAACTGGAGCCTATTATACAGAGTGAAGTAAGCCAGAAAGAAAAACACCAATACAGTATACTAATGCATATATATGGAATTTGGAAAGATGGTAACGATGACCCTATATCAGCAAAAGAGACACAGATGTATAGAACATTCTTGGACTCTGTGAGAGAAGGTGAGGGTGGGATGATTTAATAGAATAGCATTGAAATCTGTATGTTATCATATGTGAAATAGATCACCAGCCCAAGTTCGATGCATGAGACAGGTTCTCAGGGATGGTGTACTGGGATTACCCTGAGGGATGGGATAGGGAGGGAAGTGGGACGGGGGCTCAGGTTGGGGAACACATATACACCCATGGCTGATTCATGTCAATGTATGGCAAAAACCACTGCAATATTTTAAAGTAATTAGCCTTTAATTAAATAAATCAATTAAAAAAAGAACACTGAAAATCTAGACCCTTCTACTCTGCCCATTATGGAGTGTCTTGTTCCTATCTCACCCCCAATCCCACTATTCATTGAAAGTTGTTGAGTAAATACAAATTCCCTTTATCTTTATACTTTTCCTTTAATGCCCTTTTTGTCTAGCCAAAGTTGACATCCAACTTTTCCCATGGCACAAGTCCTGACATATCCACTCTCTTCAAACCCTCCTGCCATGTTCCTTGAACGGTCTTTTAATAACCCTTTCTCTTTTAAGGTCTATTTATCTGCTGACTGACCTTGATGTTGATAGCACCTGGTTAGCCTTTTGACCTTTCCCTTGTTACTCATTTTGGTGATTTCTACTATTACACTGATAATCTTGCCATTGCTTTTTTGCCCTCAGTTCCTTAGTCTTCTGAACTCTGAACTCTGACCTCTGCATGTATGTATTTAGCCAGTTTTAGGCATGACAGCGCTTTGGATTGTGTCATTCTTTGGAATGATTCCACCTCTGAGACCTTTAACCCAAAATTCTTCTCAAAAGGTAAACAACCTATACTGCCTTTTCCAGGCCCTTAATTTTACAGGGCATGTTTGTGTAGTGGTTAAGAGAAACTCTGGAGTCATTCATACTTGAGTTTGAGTTCTGGCTGTGCCGTTAATCACATTACCCTGTGAAGTCATCTCAGCACTTTATTTTACATAACTCTTAACAAAACTATAATAGGGTCTACCTTATATGGTTTATTTAAGGATTAAAGGAGATGATATTCCTGGAATAATGCCTGGCATAAAGTTTTCTGTAAAAATAATTTTATAAATATTTCTTGCATTTCATTCCTTTATCAAATAAAGCCCTGTTCTTCAGTTTCCAATATTTCCTGATCACCTAGACTGCCCTTCAGTTTGCAATGGGATTGGCTTATCTTAATCACCCCAACCAACAACAATAGAAACAAACATTTTTTGACACTAATCAAACTTTTTTAATCTTTTTTTTAAAAACTCTTATTTTCACTCAGATTTCACTCAAATGATACTCCTTTAATCTGCTGATAAATTGGTTACTAATTTTTATGGAAGTAAAATAGCTATTTGAGTTAATCAGTGCCATTGCCATATTCTAGTTTACTTTAGCTCAACTGGGCCGTCTTCCAGGCCATTCGTTTTCTCTGTCATTCCTAATTGCTCTCCAAATGCCATTGGTTCTGCTTTTGCAGTGACTTTGACATCTTTTTCCACAGTTGTCCTCCAGCTGCTCTTACCCTACTTTAGACAATATCCCTCTCTGATTTTTTCTCACAGACTATGAAAATTGCCTCCTATCTGGTCTTCCTCTTGTCCTCCAGGTTTTTCCTGTTCTGATCCAGTGATGCTTTATTAATGATTCTGAAACAGGCTTCTTTTCTAAAGCTCCAAGTAGGCCCTTCTGTTTTCAGTCATCTTACACGTCCCTGCTCCGTTCCCTCCACCATGCTTCTTGATGACTATTTCACACCTTTACTTTGCTGCTCAACCCTCAGAACTCTTACCCATCTTCATGCTCTGCTGATGACCTTGGTTCTTAATTTCCTGAGTAAACTGATCAGAAGAGAACTTCCATGGACTCCCACCACCACATCTCCCTATCAACATAGATGAAGTTTTCATCTTTCAATCCTCCCATTTATGTAGAAGATCCCATTCCGTTTGACCTACTCAGGGACATTGCTCCAATCATTTTCTCCTCTGTCCTCTGCACTTCCCAGCACCTTACAAACATGCTGTCTCACTTGACAGCTCTTTCATGATCTTATGCCCCTAGCCTACTGCTGTTCACTTTTTACTCTCCTTTGAAGCAAAACACCTAATAATTTTGTTTGTATTCACTGCTTCTGATTTCTCTCATCCTACTTCTCTCCTAAACTCACTCTATCTAGCCTCTATTCCATCATTCTATCAAAATGGGTTTTATTAGTGTCGCCAAAAATCTTCGTGCTGCCTAGCCCCATGTTCAGTTCTCAGTTCTTATGTTAACCAACCTACCAGCAGTGTTTGATGCAGTTGCTTATACATCTCCCTCCCCTAACCCCCCTGGGGCATTAATTTTGTTTTTCTCCAAACTCTTTGGCTGCTGCTTTTCAGTTTTCTTTGCTGATTCCTTTTAGTGTCCTCAACTTTTAAGTGTTGGAGGGGCCCAGAGATCAGTCCTTGGAATCTTCTCTCCTCTACATCATCTTTTTTTGTTGTTATGGCAACCAGGTCTATGGCTTTACATTCCATTTGTATGCTCACAATTCTCAGATTTATCTCCAGCTTAGTCCTCATTTCTGAACTCAAGACTCTCATAATCGTATTTCATAATCAGCAACTCTCCCTGGATGGTCAGTAGACTTCTCAAAGTAACATATCCAAAAACTAAGCTGTTAATGTTCTCCTCCAGACTTGCTCCTCCTGGTGTCTTCCCCTTCTCAGTCAATGGTATATCCATCTTTTCAGTTACTTGGGCCAAACACTTTAGGATTATCCTTGATTACTCTCTCTCTGTCATATTCCACATTTAATTTTCTAGGAAACCCATAAGCTCTCCCTTCAAAGTAAGATACTTGTAAAAGCTGACCATCTCTTACCACCTTCACTGGTCCCACACGAGTTGAAGCCTCACCTAGGCTGCTACAAGAGTGGCAGAGCTATTATGATTAACAGAGTTCCTCACTTGTGTCCCTGCTTCCACCATGACCCTCTAGTGAATTCTCAAATATTACCCATTTAAAATCTGAACAACATTATGTCACTTGGGTTCTCAAATCTTTCCATAGCTTCTCAGATCTCTCCTATGGCTTCCTAATTCCCTCAGGATGGTCCTCTATGATTTGATCCCCAATTTACCTTTTTGAAGGGCTTTCCTGGTGGCTCAGGTGGTAAAGAATCTGCCTACAATGTGGGAGACCTGGGTTCGATCCCTGGGTTGAGAAGATCCCCTGGAGAAGGAAATGGCAAACCACTCCAATATTCTTGCCTGGAGAATTCCATGGACAGAGGAGCCTGGTGGGCTACAGTCCAAGGGGTTGCAAAGAGTCAGACATGGCTGAGTGACTAACATTTTCACAGTTTGACCATTTTGATATCTTCCTCTACTACCCTTTTCATTTGCTCATTTGCTTCAGTTACACGCATTCGTTTTATGTGATGATAGCCATAAACAAAAAATGATTCCTAGCAGTTTTAAATTTTTAAATTTGTGTACAGCATTTACAGTGTTTTCAAATCTTTTATAGAATTTTTGTTTTGTGGTTTGAATATTCTAATATTTCATCAAAAGTTTACCACATCCCTCTTTAAATGTGACATGTTTTTGAAAAGATTTACTTGTGGATTCATAAACGTTAAAGAAAGGTACAACTTGGTGCCACATTGTCCTAATGATAATTTTTCCTTACATGGGAATGTTGGAAGAGGAAATCAGAGAGTTGTGGTTTGCTTAAAAGTAAAAACAAAAGATCAATAAAAAATTTTTTTGAAGGGTTGTGTCTCTTTTTTGAGAGAAGTCTACTTGTATATTAAACATTATATATTTTCTTTATTATCTTTTGTTTGTAATCAGATTAAGTGAACAAGCTATTTTATGAATTATCATAGCTCACATTTACTGTGCACTTATGGGCCCAGCATGTTATTGAATGCTTTATTTGTATTATTTCAGCTGATCCTTGTGACAGTGCTGCAAAGTAGGCAACATAGTTATACTCTGTTTTTCAGATGAGGATACTAAGGCTTCAGCTCAGTTCAGTTGCCCAGTCATGTCTGACTCTTTGCGACCCCATGAACTGCAGCACGCCAGGCCTCCCTGTCTAGCACCAACTCCGGGAGTTCACCCAAACCCATGTCCATTGAGTCAGTGATGCCATCCAACCATCTCATCCTCTGGCGTCCCCTGCTCCTCCCGCCCTCAATCTTTCCCAGCAGCAAGGTCTTTTCCAATGAGTCAGCTCTTCGCATCAGGTGGCCAAATTATTAGAGTTTCAGCTTCAATATCAGTGCTTCCAGTGAACCCTCAGGACTGATCTCCTTTAGGATGGACTGGTTGGATCTCCTTGCAGTCCAAGGGACTCTCAAGAGTCTTCTCCAACACCACAGTTCAGACGCATCAATTCTTCGGCACTCAGCTTTCTTTATAGTCCAAATCTCACATCCATACATGACTACTGGGAAAACCATAGCCTTCACTAGACAGACTTTTGTTGCCCAAGTTATGTCTCTGCTTTTGAATATGCCATCTAGGTTGGTCATAACTTTCCTTCCAAGGAGTAAGCGTCTTTTAATTTCATGGCTGCAGTCACCATCTGCAGTGATTTTGGAGCCCCCAGAAATAAAGTCAGTCACTGTTTCCCCATCTATTTGCCATGAAGTGATGGGACCAGATGCCATGATCTTTATTTTCTGAATGTTGAGCTTTAAGCCAACTTTTTCACTCTCCTCTTTCACTTTCATCAAGAGGTTCTTTAGTAGTTCCTCTTCACTTTCTGCCATAAGGATGGTGTCATCTGCATATCTGAGGTTATTGATATTTCTCCCGGCAATCTTGATTCCAGCTTGTGCTTCCTCCAGCCCAGCATTTTTTCCCATTCTATTGTTTTCCTCTATTTCTTTGCATATTAAGGCTTAGGAAGAGGGTAAAGAAATTGGTTCTGTAACTTGCCTAAGTTAATAAGGGATTGAAGTGAAACTTAAATTTAAGTACACAAAAATCTAAAGCATTGGCATTTTGGTAATCTTTATCTTTAATAATGTTACATTTAAGTTAAATTTTGTACATTTTCCTTTCCACTCAGTGGAAGTAGAAGGCAACTCAGAGGTACATTGCCTCACAGATAAAATCAACTTGAGATGGAAAGTTGTCTTGTTACAAATTGTTGATTTTTATAAAGCATTACTTGTAAAGAAGGAGGCCCACAATTTAGTAATGGAAAACTGTTAAAATGCTGTTTTCAAAGTTGATTGATTTAACACTCTTAAGTCTTTCTGTTTCTAAAACCTAGAAGTCAATTTCTAGATATGAAATTTCCCTTTTTAAAAATTCTTTGTGGGTTTCCTTCCGTGAACAAATAATGTGATAGATGTTCTTACAATAATGTAATTGATGGCTATTATGACCATCTTGTCTCTCTTGATTCTCATCCTTCGTTGTGCTGTTCCTCTTACCAGGCATTTTAGACTAAAGAACTATAGATGTTTAGACCATTGGGCCCAAACACCTTGTATGTGTTTTAGGATAAGATACCTTGAGGTATGAAGCATTTAAAATAATTGCATAAAGTAGCACATTATACACAGAAATAGAGTATGAGATACTTGAGAAGAAATATGTAAAAATTGCAATAGAATTTATTATTTGGGATTTCTGGGTGATGATATATTTTGGTGAAACTTTTGGTGAAAGGCTTAAATAATGAAAGGCAACATTCAAATAAATCCTCATTACTCTGATAATTGTAATTGTTGTTCTATATGAGGATCATATCTGTCAGCAGCAGTTCTCCCCATATAGGCTTGTAGATGTAGATAATAGGGAAATATTGGGCTCAATCTGAAATTAGTATAGATTTTTTTAAAGAAAATATTAATTCTTTGATTACTGAAACTTTTATTTAACTGCTAATAGCTCGTTTCAAAAATAACGACACTTTATAGCCAAATAAAATCCTGAAACAAGTCCAATTAAGTGAAAGATCTGGACAGTTAGGTTTTACTTTACTACTGAGGTCAGTTGAGTTCAGTCACTCAGTCCTGTCTGACTCTTTGCGACCCTATGGACTGCAGCACGCCAGGCTTCCCTGTCTATCACCAGCTCCCAGAGTTTACTCAGACTCCTGTCCATCGAGTCGGTGATGCCATCCAACCATCTCATCCTCTGTCGCCCCCTTCTCCTCCTGCTTTCAATCTTTCCCAGCATCAGGGTCTTTTCCAATGAGTCAGTTCTTTGCATCAGGTGACCAAAGTATTGGAGTTTCAGCTTCACCGTCAGTCCTTCCAATGAATATTCAGGACTGAAATCCTTTAGGATGGACTGGTTGGATCTCCTTGCAGTCCAAGGGACTCTCAAGAGTCTTCTCCAACACCACAGTGCAAAAGCATCAATTCTTCAGCGCTCAGCTCTCTTTATAGTCCAGCTCTCACGTCCGTATATGACTACTGGAAAAACCATAGCTTTGAGTAGATGGACCTTTTTCAGCAAAGTAATGTATCTGCTTTTTAGTATGCTGTCTAGGTTTGTCATAGATTTTCTTCCAAGCAGCAAGAGTCTTTTAATTTCATGGCTGCAGTCACCATATGCAATGATTTTGGAGCCCAAGAAAATAAAGTCTGTCACTGTTTCCATTGTTTCCCCATTAATTTGCCAAGAAGTGACAGGACCAGAAGCCATGATCTTAGTTTTCTGAATATTGAGTTTTAAGCCAACTTTTTCACTCTCCTCTTTCATTTTTGTCAAGTGGCTCTTTAGTAGTTCTTTTTTGCTTTCTGCCATAAGGGTGGTGTCGTCTGCACATCTGAGGTTATCGATATTTCTCCCAGCAATCTTGATTCCAGCTTGTGCTTTATCCAGCCTGTCATTTTGCATGATGTACTCTGCATCTAAGTTAAATAAGCAGGGTGACAATATACAGCCTTCACGTACTTGTTTCCCAATTTGGAACCCATCTGTTGTTCCATGTCCAGTTCTAACTGTTGCTTCTTGACCTGCATTTAGACTTCTCAGGAGGAAGTTCAGGTGGTCTGGTATTCCCATCTCTTTAAGAATTTCCCACAGTTGTTATGATCCACACAGTCAAAGGTGATTACTAATGTACCATTGGGGCTTCCCAGGTGGCACTAGTGATAAAGAACCTGCCTGCGAACACAAAAATGAGAGAGACATAGGTTCAGTCCTTAGGTTGGGAAGATGTCCTGAAGAAGGGCATGGCAACCCACTCCAGTATTCTTGCCTGGGAAATCCCATGGACAGAGGACCCTGATGGGCTACAGTCCATAGGATTGCAAAGAGTCAGACAAGACTGAAGTGAGTTAGCATGCACGCACACATGTACCATTGACACTGACTTCTGTTATGCGTTGATATGCCAGGTTCTGTATTGTGGCTGCTCAAGGAAATAAGTAATAGGCAGATTTTCGGAGTAATGGTACCAATGGCTATTGCTGACAGATGTAAAGCTCCAAATTGGAAACTTTTAGATGATTGCTTATTTCATGGAGCACACACTGTTTATTAGCAGTCTTCAATAGTTTGTAAAATTCGATTTTTCACTTGAAGTGTAGTCTTTGCCTATTAATTGACAATTAGAAAGTGTTTTTTTTTAAATTAAAACTTTCAATAATGAAAAAAAAAACCACACTTGTTTTTATTTGATTTTTGTTATTACCCACATGGGGTAAATTATACTTGCTCTTTAAGATTCTTGTTCCCCTTTTCAGCCCAGTCATGTTTTCAAATCTTCCACAGTGGGTAAAGGTAGTCAGATCAAAGCAAGAATATTTCTTCCACAATTTTTTGAGTGTAACTTTAAAAGATGACTGAATTGTCATAATATTACATATCACCTTTAACCCCAAATTCAAACTTGAATGAGGTTCATATTCATCACAGAGAAGGCAATGGCACCCCACTCCAGTACTCTTGCCTGGAAAATCCCATGGATGGAGGAGCCTGGTGGGCTGCAGTCCATGGGGTCACGGAGAGTTGGACACGACTGCAGCGACTTAGCAGCAGCAGCATATTCATCGTGCTTCTCAGGTTAATCAGACATTTTGTGTTGTCTGTAATTAGGGTTGGTGAAATATCTCCTTCCTTCCATTCTAAATATAAGGAAATTTATCATGCTGTAATTGAGTAACATTCAACATGTTAAGATATCACAGCATAGCCTTTGAGCTTACTGAGAATAACTGAGCTGGTCTTTGTACATTGAGTATACCAATTAAGGATTATTAAATGTTTAATAGCGACAGCTCGTTTTTATCCAAACTGAATTAATTAGAGCAAGGAGAGAAATGCGTCTGGACACTGTCCATTTCCTTTTGAATATTATTGCCCTTTTGTGTCCAACTGTTCTTTTTTTTTTTTTTTTTTTGGCTTGGGGGATAGGGGATTTCCATTTTAAGCTTAAAAAATAAACATATAGAGATGTCTTGGAAGTTCAAGTTGGAATTTAATTTGTTTTAGCTAGCACCATGATTTATTGAGTGGATGTCCAGCTTGCATTGGTCACATTAGATTCCTATAGATATGTCTATAAGAACTGTGTTCTTATATAGGTAAATAAATAGTTTAATTGTGTACAAAAGATTTGGCTAGTGATCATTTGTGATTAATTTCTAGGCACAGTTCATTTCAATTTCAGTCATTTTTAAAAATACGTTTCATTTATTGTTTTTGGCTGTGCTGGGTCTTCATTACTGCAAGGTTTTTCTCTGGCTGTGACAAGTGGGGGCTCTTCTCTGGTTGTGGTGTGCGGGCTTCTCTTGATATGGCTCCTGGGCTCCAGAGCACAGGCTTAGAGACTGTGCACGGGCTTAGTTGCTCCAAGGTATGTGGGATCCTCCTGGATTAGGGGTTGAACCCGTGTCTCCTGCATTGGCAAGCAAATTCTTTACCACTGAGCCACCAGGGAAGCTTCTCAATTTCAGTTACTAGAGGCAATGCAAATGTGATGTTTTATACTTTGTTTCTGTTCAGCAATTTACATTACTGTATTTTGCATTTTGGCATAATTTAATGAGAGTATAGTTATATGCAATAAATCCTAAACTGTCTGTCCTGTATTCCATGTGGTAGGGCTCTTATAAAAGAATCCCAAAGCTTTTCAGCTTGTTCTCTCACTTTTGCTTTTCGTCAGTTTTGAGAGCCAATTTGACTTTGGACCCTAGGTGTTGTCTGTGACTGCTATCATGGCTTTCTTTGTCAGCCAACACCAGTCTTTGAGGAGTTGATTAGCCTGGATGAGAGCCTTTTGGTGTTCTAAGCGTGTGCATGCTTAATCGTGTCTGACCATTTGCGACCCTATGGACTGTGGCCCACCAGGCTCCTCTGTCCATGGGATTCTCCAGGCAAGAATACTGGAGTCATTTCCTCCAGCAGGGGATCTTCCCAACCCAGGGATTTAACCTGCATCTCCTGCATTGCAGGTGGATTCTTTACTGCTGAGCCACCAGGGAAGCTTGCTCTCAGCATAAGTAATTTTAATTAAAGGTCAAGTTACTGTAAAACAGTAATTGGTAGCATAGGTCTCAAAATCTATAATAGGGCATGGAAACAGTTTTCAGGAATGGCTCGATCCTTAGAAATTGTTTTCTTAGCCTACTTTCCATTTTTTATAATCATATTTCCAATATCTTTACTCCTTGTCATTGGGCTGAGAGAACACCAGCATCATATCTAGTCATTTTATTTTCCTAAACACACTCCCAAGTAAAGCATGTAAAGGAGGAGTAAAACTCACCCTGTAAATAGATCTCAAAGGGAACTAAATCTGGGTCACTTCTAAATCTTCTTCCCAAGTACAGTTCTCACCAAAGGTTCACGCTGAGGGAGTAGTAGTCTAGAAGTCCAGGAAGAGAATCTAAAGGAACTAGGTTTGCAAATTTTCACTAACTGTAGCTAATAAACTTCACAATTCATTGCTTCTGTCTGTTCTGATTTATACATAGAAATGTTCCTTAAGATGTTTTTTTTTTTTTCTGTTTGAAAAGTTCCACTAGTGGGTTTTTTTTTTCTTTTTTTGCTGTGAAGGCATTTTCACAACCATGTATTGATACGCACAGTGTGCCAGGTCATGTGCTACCTGCTGGAAGTACACACAGATTAATGCAATTCCTCCCTTGCCGCCAAAGAGCTCAGAATTTAGTCAGGGAGACAAGTAAGTAAACATAGGGTTTCCATGGTAGTAAGACAGCTGTGAATAAGCTTTTGTGAGTACTTAACCCAAGAGAAGGCAATGGCACCCCACTCCAGTACTCTTGCCTGGAAAATCCCATGGACGGAGGAGCCTGGTGGGCTGCAGTCCATGAGGTCGCTACGAGTCGGACACGACTGAGCGACTTCACTTTCCCTTTTCACTTTCATGCATTGGAGAAGGAAATGGCAACCCACTCCAGTGTTCTTGCCTGGAGAATCCCAGGGACGGGGGAGCCTGGTGGGCTGCCGTCTATGGGGTCGCACAGAGTCGGACACGACTGAAGCAACTTAGCAGCAGCAGCAGCAGCCCAGCACAAGGGCTCAGGGAGGAAACAGAAGATCTGAATATCCTGTGAGACCCAGTGTCACTTCTGAGTTTTCAGTTTTAATTTTTTGACATTAAAGTGTTCTCAGAATTTGAATGACTTAATGCATCAAGGTCCAATGCCTTCTATATGCCAGGTGCTGTTAAGCTCTGAGGAGAGAGAGCAGAGAACAACTTGAGGAAAATCCCTACTGTCTCTGGTGGCTCATATAGTAAAGAATCCGCCTGCAATGTGGGAGACCTGGGTTCAATACCTGGGTTGGGAAGATCCCCTGGAGGAGGGTATAGCAACCCACTCCAGTATTCTTGCCTGGAGAATCGCCATGGACCAAGGAGCCCAGCGGGCTACAGTTCATGGGGTTGCAAAGAGTCGGACACGACTGAGTGACTAAGCACACAATTGTGGGGAAAAATAGAAGAAAAAAAGCAAAGACAAATTTCTGTGTCATGGAGAGGTTTATTTGACAACTCTCTACTGAGTGCCAGATACTTTGTTAGATGCAGGGGAACATAAAAATGACAAAGACACTATCCCAGCTTCTGGGGTTTTAGTTTGTAAGAGTTTTACACTTTTTATATAGATTTTTACAATAGATTTTATACTTTTAAATGGTTGCAGAAAATCAAAAGAAGACTGTTTCAGGGCACATGAAAAATTGTGAAATTCAGTGTTCGTAAACACGATTTTGTTGTTTACATATTGTTGGTGGCTCCTTTTGCACTGTGGAGTTGGGTAGTTGTGACAAAGTCCATGTGACCTGCCAAGCCTAAAACATTTACTGTCTAGCCCTTTACAGAAAAAGTGTCAATGTCTGGACTAGTGTAGTAGTCTCTAGACTTTCTGATTTCCTAGCCTGTTAGAAAAATATATATATTTGAGCAAGTAACCTGAACATGTTTTAACTTAAAGAAAATATATATACCCACGTGTATGTACTAGTACTTTGTATAAAGTACGGACATAGAAAGGATAAGAAAGTGCAAAGAACAAGATTTGTAGGTGATTTTAAATGAGTTTATTTATTAATGGTATAAAAGTCTTTGCTGTGATGATTAATAACATTTTAGTGAGAGCAGTGTCATTGTGTCATTATTTTTTATGTCTTGTTAAAAAAAGACTACTTACAAGGTTTAGTTCCAAGTCCATTTTATTTTGATACTTGATTTGATGTCTCTTATAGTTGAAACATAAATCTGACAATACATAGGTCTAAGTGGAACAAGAACATTGTTAGTTACACTTATTAAATCATAGTATTAACTTTGCTCATTCCAATCCATGAATCAAGCTAAGGTTTTCTGCTGAACCACGGCTAGTAAATTTCCATCTCCCTTAATGATAGTCAGTTGTTGTTGAAACTTATCTGAAGTGTTGCATTTTTATATTTGCAAATAGATGGGTTCTAAATGGGTTTTGAAAAACGGGCTTCACTAGATGTCATCAGGGACATGGGCCCTTTGCATTCTTCCTTCCATATGCTTAATGTATAGACCCTCGTCCCCGTGTTTATCTAATCATATCTGCTGCAGACGTTGCGCCTGATGCCTGGAAGAATGAGGAAGAGGTGAGTCATGAAAAGATGAAGGAGACCTACCTGCCAGTTGGGTGTGCCAGTGTGTGGCTTTTTCAGTGAGGTTCATTTGAAGCAGTTACTTTCTCATGAGCTGTTAAACTGTTAAGGGATTGCTTGTCCTTTTGTGAATGAAAAATGCCCATCGTGTGAAAGTTCAGAAGTTTTAAAAATCTTGGTCTTGAGATAGCCAGAAATCTCTCTGTAAGATACATGTTATCATTCTCACTATCTCGTCTTAAAATATTGTAAATATTCTGCTGTATTTTAAATATCTTGCTTTTATTAATTAAAAAAACCCTAATTCTAATGTATTTTGGTTTCAACTTCTTGCAGTGGTTTGGATTTTATATGTGGGGCAAACTTCCCTACTCAGGAATGCTTCTCACTTATAGTTTTTTCATAAAACATCCTTTTATTAAATAAATCATTTATTTTGGCAATATGTTTTCTGAGATTGTTCCACTAGTGACTCAAAGAAATGTAGTTTTTATACTTTATTATTGAAACAATCTAGTAAATAATATAAGCTGAGTTGTTTAAAAGGAAAAACAGCTGTATTTTCATTCAACTGCATGATGAACCTCCCACACTGAATAATTTTTCTAATACTTGCTCTAGCATATTTTCAGCAGTGATTTCTATATGTCTTCTGACAGTATTGGCTGACAACGCGCTTTAGTTTACTACCATGTTGTTTTGCATATATTATCTCAGCTTCTTATACCAAGTGTTCCTCCAATGTCATGGGACCTTTTGTCTTTTGCTATTAAAGAAAGAAAACAAAGGAGAGGCTTCTAAATGTGCATCATTAAGCTTACAAAATTTCACTAAGTATTGGATTGCATATCACATGATTCTAGTTATTGCTGAGAAAATTGAAAAAGCTTCTTTCACGCTCTAGATGTTTGAATTTTAAATGGTCTGCAAGTTTGAGGTAGCTTTAGGGCATGGCAACCCACTCCAGTATTCTTGCCTGAAGAATCCCCATGGACAGAGGAACCTGGCAGGCTACAGACCATGGGCTCACAAAGAGTTGGACACAACGGAACAACTAAGCACAACACAGCACTCACTATCACTAGCTATACTTTAAGGTATGATGTGCACATAAAGTGAGAGTCATCAATGATAGTTGATAATTTCAGATTGTTACATTAGTAACTTTTAATCTTGTGGGACCAGCTTCTTATTAGCCTTATATTTTTGTTATTTTTAATATACGATATGACTGAGGAAAGGCTCGGACTTCCGTGTAGGAAATACAACAATCTCGTATTTTCTTGTTGCCCTGTACTTGCATTGTTGGTACGATCCTATTATCCTCAATATGTTGTCTTTGCAGGAATCTTTTAAAGGTACTTTTCTATTTTGTTGTTGTTTTGAGGACTGACTTAGGTAAAACTAGGTCAAAGAGCCTGTAAGTTCACTTAACCAAATACTTGTAACTGCAAATACATTGCAGTACACTGACAGCAAGAAAAACACCCCCATAACTCCTATACCATTTGGAGCTGTGGCTCCAGTGAGGGATTCAGTATTATTCTCACGTTAAATATTAAAGTTTATTTTCTTGTATTTCGGTTAAACATCAATATTTCACAAGCCACAGTTGATGCTTTAAGTAATATTTGAACTCTGGAAACCACTGGTTGAATGTTGAACTCAGGATTAAGGATTATGGGAGAGTGAATTTGTGTTTCCCAATTGCTAGATAGACATTCTAAATTTACCTTCTTGATGGTGAAAAGGTATATGTAGATGTTCATAGTTATTTCCTCCAATAAGACCTGAAACCAGAAATAGCTGAAGACTTTTTGTGCGGTACTCAGTTCAGTTCAGTTCAGTCGCTCAGTCGTGTCTGACTCTTTGCGACCCCATGAATCACAGCACACCAGGCCTCCCTGTCCATCACCATCTCCCGGAGTTCACTCAGACTCACGTCCATCGAGTCGGTGATGCCATCCAGCCATCTCATCCTCTGTTGTCCCCTTCTCCTCCTGCCCCCAATCCCTCCCAGCATCAAAGTCTTTTCCAATGAGTCAACTCTTCACATGAGGTGGCCAAAGTACTGGAGCTTCAGCCTTAGCATCATTCCTTCCAAAGAAATCCCAGGGCTGGTCTCCTTCAGAATGGACTGGTTGGATCTCCTTGCAGTCCAAGGGACTCTCAAGAGTCTTCTCCAACACCACAGTTCAAAAGCATCAATTCTTCGGCCCTCAGCTTTCTTCACAGTCCAACTCTCACATCCATACATTCATTTAATTTCATACCCCCCGCCCCCGCCCCGCCCAGCCCCTGGCTTTTGGCTCTGCACTATTTGTAGAGATAATGTATTTGATGATAATTTTTTTTCCCTTTAACTTTGTTTTCCATACAGACTTCTATATGTTATGTAGCTACAGTCTATAAAAGTAAACTTAACTGTATCATTTGAAGACATGATGTGGTTAATTAATACCAGGTACAATTGGCTTATTAGCTACTTATGTGGAATATCCCTGATGCTGTTATTGGGATTTTAAAAAGAAATGTTCTATCCTTTCTAGTTCACAGAAGTTAGCCTGTGAAGTTAGTTCACAGGAGTTACATGTAGAACATATCTTTATATGAACATTTCTTTAGAAAAGAACAAAGAAATAAAGTTGCTGTATAACATAGGGAGCTCAACTTGGTGCTCTGTGGCATCCTAGAAGGGTGGGATGAGGTGGGAAGTGGTAGGGAGGTTCAAGAGTGAGGGAACATATATATACCTATGACTGATTCATGTTTATGTATGACAGAAACCAATACAATAGTGTAAAGCAATTATCCTCCAATTAAAAATAAATAAATTCCATGTTGATGTTTGACAGAAAACAAGGAAATTCTGTAATTATCCTTTGATTCAAAAATAAATTTTAAAAAATTGAAAAAAACCTTAATATCTTATTTTAACAACAAACATTACCAAATAAGCAGATGGATAAATGAATAAAAAATAAAGAAATAAATGTTGTAAAAATCCATTAATTTATAATCTTAAAATAATCAAAGATATCTATAATTGCTGTTCATGCTAGGGTATTTTTTGGTAATAGGGTATCATTGGCTTATTCTCTTCAGGGGTACAGACCCCCTTAAAATAGAAATTAAAGAAGACTTGAGTGACTTCCCTGGTGGTCCAGTGGTTAAGACTCTGCACTCCCAGTGCAAATGACCTGGGTTTGATTCCTGGTCAGGGAACTAGATCCTGCATGCCACAACTAAGAACCCACACACAGCAACAAAGATCATGTGTCCTACAGCTAAAACCTGGCATACATAGCCAAATAAATTAAAAAAAATTTTTTTTGAATACTTACTATTGAGAAGCAGAAAGAAGAGGGCAAGCATTTGATGGTGAAGTCAAGTTCAGATTTAAAAACAGCAAGTGGAAAATCCAGTCTTAAACTGGGATCAATACATGTTGCAGAAACAGAAACAGTTACTTTATACAAAGTACATAGATATTTATAGCAACTTTATAGAAAGAAGGAGCATGTATTCTTATAGGGAGGGAAGAGATGTAAAAACATATATGATTGACATTTGCCTCTCATAAAGCAAGTGAGAGAAACAGTGGAAGTTTATGAAAATAGAAGATGATGCTAGAAGATGAGAAAGTTAAAAAAAGTATATTGTCACCTATTTAAAGATTTATGGGAGGTGAGAGGGAGGAGAGAATGAGAATGAATGGGAGTACAAATGAATGAATAGGCAGCTGGTTGAACTTTCAGCCTTGTTGTTTGACTCTATTCTTATATGGTTTCTCAGTAATAGCTGTAAGAATACAATGTGTGTTTGCTGAAGGAATGAAGGGGGTTGTCTGTAATGGGAAAATTGCATCATAGCTTAACTGGTAGGAGAATAATTGATTTAGTGTTTCTAAATATGGCTTGATGCTAATACAGTACAAATATTATAAGTGGTCAGTTACTTAATCTTTTTTTTTTTAATTGCAAAATACTACAATTATTCTCGTGTTGTGGAAGTAGTCAACTAAAATTTCAATGCAGTAAAAGCTTGCTTTTGTGTTCTGTGTACTATAAGAACTCAGTCTGTTTCACATTACTGTATATAATACAGGTAACCAACAAAGACCTACTGTATGGTACAGGAAAACATACTCAGTGTCTTGTAATAAAGTATAATGGGAAAGAATCTGAAAAGTGTGTGTGTGTATATATACATATATATTTATAAAACTAATCACTTTATTGTATGCCTGAAACTAATATGACAGTGTAAATCAACTATATTTCAATAAAAATTAAAAAAAACTCAGTGTGTTTAGTATAGTTTCATATTCAGTTATGTTGTTCAGAATTAGTATTGAATTATGAATATTGCTCTACTTAGTTTTATGATTCTATTATAAAGCTGGAGTTAATGATTTGGAAGTATTAGCTGCCTAATTAGTAGTATGCTGCTGCTTTGTGTAAGAATAAGATAAGTCATTATGGTTTCCTCTGTTCGTGTGAATGGTACCTATTCCCAATCAACCTGTGCAGCAGCTTTATAGGTATAAAAATGTTTGTGGCCGTAAAGCAAGTTTAAGTATTTAGAGAAAAATTCCTAAATATTACATTGGTTCAGAAAATATTTATTAAATGCTTGGTGCATTCCAGGATTGCATACTCTTTGCTTGGCAATACAAAGATTAAAAAAAGAACCTAGTTTTGGCCCTCAGTTTATAGTTTAAGGTAGATGGATTTATTATAGAGTTTCATTTTAAGTGCTATAGTATAGGAAATTAGTATGGAAGAATAGCGTCAAGATGGTCACTTCTAAACGAGGTGCTTTGAGGGAAATCTGAAGAATTAGCAGAGGTATATGAGTTAACCTGATATGGATTTGGGTAGGGTGGGAGGACATGGGAGTTAACAGAGGGAGAGGGTGGTGAAGTCGACAGCATTCTAGGCAGAGAGAACAGCATCATGAACAAAGTAATGGAAATTTGTAAGAGCATAGCGTGTGTAGAAAAACGATGAGTAATCTTGTGTTATTCAAACACAAGGGGTAAGATGAACAGTGGTAATGAAAGAAATGAGACTAGGGAAGTAATAATAACATGAACATGAATAATAACACAAACATTCTTTGATGGCTAGCTAATATACACCAGGCTTGGGTGCGTGATCGCACTTAATTTTGACATTCCTCTGAGGTCTGTATTCTCCATATTCTCATTATTATCCTGCCTGCCTCCATGATTCTACTCTTGATAGCATGATCTTTGCCCTGTGTCATTAAAAATTGAATTGGAGGTATATGGTAACACAGAATGTATACCTATGGCTGATTCATGTTGAGGTTTGACAGAAAAGAACAAAATTCAGTAAAGCAATTATCCTTCAATAAAAAAAAATGTCACTGGAAGGCGAGCAGACTGTCTATGTAGAGGCCTGACTGTGGAGTGCACAACTACAGACACTCAGTCTTGTCAGTGTTTCAGAGCTGGTACTACTTGGGGATACAGATTCATGCTATTTGCAGGAGACTGTAATTTAACTAGAATGTTATGAGATGGTAGAGACATAGTCTAGCATATATGAGCAGTATTTAGAGGTTTCGATGGAAACAAACAAAATATGATTTAGCAGAATGATGTACTTGCCAATAAAGTCATAAAATCAGAGGCTGAATTGAGAAGTATAGTATTTCAAGGTGAACGACGTGGAAATCCTTTCCTTCTTTGGATTTATCAAACCACAGGGTATTTGAGGGAGATGCTTAACCATGCCACATGAAGATAAATTGAAACTGGTAGGTATACTTCAGCCTCAAGGAGAGAGTATTGTCTTCATGTAATATTTACAGGTTCCTTTTGTTTATTCCTTCTGTCCAATCTACCCTCCATCTTAGTTTGGACTCTTATTATTATTACTTGTGGAGAAGGAAATGGCAACGCACTCCAGTACTCTTGCCTGGAAAATTCCACGGACTGCGGAGCCTGGCGGATTACAGTCCATGGGGTCGCAAAGAGTTGGACGTGACTGAGCGACTTCACTTCATTATTATTACTTGAGTTACTTCAATAGCCCAGATTATTAAACATAAGATAATTTATTCTGATTAATTTAGATAGAATATTTATACACACACACAAACACACATAAAGAGATGTGAACCAGAAGGGTTGCAAAACAGGCTCCAGGTAATCTAAGTATACGAATAACTTCCAGAACCACACAGCCAAAACATGATCTGATGAAGGAGCTGTTGCAACTTTGTTTGCTACTGTTGCCAGAACCAGTTTGTCAAGTTGTTGTGACGAAAAACGTGTCCGCTGCCATCAATTCCATATCCACGTCACCTCTGTTGCCACCCATGCTAGCAAAACATGGGTGAATCTATACCCCATATGCATCCATTTCATGGATGACCACTAAGCCATCTTACTGTATTGTCATAAGGGATAGCTGCTGCTGCTGCTGCTGCTAAGTTGCTTCAGTCGTGTCCGACTCTGTGCGACCCCATAGACAGCAGCCCACCAGGCTCCCCCGTCCCTGGGATTCTCCAGGCAAGAACACTGGAGTGGTTGCCATTTCCTTCTGCAATGCATGGAAGTGAAAAGGGAAAGTGAAGTCGCTCAGAGACTGATAAATGTGGCTTTCTTGGATTCTTCATTGGTGGGGCTGATACCGGGTGGGTGTTTAAAATTATAGTGGGTGTGTTCAAGTGCTATTGGGCAGCCAACCATGACAGAAGCCTTCTGTGGTCTGGTAGCTAATTTCTTGGCCTTCACTCAGGTTTTTCTCCTCAATTGAGACCCAAATCTGATGAAGACTTCTCTTTTGTCTTTCCCATCTGTCCTCTGTGTTCTAAGACATCCTGTACATGCCTCGGTTACACTGATATGTTTACGTATCACTCTTCCCTACTACATGGACTCACGCAGCCAATCCTGGCCGACTCTGGGCGACCCCATGGACTGTAGCTGCCAGGCTCCTCTGTCCATGGAAATTTTCCAGGCAAGAAGACCGGAGTGGGTCGCCATTTCCTTCTCCATCCCTACTATACTATGAATTGTTTATTTTTATTAATTAACAGACAAATTAGCATTTACTAAATATCAGGCATTGTTATAAGAACTTCACAAATAATAACTCATTTAATTCATGGGCTTAAGCACTCTTTCAAATTTTCACTCCCCACCTAGCATTTTCTGTGGTGCGTGGTAAAGTGAAAGTGTTAGTCGCTCAGTCATGTCCGACTCAGCAACCCCGTGGACCATAAGCCCACTAGGCTCCTCTGTCCATGGAACTCTCCAGGCAAGAATACCTGTGTGGATAGCCATTACCTTCTCCTCAGGTGGTGCATGGTGAGTTCAGTAAATAAGTGAGTCAAAATTTAGAAAGTGGAGAAGAAAAAATAATGATATGATCTTGCCACCGTAACATGATGTTAATATTTTGTTGTACATATTTCAGATCCAGTCCTCCAAAGTAAAGCTTGGCAAAAGTTAAACTACCCTATGATGGGAAGGACTGCGTGTGGAGGTAGTGAGTTCCCTGTTAGTTGAAGCTGACACAGAACATAGATGAATATCTGTGGACATTATAAAGTGCTATCCAGCCTCATTTCTGTGTATTCTCACTTTGATTCAACAGTGCTAGATCTGGCCTTTGAGAGAGAAAGAGAGCCTGGCTTCAAGTAAATCATTAACAAGTAAGATATACAAATGAGAAATGAAATAAGATAGGAAAAATAGAGGTAGAGACAGTGATAGAGATAATTGGGAAGGGGGGTCAGGTATATATACATGAAATTTATAGATATTGATTATGAATTAATCATTGTAGGAGTCATTGAAGTTACTATTCAACACATAGATGCAGTCTGATTACTTTTTATGGATCCTTTGTTTTTTCCCCCACGTTCTCATACATGATTTTTTAAAATTATTATAGTATTTTTCTTTGTCCATTCGTTTAGTTGATTAAAAACTAGTAATGTTTAGAATTACTAAGCAAGTAAAGGGATAAGAATACTGATTTCTTTTTCTTGTTTTAAAAAATCAAGATACCATTCAGAAGCCATAAAATTCATCCTCTTAAAGTATACAGTTCAGTGTTTTTTTTTTTTCTTCATGTATTCAAAGAGTCGTGCAACCATCACAACATTCACTCTTAGAACATTTTTATCACCCACAAATGAAACACCATACCTGTTGGCAGTCACACCCCAGTTCTCCCATCCCCTCTTGCCCCGCCCCTGACAGCCACTAATTCACAAATCTCTATAGGTTTGCCTGTTCTGGATATTTAATATAAATGGAATCATGTAATGTATGGCCTTTTGTGATCTACTTCTTTCATTTAGCATAATGTGATTTCAATTTTCATCCATGGAGTATAGAATGTATCAGTACTTCATTCGTCTTTGTGGCTGAATAATAGTCCATATGATGGACATATGACACTTTTTTATCCATTCATAACTTGATGGACATTTGAATTGTTTCCACTCTAATGTTTATGCTATGAACATTCAAGTACAAGGTTTTGTGGACATGTGTTTTCATTTGTCTTGGGTATAAGCTGAGTCATGTGGTAACTCTACGTATAACTTTTTGAGTGTGTAAGGGTTCCAGTTTCTCCACATCCTCACCAACAATTGCTATTATCTTTTCTGTCATAGCCTTTATTACTGTGGGAGTGAAGCGGTGTCTCACTGTGGTTTTGATTTGCATTTCCTTGGTGAATAGTGATGTTGAAACTCATGTGCTTATTGGCCATTTGTATGGCTTCTTTAGAGAAATGTCTGTTCAAATCCTTTGTCCACTTGTAGTTGGGTTATTTGTCTATTGTTGATTTGTAAGGCTTCTTTTTATACTTTGGCTACAAGCCCCATATCAGATGTATGACTTGTAAACATTTTCACACATCCTGTATGTTGTCTTTTCACTTGATGTTGATTTTGGAGGTGTAGTCCTTTCCAATTTGGTGTTATGACCCTTCAAGTGTGTCTGAATGTGTTTCAGGGGTTAACATGAGTTTCAAAATGAAGAAAAAATGATTTATCTAGTCAAAATGTTATATGTCTGGGTATCACAATATAAAGGAACATTTCCAACCAAATCAAAGCTTATTGAACCTCAAAACGATATGTTGTAACTGAATATTTTTCTTTCCAGTTAGTGGTCTTTTTTATCCCAGTGCAGGTAACTATGTTTCTGGTGTTTTCCCCCAACTCAGCAGCTTCACATGAATCTTTCTTCAGTAACATATTGTAGATATATATTTCCTATAATTTACAAATTATATTTGCTCTTCTAGATAATAATTATCCTAAGGGAACATATGCCAAGTAGTAAAGTGTTTATTTGTTTATTTTTGCTATCCGGATTAAAAAAATAACTTTGCTAAAATTGTATGATGTATATCTATGCTATAAACTGCCAGTTTATTCTGTGCAATAGTTAAAATTTTTTTCTTATTTCTACTCATTGAGTAGGTAGCAATATGAACCATAAATATATGGTAAAATTTATATGACATTAGGGTATATAGAGTGAAAAATAATAATGAAGGAGCCGAAAAATGATGGTTGTTGATAGAGCATGACTTACTATTTTAATACAGAGAACATTAATTTTTCTTTTTTAAAGTTCATTTTGTTGAAGTATAGTTGATTTACAACGTTGTGTTAATTTGTACTGTACAGCACAGAGATTTAGGCATACATATATATTCTTTGTCATATCCTTTTATATTATAGTTTATTATAGGATATTGAATACAATTCCTTTTGATATACAGTAGAACTTTGTTGCTTAATATTTGTTAATCACCTTTGAAACTCATAAGCAGAAATTTACTAATACAATCAATATTTTTAACAGGAGGACATGAACCTTAATGAAGAGCGAAAAGCTCCTTTACGAAACAAAGATTTTACCACCAAGCGTGAGATGGTCGTCCAGTATATTTCTGCTACTGCCAAATCTGTAAGTAGTGAGACTCTTCCAGCATCCATATAATGAGCTTAGCATTATCTGCTTAAAAGAAACAAACTTCAGATCTCCAAGTTCTTGCCTCAGTGTACTTACATAGACTTCATAAAAGAAGTGTATATAGGTACTTTAATACATTATATATATATATATTTCAAAACTGTTCTTAAAGAGAGATTTCCATTCTTATAAAAAAAACAGACTAAGAATAGTTGGCTCTGAGTTAATCCGGTTAAATTTTGGAGCTGAGGTTTTGTGCACTTACTAACAAATAGCAATTTGTAGTTACTCCACTTAATATACAATTTGTTATAGGAACACTTCACATTTTGAGGAAGGACAAACATAGCCAAGTCACAAGATTTAACTAAGTTTACATTAAAGTTATATGTCTGGTATTTGCTTACTTGAAATTTATAGCAATTTTTTAAATAAGCAGTTTGTTTTTATTTTTTGTGATGCTACCTATGTAAATGACCTCGTAATTGTTCTTCTACAGCTTAATTTAACATAAAGGAAGGTGTTTAATAGGAACTTTAATGAAATCTATTTGAGTCTCAAAAGAATTAAAATTAGATTCATTGAAAAGGCTTGTCTGCAGCAGGAAAAACTTCGTGTTTTAGTGGAATATATTGCTTTGTTTATTTCCTAAAGTGCTTCCAAAAAGAGTCTGGAAATTTGATTTATTTTTGTTACAAAAAATATTTTTTGAAATAGTGGACTGTATCTTTTACATTTCTGTAAAGAAGAAGCTTTTCACAGAGTTCATAAAATCACTATGAATGTGTACATATATAACATACACATGTTGTATGTTATATATGTACACACAAACACACAGTGATTTTATGTTTGTGTGACATGTATATTACACACATACATTTACATTTAAGGCATACATATTTTTAATTTAAAAAGTTGACCAGTGAATAAAATAGTTCTTCTTTGGCAAAATATATTCTAAAATTATTTGGCTATCCTATTAATGCTGTTTCAGTACAGTAATTGCAGTGGCAATTACCGATGCATTTTGTCTGAGTTCTACAATTGTATTGATTCCATATTGTACTTTAAGTAAGCTAAATCTGAATGCTGAACTATTTAAACATAATGCATTGTAGCTCTGCCATAGCAGAACAACAGCATGTTTTTTAATTTGCTTCTGGTGTCCAAGGGCAGAAATGTGTTTCAAGTGATAAGTGAAATTTACCTTGAGCCTCATTTTCAATAGAATTAGGTGAGGCATAGGGTTTTACTTTGAAATTCTGATGAATCTCTTCTCATTTTTGCCCTCAAGTTATTGTTCCCAGTAAAATGCTTTAGGAAATGCAGGGTGTACGTTCAGTGTTATTTTTCAAATACCTAAAGGCAAATACACTAGTAACTCTATATAGTTATATCTGAGTGCAAAGTACAGATAATTATATATAAATAATTAGGTGCTGATTTTAATGGCAAGATTTTGTTATTGTCTCTGGCTCATTTCTTGTTTTTGTTTGTGTAAGCGGAACTGAATATAATGAAAATTGTATGAAGCTCTTACTTCTTAACCTTTTGATTTTGACTCAGTCTCTATGTAGAACTTGTTTTCATTTATCTTCGTATTGTGTCCTCTTTAACTGACTGAAAAAAAGCGCACTGATTTATATACTCATTTTTCAGATTAAAATGCTAAACTTGGGGTAAATGTTGGCTGAGCTGTCTTGAATTGATTTATTTGAAAAATGGAAATTGAAAATTTCTCAAAAGACATGAAAACTCTATACTAAAGGCATTAGTCTCAAAATCGATACAAATAACTATTTAGTATATGATCCTTATTTGCTTCCTTTAGCACACATAGGGTCACTTGACATGCGTATAGAACTTTTCATTAGTGCTCTAAGGTTATATGTTTTATTTGCTTGTATTTTTCATGGACTAAATATGATGAAAGAAAGCCTATTGATAAGCATGTTTTAAAGCTTTCTCACTTTGGAGAGACAATTGTTAGTACTGTGTTCTGTGGTGAAAACAAAGAAAATTACAAATGTTATTTCCTTTTGAAGGTGAGAGGGATGCCATTTAGTGACAAACCATCCTCTCATCTTTTGCGATCTCTTTGTGACCATGACAATAAAATTTGCATGAATTATAATGTCACCTATGACCATTTATCTATGTGTAACTAAGGTTTCCATCCTGCTGGCTTTTATTAGGCTTTAAGGATACTTTGCATGTCATACTCTTTTATGCTTTTTTTTTGTTATATTGACACACTGATTAAAAATGCTTCCACATTTAAAGTAGATATGATTGTAACCACTGCTTTATGAAAATGTTTTGCAAATAGTCAAAACTTTTATCTTGAAGTAAAAGCAAATTTAAGGACTAGAGTACCTGGTAGAAAAATGTTTTATCATAAGTCATATGTAAAATGTGAAAATTATAGTTAAATTTAAACATAAATTGTACATTTCCCCCTTTAATACCTGCTTTCGTCATTTTACATGGAATTGAAAAACAAAATATGTACTCAATAAGCAATATCCGTCATTCTCCTGGGTTTGTGGGAAGGACAGTAATGCAAGATGAAACTAATGGGTTTAGACACAAAACCTGTTTCTAAAGCAAAGGGGAGTCTTTTGTTGTGTAACTGATCATGCCAAAATTAGCCTGGGATAAGAGAATATAAAGGAAATTAAAAGATAATGAAAACTATTGCTTAGTTTTTTCCTCTTCAAATTCCATAATAGAAAATGTTGTGTGAATGCAAAGGAAAAAGTACCTTGAGTAACTCTGTCAGTGATGAATGGACTTAGTAAGGGAGTGGAAAAGAGTCTCTTCTCTGCTGGCACTGGACTCTTGCTCTCTGTAACAAGTGTGGTTATGGTCTTGATCTTGTTTAGTTGCTACGTTGTTTCTGACTCTTTGCAGCTCCGTGGACTGTAGCCCTGCAGGCTCCTCTATCCCCAGTATTTCCCACGCCAAAAATACTGGAGTGGTTTGACATTTCCTTCTCCAGGAGATCTTCCCAACCCACAGATCAAACCTGGGTCTCCTGCATTGCAGGCAGATTCTTTACCTTCTAAGCCACCAGGGAGGCCCGGGTACATGTAGATAATTTGGCCACAGATAACCTGGAAGAGTCTTTGTTTTCACAGCACCAACATAAGTTTTCAGAAGTAGAAAACCAAGCTTTGTTAATATTGCAACGTGCACTCACTGGGTTGTTCAGTGTGACATCTGCCGGCCTCCCTGCCCTCTTCACTACTGCCCAACTCACTACCGAACATCAGTGGCTTCATGTCACCCAGCCTTTTCTTGTTCTCTTCACCTTCACCCTGGCATCACCCCAAACCCACGCCCCTTCAAAGCTTTGTGCTGCTCTGCCCCCAATCGCTGAGCAGATGCACTCTCAGCGTCCCTGCCTTTTCCCTGTGTGGTTCCCATGGGCTTCCTCCTTGTCCGACTCCCATCCCCAAAACCTACATTCCTCAAGGCAGCAATGTGACACATTCATGCTTGCATCCCAACATGCCCTCCACATTGTCGGCAGCTGTCATGGTATATTGCACACAGTGTCAGTGGATTTCAAATAAAATGAGAACCACAAGGTAAAAAAAATTGCAACATTGTCATACCTATTCATAATCCTGAGAGGCAGAAGACATCAATGATTTAGAGGGAATCTTGCATGTTATATTTTAACAGTATATATAGATGTTTATGTGGGTATTCCTTTGTGGTTCAGATAGTACACAATCTGCCTGCCAAGCAGGAAATGCAGGTTCGATCCCTGGGTTAGGAAAATCCCCTGGAGAAGGAAATCACTACAATATTCTTGTCTTGAGAATCCCATGGATGGATGAGCCTGGTGGGCTACAGTCCATGGGGTCGAAAAGTCGGACATGAATGAGCCACTGCGCACACATGCATAGACGTTTATGGGGAAAAAATTAGTCACTGAAATCCGAACATTAGTTTGCCAGATGTCAGTGTCCATATGAGAATATTAAGAAACTAATTTATTTCTAACTTAAATCACAGTCTTTGATGTTGAGACTTAAAAATATGTAAAGTTACAGTTTTTGAAGATACATTGAAAGGTAGCATTGATTAAAAAAACTCTAAATAGCAAATAATTTAAAATAGTGATACCAAATACATCGCTTAATACTTTCAGATTAGCCCATATCATAAGCAGGCTTCCCTGGAAGCTCAGACGGTAAAGAATCTATCTGCAATGTGGAAGACCTGAGTTCTATCCCTGGGTTGGGAAGATCCCCTGGAGGAAGGCATGGCAACCGCTCCAGTATTCTTGCCTAGAGAATCCCATGGACGAAGAAGCCTGGCAGGCTACAGTCCATGGGGTTGCAAAGAGGCAGACACAGCTGAGTGACTAAGCACACACACATACATCATAAGCAGTTAAGACTTGGAGTATATCTTTTTGTATGTGTGTATACATGCATTGGCTTCCCAGGTGGCACTAGTGGTAAAGAACCTGCCTGCCAATGCAGGAGACACAAGAGACATGCGTTTGATCCCTGGGTCAGGAAGGTCTCCTAGAGAAAGGCATGGCAACCCACTCCAGTATTCTAGCCTGGAGAATCCCATGGACGGAGGAGCCTGGCAGGCTACAGTCCACAGGGTCACACAGAGTCAGACACGACTGAAGTGACTTAGCACACACACACATGTATGAATGGTTTTGCCTTTGCCACTCTCAGGTACTTTCTTTCTCAAGTCTTTGCCAGACATCACCTAGATATGGTGAAACAGCTGAACCCAAACATGACCAGACCAGTTTCTTTTAGCTTTTCTTGGCTCATTTAAGCTGTTTGCTGTATATGCTTTAACTAAATGCAGTCATTTTGCAATCAGAATACTATAGACCTGCTTAAATCGTTGAGACAGGTTTGCAATTCTTTTTTTTTTTTTTTTTAAATTTCATGCCTGTGCTAAATAAACATGGGACAAATAAGACCTCTTTTTGGTGGGAGGAAATAATTTAGGTCAGTAGTGTATCTTTCATTTCAGAAGACTGTTAACGGCACCACAGAGGCTTTTATTCAACTAAATAGTCGCCGTCTGTAGATAGTCTGTCGAATGAATATTTAAGAAAGCTGCTTTTCTATTTGGAGATTCATGGAGTCCTCTGAAATAATTAATTAGGAAACTGTCATTTCTTTTTGTATCTTGTAGTATCCTGTTAAACTTGGGATTCTTATTGGGATTTCAGTTATATTTGGTTTTTATCTTTAAAGTACTAGCTAATAATTAGAACATGTATTGATAATATGTGCTATCAGATTAATAGTTTTAGATTATGGATGAACTCTTTTTTTGAACATTACTTGATATTCAAGTGTAGGAATCTGATAACAATGATTTTTATTTGGATTCTGGCATAAAATTATACTTTAGGACTATGATTTTAGTTCTTGCCTTCTTAAGCACAAATTCTTAGGAATTCTCTTATCTCTTCACCATAAGAAAAACTCAATTGAGGCTGTAATTTTTGAACTATTTCCTCCTTCTGAATAAGTATATTTAAATACAAACTGCTTCCTTGTCTTCACATTATATAGAAGACTGTGTTGTTATAATAGAAATGCTAGGATGACCTAGAAAACTAGAATCATAAGCAGTCTATCTTCTTTTTAATTTTCAAGTATAATATAAAACAATATTTTAAACCTTAAATTCATAACAATATAAAATTTCGAGCTTTCAACCTAAAGTTTATTTATTAACTTAAACACATGACTTTAAGTACAAAATTTATATTCTAAAATACCTAACTTCAAGCTTAATAGTATACCTGTTAAAACAAGGAAAGAAAAAAAAAAACAATATTAGAATAAAATTCAATTTTCTCATGATAATTTTTTGAGAGGTTGTGGGCTGATAAAATATCTGATGCCTGATTGCACTTAATCTTGCATTATTTGATATTTATACTACAACTAGTTGAGAAGTCCATTACAGAAAACTTAAAAAAAAAATCCTCAAATGGTAATAATTTTATTTGGGAATCTTTATTCTGCCGACTTTATACATTTTTGGAATATGGTAGAAATCAATACTGATGTATTTAACCTCTAGATCTAAAATATTAAAAGTACACATAGAGGTGCTATTTACTAATTTTCTAAACACTTCTATGAAAAGCTTCTGATTATTAATACTGTTGCTGTTTGTTTTTTTTTTTTTTACACCATAACTACTCTCCGTTGACCTCTGCATGCAGATAGTTGGAAGTAAAGTTACGGTGAGTACCAAAGATGCGTTTTACCCTTAGATGTGAATTTGTGCTTTTGGAGATTGAGTGATTTTTGCTCCTAGTATGTTATGTGTTTGGTTCTTCTTTTGGTGTATATATTACCAAAGTAGTAAGATCAATGTTAAGATCACATGATTAGAATTTAACTATGTAAGTATTTTTCCTGTGGTTCTGGGAAATACTTTAGAACTGGAATATGATTGTATATTTTGTCTTAGAAAGTTTTACTTCTTTAAAAAAATTTTTTTGGAACTGTGCCTGTGTCAGTCTTTACGATTCTGAGGTGTGTTTTACCTCAGCTTTTCAGGATAGCAGGGAGAGACTCCTAAAAGTTTCATTTATGCTAACAGGAATTCTTACTGAAGCATCTTACTTTGACTTTAGTATCTCTGAGCACATGGTGTAATGAAAGCAACCTTTGATGTTCAGTCAGGAGGCCTGGGTGCTTATCTTTGCTGGGTGCTACTCATCAGCTTTGTGACTTTGGGCAAGTCATATAATTTCTCTGAGGTTCAGTTATTAAGTAGTTGAATTGAAGTGACTGGCTTGCATTATCTTTTAAGGTTCTTTCAGTTGCTCTTATCTAAGCAGGGGTCCACAATCTCCAGGCTGCAGACCAGTACTTCCAGTCAGATCAGCGATGGTATTAGATTAGCAATAAAGTACACAATAAATGCAATGTGGTTGAATATTTCTGAACTCATCCTCACCTATCCCAGTCTGTGGAAAAATAGTCTTCCATGAAACTGGTCCCTGGTGCCAAAAAGGTTGGGGACTGGTGATCTAAAGCTTATATACATGAGACACTGCATTGCAGTACCACAATTACATGATACACTATTACCTCAGTACACCAAAAGTGGCTGTATTTTAATTCAGAGCTATTTGTAATTACCTTGCCTTCATGATTAAGCAGTCTGTATTTAGAAAACAGGCCAGAAAACATTATCTTTTTAAAAAATTTCTATTGGAGTTTAGTGGATTTACAGTGTTGTGTTAGTTTCAGATGTACAGAAAAGTAAATCAGTTATTCATATACATATAGCCACTGTTTTTCAGATTCTTTTCTCATACAGACCATTACGGAGTATTGAGTAGAGTTTCTGGTGCTATGCAGCAGGTTCTTATAAGCTATCTATTTTATATATACTAGTGTGTATATGGGCTTCCTGAGGTGGCACAGTGATACAGAATCTACCTGCCAATGCAGGAGACACAGGAGATGTGGGTTCGATCCCTGAGTCGTGAAGATCCCCTGAAGGAAGGCACGGCAACCCACTCCAGTATTCTTGCCTGGAGAATCCCATGGACAGAGGAGTCTGGTGGGCTGCGGTCCACGGGGTCGCACAGAGTCGGACACGACTGAGCATGCACACTCCCATCGTGGTGTATGTATGTCAGTCACAGTCTCCCAATTTATCCACCCTCCCCTGCCCCCTGCCCCAGAAAACATCCTGTTTAACATCACCAGGTATCTAGAATAGTGAATATATTTACATTTGTTTTGCTTTTAAAAATTGAAGTCCTCTTTTTGTCTTTGTCAGGCGAGTGTATGCTCCTTGGTTCTGTCTCGTCACAACAAAGGTTTGGAGGGACGGACATTAAAGCCCTGGTGTGTCACGGCTCTCGGGTCTTGGACAGACCGTGTTATAGCTCTCAGGTCACGAACAGACCATGTTATGGCTCTTAGACAAATCAGTGTTACAGCTCAGTGTTATAGCTCCATTTTATTTAGAAAATAGCACGAAAATCCATCGAGAGAGAGAGAAAGAGAGAGAGAGAAAGAGATTCCCTCGGGCTTCTCTTTCTATATGCTTCCCCCCCGCACCGGGCCTGCGCTGTGTAAATTGGACTAGCCAGGAGTGTTGTTTGTTCTACCTGAGGTCCTCACTCCAGCCCTCAAACCTTCCTTTGTTCTGTTTTTGTGGGTTTTCCCTTCCTTATCTTTTAGCCACCGCCATTCTGGACTCCTGTTTCCCATTCTACCTCCCTAACATATTCATGTGACATTGGGGGGAAAATGCCATCCATCTTTTGGGATGATTTCCAAAATCAGCAAATATTTCTTTAGTGCTTATTGTGTACCAAGAACTGTGCTAGGTGCACTAATGACTGGAAAATAAGAATAAAACCTTATCATTGCAATAATATATGTTGAAATAATCAAACGTTAAATTGTACCTGTTATTTGTGCCATAGCAATATTATGTATCAGGCAGGAGACATAAGGTGGGTTAGACTGATTAGAGAAAAATCCATGCAGATTTCTAGACTTTCAGGATATGGTGGTTGGGATTTGACAGGGGAGGGGAAATGATGGAAAAGCTCTCAGATTGTGGAAGTAATATTCAATGCAAAAGCTTGGAAAGAGAACCAAATTGTATTTGGGAGAGGGTACGACAGGTGGGCGAGAAGGAAGAAATGAGAAATGAGGTTGATTTTGTACAGAACAGAAATGTATATTGGGAAGATTAAAAAATCAAGTTAAAAGAAGATCTTAAAGTCCAAGTAGAAGATTAGAAATCAGTTTGAGCAAGCAAGTGACATGAGGAAAACAGAGTTTAAGAAAAATAAATTGGATAGTAGTTGGTAGGCTGGATCATGCTAATGGTTCTCAAAGTTGAAAGTATCAAAATACAAATTTTGTCCCTCATGGGGTCTAGAATAAGGCCAAGAATTCTGCATTTTTATCAAGCACCACAGGACATCCTGATTAGTTAGAATAAAGAGCACACTTTGAGAAATACTGGATTGGGATAGATGTTTGTTTAGGGGGCTAGCTAGGAGACATGTGAGAGTCAGTGAGGCCCTGCGTTAAACTGGAGGCTTAGGTGTAGAAGGATAGGGTTAAATAACAGAGTTTGGGGCAATAAATGAATCTAGAGCTTATTTTAATGTGGGCCAGAACCTGCCTATATGTCTGGCTGTGACAACATAAACAATCCAATGACCTGTGCCAGAAGCCACTGCAAGATTACCAGTTTCTCCGTAATCAGTTATCAAGTTCTGTTGATTATTTCTCCTAAATAACTCTCAGTTCTCTCCCCTAATTTCAGACCCATCATGTAACACTCCTGTTGATTGTTGTTGCCTCCTCGATACTCTCCTAGTCTTTGCTCTCACACTCACCCACGAATGCTCTGTGTGGTTACCAGAAATGCTGCTGCTACCCCTCAAACTTTCAGATGGCTCCCTATTCTCTTTGTGATCTTTTCTGATTTCACCTCTAGCTGCACTTTTACATGCATCTATCCCCTGTCTGTATGGGAACACTCGGCAGTTCGTTAACATCCTATTTTTTTAAAAAAATGTTAAAGTTCAGGATTGGGAACACGTGTACACCCATGGCAGATTCATGTTGATGTATGGCAAAACAAATACAATATTGTAAAGTAAAAAAAAAATAATAATAATAATAAAATAAAATTTAAAAAAGTTTATTTTTTAATTGAAGGATAATTGCTTTACAAAACTTTGTTGTTTTCTGTCAAACCTCAACATGAATCAGCCATAGGTATACATATGTCCCCTCCCTCTTGAAACTCCCTCCAATCTCCTTCCCCATTCCACCCCCTAGTTTGATACACAGCCCCTGTTTGACTTCCCTGAGACATACAGGAAATTCCCATTGGCTATTTTACATATTAAGTTTCCATGTTACTCTGTCCATCCATCTCACCCTCTCCTCCCTTCTCCCCATGTCCATAAGTCTGTTCTCTGTGTCTGTTTCTCCATTGCTGCTCTGCAAATAAATTCTTCAGTACCATCTTTCTAGATTCCATATATATGTGTTAGTATACAATATTTGTCTTTCTGACTTACTTCACTCTGTATAATAGGCTCTAGGTTCATCCACCTCATTAGAAATGACTCAGATGTGTTCCTTTTTATGGCTGAGTAATATTCCATTGTGTATAAATACAACAACTTCTTTATACATTCATCTCTTGATGGACATCTAGGTTGCTTCCATGTTTGAGCTGTTGCAAATAGTGCTGCAATGAACATTGGGGTATATGTGTCTAGGAGTGGGATTGGTGGGTCATATGGTGGTTTTATTCCTAGTTTTTTTAAGGAATCTCCATACCATCTTCCAAAGTGGCTATATCAACTTACATTCCCACCAACAGTGCAAGAGCGTTCCTTTTTGTCTGCACCCTCTCCAGCATTTGTAGACTTTTAGATGATGGCCATCCTGAATGGTGGGAGGTGATATCTCATTGTAGTTTTGATTTGCATTTCTCTAATAATAAGTGATGTTGAGCATCTTTTCATGTGTTTGTTAGCCATCTGTATGTCTTCTTTGGAGAAATGTCTGTTTAGGTCTTTTTCACACTTTCTGATTGGATTGTGTGTTTTTCTGCTTTTGAGTTGAATGAGTTGATTGTATATTTTGGAAATTAATCCTTTGTCAGTCGTTTCATTTGCTATTATTTTCTCTCATTCTGAGGGTTGTCTTCTCACCTTGTTTATAGTTTCCTTTGCTGTGCAAGAACTTTTAGGTTTAATCAGGTCCCACTTGTTTACTTTTGTTTTTATTTCCATTACTCTAGGACATGGGTCATAGAGGATCTTGCTTTGATTTATGTTGAGTGTTCTGCCTATGATTTCCTCTAAGGGTTTTATAGTGTCTTGTCTTACATTTAGGTCTTTAATCCATTCTGAGTTTATCATTGTGTATGGTGCTAGGAGGTGTTTTACTTTCGTTGTTTTACATGTAGATGTCCAGTTTTCCCAACACCACTTTGCCCCATTGTATATCCTTTCCTCCTTTGTCAAAAATAAGGTGCCCATAGGTGCATGGGTTTATTTCTGGGCTTTCTATCTTATTCCATTGGTCTATATTTCTGTTTTTGTGCCAGTACCATACTGTCTTGATGACTGTACTTTTGTAGTATAATCTGAAGTCAGGAAGGTTGATTCCTCCAGCTTCATTCTTCTTTCTCAAGATTGCTTTGGCTATTCAGGGTCTTTTGTGTTTCCATATGAATTGTGAAATTTTTTGTTCTAGTTCTGTGAAAAATGCCACTGGTAATTTGTTAGGATCATGTTGAATCTGTAGATTGCATTTGGTAGTATAGTCATTTTCACAATATTGATTCTTCCTTCCCAGGAACATGGAATATATCTTTATCTGTTTATTTCATCTTTGATTCCTTTCATCAGTGTCTTAAAATTTTGTCAAAGGCTTTTTCTGCATCTATGTTCATCAGTGATATTGGCCTTTAGTTTTCTTTTTCCGTGTTGTCTTTGTCTGGTTTTGGCATCAGGGTGATGGTGGCCTTATAGAATGAGTTTGGAAGTGTTCCTTCCTCTGCAATTTTTTTTGAAAGAATTTTAGAAGGATAGGCATTAGCTCTTTTCTAAATGTTTGGTAGAATTCCCCTATGAAGCCATCTGGCCCTGAGGTTTTGTTTTATGGGAGATTTTTGGGCACAGTTTTGATTTCAGTGCTTGTAATTGATTTGTTCATACTTTCTATTTCTTCCTGGTTCAGTCTTGGAAGAATGATCTTTACTAAGATTCTGTTCATTTCTTCCAGGTTATCCATTTTATTGCCATATACTTGTTCATTATAGTTTCCTGTAATCTGTTGTATTTCTACATTGTCTGTTATAACCTCTCCTGTTTCATTTTCTAATTTTATTGATTTGATTCTTCTCTCTTATTTTCTTAAAAATGGGATGATTTGGGAGAATGGCATTCTATCATGTATACTATCATGTAAGAATTGAATTGCCAGTCTATGTCTGACGCAGGATACAGCATGCTTGGGGCTGGTGCATGGGGATGACCCACAGAGATGTTATGGGGAGGGAGGTGGGAGGGGGGTTCATGTTCGGGAACACATGTAAGAATTAAAGATTTTAAAATAAAAAAAAAAATGTGAAAAAAAAATGTGAAAAAAATAAAATTAAATTAAAAAAAAAGTGTGGCTAAAGGTTTGTCAATTTTGTTTATCTTCTCAAAGAACCAGCTTTTTGTTTTATTAACCTTTACTAATTTTCTTTCTTTTTTTTTTCATTTATCATTTATTTCTGCTATGATCTTTATGATTTCTTCCCATCTACTACTTTTAGGGTTTTTTGGTTCTTCTTTTTCCAGTTGTTTTAGGTGGAAAGTAAGTTGTCTATCCAATGTTTTTTTTTTTGTTGTTGTTGTTGTTTCTTGAGGTAGGATTGTATTGCTATAAACTTCACTCTTAGAACTGCTTTTGCTGTATCCCATAGATTTTGAGGAGTTGTGTTTTCATTGTCATTTATTTTCTGGGAATTTTTTGATTTCTCTTTTGATTTCTTTAGTAACCTATTCTTTATTTAGAAATATATTGTTTAATCTCCATGTGTTTGTGTTTTATACAGTGTTTTTTTTTTTTTTTTTTGTAATCGATATTTAGTCTCATAGCATTGTGGTCAGAAAAGATGCATGATATGATTACAATTTTCTTAAATTTACTGGGGTTTGCTTTGCGACCCAGGATGTAGTCTGTCTTAGAGAATGTTCCATGTACACTTGAGAAGAAACTGTATTCTTCTTTTGGATGGAATGTTCTGAAGATATCAATGAGATCTGTCTCATCTAATATATCATTTAAGACTTGTGTTTCTTTGTTAATTTTCTGTTTTGATGATCTGTCCATTGTTGTAAGTGGGGCATTAAAGTCTCCTACCATTATTGTGTTACTGTCAATTTCTCCTTTTCTGTCTGTTAGTGTTTCTCTATGTATTGAGGTGCTCCTATGTTGAGTGCACAGATATTTACAATTGTTATGTCTTCCTATTGGATCGATCCCTTGACCATTAGTACTGTCCTTCCTTATCTCTTGTAATCTGCTTCATTTTAAGGTCTATTTTATCTTACATGAGGATTGCTACTCCAGCTTTCTTTTGCTTTCCATTTGCATGAAATATATTTTTCCATCCTCTCACTTTCAGTCTATATGTGTCTTTACGTCTGAAGTAGATTTCTTGTAGATAGCATATATGTAGATCTTGTTTTTATATCCATTCAGCCAATCTGTATCTTTTGGTTTAGCATTTAATCTGTATACATTTAAAGTAATTATTGATATGTGTATTCCTATTGCCATTTTCTTAATTGTTTCAGTTTAGTTCAGTTCAGTTGCTCAGTTGTGTCCGACTCTTTGCAACCCCATGGACTGCAGCACCCCAGGCCTCCCTGTTCATCACCAACACCTGGAGCCTACTCAAACTCATGTCCATTGCGTTGGTGATGCCATGCAACCATCTCATCCTCTGTCGTCCCCTTCTCCTCCCGCCTTCAGTCTTTCCCAGCATCAGGGTCTTTTCCAATGAGTCAGTTCTTCGCATCAGGTGGCCAAAGTATTGGAGTTTCAGCTTCAGCATCAGTCCTTCCAATGAATATTCAGGACTGATTTCCTTTAGGATGGACTGGTTGGATCTCCTTGCAGTCCAAGGGACTCTCAAGAGTCTTCTCCAACACCACAGTTGAAAAACAGCAATTCTTCAGCGCTCAGCTTTCTTTATAGTCCAACTCTCACATCCATACATGACTACTGGAAAAACCATAGCCTTGACTATACAGAATTTTGTCGGTAAAGTAATGTCTCTGCTTTTTAATATGCTGTCTAGGTTGGTCATAGCTTTTCTTCCAGGGAGCAAGCATCTTTTAATTCCATGGTTGCAGTCACCATCTTCAGTGATTTTAGAGCCCCCCAAATAAAGTCTCTCACTGTTTCCATTGTTTCCCCATCTATTTGCCATGAAGTGATGGGACTGGATGACATCATCTTTGTTTTCTGAATGTTGAGTTTTAAGCCAACTTTTTACTCTCCTCTTTCACATTCATCAAGAGGCTCTTTAGTTCTTTGCTTTCTGCCATAAGGGTGGTGTCATCTGTGTATCAGAGGTTATTGATATTTCTCCTGGCAATCTTCTTCTCTTTTCTCTTGTAGATCTTTTTCTTATCTTGTATTTCCTGGCTATATAAGTTCCTTTAACATTTGTGGTAAAGCTGGTTCGGTTTTACTGAATTCTCTTAACTTTTGCTTGTCTAAAAAGCTTTTGAGTTCCCCACAATTTTGAATGAGATCCTTGGCAACAGAGTAATCTTAGTTGTAGATATTTCCCTTTCATTACTATAAATATATCCTGCCATTTCCTTCTGGCCTGCAGAGTTTCTGCTGAAAGATCAGCTGTTAAACATATGGGGTTTCCTTTTATGTTATTTGTTGCTTTTCTCTTCTTGCTTTTAATATTCTTTCTTTGTGTTTAATCTTTGTTACTTTGATCAGTATGTGTCTTGGCATGAATGCAAAGTTCCAGAGAAGAGCAAGAAGAGATAAGAAAGCCTTCCTCAGTGATCCATGCAAAGAAATAGAGGAAAACAACAGAATGGGAGAGACTAGAGATCTCTTCAAGATAATTAGAGATACCAAGGGAACATTTCATGCAAAGATGGGCTCGATAAAGGGCAGAAATGGTATGGACCTAACAGAAGCAGAAGATATTAAGAAGAGGTGGCAAGAATACACAGAAGAACTGTACAAAAAAGAGCTTCATGACCCAGATAATCATGATGGTGTGATCACTCACCTAGAGCCAGACATCCTGGAATGTGAAGTCAAGTGGGCCTTAGGAAGCATCACTATGAACAAGCTTGTGGAGGTGATGGCATTCCAGTTGAGCTATTTCAAATTCTGAAAGATGATGCTGTGTAAGTGCCGCACTCAGTATGCCAGCAAATTTGGAAAACTCAACAGTGGCCACAGGACTGGAAAAGGTCAGTTTTCATTTGAATCCCAAAGAAAGGCAATGCCAAAGAATGCTCAAACTACCACACAATTGCACTCATCTCACATGGTAGTAAAGTAATACTCAAAATTCTCCAAGCCAGGCTTCAGCAATACGTGAACCGTGAACTTCCTGATGTTCAAGCTGGTTTTAGAAAAGGCAGAGGAACCAGAGATCAAATTGCCAACATCCGCTGGATCATGGAAAAAGCAAGAGAGTTCCAGAAAAACATCTCTTTCTGCTTTATTGACTATGGCAAAGCCTTTCACTGTGTGGATCACAATAAACTGTGGAAAATTCTGAAAGAGATGGCAATAGTAGACCACCTGACCTGCTTCTTGAGAAATCTGTATGCAGGTCAGGAAGCAACAGTTAGAACTGGACATGGAACAACAGACTGGTTCCAGATAGGAAAACGAGTACATCAAGGCTGTATATTGTCACCCTGCTTATTTAACTTATATGCAGAGTACATCATGAGAAACGCTGGGCTGGAAGAAGCACAAGCTGAAATCAAGATTTCCAGGAGAAATATCAATAACCTCAGATATGCAGATGACACCACCCTTATGGCAGAAAATGAAGAGGAACTAAAAAGCCTCTTGATGAAACTGAAAGAGGAGAGTTGGCTTAAAACTCAACATTCAGAAAATGAAGATCATGGCATCCGTTCCCATCACTTCATGGGAAATAGATGGGGAAACAGTGGAAACAGTGTCAGAGTTTATTTTTCTGGGCTCCAAAATCACTGCAGATGGTGATCGCAGCCATGAAATTAAGAGATGCTCACTCCTTGGAAGAAAAGTTATGACCAACCTAGATAGCATATTCAAAAGCAGAGATATTACTTTGCCAAAAAAGTTCCGTCTGGTGAAGACTATGGTTTTTCCTGTGGTCATGTATGGATGTGACAGTTGGACTGTGAAGAAAGCTGAGCACTGAAGAATTGATGCTTTTGAACTGTGGTGTTGGAGAAGACTCTTGAGAGTCCCTTGGACTGCAAGGAGATCCAACCAGTCCATTCTGAAGGAGATCAACACTGGGATGTCTTTGGAAGGAATGATGCTGAAGCTGAAACTCCAGTACTTTGGCCACCTCATGTGAAGAGTTGACTCATTGGAAATGACTCTGATGCTGGGAGGGATTGGGGGCAGGAGGAGAAGGGGACGACTGAGGATGAGATGGCTGGATGGCATCAGGGACTCGATGGACGTGAGTCTGGGTGAACTCCAGGAGATGGTGATGGACGGGGAGGCCTAGTGTGCTTTGATTCATGGGGTCGCAAAGAGTCAGACACGCCTGAGCAACTGAACTGAACTAAACTGGCATGTTTCTCCTTGGGTTTATCTTGTATAGGACTCTTTGTGACCTTTGGATTTGATTGACTAATTCCCTTTCCATGTTGGGGAAATTTTTAACTATAATCTTTTCAAAAATTTTCTCATGCCCTTTCTTTTTCTCTTCTTCTGGGAACCCTATAATTCAAATGTTGGTATGTATAATATTGTCTTAGAGGCCTCTGATACTATGTCGGTTCTTTTCATTGTTTTTACTTTATTCTGCTCTTCAGAAGTTATTTTGAGCATTTTATGTTCTGGTTCACTGATCCGTATTTCTGCTTCAGATATTCTGCTATTGATTCCTTCTAGAGTATTTTTATTTTCAGTAATTATGTTGTTTGTCTCTGTGAGTTCATTCTTTAATTCTTGTAGTTCTTTTAAAATTGATACTTGCATTTTCTCCATTCTTTTTTCAAGGTTTTTGATCATCTTTCAATTATTATTCTGAAATCGTTTTCAGGTAGTTTGCCTATTCTTCCTTATTTATTTGGAGTTGTGTGTTTCTAGTTTATTCCTTCATTTGTGCAGTGTTTCTCTACCTTTTCATTATTTTTTTTTTAACTTACTATGTTTGAGGTCTCCTTTTCCCAGGCTTCAAGGTTGAATTCTTTCTTTCTTTTGGTTTCTTCCCTCATAAGGTTTGTCCAGTGGTTTGTGTAAACTTCCTGTAGGGTGAGATTTGTTGTGATTTTTTTTTTCCTTCAGTGGGCAGAGCTGAGTGAGGTGGCAATCCTGTCTGCTGACGATTGGGTTTGTATTTTTGTCTTGTTTGTTGTTTGGATGAGGTGTCGTGCCCAGGGTGCTACTGGCAGTTGTGTGATGCCAGGTCTTATATACAAGTGGTTGTCTTTGTGGGCCTTCTCACTATTTGGCGATCCCTAGGACTAGGAGTTCTTTGGTAGTCTAGGGTCTTGGAGTCAGTGCTCCCACTCCAAAGGCTCAGGGCTTTATCTCTGGCCAGGTACAGAGATTTGATAGGTGGTTTGTTATGGAATGTAATGGGATTAAAACAAATATACAACAACAAGAAACCAAAGATGAACTCCAGAAAAATGGCAGTTACAGAATCAGGCAAATAATGATTAAAATAATGGAATATAAACATATACATATACACCCATAAAAGTGAAAGTGAAGTCGATCAGTCGTGTCTGACTCTTTGTGACCCCATGGACTGCGGCCCACCAGGCTCCTCCATCCATGGGATTTTCCAGGCAAGAGTACTGGAGTGGGGTGCCATCGCCTTCTTATATACATCCTTCTTATATACATATATATATTCTTATATATGCCTTCTTTTATACACCCATAAGCAAAATCAAAACAGTCCAACAAAAATAAAGTACAGTGGATTGACCCAGGGAACAAAGCAAACCAAGAGTGATATCTACCAGTTAAGAACAAAACTAAAGCACAAACTGGAAAACAAAACTAAAGCAACGTACCAACTGGGGAATATCACAGTGAAAACAAAACTAACAAATATGGTGAGAAAAAGAAAGAAAAGAAAGAGTAGAAATGCAGAGTTAAAGAGAGGTAGATAAAGGAGACATATTTATTTAGGTTATCTGCAAGGGGGAAAGAACAGTAGGAAAAGCATACAGAGGAATAAATGTAGAAAGAATAATAGGTTTAAAACATTTAAATTTTAAATTAAAAAGAATAAATAAGAAGAAGAAAAACAAGGAAAACTCCACAGAATTGCAAAAAGCCAGTGTGGAGGCAGACCTTTATAACAGCAATGAAAAATGTGATTGAGAAAGGAAACTCAGAAGATCATGGTGCTAATAAAATTGACAGCTACAACAGAGGAAAAGAAGGTAAAAAAAAAAAAAGAAAGAAAACCCCAAAAGAAGCAAGTCAAAATATAAGAATAGTAAATATTTTTCTTGAGTCACTGCTGTCAGTGACCTCTCCCTCTCTGGGAGTCACAGTCCACCTTTCCTCCCTACGATGCCCTCCAAGGCTGCACTGGTCTGTGGACCTGCTGTGTGGGCAGCTTGCATTCTCCTCTGGTTCTACTCCTGTGTGTTCTTGCCTCCAATGTCCACAGCTATCAGAACTAGTGTGTTGTTTTTTTGTGTGTGACCGCTCTCAGCATCCTTTTATATATTTCATAGATACAGAGTTTGCCTAGTTGACCCTGTGGATTTAATCTGCAGCTTGTACAGCTGGTGGGAAGGTTTTGGCTCTTCTTCCTTAGCCAGACTGCCCCTGGGTTTCCGTTGTGGTTTTATTTCTACCTGTGCATGTGGGTCGTCCACTGGGGTTTGCTCCTGAGACTATTCTGGAGGACTTGCGTCTGCCCCAGTGAGGGGTGGGTGTGGAGGTGATGCAGCTGCTTAGGTTGCAGGGGTTTTGGCAGCACCAGGTTCTCAGAGGAGTTGGCAGCTGGGGCAGCAGGAAATATAGTGCTCTAGAAGGGTGTGGCAACCAATATTGGCCAGTATACTCCGGTATTCTTCCCTGGAGAACCCCACTGACAGAGAAGCTTGGGAGGCCACAGTTCACAGGGTCGCAAAGAGTTGGACACTGGCGAAGCCTTCCCACATGTATAGACACAAGACTTAGCCTGTGGCAGCTTTGCCCCAGTGAGGGTTGAGTGGGAAGGTGGCACAGCTGGGGGTAACCTGACCAAGTGTGCAGGGACATAGAGTGCCTCAGCCACAGGAGTTATGGCCCTATCAGAATCCTTTTTTGAGCTTCTGGTAACTGGCAATCAGAAGGCCTCATTGGCTAGTCTTCCTCCATAGCTCCACTGGTTCAGGCACTTAGAGGGTTCCCTTGCCTGAGGTCCTTCTCTATTGTTCAGCACATCAGACACATAGAGAGGCCCCTCTGGCTGGGGTCCTACTCTGTAGATTGGTGCATCAGGCACTTAAAGGGGCACCCTGCCTAGGTCCTCCAGTGTAGGTAGGCACATCAGGCACCTACAGCTGCACCCTGGGTGGAGTCCTACTCTGTACTTCAGCACGTCAGCTATTTTAAGGGGCAACCTAGGTGAGGTCCTACTCTGTTGTTCCACATGTCAGGTGCTTGATGGGCCAGCCTCGCTATTGTTCAGCTGCCAGATGCTGCCTGGTTGGAAGAGAGGCTACGGTGATGGCTCCACCCACTATGTGTGACTCATGGTTTCCATGGCTGCCTGGCTTCCTTCCACAGGCATTTTCCACCGCAGCCTCCTCCCTTATATCCCCGCGGTCCCTCTCCCAGCAGTCAACTGCAGCCCCTGCCCTGGCATTGCTCTGCAATCCCTATGCTCCAGCTCCCAGCTGCTGCACCTTCTAGGGGGACCTGTGTCCCTGTCTGGGGTACGTAAGGCTGCGGCAAGGACTGTCTGATTCTCATTCCATTTAGGCTGCCAGAGATCAGCTGCCTCACTCTCAGCCTTAAATGTTTCTCTTCTGACTCAGACAATTGCCCCTGTTGTGGAGACTGGACCCCTGTTTGAATTCTCCCACCCGCCGAGGGCAGGTCCAGTCCTACTGATACTTCTGTTTCCCCGCCTAGTTCCTTCATCCTGCTGAGTTTTGCATGGTTTTATATATTCTTTTCCTGTGGTCAGGTACTCCTGTCCACTCTCAGCTGGTGTTCTGCAAGCACTTCTGTGTCTGGAGGTGTATTCCTGATGTATGCGTGGAGAGTGATGTACTCCATGCCCACCTACTCCTCTGTCATCTTGCTCCTCCCCCAACATCCTCTGCTTTAATTCCTCTACATCAAGCACATTCTATTGCTTTGAGCCCAAATGCCTTTCTGTTCTTGAGTGTGCCAAGCAAGCTCCTACATATCCATCAAGATTTAGCTTTCTGTCAGTCTTTATTTTTTTTTAAACTTTTTTTTTTTTTTTTACTATATTTTACTTTACAATACTGTATTGGTTTTGCCATACACTGACATGAATCCGCCATGGGTGTACATGAGTTCCCAATCATGAACCCCCCTCCCACCTCCCACCCCATATCATCTCTCTGGATCATCCCCGTGCACCAGCCCCGAGCATCCTGTATCCTGTATCAAACATAGACTGGCGATTCGTTTCTTACATGATAATATACATGTTTCAGTAACATTCTCCCACATCATCCCACCCTCTCCCTCTCCCACAGAGTCCAAAAGTCCATTCTACACATCTGTGTCTCTTTTGCTGTCTCACATACAGGGTCATCATTGCCATCTTTCTAAATTCCATATATATGTGTCAGTATACTGTATTGGTGTTTTTCTTTCTGGCTTACTTCACTCTGTATAATCGGCTCCATCTCATTAGAACTGATTCAAATGTATTCTGTCAGTCTTTAAAGGAGAACGTGTCTTAGATAGCTCCTTCCTTTCCATAGCCCCATGTATATAGCTCTAATATAATATATAGTATAAATATTATAATATTTAGCATTTTTTATTAAAGATGTAAATTTTACATAGCTTGTGCTCCCAAAATGCTATGTCTAATGGGGAAGATAAACAGGAAAACAGATTAAAGATAGGGCCTAAAATATGAAATATAGGAAAGGGTGCAAAATGTCTGCTTATGTCAGTGAACAGTTTTGTCCAAGGGTGTTTTAAAAGACACCATAATGAGAGAGGTGTTATGATGGATCTGCAGTAGAAATGATTTTATACCCATTGTTTTATCTGTGCGCTGCTTATATTGGAGTAGGCAAATCCTGCATTACAGGGAACAAACTCTAAGCATTGGTTTCTATAAGAATTGATGAGGGTATTAATTTTAGTGTGTAAGTGGGAAGGTACCTTCTGGAGGAAGATGTGTTGTTGTTTGTTGAAACTAGAGAGGAGAGAAAAAAAAATTAAAAATCACCAGGTATAAATCAGGTTCAAAAGGGTTTATTTTTCACAGTCTCATTAACCTAAAACAGGGCTTCCCGAGTGGCTCAGCTGGTAAAGAACCCGCCTGCCAGTGCAGGAGATGCTGGTTCAATCCCTGGGTCAGGAAGATCCCCTGGAGGAGGGCACGACAACCCACTCCAGTATTCTTGCCTGGAGAATCCAATGGACAGAGGAGCCTGGCGGGCTACAGTCCATGGGGTCACAAAAAATCAGACACGACTGAGTAGGCAGGCACACATGCTAGAAGTGTTTGAGAGAGAAAAAATCCTAGAATAGCTACTTTAAGTGTTTTTGTTGCCTAAAAGACCATATACGTTGCTCAAAACCTGAGTGATGTAGAAGCCAGACTGAAATTGTAAAGCTGGAATATGTAATGAACCAGGTCTTCATCACCCTATCTTCCTTTTATCTTTCTTGTGTTGATTGGAGGCACAGTTGGAGGCATTTGAGGTCTTCCTGATCTCAGACGTAGTTTCACTATTCTCTTTTAGAAATTTACTTTACCGTCACGCTGTTACCTGAACATAACCACCCACTCAACCTCAAGCAATCTTGCTTCTGACTTGGCTCATTGGATCCGTTTTTTTTTTTTTTTTTTTTTTGCTTTGCTTTGAAAGTTTTCTTTCCTTTGTCAACATTCTCTCCATCCTCAGCTGTTTCATGAAGTCTGTCCTGTTGACCTCTCTCCATCTCAATTTCCCCACTCCCAGATTTCCTGCTAGTAATTCATCTGAACTTAGCTACCACTTCATTTTTAACTCTCTTCTGGAATCACCTTCTACTCTATTTTATAGTTTCTATAACATTGTATGTTCTTTAAGGACCTCTTTTATACTACTATTATATTACTTTAGATAACAGTCATGTATGTCCTTGAATTAATGCTCTCTATTACAAAGTGGGTCTGTCTTTTTATGCCCATGGTATAGACCCAATGAAGGGATTCAAATTTTAGTAAAGGTCATGGATTCACAGGCAAATAGACCTGAGCTCAGATTCCAACTCTGCTACATACTAACTGCTGCTACTGCTGCTAAGTCGCTTCAGTCGTGTCTGACTCCGTGCGACCCCATAGACGGCAGCCCACCAGGCTCCTCCATCCATGGGATTTTCCAGGCAAGAGTACTGGAGTGGGGTGCCATTGCCTTCTCCACCTACTAACTATGTGACCTTAAATAATTTATTTACTGTCTCTGCACCTCAGTTTCCCCATTGATACAATGAGGATAGTAATACTCAATTCAGAATGGTTTTGAAGTTTATTGTTTATATTTAATGTATTTAACATATGAAGAATCTTGCAAATAGGTCTAAGTTAGATTTTTTGGTTAACTGTATTAAATTCTATGAAATGATTGGTATGAAAGACGTAAAGCATGACGATTACATGGTAAAATAAAATAAGATTTTGAGCTGCTTTTTTTTTTTGGCCGAGTTTTCATGCTATTTAATAGAATGATTTATTCTGGGTCAAGAATGATGGGAAGGATTCACCTAGATGTAAGAAAGAGAATGTTTTGTCTGTTTATTGAAAGCTATGTGTTACATGGTATGATTATTGCTGCACTTTGAAAACATTTAAAATTCATATGTGGTCTCAAAATAATATTGACAGTTATTTTAAAGATTTATTAAAATAGTTGATTTCTTCCAGATATTATCTATGAAAAGATAGAATATTTTTGTGTTACTATCTTAAAATAGCAAAAGAGAATAGGATAAAATAGGATAGAGATGGAAAGAACTGAGTGACTTTTTCAATGGCTTCTAGTTGTAAGTGTTGCAAAGTTTTTGAAATAAAATAAATTGTTTTTATAATTTAATAACACATTGCCTGAAACAGATTTAGGAATCAGCTAAAACAGCTTTCACTGCAAGCCAGGAATAATTTATCCATGGGTGGAAAAAGAACCATTCTTCTGTGGGGGGAAAAAAAAGGATAAGAATTGACATGATTATGTATGGTAATTGGAAAATAGAATTATAATGACCAGACCTAACAATGTTAAATATAAAGTAACTTAATGGCAGAAATAGTAGAAAGCCTTGGGTAAGCAGTGGCGTGTCTTTTGGGATACTGTTTGTTTTCGCATCATCAAGACCTGAATTTAAATCCTGATTCAGCACTGTTCCATTCAAGACCTTGTTAATGTTTCTAGCCACAGATTCTTTGTTTTCTTGGACAGAAAGTTACTGCCCACCTATTATGGATCAGGCACTATTCTAAGTGCTCAGATGATGAACCATACAGATTAATTCCTCACGGAGCTTATATTTCTACTTGGAGAGACAGACAATAAGACACATATCAAATATAATGGCAGGTAGTGTTAAGTGCTATGAAGGTGAAAAAGCAAGGCGAGCAAGCCAAGTGTGATCAGGGATGTACTATTTTATTTTCGGTAGGTGAGTTCTCTGAGCAAATGACATCTGAACAGAGACATGAATGAAACTGGGGAGAGCCAGTGCAGATATCTAAGGAAGAGCTTTACAGGCAGGAGAGAGAGCATGAAGTGCCCCAGCTTTGTGGCAGGAGTGTGCCTTGAGCATTCGAAGAAAAACAAAAAGGCCACTGTTTACGGGGGTATTTCGTTAAGGTGACTGAAAACATGGGTTAAGCATATCAGGGGATTGTAAATGTGGAAAGGTAGGTTAAGGTCATTTTAGGAGGGACATGCCAAGGAGTTGGTACTTTAATAGTCAGTGAGGAATCCTGGAAAGTTTTGAGCAGTGGAATGACAAAATTCAAGCTGCATTTGGGGAAGATTAATGGTGCAGGGGAAACTGGAGAGGTTAGAGACTGGGGCAGGGAGATCAAGAAGGAGAAGTTGTTGCTGTAGTTGAAGTAATAAGACCCTGAACTGGAGAGTGCTTGGTTAAAACTAAATGGAGGTGATAGATGAGAGAGATTGTGGAAGTAGAATATATCTGCCTCAGCATATGATGAAAAAGGGCAGAGGAGATGTGTGAATCAATAGTAACTGAAGATTACAAGCATGAATGACTGATCGAACCCTGGTCTCCTGCATCGCAGGCAGATTCTTTACTGTTTGAGTGACAGGGAGCCCCTGAAGTGGTGATGATTTGAGCCTTTATGGAGATATCAAGGGGCTTCCCAGGTGGCTTAGAAGTAAAGAATCTGCCTGCTGATGCAGGAGATGCAGGAGACGTGGGTTTGACCCTCGGTCAGGAAGATCCCCTGGAGGAGGGCCTGGCAACCCACCCCAGTATTCTTGCCTGGAGCGTCCCATGGACAGAGAAGCCTGGCGGGCTTCAGTCCATAGGGTCACAAAGAGTCAGACATGACTGAGCACGCGTGTGTGCACTCCCAGAGACATCAGGATCAAGACAAGGTCAGGATGAGTTCAGTTTAGACATGTTAATCAAGGAGGAATCAGTGAAATCACAGAAACAAAAAGAAAGTTATGACCATGCAAAACCATTTCTTTGGCACTTGTAGCACTGAGTAGAATTTTATAATTAGGTTTTCTGTTTCAAACTCCTACTTTATTTAAAATAACTCTCTGCACATTGCTGTTGAACTATATAACTCATTTTATGTAATTAGAATGTCATATTTATACTTTTTGCAATGGTTTTAAAATAATCTGATTCAAAAGGAAAGTCCCATCATAGATGAAGGGTAGGTACACATGTATGTTTCTTTGCCCTAATTGGAGCACGGCAGTCCTAGGCACTGATTGAGCGAATATTGCAGGACCGTTTTCTCAAAATAGAGCCAAATGAATTTGTTTCCCTAGGCTGCTGAAGGAGTTCATACTGAAAGAAAGTTTCAGTTAAAAGTATAATCTTATAGCCAAGCTCAAACTAAAAAAATAAAAATGCTATTGATGTGTTTCTTACTATAAGCTAGTAATTATAATAGCTGTAATAGTAATTATACTAGCTGTAAAATACCACTAAGCATGGCAGTATGTGTTTGTGGGCTGTTAAGCTGCTACTGCATTATAAAAATGAAGTTTTATTGGTTTACTGATCAAATAGAACCATTATGATTGCTTCATGTAATGTTACACTTGTGTCACACCAATTATTTGAATATATCCTGTGAAAAAAGATCATATCTTACTTTGCTGTTTAAAAAAAAAAAAAAAATGTATTGCCCAGAAGGGGGAGACAAAACATTGATTATTGGAGTTTGAAGTAACTGCTTCCAGATAAAACGTGGCTTCTTCGTACCCCAATTTGATTGTTTTTGTTCCTTTCTCTTATAGGTTTAAAAATTGTAGGATAGTTGCTACTATAAAATATTTAGTTTTATGATGGTGACAATTTTGTTAAAAATCTAAATTCAATCAAAATAAAAATAACCAGTGCAATCATTTTTAACTTGTATATATAAAGTAGAAATTCGTTTGGTAATCAGGTAAAAATAAGACCTAAGGCTGTTCAATGATGGTATATTTTATAAGTGATCTTTTAAAAATAGCACAAGCACTATTAAAGTTCCATTTCTGGTCTTTTCTAATTTCACATTCATTAAATGCTTAAGGAGTAGCTTCCTTTCTATTTCCTTATGTTTCGATACTGCAAGCTGATTTGTGTATTATACTTGTTTTGTATGGAAATATCTCCATATTTTTTGAAAGGTTTTATTATTTAAACCACCATTCATTTTTAGAACAATTTCTTATCAGTCCCTTCGCTTCCAGTGCATTGTCATAAATTGAATTACTTCATCATGCCAGATTAAATTCATTGTTTAAAGCATGCTAAGATAATGTCAATTATAAAATATTAGCAAGTTATCTTACCTTGGGTATTTGGAAACATTGAAAAGACAGTATGCATATTGACTTTCGTTTAGAGATTTATTTTGTAAATTGGTTGTATTAATATTTATGAGTATGAGGTCGTTATGTTTTATAGTGTATTCTGATATTAGAAACAGAAAGATATTCTTTTCATGTGCAATTCTACATTGCAGGTTTATTTTCTGTGAATTCTACTTGTGATCATGTTTATACTCTTGACTGAGATTATTTCTCTGTGTATGTCATCAGGTAAAAAGAATACATTTAAAATCTGATGTTTGGAATAAGACGTTTAAAGCTAGTTAGTTATATTGTATTGTATTTTGTTACTTTTCAGTTATGGCAAAAATTTTGATCAGCCATAGAGCATGAGACAATTATTTGAGAAGTGTTTTTTTAATGTTTGTTTTGGTTGGTAAATAGTGTGGTCTCTATACCACATATCTTTTAAAAGCTTTTTGTTAAATTTTGCTGTTACCATTAAAAAAACAAGTGGCATAACATAGGGATATTCCTCATGAGACAGTGCTTTCATGATCCAGGTAGCATTGTCAACAGGGGGATAATTAGACACAGTAAGATTGTGATCGATATTAAAGGGTTACCTTAACTTCAGTTCAGTTCAGTGGCTCTGTCGTGTCCGACTCTTTGCGACCCCATGAATCGCAGCACGCCAGGTCTCCCTGTCCATCACCAACTCCCGAAGTTCACTCAGACTCACGTCCATCGAGTCAGTGATGCCATCCAGCCATCTCATCCTCGGTTGTCCCCTTCTCCTCCTGCCCCCAATCCCTCCCAGCATCAGAGTCTTTTCCAATGAGTCAACTCTTTGCATGAGGTGGCCAAAGGACTGGAGTTTCGGCTTTCGCATCATTCCTTCCAAAGAAATCCCAGTGTTGATCTCCTTTAGAATGGACTGGTTGGATCTCCTTGCAGTCCAAGCGACTCTCAAGAGTCTTCTCCAACACCACAGTTCAAAAGCATCAATTCTTTGGTGTTCTTACTATATATTAAATTTTGGCCTTTTTCTCACATGTTCAATTCAGTTTTTCATTTTAGTTAATCAAATGTCTTGTTCATGCTTCTCTGTTAGGAAAGGACTGTTTGGTTGAATTAGCTCCTTTGAATAGGGTAAGGGCAGAATAATATCATCTTTAAAATGCCACCTTTATGAACCTACCAGCACTAGATTCTGGAGAAGGCAATGGCACCCACTCCAGTACTCTTGCCTGGAAAATTCCATGGATGGAGGAGCCTGGTGGGCTGCTGTCTATGGGGTCGCACAGAGTCGGACACGACTGAGCGACTTCACTTTCACTTTTCACTTTCATGCATTGGAGAAGGAATGGCAACCCACTCTAGTGTTCTTGCCTGGAGAATCCCAGGGACCGGGGAGCCTGGTGGGCTGCCATCGATGAGGTCGCACAGAGTCGGACACGACTGAAGCGACTTAGCAGCAGCAGCAGCACTAGATTCATAAAGTGTTTTAGAGTTTTTAAAGGCCTTTCACACATTTTTCCATTTGAGTTACACTCTGTATGTATTTCTGTAGGGTTGTACATCATTTTTTTTTTTTCCAGAAAACATTGCCTCCATCCCCAGATTCCAGGGCTCTAGCCATTTTCCATGGATTTTTTTCTGAGTAGTATATACTGGTCAAAGTATTGATATTTTGTTGGTGGTCAACAGATGTTCAAAACATGAACGAGTAGCCAGTCTTGTGCTTGTATGAAATGCTTTTTGAGCCTAAAGCTTTGCAGGTCTGCATTGCTAAATAATGGTCATGTGACTAGTAACATTTAAAGTCTTTTTTTCTTTTTACTGTGGTCACCATATTTCAGATGCTGGACTATTGCATTCATTGCATGTGCTCTTATAGTTGCAACCACAATAACCTATCCAAACAATATTGGAAACAAAAATGAATTCTAAGAGCATCAATCAAAGATACAAAAAGCTTTCTGAATTCATTTTTTATGCTGATCTGTTTGTAAATTTTTACTAACCTGTCATGATTCCTTTCTTCAATGAACTTGTGATCTAAAGAGAAAATAATTGCTCATGCAATGTAATTCTTGTGTTTTGAGTATAGTAACTACTTTGTATAGTTTAGGTGGATCATTTATTTCTGTTGATAGTGATGCTTTTTTGGCAGAGTGATTTGCTTCCTGGAAAGCAGATTTACAGAGTGTGACTGGCACCTGCATACTAGTTAGCTATAGTGTGTGTATGCATCTGTGTATCTCTCTCTCTCTGTTCTCTCAAAGTTAAATGAAATTGCATAGGTTCCGTCTGTTTTGGAAAGTTGAGAAGTTATGAGAACTGAGACTTTACCTCAGAATTATTTCAGATTTTCTGATTGTGTGGAATGTTTTTGGTTAGAATGAGATAAAAGTGAAAGTGAAAGTCACTCAGTCATGTCCGACTCTTTGCGACCCCATGAAGTGTGTAGTCCATGGAATTCTCCAGGCCAGAATACTGGAGTGGTTACCCTTTCCCTTCTCCAGGGGATCTTCCCAACCAGATAAGGCCTATATTATGGACTGAATTGTGGTTCCTAAAAGTCATATGAAACCCTAACTCCCAGTACCTGAGAATGACTATTTGGAGATGGGGCCTTTAAAGAGATTATTAAATTAAAATGAGGCTTTTGGGGTGCACCCTAATCCAGTCTAAGTGGTATCCTTATAAGAGGAAATTTGGATGAAGAAACACCAGAGGAGCGCACAGAGGAGACACCATGAGGACACAGAAGGGAGATGGCCATCTGTAAGCCGAGGAGAGGGGCCTCAGGCGAGCCCAATCCTGCTGACGCTGTGATCTCGGAATCCTAGCTGGCAGAGTGGGAGGAAAGAAACTGTAGTTGATTAAGCCATCTACTCTGTAGTTTTGCTTTTCTCTTTTTTCTTGTTATGTCAGCCCAAGCAAATTAATACTCTATATAAGATTCATTCTGTTGTATTCAACATGTAATAATAGCTAACCTTTAGCTAAGTGCTAGGAATTACGCTAAGCAAAGTCCATGTAAAAACTAGTTTAAGACATGATAATCATCACCCCCATTTTATAGATGAGACAAGTGAGGCTTAGGAAGATAAGTACATTATCTGGGGTTGCACAGCAACTAAGTAGGAGAACCGGGACTTGAACCCAGTCAGACTGAGTCCAGAGCTTGGCCTCTTACCAAAACCTGAGTAAGAATTTGGTGGATTCTAGGCATTTATGGACAGTGATCATCACCATGGCTGCTTACTTTCTCTAACATTATTACTATTTTTAAAATTTATTTTATTGAAGTGTAGTTGATTCACAATGCTGTGTTAATTTCTGCTGCACAGCAAAGTGATTCAGTTATACATAAGTATATTCTTTTTCATATTCTTTTCCATTATGGTTCATCACAGGATATTATATATAGTTCCCTTTGCTATATAATAGGACCTTATGTATCCATTCTATATATAATAGTTTGCATTTGTTAATCCCAAATTCCCAGTCCATCCCTCCTCCCCCACTCCCACCGCTGGGCAACCACAAGTCTGTTCTCTGTGCCTGTGAGTCTGTTTCTGTTTCACAGACATGTTCATTTGTGTTATGCTTTCGATTCTACATATAAGTGATATCACATGATATTTGTCTTTCTCTGACTTACTTCACTTAGCATGATAATCTCTTGGTCCATTACAAATGGCATTATTTTGTTCTTTTTAATGGTTAATATTCCATTGTATCTATGTACCACACCTTCTTTATCCATTCATCTTTTGTTGGACATTTAGGTTGTTTCTATGTCTTGGCTGTTGTAAATAGTGTTGCTTTGAACGTTGGGGTGCATATATTTTTTTGAATTAGAATTTACGTTTTTCCAGGTATATGCCCAGGAGTGGGATTACTGTATCATATGACAACTGTATTTTTAGTTTTGGGGGGAACTATTTTCCATAGTAGCTGCACCAGTTTAATTTCCACCAACAGTGTACAAGGGTTCCCTTTTTTCCACACTCTCTCCAGCATTTATTATTTCTGAGATTATTTTTTAGTCCTTCATAGATTGCTAATAGGAGATTATCTTCTACCAGCTGGAGAATGCTTCTAGTCATACCAACAACATAGAGACAACCCTGCCTGTGGGAGAGCTACTCTATCACAGAGACTTAAATGCCTCTTTGTAAATGTTGTTCTATGGGCCAGAAACGACTGAGCAGACAGGGTCTTTGTGCTTTCAAAGCAGCTATTTGCAAATGGTAACATTAGCTCAGATAAACAGAATGTACTGAGCAACTTAAGTATGAGGAAAGAGAGACTACTGCTTTGTAAACCAAACATAAATATTAGAAGTGATCCCATTTTTAAATACTGCCTTTAATTTCTTAAAGCTGTTTTCCCTGTGTCAAAATTAGATTAGACATTAGACATTGTGATTCTTCAAGTTTTATATAATCAGTTCTTTCTTATGCAACTTTCTTACGTACTCTTGCCTTTTATAATTATTTTAATTGAACAGTTTTGTTTAATTAAGACTGTGTAATTAAAATGCTTATTAGCTCTCAAAGGGCAAAGAGTGTGTCTTAATACACCTTAGACATTTTAAAATGCACTAGGCTATAACAACAATAAAATAATTACACATTCTTGTGTTCAATCTCTACATGTTCACAATGCCTGTGACACGAACTATATATAAAAGTGAAATGAGAAAGCAGCTTTCATAATGCTTTTCAAGAACAGAAATCTTCTTCCATTGGAAATGCAGCCTAGCATCTTAAAATCTTATTTTTTTTCCAAGAATAAACTAAATTTCTCCTATTGCAATCCAGGTCCCTTTTTTCTTGATAGGTTTCCTACTTTCACTGAGAACAATTGTTCATCATCACCCATGCAACCTCTCTTAGGTGCTTGTAGATTTAAGTGGCCCCTCAGCTTCCTCTTCTCCCACTTGCTTTAAATTTTCCATATTGTGCTGCCTTCTTTTTAATTGCTTTTCAACTGTACAGTTTAGGACCTTAGAACTGTGAGTACCACTTGATAGTACACCCAATCTAAATGCTCATATTCTCGTTTACCTCAATGTGTGTGCATGCGTGTTTATGTTTGTGTATAGTTTTTTTTTTTGTTTTTTTTTTTTTACTTTTAGTGGTGACACTATTGATAGTAATTGTGATTTTTATATACATGTGTGCTTGCGTGCTGAGTCACTTCAGTTGTGTCTGACTCTGCAACCTCATGGACGGTAGCCAGCCAGGCTCCTCTGTCCATGGGATTCTCCAGGCAAGAATACTGGAGTGGGTTGCCATACCCATACAGATGTGACTAAAAAGACCAAGGGAACCCCCCTCCCCTATTATTTCCTCATTATGCAGGAAACTCCAAAAGTAGCTTCTTATCAGACAAAGGAGAAACATCCTGGAATCTTTCTTCAGTTGTTTTTCTTACAGCTTGGTGTACTAAGTAAATCAAACCCATTGGTAACCCACCACACAAAATGGATGCTTAGAGCATAAATTCTAGCATAGGAAAAAATATAGCATTTGGTCTCAGAAGACCTGGGGTTTGGCTTATGGCATTGTCTCTTAATGGCCCAGTGATCTGGAGTGAAGCGTTCACTCTTTTCTGAACCCAAGTCTCTTTATCTGTAGCTAGCTCTCCTGCCATCCTGATAGATTTATGAAGTACTTGGTAAAGTGTAACACACACTGAAGATTGAAATCATTATTATAGTAGTAATCAAAGAAATGATTCTCGCAGTTGTTCCTAATATACATTTTTGGAAGAAAGTGCTGAAGCACAGCTGCTACTAGCTTACAGTAACATATGTACGCATGCATTCATTCCTCAGGGTCAGTTTTGAGACCAGTTGTAGTTACGACGTTGTAAAAGCTCAGTCTTCTAAGCAGGCCCCCAGACCATGCACTACATTTAAAAGTCACCCTTTTAATGAAAAGGCACAAGAAACCATGAGATTTATCACCAATCTTCCATCTAAATATTAAAATATCTACATTTTAAACTGCACGGCCATAGTCTCCCTTTCTCATTTCATTTGAATTCCTTTTCTTCAGCTGAATACTGTGTATACTCTGTAAGTTAGGAATTCTGCTACTTCCAAAATAAGGTCACATAAACTCAGAGGTGGGAGTTTCTGGAGTAGTATTTACATACTATGGTAATAGTTAAGAATTTGAGTTTGTTTTTTTTTTTTTAAAGTAGTGCCGGATGTTTGTATACAAAAGGCCGTGTTTCCTTTAAATATGTTTTAAACCAAAAATATGATTGAAAGCAAATGCTTTTCAAGTTGGTTATTCTCATTCTAAGAGTAATATGTTTCAGAAAATTGGATAATGTAGTTAAGGACAGGGAATTAAAAAAATACCCTTATAACGCTAACATAAACCACTGTTAGTAATTTGGTACTGATGACTAGTCATTTCTCTGCTGTGTAGTTATATTTTTGACATGATTTCTATCACTCTTTGTAGCTATACTTCTTCAGAAATGCATCTATATTTTATGACGAGGTAAACTGATACAGGTGATTTTCGATAGAGTGTACCTTCTGATACCAAAGTAGTATTTGTAACCAATCCTGTCACCCTCACTTCATTTAATTACAGCCTTGTTACTGTAAACACAGTATCTAGAAGCATTTGATGCTGTGAATAGTTGTGGCATGATTTTTTCTTTTGACCTTATCAACAGTAATAGGCCAGTTTCACATGTTTTTCCTACATAGTTTAAAAGAACCTAATGAAAAATGTCTATGATCTCTTCCATTATTGGATGAACATATTATACAAATTGCTATCAAGATATGAAACAACACTAAAGCTCGATTTTCTCAGGTAGCTGTTTATAGTATATTTTTCTTATTTATGAAATATGAATAAGTTGGAGAAAAATCTAGAGGTGTTGAATGGATATTAACTAGCAGGAAAGTACATCAGTAAGTCTCATGAAATTGTGTAAACCTCTATATTCATTACTTTTGGGGGGCGCTGTTGAATTACTTTTACAAATGAAGCAAGGCCTTCATTTGGAAAAATTACTTGTATTAAACAGATGACCAGGCTGAAATAGCTGCTAAAACAATTTCATGGTTTTGTTTTTAATGTAGTCCAATTATACAATGTCACATTAGATTGTGAGTATACAAGTGCATCATTTTATTTCTGAGTTACCACATTTTAAGAAATTGATTAAAATCACCCAAAATATTTTACATGCTTTTTGTATATAACAAATTAACCATTTGAACTGAGTTAAAGCAAGATTGAATGTTTGGCAGTCAGTACTTTTATTAACAGACTTGATCAATTATTTCATACCCATTTTGTCTTTTTTCAGTGAAGAACTAACTAACACATTTTACTATTTCCTATAGCTTCTTATTTTAAAAAGTTTCAAAACTACAGAATCATAACAAGAATATTACAATGAATATTTGCACTGTTCACCCAGATTCTCTAACTCTTTACACTGTCATATTTGCTACATTCTTTGTATTTTTTTATTTTTCCTTTTTACTGTTTTCTGAGTCTTAGTTGCTAATATATGTCATCACCCCTAAATACTTCAGTGTGTATCTCTTAAGAACAAGGACATTCTCCTGTATTAGCCTAGTATAATTTTAATACTCAGAGTTTATCACTGATATACCATTATCTAATTTAAAACCCATATTCAAATTTCCCCAACAATCCCATTGGGAATGCCTTTAATAACTTCTTTTCTCTAGAATTCAATTGAAGAGCATGTGTTACATTTATTTATCATATCTTTCTGGTCTTCCTTAATCTAGACAGTTCCTGGACTTTAAAGGTTTTTTTTTTTTTAATTTCATTAACATTTTGATGAGGGCTGACCAGTTATTGTATAGACTGCTTCTCAATTTGTATTTGTTTAATTGTTTCCCTCTAATTACATTCAGAGCAAATATTTTTATTAAAACTGCTACTTAGGTGATGTTTATGTGCATCATATGCATGAGGGACATGGATATCAATTGGCCCCATTATTGGTGATGTTATGGGTGACCATTTGGTTGAAAAGATATCTTCCATATTTTTCTTTGCAATTAATAAATGATATGTGGCATTATGGGTTTTCATTGATAGCTTAGAGAGTAAAGAATCTCTATACATGACCACTGGAAAAACCATAGCCTTGACTAGACGGACCTTTGTTGGCAAAGTAATATCTCTGCTTTTCAATATGCTATCTAGGTTGGTCATAAATTTCCTTCAAAGGATTAAGCGTCTTTTAATTTCATGGCTCCAGTCACCATCTGCAGATATTTTGGAGCCCCCCAGAATAAAGTCTGACATTGTTTCAACTGTTTCCCCATCTATTTCCCATGAAGTGATGGGACCAGAAGCCATGGTCTTCGTTTTCTGAATGTTGAGCTTTAAGCCAACTTTTTCACTCTCCACTTTCACTTTCATCCTGAGGCTTTTTAGTTCCTCTTCACTTTCTGCCATAAGGGTAGTGTCATCTTCATATCTGAGGTTATTCATATTTCTCCCGGCAGTCTTGATTCAGCATGCGCTTCTTCCAGCCCAGGTTTCTCATGATGTATTCTGAAGGAATGATGATGCTAAAGCTGAAGCTCCAGTACTTAGGCCACCTCATGCGAAGAGTTGACTCATTGGAAAAGACTCTGATGCTGGGAGGGATTGGGGGCTGGAGGAGAAGGGGACGACCCAGGATGAGATGGCTGGATGGCATCACGGACTCGATGGACGTGAGTCTGGGTGAACTCCGGAAGATGGCGTGCTGCGATTCATGGGGTCACAAAGTCGGACACGACTGAGCGACTGAACTGAACTGAACTGAACTGACTCTGCATATAAGTTAAATAAGCAGGGTGACAATATACAGCCTTGATGTACTCCTTTTCCTATTTGGAACCAGTCTGTTGTTCCATGTCCAGTTCTAACTGTTGCTTCCTGACCTGCATATAGGTTTCTCAAGAGGCAGGTCAGGTGGTCTGGTATTCCCATCTCTTTCAGAATTTTCCACAGTGTATTTATATCCACACTGTCAAAGGCTTTGGCATAGTCAATAAAGCAGAAATAGATGTTTTTCTGGAATTCTCTTGCTTTTTCCATGATCCAGTGGATGTTAGCAAATGATCTCTGGTTCCTCTGCCTTTTCACAAACCAGCGTGAACATCAGGGAGTTCACGGTTCACGTACTGCTGAAGCCTGGCTTGGAGAATTTTGAGCATTACTTTACTAGCGTGTGAGATGAGTGCAATTGTGCAGTAGTTTGAACATTCTTTGGCATTGCCTTTCTTTGGGATTGGAATGAAAACTGACCTTTTCCAGTCCTGTGGCCACTGTTGAGTTTTCCAAATTTGCTGGCATATTGAGTGCAGCACTTTCACAGCATCATCTTTCAGGATTTGAAAGAGCTCAACTGGAATTCCATCACCTCCACTAGCTTTGTTCATAGTGATGCTTTCTAAGGCCCACTTGACTTCACATTCCAGGATGTCTGGCTCTAGATGAGTGATCACACCATCATGACTATCTGGGTCATGAAGCTCTTTTTGTACAGTTCTTCTGTGTATTCTTGCCACCTCTTCTTAATATCTTCTGCTTCTGTTAGGTCCCTACCATTTCTATCCTTTATCGAGCCCATCTTTGCATGAAATGTTCCCTTGGTATCTCTAATTATCTTGAAGAGATGTCTAATCTTTCCCATTCTGTTGTTTTCCTCTATTTCGTTGCATTGATCACTGAGGAAGGCTTTCTTATCTCTCCTTGCTATTTTTTGAAACTCTGCATTCAGATGTTTATATCTTTTCTTTTCTCCTTTGCTTTTTGCTTCTCTTCTTTTCACAGGTATTTGTAAGGCCTCCCCAGACAGCCATTTGTCTTTTTTGCATTTCTTTTCCATGGGGATGGTCTTGATCCCTGTCTCCTGTACAATGTCACGAACCTCTGTCCATAGTTCATCAGGCACTCTATCTATCAAATCTAGTCTCTTAAATGTATTTCTCACTTCCAGTGTATAATCATAAGGGATTTGATTTAGGTCATACCTGAATGGTCTTATGTTTTTCCCCACTTTCTTCAACTTAAGTCTGAATTTGGCTTTAAAGTATAACTCTCCCCTATTTCTCCTTAGTTTTAAAATTTTTAAGAAAATATTAGTATGGAATAATGGATTCTTAAATTTGGTTCACTGCCATAGCTTATCTGTAGAAACTCTGTTAAAGCCTTTTAATACTTACTGAAAATAAAATAAAATGAAAGAATATCTGTTTGTTTTGAACTTTATGAGGTAATTATAGCCATACCAGTTTATTAACTCTCATCTGGGGGCAGTTCTTTTCCCCCCAGCCCCAGCATCTCAAAAGAAAACATTGGACAAGTATTGTGATTGAAGTAATGAAGTATGTGACATGATCCATTTATTCACTGCAGTTGTTACGTTTAGTTTCATTTCTGCATATTCCTTCAGAACATTCCTTCTAGAACGTTAAATCTCAACATAGATTTAAAAACATTAAAATCTACTTTTGTATCTTATCAGACATAAGAAAGCTTATATCAGATTGCTATTTTAATCAGAATGCCTTTAGACATCTTTGTTTTCAAAGTTCCACTATTCTTTACAAAGTCATGACAGTTTACCTTTTGCTGTTATCAAGCAGGAATCTATAAATACCCACAAATGTGTTTTCTGGAAAAAAAAAAAAAAAAGAATGGCATTTGCATATAGGAATGTGGGTTGCCATAGTGTTTGATCATCCTCAGCAATGCTTTTCAAACTCCTTTATATGCTCCTCACCCAAGGTTTGGCAGAGGTGCTTTATGAGTCCTGCAGGTTTTTTTCCCCAATTCTGTTTGAAAAGAGAGCTCTACTTATTTTAAAAGTTTACAAAAATAACACTGTGTTCAAAGACATCCAGATTAGTAATTTATAAGACCAGATACATTCATTTTTGTGTACCCTTCAGAATGTAGCTTCTCTTGGCATCTTTAATGATAAAGTATACTAAGACTGTAAGAGATACTATTTTAAAACTCATAACAATTAACATGTATAGATACTTATTTGTGAAAATGTGGGGTTTTCTTCATATAATACAACTAAAACGAAATGAATAAATCACTGTATATGCTTTGTTTAATATGATTGTAGCTCTTTTATACAATGCTTAATGTTAGATGTTTCTGTTGAAATAGTCTCATTGTTCTTCTTGATTGACTTATTAAATCTATTCCCACTAATGGAATACTATTTTAATACACGTGAAAAAAAATGGTTAGTCTTTTCAAAAATGTTTTAAACTACCAATCTTAGAGAAAATATCCATTTCAATTTGTAAATTTAGGAGACCCATTATTTAAAGTATGTGTGTTTATGTAAATTTTAAATGTATTTTATTTCAGGGAACATTGAATCAAGACTTTGGAATTAGCTTTCCTTGATGCTAATAAAATAAAATAAAGGATGGAAATTAGGAATTCGTGCTGCTCTTAAGTAAAAAGAAGAATCCTTTTAGCGGTCTGGATTGAGGGGTTGTGAAAAGCAGCAGTTACAGTTAGCTGTAAATCTGTATGGTTGAAATATAGATTGTGGCAGAATGGTCAAGGAGCTATGAGGGGGAAGAAATCTCATGGCATTACTGTATTTCAGAGCTGACACTGGAGTTTGTATTGTCTATAAGAGCAAGGTAAAATTTAGACAAAAATTTTGTAGTGCTTCATAATCTATTTCTAGGGTCTCCTTATTACTTCTCCCTCATTCTACTGTCCAATTTAAATCTGCCCTTCCAATTATTCTCTTTGAGTAGTTAGGATAAGTGATTTCATTTTTTATTTATATTTTTAAATTAAACTATAGTTGATTTCAACACAGCACAGTGGCTCAGATGGTAAAAAGTCTGCCTGCAATGCAGATCACTGATACAACATATTTTTGTTTTTGTAAGTCTCAATTTCTTCATTGTAAGGGGAGCAGAGGTCACATTTTCTAGTGTGTAAATTGATCATTTTTTATTTTACAAAACTGCCATTGTATTAGTCTCTCATAAAGTTTTTTGTTTCCCTGCAAGGGCTTAATTAGTATTAACCACCTAGAACATAAACTCATACCACATTGAATTTCACTAGATCCTTTGATACTTGTAAAACAATCAGAACAAATATCACTCTACAAGTAAAGGGTGAGGTGGGGATCTACTGTGGTGATGAGAAAAGCCCTGACTGAGTTATGACTAAAATGGAAGGAAGGGGTGGGGGCAGAGAGAGAAACACAAGAGCGCACCAGGCTGAGCCAGAGCTACAGCCAAAGAAGATTTAGGGGTTGCACTCCACACCTTAAGCCCTTGCTTTGATGACAAGAGAAAAAGGCATGTTCTGTCTACCGGATAACTGATTGGAAAACCCTAACCTTCTTGCACAGGAGCTAAAAAGAGAAACTCAAAATGGAGAGAAAAGTGCAGGCGATAAATGATAGTATCAGCATTTAATGTCTTGACAGATGCAAACTATGGATGATAATAACACTTTTCCAGTGGAGTATATAAGGAGTGATTGAGGTTGGGAATTGGTGAGAGATATAATAAAGACGCATATAGAAGAATTCTGTATAGGAGCAGGTCAAGAAGCAAAGAAGCTTTTAGACAAAGTCACAAGGTGTGGCCTCTGATATTAATCATTTTCAACTACAGATGAGGAATGTCATCAGTATGAGAACTACTTCCCCTCCTCCCACCTTTGATTCTGACGATGGACACTTGCCACTGGAAAAAATTCTCTCCCTTCTCCCTATGGGAATAACTCCTCTCTTCTGTGTGTTTTGTGTCTGTCCCCAAAATCTGCTGGTACCTTAATAACTCCTAAAGGTATTGTGTGAATGTGGAACCCATGACACACACTGATCAGTCTTTGGCTTAAAGTACCATCCATCTTTCAATTTGCCTTGATTCAGGTCCATGGAAGTAGTCAAACAGGAGATGGCAAGAGTGAACATCGACTTTCTAGGAATCAGTGAACTAAAATGGACTGGAATGGGTGAATTTAACTCGGATGACTGTTATATCTACTACTGTGGGCAGGAAACCCTCAGAAGAAATGGAGTAGCCATCATGGTCAACAGAAGAGTCTGAAATGCAGTACTTGGAGGTAATGTCAAAAACGTCAGAATGATCTCTGTTCATCTCCAAGGCAAACCATTCAGTATCGTGGTAAACCACGCCTATGCCCCAACCAGTAATGCTGAAGCAGCTGAAGTTGAAAGGTTCTATGAAGACCTACAAGGCCTTTTAGAACTAACACCCAAAAAAAGATGTCCTTTTCATCATAGGGGACTGGAATGCAAAAGTAGGAAGTCAAGAAATACCTGGGGTAATAGGCAAATTTGGCCTTGGAATATGGAATGAAGCAAGGCAAAGGCTAATAAAGTTTTGCCAAGAAAATGCACTGGTCATAGCAAACACCCTCTTCCAGCAACACAAGAGAAGACTCTACACATGGACATCACCAGATGGTCAACACCGAAATCAGATTGATTATATTCTTTGCAGCCAAAGACAGAGAAGCTTTATACAGTCAGCAAAAACAAGACCAGAAGCTGACTGTGGCTCAGATCATGAATTCCTTATTGCCAAATTCAGACTTAAATTGAATAAAGTGGGGAAAACCACTAGACCATTCAGGTATGACCTAATTCAAATACCTTATGATTATACAGTGGAAGTGAGAAATACATTTAAGAGACTAGGTCTGATAGACAGAGTGCCTGATGCACTATGGACAGAGGTTCATGCCATTGTACAGGAGACAGGGATCAAGACCATCCCCATAGAAAAGAAATTTTAAAAAGCAAAATGGCTATCTGAGGAGGCCTTACAAATAGCTGTGAAAAGAAGAGAAGTGAAAAGCAAAGGAGAAAAGGAAAGATATGAGCATCTGAAGGCAGAGTTCCAAAGAATACCAAGGAGAGATAAGAAAGCCTTCCTCAGTGATCAATGCAAAGAAATAGAGGAAAACAACAGAATGGGAAAGACTAGAGATCTCTTCAAGAAAATTAGAGATACCAAGGGAACATTTCATGCAAAGATCGGCTTGATAAAGGACAGACATGGTATGGATCTAACAGAGGCAGAAGATATTAGAAGAGGTGGCAAGAATACACAGAAGAACCGTACAAAAAGATCTTCATGACCCAGATAATCACGATGGTGTGAGCACTCACCTAGAGCCAGACAGCCTGGAATGTAAAGTCAAGTGGGCCTTAGAAAGCATCACTATGAACAAAGCTAGTGGAGGTGATGGAATTCCAGTTGAGCTATTTCAAATCCTGAAAGATGATGCTGTGAAAGTGCTGCACTCAATATGCCAGTAAGTTTGGAAAACTCAGCAGTGGCCACAGGACTGGAAAAGGTCAGTTTTCATTCCAATCCCAGAGAAAGGCAGTACCAAAGAATGCTCAAACTACCACACAATTGCACTCATCTGACATGCTAGTAAAGTAATGCTCAAAATTGTCCAAGCCAGGCTTCAGCAATACGTGAACCATGAACTTCCAGATGTTCACGCTCGTTTGAGACAAGGCAGAGGAACCAGAGATCATTTGCTAACATCCACTGGATCATGGAAAAAGCAAGAGAGTTCCAGAAAAACATCTATTTCTGCTTTTTTGACTATGCCAAAGCCTTTGACAGTGTGGATATAAATACACTGTGGAAAATTCTGAAAGAGATGGGAATACCAGACCACCTGACCTGCCTCTTGAGAAACCTATATGCAGATCAGGAAACACCAGTTAGAACTGGACATGGAACAACAGACTGGTTCCAAATAGGAAAAGGAGTACGTCAAGGCTGTATATTGTCACCCTGCTTATTTAGGGTGAAATGCTAGGCTGGAAGAAGCACAAGCTGGAATCAAGATTGCCGGGAGAAACATCAATAACCTCAGATATGCAGATGACACCACCCTTATGGCTGAAAGTAAACAGGAACTAGAAAGCCTCTTGATGAAAGTGAATGAGGAGAGTGAAAAAGTTGGCTTAAATCTCAACATTCAGAAAACTAAGATCATGGCATCTGGTCCTATCACTTCATGGAAAATACATGGGAAACAGTGGAAACAGTGTCAGACTTCATTTTTGCAGGCTCCAAAATCACTGCAGATGGTGACTGCAGCCATGAAATTAAAAGACACTTTCTCTTTGTAAGGAAAGTTATGACCAACCTAGACAGCATATTGAAAAGCAGAGACATTACTTTGCCGACTAAGGTCCGTCTAGTCAAGGCTATGGTTTTTCCTGTGGTCATGTATGGATGTGAGAGTTGGACTGTGAAGAAGGCTGAGCACCAAAGAATTGATGCTTTTGAACGGTGGCATTGGAGAAGTCTCTTGAGAGTCTCTTGGACTGCAAGGAGTTCCAACCAGTCCATTCTGAAGGAGATCAGCCCTGGGATTTCTTTGGAAGGAATGATGCTAAGGCTGAAGCTCCAGTACTTTGGCCACCTCATGAGAAGAGTTGACTCATTGGAAAAGACTCTGATGCTGAGAGGGATTGGGGGCAGGAGGAGAAGGGGACGACCGAGGATGAGATGGCTGGATGGCATCATGGACTTGAGGGACGTGAGTCTGAGTGAATTCCAGGAGTTGGTGATGGACAGGGAGGCCTGGCGTGCTGCGATTCATGGGGTCGCAAAGAGTCGGTCACGACTGAGCCACTGAACTGAGCCATCCTTCTGCATGTGAACATCCCAGTTTTATCTGTAATATATTGTAATGTGTTCAGGCTACTGGGAAATGTCATAGTCAATGTTGATAGAGACATATTTCAACCAAAAAACTTACAATAGATGGAATGGAAACTTTTGTCTCCCTGTAATATTTTTTCCAAAAATATCTCATTCCCTACTGATTGTAGGTCAGGAGGCATTTTGCTTTATTGATCTGCTTTCCAGCTATTTTGGATTTTAATATTCCACAAAGGTTTACTAGTTTTCTTTGTGAATAATGCAACAGTCAGATTACATAATTACAGATACAGAATCCTTTCATGTTGCTAAAAATAATGCTGGAATTGAATGAGTATGTATATCATCTTAACAAGTAAACCATTTATTTTTACTAAAATATTAAGATCCATATTCCAAATTCATTTAATTGATTTTCATTGTCCATTGGTTTAAATTCAGAAACACGTTCTGACTTTTGATTTCTTATAGTTGTATGTAATTGACAATATTGCTTGAAATATATTTCAGTCTTTTAAAATTTGGTATATTAGGAGGAGACTCTTCCATGCAGTAAAACCCATGTCAAATATATGTAAAAACAGCAGCATTAATATAAACATCCACAGTTAAGCAAGTGTAATTAAACTCCTCCGTTTGGCTGTCAGGGTATATAAAAGGTATACAGTTTGAAAAATTTAGTGTGGAGGTGGTCACATAGTGAAACAATTTAAACATCTCTCTCCTTTGTCATATTCCTGTACTCTGTATGTGTGTGCTAAGTCACTTCAGTCATGTCTGAGTCTTTGTGACCCTATGCACCGTAGCCTGCCAGGCTCGTCTATCCATGGGATTTTCCAGGCAAGAACACTGGAGTGGGTTGCTATGCCCTCCTCCAGGGGATCTTCCTGACTCAGGGATTGAACCCACATCTCTTATGTCTCCTGCAGTGCTAGGCAGGTTCTGTATCACTAGTGCCACCTAGAAAGGCCGTACTCTGTATCAGTTCAGTTCAGTTCAGTCACTCAGTCGTGTCCGACTCTGTGACCCCATGAATCACAGCATGCCAGGCCTCCCTGTCCATCACCAACTCCCGGAGTTCACTCAGACTCACGTCCATCGAGTCAGTGATGACATCCAGCCATCTCATCCTCGGTCATCCACTTCTTCTTCTGCCCCCAATCCCTCCCAGCATCAGGGTCTTTTCCAATGAGTCAACTCTTCTCATGAGGTGGCCAAAGTACTGGAGTTTCAGCTTCAGCATCATTCCTTTTAAAGAAATCCCAGGGCTGATCTTCAGAATGGACTGGTTGGTACTCCTTGCAGTCCAAGGGATGCTCAAGAGTCTTCTCCAACACCACAGTTCAAAAGCATCAATTCTTCGGCACTTAGCTTTCTTCACAGCCTGACTCTCACATCCGTACACGACTACTGCAAAAACCACGGCCTTGACTAGACGGACCTTTGTTGGCAAAGTAATGTCTCTGCTTCTGAATATGCTATCTAGTTTGGTCATAACTTTCCTTCCAAGGAGTATGTGTCTTTTAATTTCATGGCTGCAGTCACCATCTGCAGTGATTTTGGATCCCAAAAAAATACAGTCTGACACTGTTTCTACTGTTTAGGATGTGCTTAATTAGAGAGAGGAAGATGTGATGACATATGGTCTTTTAGTTTAGAGGCCATTGAGTAGCAACTGGGCCTGAATGATGAAGCTGGACTTAAGTAGAGTCTCTTTGAACTGGTATTGGTATATTGTGGAGGAAATCATCGATACAGAATGGAGACCTTAGGCTGTGTGTTGTGACCCCGAAGTAGTCCCAGCTATTTGTGGGGTCAGGGTGATGTAGGAGAATCTGGAGCCCAGGAGTTCTAGGCTGTAGTGCTCTGTGGCATCAGTCGAGTATCTGCACTATGTTAGGCATCAGTATGGTGGCCTCCAGAGAGTGGAGGATCACCCGGTTACCTAAAGAGAGGTGAACCAGTCCAGGTGAGAAATGAGTCATGTCAGAATGAAGACTTTAAAAATGTGGGCTGTTTCTGTGATGCATGAGTGCTCAATTGTGTCTGACCTTTGCAACCTTATGGACTGTAGCCTGCCAGGCTCCACTGCCCATGGAATTTTCCAGGCAAGAATATTGGAGTGGGTTGCCATTTCCTCCTCCATGGGATCTTGCCAAGGCAGGGATTGAACCTGAGTGTCTTTTCCCCCTGCATTGGCAGGAGGACTCTACCACTGTGTCACCTGGGAAGTCCCAGCCATTTCTGTAAGATTGGCTAAATCATAGTCAGATAATCACAGATATGGTGAGCAACAGTGGTTAAGCAGGAAGCCCCTGGAGTTAGTGTGCCTCAGTTTGAATCCTGGAAGGCTGTGTCATCTTGATTTTCTCTTTTGTAAAGTGGTGATGACAAAAAAAACCTAGCATCTACTTCCAAGGTGTGGTGTGAGTATTAAATGTTAGCTACTTTGATTGTAGTCATTACCAGGGGAGTGAAAGATATGGTTTTGGACAGAAAAAAATGAATTCAGTTTATAGAAATAGTCAAATATAAGTGGAAATGTCTGATAAGCTGCTAGAGAAGCTGAATAGAAATTAAGTTGAGGGAGAGAGCAAGAATTGTTACTTTGTGAGTCCTCAGATAGAAGCCATGGTCCAAATCTTGGAATATGTGGACTCCGTGAGGGGGAGAGAGTGGACAGACAAGAGTCAGGGGACAAAGAGTATATCCAGGGAAGTGCTCATGTTTAGCCAGCAGAAGGATAAGCTGCATCTAATGGTACACATAGAAGAGCAGAGCAGGATGTCCATGAGGAATAGAAGTTAGCAGGGAGGTGAACAAAGTCATGTGAAACTTTCACAAGGTGAAGGAAATCTGTTTATGTTTGAAGCCAAGGGAGTTAATCCAAGATAGCACTATACCTGTAGGCCCTTTTCCACAGAAAGATCACTACAAATCCCCTGTCACCATTGGTGAAACTTTCCACCGTGGCGTAGTATAAAATTTGTTTAGTGCAGTAAAAACAGGAATTTGGCAGCTGAAATGAACTACAGGGTGCCTTGCTAACCTGTGAGGTTAGTGTCCTATTTTAAGCGCTCACCTGATTACCAGGGAGTAATTAAGGTGCTGTGGAGAATGGGGCTTCAGGTAATTAGAACTTGGAATTAGTCCATTCTGCTGTGAGTAGCTGTGACTATAGGCAAGTTTTGTGAGAGTATCAAGTCCGACAGTAACAAATACTGTCATCCTTTCGTGCGTACTGGTAATTGGTTGTGGGAGAATTCCCCAAGCCCCTTCCTGCCTTGGGTACCAAAATGCAGAAGATGCTCAAGTCCCCTCTATACATTGGTGTATTACTGGTGTATAACCTATGTACCACTTCCTGTATACTTTAAAGCGTCTCTAAATTACTTAAAATATCTATTACATTGTAAATGCTATGCAGATAGTTTCTGGTATATGACAAATTCAAGTTTTGCTTTTTGGAAGTTTCTAGAATTCTTTTCCCTGAATATTTTAGCTCTACTGTTGGTTGACTCTGTAGATACAGAAGGCCAGCTCTGTAATTAAGTTCCTCTAGATGTAATTCCTACTACAGAAAGGATAACAGATGTATTTAGATCTGTTTCCATTTGTGTTTTTTTGAAAATGCAAACTATTGATTCCAGTTTGATGAGCACTGACAGTGTTACTTGCATAGCTTTTTAACAGAGGAAATAAGGCAGAGAGCCTCAGAGTGAAGCATCTTGTCTTGCTTGACTTCCAGTGATGACAAAGCTCATTCTTTCACTTTATTCCAGTAACAATTTAGTGTTTTGTTTTGTGGGCTAGGCTCACTACAGTATTAGGAAGAATTCAAAAGGTAAAGGATAATTCTGGGCAATACTATCCACGTCATTGCTACTAAATTTTCTTTTGATATAGCCTGTGCCAAATTTTAGAAAATGTAATAATTGAAGCTGGTATGCAAGCAGTAAGTTTTGTAATAAAATAATTGTATCTTATGTACTGTGATGTAAAGCTCATTGCTTGCTTTGACTTATATGCAAATTTTTCTTTTCCCTATAGTTTACCTTGCTCTCAGCTGCTATCTTAGTTTTTGTGCTCTAGGCAGTCTCCATTTTTTTCGATGATTACAGTAATAAACTTAGGCAAGCCGGAAAAATTATGGTTACTTCCTGTCTCATTTTGTGTATTTGTTTCAGTCGTAGTACCAATCTTTTCGGCAACCAGGGCTGCCGATGTCGTGAATATACAGTAAACCTGTGGAATTTACATATATAAAACATAGATGTCATGCTGGTGAATTCAACTTACAAGCCATGGAATAGAACGCTTGTAGTGAAGCTACTAGTTTCAGGTAATTTAAACCTCAGTGGGAACCAAGAAATGGATTTTGAACTAATATATTTTTGAAGTCTTCAGAGATAGGAGATTGTAATATTCTGTGTAGAGAAAAAAAAGTTGGTGATTTTTTTTAAAGTAAAGAGGTTTAAATTTAATGAAGTGATTAAGTAATTTCAAGATTTATTTCTCGTTTATAGAAATTGGTTTTTGTGGCTTCAAGGAAATTGGTTCAAAAATTAGATTCCTTTTTCAACATAATGCCAAATAGGATGGAACATACCTTTCAACATTGGGAACTTTTTCTAATAGGAGAAAGGCAAAATTGCTTGTTGGTGAGGACCTACACAGGGCCTGATGCCATTTGTTGACGAGGGTGGTGGCGTCACTCTTCAGGGATATTTTATACTAAATTTTGTTATCAGGCAAAATGATATCTCGGTAAAATGTTTTTCTAATTTTAGAACTTGAAAGAAAATTCGAAACTCTTATTTTTTATTTTATTTTATTTTTTTTCGGAACTCTTTTAAACTGTATTTAGTAGTAAGACTCTTCTTGTTAATTTTCAGACTCTATCCCCAGGTGTTACAATTGTTAGCTCCTTTACACACGTTTGTTTTCTAACAATAATGTGCGTAATGGTGGAGATCATCACTTTGCTGTTGGTCGACATGGCCACATCACTGCCTGAAAACGTCACACACGTGTAACCTGGATTTCTAACGATTTGTTTACTTTTCTGTCTCTTCTAAGAGACTGGGATCCTTGAAAGTTGGGACCCTGTTTATGTTTCTATTGCAAGCAAATCTTGCATAGTACTTGATACTTAGTTAAGAGATAAAAGCACTGACAACTAATTTTTAAAGGGTCTGCTGAAACTTGGCAATACAGAACCCTGCCTTTTCAAAATGTTTTGAGGAAAATTAACTAGGGTTACCCAAGGAAATATATAACTTGTGCAAGTTAAACTCTGGGTCAGAGAAAATTGAAATATCCCTGATGGAATAGTTAACATCCTTTTGTTTCTAATATTTCAGGCAGTATCATTTCCAAGAGGACTGTTTGTTACTGTGTCCTTTACACAAAGACTGTGTTTAATTTCTGTGTTCCTATGAAGCCTATAGCCTAACATGGCCAGGAGTACAGCAGATGCTCATTAAAATTTTGAATGATCAGGGTGTCCTGGTTTATTGCCAGCATACCTTCCCAACTCTCCCACTTGATGACAAGCAGTTTGAGAGTGAGACCCAAGTATAAAGTCATTTTATTTTATTTTTTTACTTTATTTTACAATACTGTATTGGTTTTGCCATACATCCACATGAAAATTCTCTTTTGTGCCACATTCAAAACAGTTTCACAAATATAGTTGGAGATTCCCAAGACCATTCCACATTTGGCGATATGGTAGAAGGACTTACAGGACTCCAAGTATAGTTCTACTAACAGCTCAGATTTATCACTGTAAGATTGTGAGGATACACTTCAGGATCACCAAGGGAGAAGTACAGGTGGATTCTGGAGGAATCCATCGGCAGGCTTCCTTGTGTTTTCTCTCTGTCCCAAAAGGGGTCACATACAGTGTTCTCTTCCCTCAACTGTGAAAAAATAAGCAATATATCTGCAATGTTCCTGCTCAGGGAAGCCCATTAGGGAGTCAGTGCCCAAGATTTTTACTGGAGGCTAATCATTTAATATGTACCAAAATTCCAGATCCCCTACAGTAAAGCCTGCACTCAGTATAATCCATATTATTTATATAAGCAGGCATAGTAGAGCATCCTTATCAGTTATGGAACAGTGGTAATATACCCCCAAACCAAGTTCCCAAACACCAGCCAAGGGTAAATCTTGCTAGCAGCCTTAATTTTAGACTTTCTCTGTTAATACTTTTCTGCATGGTGTGGATTTGTCTGAATAGCTCTTTAGGCAGGAAAAGGAACCTGGATGGCATTTCTTTTAGTACTTCATACGAGTCTTGTGCTTAATTCGTTAGGGAGATTAAGGTTTCTCTTCTTTATTAGGTGTGCCTTTAATACCTTGGTGGCTTAAATGCCTGCTCACAACTCGGGTTGTTGCTAAATTCCCTTCTTGAGCTTTATGAAGGTACCAGACATGCCTGTCCTCCCCACCCCCACGACAGAGCTGGAAAACTTGCTGCAATTATCATTGCTCATACTCTATGTCCTCTTGCAAATACAGTCAACAGGCCATACCTGGTGTTGATTCCTGTTTACAGATAGTTGGTAGAAACCCACATAATATTGTAACAGCTTCTATTCTGAGTGTTTAATTTTCTGTATTTTGATTGCTGGATTGGGGTATTCATAGAACATAAACTAAGAAAACAATAAAAACAAAGGAAAAAGTGGGGATTCCAGAAAATCTGGGCATATTGTTGTAGTATCACATGTCCTGAAATGCTCAAAGCTTAATTTCTGAGCTGTTTGGATGAATCCCTGATAGAGTACATCTCCATGGTGATTGATAGAAAATCACCTTTCATTACTGCTTTATGTATTTTGCTGTGATAACATGTGTCCTGATTTTAAAGGTTTCCATCAATTGGGCTTTACCTCCCTGTTTTTTGGAGTACAATTATGGCAGTTTTGTAGTCAGCAGAGGTTGCCTGATCAGAAACTCAGTACTCTGACTGATCTCAACTATTTACAGTGTGGCCTGCATTTCTGCAAATTAAGAGGAAAAAAAAGTCTCTCGTGTGTCTTAGAGAGTCGTGGATGTCAACTCAGACTCTCACCCAGTTAATCTTGTATTTGAAAAGAAAAAAAAAAAACCTGCTACTGACAGTGAGATGTGACAGCTAACAGCAGAAAGAGGAACTATAAAAATATAGTAGTCTTCAGTTATTTCACAGAGGGAAAAACAACCTGCTGTTCTTCAATGGTTTCAGAGGGCATCTCTGTATTATTGCACAGAATAGAAATTGGTCTTGATGAGGAGTCATCAAGGTGAGATTCAATACTCTTCATCAGTGCAGTCTAGGCATAATATATTTTCTGCAAGTTTCCATCAGGAATGGTTAGCTACCTCCCCTTTTAGTACTTATACTTAAAGAGGTATCTTTAAGTTCGTATACCACACACATTCATAGATCACTGCTTGTGTTGGGTGAAGGACTTGCATTTTGTTCTTTTGAAAAGCTCATGGGACAAATACCTATCTATGACTTATTCAGTACTTAATATAATTAAAAAGGTTATGGGTGTATATTATAGAAGCAATGCACCAAGTGCGGGAGGGAAGTGTTCAGAAATATCTGGGAAAATGTGGAATGCCATTTGCATGTTTCGTCCTAGCCTCATATTAATATTTCTGAGATTGATTTCCGAAGAAAACAGTTGGTCACAAAATATATTGTTTTTCAACAATGTTCTTGATGAGGCAAAGAAGTCTCAAAACTCATGGGGAGAGGGAAGGCAATCAAGCCTAGAAATAGGACAAAAGATACTTGAACCCTTGTATCATCTCATGGGGAGGAAAAAGCTTCTACTTTTCAGACTTCAGGAATGCAGTTCTTTGGCAGGCTGGCAGTTTTACTTACTGAGTGAGAGAGAACTTAAGCCAGTTGGTTAAATAAACGGCCGACCCAGTCCAGGGGTTTGTCTTCCCTGGTGGCTCAGATGGTAAAGAATCTGCCTACGGTGTGGGAAAGTTGGGTTTGATCCCTGAGTCAGGAAGATGCCTGAAGAAGGGAATGGCTACCCACTCCAGTATTCTTGCCTGGAAAATTGCATGGACAGAGGAGCCTGGCGGGCTACAGTTTATGGGAGTTGCAAAGAGTCAGACATGACCGAGCAACTAACACTTTGACTTTTCACTTTTCCACCCCAGTCTCAACATCTCTGCCAGGTAACCTATCTGGTAGCATTTACAGTGTGGGCCAGGCACTGTGATAAATGGTTTCATGGATAACCTCATTTGAGCCTCTGCAACCTCATGGGTTGCTCATTATTTTAATCTCAAGATTAGGTAGAGCTTGAACTTCAGAGAAGACTAACCTGCCCAATGTTAGTTGTACCTCATACTAAACTCTGAGCTCTGAACTGCTATGTGTGTTACTTCCTACCTGAATACATTCCCTGGGCACCGTGATACAGATCTCCAGTAGGTTTTCCCCAGTTATTATTTAACAACAGGGGTAATTATGGACATAAGAATATGCAATTAATGGAAAATGGCTCCCCCTTCTTGGAGTTTCTAGGAAGGGAATCTATTAGGGTAAATGACATATAAACCTACCAGCCCTTATTTTTAAGTTCAAAACTGTGAAAGAATGCTTTGTTTCATGATACCTGGTACCTCAGTCTTCCTGTATTGTTTTGATACTTTCTTCCAAGTAGTCCTTGATTGCTCCCTTTATGGACATTTCATTTATCATCTTGAACATGGGTACTCCAACTCCATAATGCTGGAACTCTCCGTTGTTGCTTTTGTGCTCCTACTGCTACCAAAACTAGGGCAGGGAATTCCATGGTGGTCCAGTCCAGGGGTCAACACTCTAGGCTTCCTCTGCAGGGGGTGTTGGTTGATTCCTGGTCAGGGAACTAAGATCCAGCATGCAAAAAAAAAAAAACCCAAATAGCTGGGGCAGTGCTCCTCTTCTCCCCATCACTTTTCAGAGGTTCCTCTGGACCACATCCCTTGTTACAAGGAAGTTCAGGGCTTAGAACTTATGTTATTACAGTAACACATTTTTTATGGGTTAATTGTGTTTTTCAAGATTGCTTTGGAACTTGAACATTTTATTTGTTTGTTTTTTCTTTTTGTTTGCCACTTTATTTTTTAATTGAAGGATAGTTGCTTTACAGAATTTTGTCATTTTCTGTCAAACATCAATAGGTACACCCATGTTTCCCCCTTCCCGAACATCCCTCCCATATCCCTCCCCATCCCACCCCCTAGGTTGGTGGGATAACCAACAGATTATAGAGACCCTGTTTGAGTTCCCTGCTACATACAGCAAATTCCCATTGGCTGTCTATTTTACATTTGGTATTGTAAGTTTCCATGTTACTCTCTCCATATACCTCACCCTCTCCCTCCTCCCCTTCCCCCATGTCTATAGGTCTGTTCTCTATGTCTGTTTTTCCATTGCTACCCTGAGAATAAATTTTTCAGTGACATCTCTTTAGATTCCATATATATGCATCAGTATACAATATTTATATTTCTCTTTCTGACTTACTTCACTCTGTATAATAGGCTCTAGGTTCATCCACCTCATTAGAACTGACTCGAATGCATTCTTTTTATGCCTGAGTAGTATTCTATTGCATATATGTAACAGTTTCTTTATCCATTCATCTGTTGATGGACATCTAGCTTACTTCCATGTTCTAGCTATTGTAAATAGTGCTGCAGTGTACATTGGGGTACATGTGTCTTTTTCAATTTTGGTTTCCTCAGAGTATATGCCTAGGAGTGGGATTGTTGAGTCATATGGTGGTTTTATTCCTAGTTTTTTAGGGAATCTCTATACTGTCTTCCATAGTGGCTGTATCAATTTACATTCCCACGAACAGTGCAAGAGGGTTCCCTTTTCTCAACACCCTCTCCAGCATTTATTGTTTGTAAACTGTTTGATGATGGCCATTCTGACTGGTGTGGAGTGATATCTCATTGTAGTTTTAATTTGCATTTCTCTAATAATGAGCGATATTGAGCGTCTTTTCATGTGTTTGTTTCCCACTTTTTGATTGAGTTGTTTGTGTTTCCGGTATTGAGTTGTATGAGCTGCTTGTATATTTTGGAAATTAATCCTTTATCTGTTGTTTCCTTTGCTATTATTTTCTTGCATTCTGAGGGTTGTCTTTTCACTTTGTAGTTTCTTTGCTGTGCAAAAGCTTTGAGCATTTAATTAAACTTGTTTTTCTTATTAAATACATCCCAGCATTTTTTGCCAAGTGACTTGCAAACCATCTTTAGAATACAACCCACTTGTAAATTGGGACTGCTTGTATAACACAGATAGTGTTGGGGATAGTTTTTCTATCAGATTAGATTGAATATCCCAATTTGAATTCTACGATATATACCAAATTATGTATGCTGCAGTTAGCCTAACACTTCAGTTGCTATAAAAGCATAATTTCAATAGTATGTAAATTTAATGTAACTTTGGAGACAGAGTTGGTTTGTTCATTTCAATGTTAATTTATTTAAATTTTAGATATTTTAAAATAGGTTTGTGTAGGCATGGTAATTTTTTTTTTTAAATTTCAATAACATTACATTTGGAAATGAAAGTTACTTTAAAATAGGCTCCAAGGAGGTGTTAGTTAAATTATTAGTAATGAGTTTGTATGCTTTGGAAGAAAGTGTATTTGTCAATGAATAAACATAATGAAAGTGCTGTAGAATATCTTTGTAATGCTGCTGTTATAGGGTACACCACCTGTTATGAGGACTAATTTTTCTGTATCCTGATTTTACCATATACAGTGAAAGTTTCAGGAGCAGTAGGACTTTACCATATTAAAAGCTCTTCTATTTTGAGATATTGGAGTATAGGTTCTACCATATTAGAACTTTCATTTGAAAAAGCATACTTCGAACCTGGTTCTAGAATCTTATAACCATTAGAGAATGATGAGACAGGTCATTCTAGCTTATCTATTTTCATTTCATTCCCTATTGTGTACTTTATTTCTGATCTGTCATATCTTTGTATTCTATTTCCATACTTAAAAAATAATTTTATACAATAGTACAACTATCTTGTAGAAAATTGAGTCAAGAAATGAGGCTCCCCTCCCCATCGTAAGCGCATCTTAAGTTTACTATCTTGAGCAAAGCAGTTTTAGTGTTTGTATTTGTTTTATTATTTGTTCTACTCAACAAGATAGTATGGCTATCTTTCCATGTCAAAATATAGAAACCTACATAATTTTCAGTGGCTCCATAGTATTTGTTATTCTCCAGCAAACAGCAGATCATTTGGGGGTGGAGGGAGATGCTCTTGGGCTTACTGGGAGAAAAAAGCAGAGGTAGAAACATAGGGTTATAGAGGGCATGTAGGTCCAAGTAAGGAGGAGAAAGAAATAGGGTATGGGTCAGCACATGAGCGATGAACTCTAACTGAATATGGAGAATGGAAGAATGGAATGAATGCCAGAGTCCCTACAAAGGCATTAATTAGATAAATCTGTCCTTCCAGAAGAAAGAAGTCAGAGCTTGGACAGGAGGATTCTAAGTCTTCTTCCTTTGTGTGTGTGTGTGTGTGTGTGTGTGTGTGTGTGTGTGTGCGCGCGCACACGCTCAATCATGTTCTACTCTTTGTGACCACATGCACTGTATCCTACCAGACTCCTCTGTCCATGGGATTTCCCAGGAAAGAATACTGGAGTGAGTTTCTACTTCTTTCCTATTACTGTTCATTTCCAGAGAGCAGAGTGAAAGTCCTCTCCCCTCTTTGGAAACAGATCTCATGCCATTGCACTATGAAAGACATTTGGATTGTTTTCGATTTTTAACCATTGGTAAGTCTAAAATGAGCATCCTTATTTACACAACCTTGAAGAATTGTTTAATTTTTTTTTTTTTTTGTCTTTAAATATAAGAAGTAGAGTTTCTGGGTCAAGGAATACACCTCTTTGAAGCCTTTGATAATTATTACTAAATTACCAACCCTCACTTTTATCTTTTATATTTCATTTCTATTAGGGAGGTTAGGAAAGAATGTTAGTATTTGAGTGTTTACTATACACTAGGCGAGAATAATGGAGTGGGTAGCCATTCCCTTCTCCGGGGGAATCTTTCCATCCCAAGGATAGAACCTGGTTCCCTGTCATTGTAGGCAGATTCTTTACCACTGAGGCACCAGGGAAGACCTGTGCACTAGGTATTCACCTTTATCTCATTTAATCCTCACAATTCTGTGAGGTAGATAGAATTCTTATTCTCTAGAAAATGAAGAAACTGAAACTTAAGAGTGATAAACTACCTTGTATGAAGTCACAAAACTTGTGGAATAGAATCAGAAGTGAAATTTAGGTCTGATACCAAAGTTCCTGGTCTTTCTACTGTGTCAACATGCATCTTTTTAATTCTTCTGTTACATTTTTCTAATCATCAAGCTGAGATTTGCTAAAAGATGAGTTATTGGAACTGGACATGATTGTCATTGAAATGAATGTCCCTATATTTTATTTTTCTCTACCTTCCGCCTGTTACTGACATAAACCATTTAATATCTTATTAAGATCATCACTGTTCTTGACTAGAAACCTCAGACTTTACCAGTCATACCCTAAGTTATCTTCTTTGTCAGAAAGATAAATGTATAAGAAAATAGATAATTCAGAGCATAAAAAACCATCCCATCACCCAACTAGGTGAATATGTCTTGAAGTTTTTTTTTTTTTTAATCTGTGAATGGGTCATTCTGTGCATTTGACAAATTTCAGAAAGGTTGTATTGAACTTTCATGTGCAAAACACTGGACTAGCCACTATAAAACTAGTATGATAAAAATGGAATCCCATTCACATCAAGCTTGCAATCTAGTTCAGAGAAAAAAGTATATATGTGTTGCTATATGTGTGTGTGTTGTTTTCATAAGAATTTTAATAATTAACACAATGTATAAAAATAGTATAGTGAACAGTAAATATCTGTGTCATGGAGATATTGAGGTAAGACAGCTGTTGAGATAGAAAGACAGAGAGAATATGTTGTTCATATGTGTCTCAGTGCTGATCACCGTGTCTGTATGACACAAACTAGGTACTCAATAAAGGTATATTGAATGGATAAATGAAAAGTAATGGAAATAGACTCTCTGAATTGGCAGGGACCTTAGAAGTCAAGTGATCAAGTTTCCCAAACTAGTTCAACTGTACTTGGAACACTAAAATAACCAAATGCCATTGCACACTCATTCAGTTGCCTGCCCCTTTCCCCTAGTCTGATAATACTAGGTGCTGAAAACTCATTTTTTGCTCATAGGTGTTGTAAATAGGTACGGTCATGTTAGAGAGTCAATTGGCAACATCAATTCAAGTTGAAGATAAGCATATCCTATGACATAAAATCTCCTTTAATATAGATACTTAAGTGATTGTATTGGTTTCCTAGGGCTGTCATATCAAATTACCACAACTTTGGTGGCTTAAAACAACAGAAATTTACTGTCTCACAGTTCTGGAAGCCAGAAATCTGAAATCAAGTTGTTGGCAGGGCTGCAGTCCCTCTGAACGCTCCAGGGGAGAATTCTTACTGGCCTCTTCTGCTTCAGATAGCTCCAGATATTCTGTGGCTTGTGGCTGCATTACTCCAGTCTCTTCTTTTGAGTTCACATAGTCTCCTTTTCCCAGTGTGACTGCCTTCTGTATCTTTTATAGGGACACTTTTCTTTGGATTAAGTACCCACCTGGATAATCCAGAGTGATCTCATCTCAAGATCCTTAACTTAATTATACTTATAAGACACCCCCCCACCCCCAGATAAGGCCATATGTACAGGTTCTCAGAGTTAGAATGTGGACATACCTTTTTTTGGGCATCATTCAAACATTTCAACAGAAGTTTAGAGCAGTAGTGCTTGTACTGAAATGAACCGTAACTTCCATGCTGTTTGTTCTGGTCTCCTAGTAGTTCCTAATATGTGACTAATTTAATTACCATGTCAACAATTGACAATTTGAGGGAAGAGTGATATGGTTTTATTGCATTATTTTTAAATTTATTGACGCCAATTGTATGGTCTGGTATATAGTCTATCTTATTGAATGTTCCTGGTGTACTTGAAAAAGAAGATGTATTCTGCAGTTGCTTAAAGTGTTCTATAAGCATCATTTAGATCAAATCAGTTAATAGTGTTTTTAGAGTCTTCTATATTCTTAATGATTTTATGTCTACTTATTTTATCAGTTACTGAAAGAGGCATATTGAAATCACCAACTCTAATTATGAATTTGTCAATTTCTTCTTTAGTTCTGTCAATTTTTGTTTGATGTATTTAGAAACTCTGTTATTCATTATATATACATTTAGGATTGTCTTATCTATTAATTAACCATTTCATAATAGTGAAATGTCCTTCTTTATATGTGGTGATATTCCTTGCCATAAAGTCTACTTTGTTTGATATTTATTTAGCTACTTCAGCGTTCTTGTGATTATCATTTTGCATGATAAATCATTTTCTATCCTTTTACATTTAATTACCTATATCTTTATATTTAAAGTGAATTCCTGGTAGAAAGCATTTATTTGAGTATATATATTTTTAATAGTGTCTGAAAATCTCTGCCTATTAATTTGTATGGTTATAATCCATTTATATTTAATCTGATTGTTAATATCAGTTCAGTCGCTCAGTCGTGTCCGACTCTTTGCGACCCCATGAATCGCAGCACGCCAGGCCTCCCTGTCCATCACCAACTCCCGGAGTTCACTCAGACTCACGTCCATTGAGTCAGTGCTGCCATTCAGCCATGTCATCCCCGGTCGTCCCCTTCTCCTCCTGCCCCCAATCCCTCCCAGCATCAAAGTCTTCTCCAATGAATCAACTCTTCCCATGAGGTGGCCAAAGTACTGGAGTTTCAGCTTTAGCATCATTCCTTCCAAAGAAATCCCTGGGTTGATCTTCTTCAGAATGGACTAGTTGGATCTTTTTGCAGTCCAAGGGACTCTCAAGAGTCTTCTCCAGCACCACAGTTCAAAAGCATCAATTCTTCGGCGCTCAGCCTTCTTCACAGTCCAACTCTCACATCCATACATGACCACTGGAAAAACCATAGCCTTGACTAGACGGACCTTAGTCGGCAAAGTAATGTCTCTGCTTTGAATATGCTATCTAGGTTGCTCATAACTTTTCTTCCAAGGAGTAAGCGTCTTTTAATTTCATGGCTGCAGTCACCATCTGTAGTGATTTTGGAGCCCCCCAAAATAAAGTCTGACACTGTTTCCACTGTTTCCCCATCTATTTCCCATGAAGTGATGGGACCGGATGCCATGATCTTTGTTTTCTGAATGTTGAGCTTTAAGCCAACATTTTCACTCTCCTCTTTCACTTTCATCAAGAGGCTTTTTAGCTCTTCTTCACTTTCTGCCAGAAGGATGGTGTCATCTGCATATCTGAGGTTATTGATATTTCTCCTGGTAATCTTGATTCCACCTTGTACTTCTTCCAGCCCAGCGTTTCTCATGATGTACTCTGCATATAAGTAAAATAAGCAGGGTGACAATATACAGCCTTGATGTACTCGTTTTCCTATTTGGAACCAGTCTGTTGTTCCATGTCCAGTTCTAACTGTTGCTTCCTGAACTGCATACAGATTTCTCAAGAGGCAGGTTAGGTGGTCTGGTAGTCGTTATGTCTACAGTCTTATTTTCTTCTTCATCTATCCTTTGTTCCTTTAATTTATTTTCCTATCTTCTTTTGGATTTTTTTTTTTTTTACTATTCCATTTTATCTATTGGGCTTCCCTGGTGGCTCTGATGGTAGTCTGCGTGCAATGCAGGAGACCTAGGTTCGATCCCTGGATCAGGAAAATCCCCTGGAGAATGGAATGGCTACCTACTCGAGTATTCTTGCCTAGAGAATTCCATGGACAGAAGAGCCTTTGGGATTGCACAGAGTCAGACACCACTAAGTGACTAACACTTTCACTTTCATTGGTTTATTAAAAATTCCTCTCTTAATTTTCAGTGGTTGCTATAGGGTTTACAGTATATACCTTTAACTTCTGATACTCTAGCTTTAAATGATACATGTACATTCCTATATTACATAAGAATCTTACAATAGCACACTTGCAGGCTTCCCTCTCATCTTTTGTGCTATTATTGTCATGCATTTTACTTCTACATATGCTATAGGTCTGACCATACATTGTATTATTTTTCTCTTTAAATAATCAATTATATTTTAAGGAACATAAACCAGAAACAATGTCCTATTTATTCTCATTCTCTGTTTCACACACAGTTCTGGTACTCTTCATTCCTTTATGGAGATCTGAGTTTCTACATGGTATTGATTTCCTTTACCCTAAAGAACTTCCTTTAAACATTTCTTGTAGTGCAGATTGTCTTCAGTTGGATTCTTGCAGATTATGTTTGCAATATCTTTATTTTAACTTCAGTTTTGAAGGATATTTTTATGGGATACAGAATTCTAAGATGATACATTCCGCCCTCCTCCATTTGTGTTCTTTTAGTTCTTCAAAGATATCATCCATTCTCCTATAGCTTGTAGTGTTTCTGATGAGAAGTCAATAATGATTTTAAACTCTGATCCCTTCTATGTCACATGCTTTTCTCTCTGGCTACTATTAAGGTTTTTCCTTTATCATTTGTTTTCAGCAATATGATTATAATATACCTAGGGTTATTTTATGTTTATCTTCTTTGATGTTTATTGATGTTCTTATATTTGTAAATTGACATTTTTCATCAGATTTGGAAAATTGTGGACCATAATTTATTCAAAATATTACTTTTGATTTATCCTTTCACCATTTTTGAAGTTTATTCTCTATCACATTATATTGTTCCTTATGTCATTGAAACTCTCTGATAATTTTTTAGCCATTTTTTCCTTTCTGTACTTCACATTGGTAGTTCTTATTGCCATCATTTCTATTTCACTGATCTTTGTTTTTTCTTGTAGTGTCTAATCTGCTATTAACCCATACAGTGAAATTTTCATTTCAGATATTGTAGTTTTAAGCTCTAGAGTCCTATTTGATTCTTTTTTTCAATATTTTCATTTGTATTCTCATTGTGTTCATGTTTTCTTTAAGTCTTGAATATAGTAATAATCTCTGTTTTAAAGTCTTTGTCAGCTATTTCCACCATTTCTGTTCCTTGTGTATTTATTTCTATTGGGTATTTTTCCTTGTGTCTTTGAGTCATATTCCCTGCTTTTGATTGTCTGGGAATTTTTGGCTGGATTCTAGATATTAGAATGTGACATTATTGAATGTTGTAATTTGGTTGTCTTAAAGAATGTTAGGCTTTGTTCTTGCTGTTAACTTATATATAGATTAGATTGATCATTTCAAGACTTGTTTTTAAACTTTGTTTGAATCTAAAGTAGCATTTCCCATAGAGCTACTTTAGTTTTAATCCTGAAGCGTGGCGTTTTTCAGGTCTCTAAAGACTCAATGAAGTCTCTGCACTCTGGCTGATCAGAATGTCTCCTAGCTCTGTGTGGTCTCCAGCAGGTGTTAAGCCTATTGTTTTCTTGTAGGCATTCTTTCTATTAGGTGTTCTTTCTATTAGGTGTGCCCATCCCCATAATTTCCCCTACCCTTGTGCAGAATAGTATTCAGCCAAATGGAACTATTTTTCTGTGGGCTTTCTCTTCTCTGATACTGTACCCCATAAATACCAACTGTCTTACCTTCACTGATCTTGCGTGTCTCTCTGTTCAGCACTATAAGACTATAGTACTCTGCATAACTTCCCCTTCCTGAACTATAATGTGGAAGGTGCCTCCAGACACAAAACTGGGATGATTATAGGGCTTACTTTGTTTGTTTCCTTTCTCTCAGGGATCACAGCCCTGTGTAGCCTGTTGTGCAATGTCTGAAAACAATTGTTTCATATATTTTGTGTCGTTCTCTAGTTGTTTACAGATGGAGGGCTAGTCTAGTAGCAGTTACTCCTTTATGGCCAGAAGCAAAAGAAGTCCCTGACATAGCTTTTATAGATGGCTGAGGAGAATTTGGTTGCCTTTCTTTATTTAGTAGACTACTGAATTTGTCTTCATTTTTTTCTTGGGTTGCATATAAAAAGTGACTTTTCTTAATTCAAGGGCAAAAATTTACCATAAGGTAACTCTCTGAATTTAAACAGTAATGCAGACTTCTTTGTGCATTGTTTTTAAAATTCCTGTATGTATGAGAAACATTTCCATGCTGAATTTGTATATAGTCTGTTTCAACAAAAGAAAATCATTACAATTATGACCTACTTTTATCTTCCAGATTTTATTCACTAATAGCCAAGTGTTTTGATAGAGTGTAAAGCAACATTTTATTAGTTTCTTAAATCCCTTGCTATATTCTTTTGCAGAATGAAAGTTTTCATTATTTATGTCATAGTGCAGAATATAGAATATGAAAATATAATTGTTCACTTCTCTTAACTGCAATTACAATTTGAATAGTCTCAAAAGATGCATTTCTTTTCCCTCAGATATAAGTGAAGCCTCTTTTGAGTTCAGAGCTAAAATTAAGGACTATTTTTCGACTGAGTCCCTAGGACACTCGGTATTTCATTTTAGGTAGCACTATCTCATTTTTACATTTCCTGTGTTGTCTCTGTAGATGGTTAAAAAAGCAGTACTTCATCAAAACGACGGGTTACTGCCTGCACCCCTCCGTGAGATGGTTATTAAAAACATGTCCTTTCCTCTCCAATTCAGAGTGCAAGGTTTTCACTGATGTTACATGCTTGAGCTCTTCTGTCACAGGGGGGAGGGGAGCGAAAACACTCTCAAGCCTGGGTTTATAGCCTTTGGTATCATTTGATATTTCACTGAACTAGGTAAGATGTTTCTTAGTCTTTCTCTACCTCTCTGTCATTAACGTGGTTGATTGTCAATGAGAGCAGCAGTCAAACAAAAATGGAAACTTTGTAATTTATGTATAGCTTTAAAAAGGCAAGAAATGAAAGATTATTGCAGTTGGTGCAGTCTCCGATACAATTAATATCAAATGCATATAAATCCTATTAGAGATCTGTCATGGGTGAAAAAGGAATATGAAAAATGCGTGACCTATCTTTATTAGATTCAGTTAGAGACCATACAGAGCTAAGGAGCTTTATGAACTGCATATTAATCATAACCAGTCTTCTGAAATAGACCTATTTCTTGTAACTTATCAAAGCTGTACAGAAGATTAGTCATTCCCTTTGGTAAAGGAATGCTTTACATTTTGTTCTGAGTTTTGAACATTGCAGCTTTAAAAACTGATTAACAGATATTTTAATACTAAAATATATCTCATTGAATTATATAGCTTAGGCAGCTATTATCATGTAATGCTGCCTCAACAGGGAGATGGGCTCTTCGTCAAAACCTCTACATCATTGTTTTGTTGCATATTGAACAAGACACTCTAGGGAGTTGTGTTGGAGACCAAACAAAAGAACACTGCTACAGCAAGCAATCATTAAATCATGCAGAAACACTTCTTTCTTAAATCTTTAAGCAACAATTGGTAGTTGCCAGCACCATTTTTTTAATGTCACTTTCAATTCCTGAAGTCTTTTATCTCTTTGAAAAGGAGGAGAATTAGCTTACGGGGACGGTTAAGACCATCATGTTAATGCACAGTATTACTAAAGACAGGGGATGTATAACAGCTAGAATCTGACAAAGATAATTAAAATCGTGTTTTCAAAACATGTGAGAAGGTTTCATAAGGTTATGAAATTTTTAGATAAAACATAAAGACCAACAGGTACGCACTGCATTTTCTATTGTTGGTTCACATAAGTTAAGAGATGTTGAGTGATTTAAACATTTGGTCTCTGGCCTCCTATTGTCACTGGAGTGCTCACAGTGTATTGTCTTTTCAATATATGTAATAATATATATCATTTTATTACTTTGTTTTCATTTTTCTAAAGCAGGCGTATGCAAAAAGGTAAAAAATATGGAAGTAAATCCATTAGAAATAAAATCTCTCATCCTTTCCTTCCTATACTCCAGGGGTAACTATTAATATTATTAATAATTTTCTGTATAATCCTTCTACATATCTTTAAAAAAACTCATTTATTGAAGGGATACACATGACAGTACACAGATCTTAAGCGTGCAGTTTAATGAATTATCACATAACCCAATTCACCCACATAGCGAACACCCAGTTCAAGGAGTAGACCGTTACCAGTTCTTCCCATTTCCTGTTGCCTTCCTCCTTTCCAAAGATAAATACAAATTTGACTGGAAGCACTGCCAGTGTACTAAAGTGTAGTACTGCCTGTTTCTGAACTTTATATGAATTGAATCATAGGATATCTCCTTTTCTTTATCTTGCTTCTTTCACTCAGCCCTGTGTTTATGAGAGTCATTCGTTGCCTTGAGTCTGACTGAGATTTGTATTTTTTTTTTATTCTGTAGCCCAGGTCAGCAAACATTTTCTGTAAAGAGCCAAGCAGTAAATATTTTAGACTTTGTGCATCATACAGTCCCTGTCAGAGCAGCTTGGTTTGACTGTTGTAATACAAAAGTAGCCATAGACAATATATAAATAATCTGACTGTGTTCCAATAAAAATATCTTTATTTACAGAGATAGACTGCAGGCTCAGTTTGGCCCATGGACCATAGTTTACCAACTCCTCCATTATATAAATATATCAAAATATATAGCAATATGCCCATTTCAAATATTGACATATCTCTGTGTTTTGGCTAGGTATACTGTTGTAGATGTGTTTTTGTATACATGTGCATGCATTCCTTTTTTTTAAATTTATTTTTTATTTTATTATTTTTAAAATAAATTTATTTATTTTAATTGGAGGTTAATTACTTGACAATATTGTATTGGTTTTGCCATACATCAACATGAATCCACCAGAGGTGTACACGTGTTCCCCATCCTGAAGCCCCCTCCCTCCTCCCTCCCTGTACCATCCCTCTGGGTCATCCCAGTGCACCAGCCCCAAGCATCCTGGATCCTGCATCAAACCTGGACTGGCGATTCATTTCATATATGATATTATACATGTTTCTATGCATTTCTGTTTGGTATATTGAATTGCCTCCTCAAAGGTTATATACCTAGGTTCAACTTCAATAGTAATATGAAATAGTTTTTCAAAGTGATGGATTAATTTACACCCCACCAGTAGTTACACTCATCATCAGCTCTTAGTTTCCTTACTAAGAGATATTTTCCTGACTGCATGCAGCATGCTTAGTCTTGTCCGATTCTTTGCGACCCCATGGACTTCAGCCATCAGGATCCTTTGTCCGTGGGATTTCCCGGGCAAGAATACTGAAGTGGGTTGCCACTTCCTACTCCAAGGATCTTCTTGACCTAAGGATTGAACCTGCATCTCCTGAGTCTCCTGCATTGACAAGAAATTCTTTACCACTGTCCCTCCTGGGAAGCCCATTTTCCTTACTAAGTTATACATTAATATATGATGATATTTTCACTTAAAAATTAAAGCATTGCAGACTTCATATATCAATTAATATTATCTAATCACAAAGGTCCATATAAAAAACTTCATTTGACATGTTAGCTTCTCATTTAACCAGTTAGTTGTTTTCCTTAATCCTAACATACTAAAGGAGTGTCAAAGCATATATTAGGTAAATTATGAATTGAACTGACTTTTATTCTCAACAAATGCCTCATAGTAGTTTAGTGTTCAGCTCAGTTCAGTCGCTCAGTCATGTCTGACATTTTTTTTTAATATCTTTTAGTAATTTTAAAATATTTGTTTTTAAATGAAGGATAATGGCTTTACAGTACTGTGTTAGTTTCTACCAAACATCAACATGAATCAGACATACGTTTACCCATGTTCCCTCGCACTTAAACATCCCTCCCACCACCCTCCCCATAGTATTTTTTAAAATACAAATTTATTTATTTTAATTGGAGGACTCTTTGTGACCCTGTGGACTGCAGGACGCCAGGCTCCCCTGTCCATCACCAGAGCCTACTCAAATTCATGTCCATTGAGTCAGTGATGCCATCCAACCATTTCATCCTCTGTCGTCCCCTTCTCCTCCTGCCTTCAATCTTTCCCAGCATCAGGGTCTTTTCCAATGAGTTGGCTCTTCACATCAGGTGGCCAAAGTATTGGAGTTTCAGCTTCAGCATCAGTCCCTCTAATGAATTTTCAGGACTGATTTCCTTTAGGATTGACTGGTTGGATCTCCTTGCAGTCCAAGGGACTCTCAAGAATCTTCTCCAATACCACACTTCAAAAGCATCAGTTCTTTGGCACTCAGCTTTCTTTATAGTCCAACTCTCACATCCATACATGACTACTGGAAAAACCATAGCTTTGACTAGATGGACCTTTGTGGGCAAAGTAATGTCTCTGCTTTTTGGTATGCTGTCTAGGTTGGTCATAATTTTTCTTCCAAGGAGTAAGCGGCTTTTAATTTCATGGCTGTAGTCACCATCTGCAGTGATTTTGCAGCCCCCCAAAATAAAGTCTCTCCCTGTTTCCCCATCTGTTCGCCATAAAGTGATGGGACCAGATGCCATGATCTTAGTTTTCTGAATGTTGAGCTTTAAGCCAACTTTTTCACTCTCCTCTTTCAGTTTCATCAAGAAGCTCTTTAGTTCTTCTTCACTTTCTGCCATCAGGGTGGTGTCATCTGCATATCTGAGGTTATTGATATTTCTCCTGGCAATCTTGATTCCAGCTTGTGCTTCATCCTGCCTGGCATTTTGCATGATGCACTCTGAATATATGTTAAATAAGCAGGGTGACAATATACAGCCTTGACGTACTCCTTTCTTTTTTTGGAACCAGTCTGTTGTTCCATGTCCAGTTTTAACTGTTTCTTCTTGAGCTGCATACAAATTTCTCAGGAGGCAGGTCAGATGGTCTGGTATTCCCATCTCTTTCAGAATTTTCCACAGTATGTTATGATCTATACAGGCAAAGGCTTTGGCGTATTCAATAAAGCAAAAGTAGATGTTTTTTGTGGAATTCTCTTGCTTTTTGATGATCCAGTGGATGTTGACAATTTGATCTCTGGTTCTTCTGCCTTCTCTAAATCCAGCTTGAACATCTGGAAGTTTATGGTTCACGTGCTGTTGAAGCCTGGCTTGGAGAATTTTGAGCATTACTTTGCTAGCGTGTGAGATGAGTGTAGTTGTGCAGTAGTTTGAACATTCTTTGGCATTTCCTTTCTTTGGGATTGGAATGAAAATTGACCTTTCCAGTCCTGTGGCCATTGCTGAGTTTTCCAGATTTACTGGCATATTGAGTGCAGCACTTTCATAGCATCATCATTTAGGATTTGAAACAGCTCAACTGGAATTCCATCACCTCCACTAGCTTTGTTTGTAGTGATGCTTCCTAAGGCCCACTTGACTTCGCATTCTAAGATGTTTGGCTCTAGGTGAGTGATCACACCATCGTGGTTATCTGGTTATCAGAGAAGACCCAGTTTCCCCCTCAGTCAGTCTCTTTCATCAGGAAATTTCCTTAAGCCTCTTATTCTTATCCCTCAGAGGGCAGACAAAATGAAAACCACAATCACAGAAAACTAACCAAACTGATCACATGGACCACAGTCTTGTCTAGCTCAATGAAACTATGAGCCATGCTGTGTAGGGCCACCCAAGATGGACGGGTCATGATGGAGAGTTCTGACAAAATGTGGCCCACTGGAGAAGGGAATGGCAAGTCACATCAGTATTCTTGCTTTGAGAACCCCACGAACAGTATGAAAAGTGTTAGTGTAGCCATTTAGAACAAAGGAGAATACTTCAATCCTACCTAACATAATATCTGCAGCTGTACTCTATTAATAGCCTTTGCCAAGGTTATCTATGACCTTTATCTTAAGAGTCTAAATCCAAAGCCCTTTTCTTAAATGTCATCTTCTTGAAATTCTTTTCCGGCATTTGATATCAACTACTATCAACATTTTGGTATCAACTACTATGGCGGCTTCCCTGGTGGCTCAGAGTGTAAAGAATCCACCTGCAATACAGGAGACCCAGGTTCGATCCCTGGGTCGGGAAGATCCCCTGGAGGAGGAAATCGCAACCCACTCCAGTATTCTTTCCTGGAGAATCCCATGGACAAAGGAGTCTGATGGGCTACAGTTCTTAGGGTTGCCGAGAGTTGTATCTGACTGAGTGACTGTGCACCTTAGCACCAACCACTGTCCGTTCTTTCTCGAACCTCTTGTGCTTTCTACCTCTCCAGACCCTGCTCCTATTTCCTAGCTTCCTGCCTAAATCATTTTGCCTAGTTTCTGAGTTTTTGTTCGAGGCCTTTGTTCTCCTGTTGAAATTTGCCTGCTGTGATGAGTTCGTATTATCATCTTTATGTGTATGCTCTTCAATTTACATCTTTGATCCAGACTTCTTAGCTGCCTTCTGGTCTTAGATTTCCATATACCTGGAAGATATGATTATTTCATCTCATCTTCTCAAATTTAAATATCTGAAGTGAAACTCATAATATTCACATTTATTTTCTCATCTCTTCATTCGCCCAAAGTCCCAATCTCCTCCTTGCCCCATTTAACAAACCCAGAGTAGGATAGAAGTGTTTTATTAAGCTTTGATAAGTAGAAAGGAATAGAATACTTTTTTTTTTGTTGGTTAAATGAGAGGAAAGGGAAGGATGACACATTTTATAAAACTCATATTAGGAAAGAACTTTATAACTGTATTCAAAATAATATGAAATTTTATGAATTTTAATATTTGTTCACCAAATATAGTTCATTTTACAGTCATCGTTTGGGATATTTAGGCAAGTTAATTTTGGAAAATAGTATAAGAGTCGTGCTAAATCACTCTAACTGAACAATGATCATAGTTCAGTTCTTTCTAGTGTTCCAAAAATAAAGTTATATGCTAAAATTTAAAAATAATTTATTCAGCATAAATAAGTGACAACTATCATCTTGAAAAAGGAATTGCTTCTGGGTGGTTAAGAAGCGCCTTCCAGTGAGGCATTAATATTCTCTGAATTGAAATGGAGTTAGTTTAAAACTTTTGTGAGAAGTGTATAGTTCATCAGAGTGTCATTTCCAAATGTAGAAGCCCGTAATTTCGTAGGGAATGAGGAGAGTCACTGAAATTCTTTTATATCCTTGATATACTGCCAAGGTGTAGGGTATAGCTGGCAAACTAACCTCAGTAAAATGACATATATTTGGGTGCCTACTATGATCCAGACCTTATTGTACCAGCTTGTGAATACATTACAAAGAGGAAATAAAATACACACACATGTATGTATGTTCATGTACATACACATGCATGTATATACATACATAGATAGATGGATAAATCCCAGGTATAAATGCTATGGTGAAAAGAACTGAAATAGAGCAGGGTAGAGAGTTCCAGGGATGAAGTTTACAATCTGAAATAGGATGGTCAGGATAGGCCTTGTAGTGACTGATATTTGAGCAAAGACAGAATCAAGGTAAGGGAGTGAGCCAAACAAATACCTGGTATCATGTTAACTTATATCTCACTTCGTTCCTGAAAGGATTCAGTGCTTAAATTATTTACTAGATCAAAACTAAAGTAGAACATGATACAGTGACATTTTCTGCCTTTGATAACATAAGGGAACCATGCTACGGAAAACAAAGTGGAGCTTGTTCTGGGGGAGAGTTCTGCCTGGATTTTGTTTTACTGGCAGCGCGCTCTATGGGGTTCCGTGTTGCCCAGTCAGCACTGAGGGAGGGGTATGTCACTGTAATATTTCAGTACCTGATGAAATTGACTTAGATTGGAACATCACCTCAGACCCTGCACCTAGCCTGAATGCAGATTTTCCCATCTAAAAATCCAATGAGAAGGAATGGGAAAAAGTTTAGTGGAAACGCCTAGGTAATGTGAAGCCATTGTGGTAACAATGATTATTTGGAACTAATTCTTCCCATGTTATTATCTGCTGCGCGGAATAATACTGTATTTCTGGTAAAGGTGGAGACAGATAAGACCTAAAAGAAGTCCTCAAATCACACAGTATAGGAAATAACATATTCCAGTACATTGCATTTGCTCTGGTTAGGGACTTTCCCATTATTCACTGTCACTGTAATTGAGAAACCTGGAATATCTAGAAAGCAAGCTTTGAAAAGAGAGCTCTTAGGTTGTTTTGTTACTGCTAAGTATTATTGGAATAAATACAGATGTCGTTTTATAGGATGTTTGATGATTATTCTGCACAGAAACCTCAACCTTCCAACTCAGTATTCAGAATTCTACACTCTGTTTGGGGAATTTTCTTTCTACTTATATGTAATTTTACAAATAAGTCTTCAGCTTTCCAATATGGCAACACATCACTCATATTCAAATGAAAACAAACATGGCTTATAATTAAAAAAAAAATTAAAGATTAGCTATTATATTTTATAGGTTCAAACTATATATGATCCAATGTACTTTTGCTTAGTTTCCTGGCTTTGCCTGGCTTCTGGTTTCTGTTAAACTGGAATTGCCATTTTAACATTAAATATTAAATGTATATTTCATTAGCTGATTGTATCTATTTAATTCTTGCAACAAGTAAGGAGAAGTATAGATTTCCAGGACTCATTAGTGGAGGAACCAGGTCAATAATCCAGCTGGGTCCGTGGACAACTTTAAGGCAGGAAATATAGGTAAATGTCATTGATTTGGGCACCTAGGTTTCAGGTTTGAAAAGGAATAATTAATAGTCTAGGAAATTGAGACCCAGAGTCTGGAACCCAGGAACAGCATCTTGGCTTAGAAAAAAGTTCTAAATAGGAGAAAGGATATCAGGAATTCCTAAAACTTGCTATGGAGCTAAGGTCTTTATAGTCCATGAGCTTTCCTGCTGAGAAGCATATTGGCACAGAAAGGACACTTAGAGGGAATCCGGTCCACGAAGCTGAGATTGGGAAGGAGGGCACTCCTGCATCTGCTGTCCACCACATATGAGATTTGTTGTCATAGACAAACGACAAAATCTCCTTGTGAGCCTTAAAAACGCGTGAGTCCTTTTTGAGGTCTGTGTTTCCCATAAATTAAAAATAACCTATCTACAAGCACAATTGCTTTAAAAATTGGTTTTTTTTTTTGCTTACTCTTAATTGGGAAGATTTAATTTCTTCACCTTTTGTATGACATATCTCTCTCATTCCTAGATTCTTTAATAAAGGTGCCATTCTTCTCACTCCCTCCTATCTTCATAATGGGGCTGATCTGACAAATATTCAAGAGATAGGCAGAAATGCCACCCAGCATTGATTGGTAACTCAGAGGAGGTGTGGATATGGAATAAAGAATAAAATTATAAAATTTACAAAATGCTATCAATTGTGCCAGTACCTGTATTACTTAAAGACTAATCATTGTTCTGCAGTTATAGTGACAAGAGGTTTTCTATTAGGAACAAAATAATAATGTGTATTCTTTCCTTATCCAACCTCCTATTTTGAATGTATCTGGAAGGCTGGTTTAAATCTTGCTTAAAAGTTTACAATAAAAAATGTATGCACTTCACATAGATGTGATAATGCTTAATTGTCCATTAAAGAAGACATTTCACATTTTCAACATGAACAGTTTCCTACTCTAAACATTTTTATTAAGCCATTTATTCAACAAAGGAAGGCTAGCACAGCAAGCAATAGTGTAGATGTTTTTCAACTACTACTGTGTCAGAAATGTTCATAGAAATGCATTTTAAATACCACAATGAGGAAAAAATCCTTTAGTGGAAATCTAGATAACACTAGAAAATTATCATTACCATTGGACTCTAAGATTAGCCTACAGTGTTTTTTCGTGACTTTTTAAGGATATCACAATTTAAAAATGTCTTACTGTTTTCTTTTAAATTTCCTTCTGTTGATTGTTTTAAATTACATGTTGCCAGGAATCTTCATGTTATCTTCTTTTGTCATTTAAAAGTGGCTTCTTATACTACACTGAACAGTATCATGTATTTATATTTTAAAAGTGTTTGAAGATATGCTTAGTGAAGATGTTATTAATGGCTTGTACATATTTCATTGATTGTTATATAAAATAATATAGTAAATTGTTAAGTTATTGGACATGCATGCCTGATCAGTCCTATCCAATTCTTTGTGACCCCCATGGATTGTAGCCTGAGAGGCCCCTCTGTCCATGGGATTCTCCAGCCAAGAATACTGGAGTGGGTTGCCATTTCCTCCTACAGGGGATCTTCCTGACCCAAGAGTTGAACCCACGTCTTCTGCATTGGCGGGCAGATTCTTTACCACCGAGCTACCTGGGAATCCCTAAGTTTTGGGACACTGAACCACAAATGTTGTTTCTGGATATTCTGTGGTGATTTTGCCTAGTGCTCTATTGGTATTAGAAGTAAACAAGATCTCCGTCTCTGTTTCTCCTTCATTGTGGTTTTGATTGCCTTTCCCTGATGATTAGCAGTGCTGAGCATCTTTTCGTGTGCCTGTTGGCCTTATGCATTTCTTCTTTGGAAAAATGTCTGTTCAGTTCTGCCCATTTTAAAATCAGCTTTTTGCTTTTTTTGATGTTAAGTTTATGAGCTGTTTATATATGTTGGATAGTAATCCCTTATTAGTCATATCATTTACAAATACTTGGGTGGCAAGAGGGAAGTGAACTGATGGAAAGGTGCTGATATTTCTTTAAGTTTCTGCCCTTTCCTCCTCTCTTATCCCTTGGGACTGCTTTGATACATATATTAGTCTTCTCCTCTATATCCCTTAACTCCCTTAGGCTTTCTTCACTCTTTTTCAGTGCTTTTTCTTTTTGCTTCTTTAATTGGGTAATTTCAAATGACTTGTCTTTGACTTTCTTTCTTTTGCTTGATCAACAACTTTGTAGGACACCTGCAATGAATTTTTCAGTTCAACTACTGTGTTCTTCAGGCTTCCCTGCTAGCTCAGTGGTAAAGAATCTGCTTGCCCATGTAGGAGATGTGGGTTTGATCCCTGGGTTGGGAAGATCCCCTGGAGAAGGAAAGGCAACTCACTCCAGTACTCTAGCATGAGAAATTCCATGGACAGAGGAGCATGTGGGGCTATAATTCATGGGGTTGCAAAAGAGCTGGACATGGCTTAGCGACGAAACAACAGCATTGCATTCTTCAGGTCCCAAACTTCTGTTTGGTTCTTTTTTATATCTTCTGTTTCTTTGTTGAAATTCTGATTGTGGTCGTGCATCATGTTTCTGAATGCGTTGAGCATTTTTTGATAACTGTTTTGAATTCTTTGTCAGTAAATTCATATACTTCTTTTTTTAAAGCGTCAGTTTCTGTAGATGTTTGTTCCTTTGGGCCACGTGTCCTTGGTTTGTGTATATGTTTGTCTATTCACTGAGCTTTATGTTGTTATTTGTGCATCTGAGTAAGGAGCCAAGTCGCCAAGTCTTTAGAAACTGGGAAAGGCTTTTACCAGTCAGCCTTGCTAGAGATTCTGGGAGCCTCTCAACCTTTTTTCTAGAAATGTAATTTTTGGGCTTGTATGTGTAGATCTTTAATAGAGGGACTTTTTTTTCTTCTTCTTCAGGAGCTTGTAATCTTTTGCTCCCTCTGATATCTGTCGGCTGTTCCAGGAGTCCTCAGAAACAGTAACATGTCACTCAGCTCTCTTTTGTTCTCAGTTGCCTCTAGATACCTAGAATATGCCAAGTCTCAGCAGTTCTCCAAGTCAGGGCCCACTCTCTTGGGCAGTGTCACCCAAAAAGTCAGAACATTGGATATATGGTCCCGTTTTCTCTTACCCTCCCCAGGGAGAAGCCAGGAGCTGGGCATCTCCTCCAAACTGCAGAGCTCTGTGCATGACTGGGGGGGCAACCATGCAATGGCAAGAGGGGGCCACATATTTTCCTATTGGCTTTGATGCAGCTTGTTTTGCACTCACCTGAGGTACAGGAGCCTTTTAACTGGTTTCTTGATTTCTAATACAGAAAATTGGTCTAGCTATTGTTGAATCAATGTCTCTGTTGGAGGAAGAGGAGTCTGAGGTTTCATAGTCTACCATTTTGCTAACATTATTCCCTTATATGGCTTTCTTTTTCATCACTGTGTTAAGTGATCGGAAATTGATTGAAGACAGAGAATAATGGTGCTTTTACAATTTATTATTGTGAATTTCCAAATCATCAGATAAATATACCATATTTAAATACAAACAAAGACATTACCTTTTGACATATTTGGGGCTATTTTTGTAACAAAGGAAATTTAAATACCATATTCCGTTCTTGAAAATTAGTGAAGGGTGCTTGTGTATTAAAAACTATAAGAAGTCAGTTGTTTAACTTTATTTTTTTTTTCAGATTTTATTTTATTTTTTTACTTTACAATATTGTATTGGTTTTGCCATACATTAACTTTAAAAAAACCCAGTATTTCTTAAAACCGTGTTACCGAGGAACCCCTTTTGGAATAAAGGGAATAATATCTGCTAACATTTTGAGTTAAGGCTCTCCTTTTTTATTGTCTAAAGCTAGGTAAATGCTGAGTGGTGTATTTAATAGCCATGATTCATATATTGCTATTTAAATTTAAATTTAAATCAATCCTGTGTCTATAGAATCTCTGCACTGGTGGGTGGATTCTTTACCACTAGCACCACCTGGGAATCTAAAGTGAAAGTGTTAGTCACTTGGTTGTGTATGACTCTATGTGACCCCATGGACTGTAGCCCGCCAGGCTCCTCTGTCCATGGAATTCTCTCGGCAAGAATACTGAAGTGGGTAGCTATTCCCTTCTTCAGGGAGTCTTCCCAATCCAGGGAACGAACGTGGGTCTCCTACATTGCAGAAAGATTCTTTGTCGTATGAGCCATCAGGGATGCCTGTTCTAAATTTAAATTTATTTATATTAAAGTTAGATTTTTAGTTCCTCATTATATTAGCCATATTTCAACTACTGGTAGCCATAAGTAGTTAGAATCAAATCTACTATCAGACAGGAAAAAGGATAGAAAAAAACTTTATCGTCATAGAAATTTCTACTGTATAGTGCTGGTAGAAATTAAACTTAGTTTTGATATTTATTAGTAATTTAAAATGTCAGTCTTATTATTTGCTTATTTAGCCTTTCAAAAATGTATTTGCCCTTAATCAGCAGCCTATAAAATAAGAACTATGGGCTCTGGAAATAGGATGTAATTTTAATCTGCCAAGTATCCAAAATTTATCAAAAGCCCTAGAAAGAAAAATTACATTTCTGGGAGCTTATTTGAATGAAGAGTGGTCCATCTATCCTTCTAAATTAAGAATCAGCAAATTGTGGACAATGGGCCAAATGTGGCCTGCCACTTGCTTTTCTAAATAAAAGTTTTATTGGACCCTAAAAGTTTGTCCATTTCTTTGCATATTTTGTGTGATGGTTTTCATGCTACAGTGACAATAAGTAGTTGCTACAGAGATTCTATGCCTTGTAAAGCCTAAAATATTTATGATTATGATTATTAATTATTCTTAACACTGCAAGGAGATCCAACCAGTCCATTCTGAAGGAGATCAGCCCTGGGTGTTCTTTGGAGGAAATGATACTGAAGCTGAAACTCCAGTACTTTGGCCACCTCATGTGAAAAGTTGATTCATTGGAAAAGACTCTGCTGCTGGGAGGGATTGGGGGCAGTAGGAGAAAGGGATGACCAAGGATGAGATGGCTGGATGGCATCACGGACTCAATGGACATGAGTCTGAGTGAACTCCGGGAGATGGGGATGAACAGGGAGGCCTGGTGTGCTGCGACTCATGGGGTCTCAAGGAGTCGGACACGACTGAGCGACTGAACTGAACTGAACACGGTACTACAGGCAATTTACCATGAAAGACATTGACTGCAAATCAATGGGGTATGCAAGATGAAATCAGTTTTCTATATACTATATATAACTCTGGACCAATCCAGACCCATCAGAGACTTATGTACTTGGATCCATTTTCTTGTTTATCCTCTGTATCCCAGAATCACTTTTTACTGGTTTGTTGTTTGTTTTTCGATTATACTGAGAAAAGTTATGAGAGCTACTCTTCTAAGAATCTGTTACTACTTTTAATATAGTAATGCTATTGCAGACATGGTTCACTATATCATTGGGTTGGTTTTATGAAAACCAACATGAACCATTTTTTTTTCAAGTCTAAATGCTAGAAAAACCTTTGCTTTCTTTAAAAGTAATTGATTGTGGTTTTTTTTTTTTTGGTCCACCAGGAAATGCAGTTAAATCTTTGCCATAACATTTTTCTTAATCTTGACGTGTTCTGATTTACATTTTTCCCTGTTCTTGTTTTCTACTTTTAATTGTTTTCATAAGCATGCAAGACATTTCAGATTCCGTAAGAATATCACAAGGTGTAAATAAACATCAATGATTTACAACTGTTCAAATTTTTTACAAAATTCATGTAAGTGATCAATACCTAGGCTGCCCATTTTTTTAGGGCATTTGATATTTGAGTCATTTTAACATTAGAGGCATTTCTACTATCAGTGATAAGTTTTCTAAACTGTCTATAAGCTCCTTCTTGCTCAATTACCTTTTGATCAATAGCACATGGTATAGAATTCCTTAGAAGCAGGAATATAAAATCTAATTGTAGTTTGTATTTCTCATATATAGCTTCAGAAGCGGAACAAACCTGTGCAATTTAACTATCTTTATTTCTAAGTCAGTATTTGGAACTTGTTGTATAATCATTCATTTACTCTTTTATTCATTGATTCATTTAAGAAACATTTATTGGATGCCTGCTATGCACTGAGCAGTGCATGGAGATACAGCAATGAATCAAAGAGACAAAAAGTTCCTTCCCTCAAAGAACTTACATTTTATTTGCACTAAACTTCAGTACCAGTTCAATAAACTCTAAATTATTGAGGTGATTAATGGGAAAGATTATCTCTTCATGCCTTCTCCTCACATACAGCAAAATTGCTTCATTTCCTGGTTGAAAACCATTGGCTTGTTTGCTGTGGCAATAAAAGAGACAAATAGGCCAGATCCAGCTGGAGGCAGAGGCATTAACTCTTGCCTAGCCTCATTGTATTTGAGGAATATCTTTGAGAGAAAGCTGATTAGGAATATAGTTAGTCCTAAAATATTCTGGGAGCAGGTTTATGTGTCAACTAAGACGTAGTTGAAAACATACTCATTGAAATCTGTTCTGTTCTTAGAAGTAATCAGGATCCTTACAGGTTTTAAAGGTTTTAAAAACAAAAATGTAAACCAGTGAAATATATTTGCTGAAAATAATATCTGTTGGACATGTAGACTATGACTGTATTCTAGGTGCTGAGGATAGAGCATTGAACAAAAGGAACAAAAATCCCTGCCCTCTTAGAGCTTGCAGTGAAGAATAGTGACCAAATGAACAAATACAGTAAGTCCCCTGCATAGGAACGATTTCCTTTCCTAGAGTGCACCATTACGTCCAATTTGTTCATAAGACCGACAAAGTTAGCCTAGGCACCCAACTAACATTATTGGCTGTATAGTACTGTACTGTAATAGGATTATAATACTTTCCACACAAATAATGCATAAAAACAAACACAAAAAATAAAGAAAACATTTTTAATCTTATAGTACCTTGAAAAGTACAGTAGTATCGTACAATAGCTGGCATCCAGGGGCTGGCATCAAGTGAACAGGCACGAAGAGTTATGACTGGAGGATGGCGAGGAGGTGGGAGATGGTAGAGCTGAAGTATCATTGACAGTGGGAGATGGAGGGCAAGCTGCAATATCCTTCACACCTGACACTGATGGCACAGGTTCTGGTTTCTTGCTGGATTCAATTCTATCTGCCCTCTTGAAAAAAATGATCCAGTGATGTGTGGATAGTAGCCCTCTTTTTCTCATCAGAGATGACATGATAGCAGTGGACTGCATTCTGAATGGCTGCTGCAACCTTCCTGTGCCATTCTGTACTCCTGTCCTATGCCTCAAAACTACCAGTGCCTCCTCAAGTAGAGAAAAGGCCCCTGCCATTTCCTGTGCTATGAATCTCTTCAGTTCCTCAGTTGCTTCTTCCTCTTGGCTCTCTTTGCTGTTTCCCTGGGCTTCCAGTTCCATCAGGTCTTCTCTAGTGAGCTTCTCGTGTTGCATAGCAAGGAGCTCAATGAAGTCGTCCTCTTGCAGATCTAGCTTGAAATAAAGGTGCTATCCTGCTGTGCTCTCCACAGTGCTGTACAGGAAGGTACAAAAAAGCACAGTCACTTGTAGAGGATGCATGCACATGACAGTGTATGCCAGACACATGAACTAACTCACACGGCTGGACAGGTGAACATACCTGCCCATCTTCGCAAGTTCTCAACTTGAAGGTTCATTTGTAGGAGAATTACTGTAATTGATTAAGAAAACAAGACAACCAGAGATGGTATGGAGCCAGAGTGGAGAGGTACGATAGTGACAGAGTGAGTCTTTTGGCAGGGGGAGCAGAGAAAGGTTTATTGCAGGGCCAAGAAAAGAGAATGTGTGGTTTGTACTCAAAAACCCCCAAACTCCCAGAGTGTGTCTTTTAACTTGATAATCAAAGAAGGCTTTTCTAAAGTGGTGATATGTAATTGGAATCCTGAATGATATGAAGAAGCCAGCTATGAAATGATCAAGCAGAATGGTCTTCCAGGCTAAGGGAGCAGCTAAAAAAAAAAAAAAAAAAAAAAAGACTTCATGTTGGAAAGAACTTGGCATGGTGGAAAAACAGGAAGAAAGGCAGTTTGGATTTGAAGTAGTGTGAGGGCCAAGGGATAGGGGAAGAGAGCACACAGTAGACAGTAGGCAGGGGCCAGATCAAGTAGAGCTGTTTATGTATACCAACTGAGTGAAACTGCTTTTCATCTTTAAAATCGCTTCCTGAGTAATCCTGACAACTTGCCAGCTGCTTTAAGCCAGAAGGAAGTCATGATAATTTAGGTTGCACTTAGTGAACACAGGCAGACTCACGTTCCGATCTTTCATTTTGACTTGTTTGGTATTTTCCTTGGCTGCTTCTCCCTTTTGACTAAACAGCAGAACCCACTGACTTTGTGCCTTACTCTAGATTTCAATCATTGACTTCCTTGCATATGTGCACACAGAGGGAGCTGTGACAGCCCTTGAACTAGGGCGGTGGGGGCAGGAGAAGGGAACTTTTGAACTTGCTGGCTGGGTAGGTGACCAGTGATGGTCCTGTCTACATCTCCCAGGTGATTGCATCAGACACGTAACAATTTTGAACTTGTGAAAAAAAGAAGGAATTAAAGGCAATTCTCTCAAGCATATACCAATAGCTTTTAAAATAGGATTATTTGTTCTTTTAAGTTACCTTTTGGTCAAAGTGCAAGTTTTCAATCTTAAATCTAGCATCAGTCACCCTCCCATAACTCTAAGACTGGCGTTTTTATCTGGTTCTATTATACAACTTTTATTCCCTTTGAAAGTAAGAGACTGAATGTAACTGATAGTTTGTCACTAATACAGGTATTTAGTCTGACTTTTAGCACTTAAGAAAGTTATTTTCACTTTGGAAACACTTCAAAGATGCACTGAACTCTTTTTCTAAAGCTGTGTAATCCATTTCTATACATAAGACATAGTAACATAAGTTCCCACATACAAGGCTCACAACAGGCAAAATTCTATATGTCTGCTTTAGATTTTCCTGTCAAATGCATTGTTTTGGCTGCTTTTAAAACATCAAAGACAGTCTTGCTAGGTTGAGTTTTTGTTTTTGCCTTGACTATTTGAAAGACTATACTAGTCTTTCATAGGTCACATAGATTCTATACTGCAGTGAAATCTAATAAACAGTGATCTTTTCTGAGTGTAAGGAACTATCAAATTCACATTAAAATCTACTTTGTATTGTCAGTTTCATGAATATCAAAATAATTATTACATAATGATACAACTTTAAAACAAAGGAGTGTTGTGTTTGGTTTCCTGAATATTGTGTTCTTCTCTTTCCTACCTTCTCAGTACCCACTGGCTTGCTATTGTATTGTGCATGAAATTAAAGGGAACTTGAATATGTGAATGGTGCCCTAGTATTGTTTGAGTGAAAGGAATAGTGTTAAATCAAGGGTGATTTTAATGACCTCGAGCACATATTATTTAAATTTTTGGTAGCTGATATTCACAATTGTTGGAACTGCTACATTTCTTAGGATGGAATGCGTTAGATAGGGGAAGAGTTATGGCAAGTAAGTTTTTCTAATTTAAGAATTATGTTAGGGACTTTAAATCAGTAGGAGAAAATTGTTGCTAGAGCAATTGATAAATTATTGCAGGGAAAATATAAATTGATACCCTATATCACACTATACATCAACATAAAATTCAGAACACTAAAGAGTTAGGATAATGATATAGAAGACATAAGAAAAGACTGACTATACACAAATTAGGAAATATTGTAAGTCAAGAAAACAGTATGCATAATTAAAATGTAAATCATGAGTTTGGAACAACTTTATAAAATTTTAATAATGGAGGGAGAGGGTGGGAGGATTTGGGAGAATGGCATTGAAACATGTATACTATCATGTAAGAAAAAAAATTTAATAATGGATTAATAGTTTTATATGTGGTTCTTACTCAGCAAAAAGAAAAAGAAGTATCTTAACAAATATAAGCAAAGGTAATGAACATGATATTGATATAGTGTAAGTTATATATATGATGTATGTGGTATGTATGGTATGTAGGGGTGGGCTTATGTGGGTGTGTATGGGCATGTATGAATGTGCATTGGGTGTATATATGTTCAGCCTTCCTAATAGTAAAATAAATGCCTATTTAAAGAATGGTGCAATTTAATAGACAAAAAATATATGAAATAATTATCTGATCAGTGAGGGTGCTGAGAAGCATTTACTCTCATTTCTTGATGGTTGATTTATAAAATAGTACAGCCCTTCTAGAAGGCAGTTTAACAGAATGAAACATGGCGATGAAAATGTTTATACTGACATCCAGCAGTTCTAATTCTAGAGGAATGTCCTAATGAAACAGATGTATAAAGAAGATATCTGTACATGGATGTTCACTTCAGCATTATCTCTAATAGTAAAAAATTAGAGCATATATGCCCAGTAATAAAGTTTGTTAAGTTATTTAAATGATAATTAAAACTAATCTTCTATATAAATATGTGAAAATATATTCATGATATATTAAGTGGTAAAAACAGGATGTGAAATACAACATATAGTATGGTCTCAGTTTTGTTTAACACAATATTGTACACAGGAAAGTAAAAACCAAAACTATGTGCTAAAATATTAATAGCAGATCTTGCTAAATGAGAAAAGGTGGTGATTTTTATTCTCTTCTTTTATGTTAACTTTATTTTCCAAATTTCCAGCAATGATTCTGTCTTAGTTTGGGAAGAGACAAAGGGAAAAAATGATCAAGAAGAAGTTGGACTACATTATTTTTATTCTCAGTGTTCACAGTGTAGCATTCAAGATAGAATTAATAAACCCTTTGTTTCTGCCTTGTTTATCAACTCAGTTCAGGAAGAAGAAATATTACTTAAATTTCATTCTGTTTATAAAGGATGAAAGTATATTTTCTATTTTTTTTCATGATGTGAAGGCAGAAGATAAAGGTACCAACAGCAATTCTTTTGCCTATCTTTTTTTAATATATTATAAACAACAAGTACGTTGTATGTCCTATTGATTTGACTAAGGGAAAACAAGCAAATAGATACATAAATATCTCCACCTTTCCTTCCAAACTGTGACTGGGTCATGTCTGGATTTTACCTTTACACAACGCATCATATTAGTAATTATTTTTTATCACATTGAGGGGGTTTTATATTTGGTGGGACTATAATGATAATGGATTTACTGGGAGTTAACATTTAGAAATGGATTTGTAGCTAGGTTTTTTGTTTTGTTAATAGACTAGGAAGCTAAAAATAATGCCTTGTAAGGGAAAAAAATTGCAAATAGATGAAATTTAACTGAGCACCAGACATCCAGATTTGAAGAGCACACATGGGGGAAATTGTATATTCTTAAATTATCAACTTATTGGGACTGAAATGCTCTGGTACAGATGTGAAAAGTAAAATAAAAACAAGTCTGATAGTTGGTAACATCTTCCCATCTGCTGTCTGTATTACAAGTAGAAGTCCCACTGTCCACACTTATGGCAATAAGATCTTAAAAAACAAATGCTTCACAATTTCAGTTTTAGTTAATGTATTCAGAAAGAGATGATAACATTATGCATCGTTGTAAGGGACAAATATACTTGTTAATTTACCTACAGATGTTTATTGGGATGCTTTTCCCTCACAGTGTTTTTGATTTTCTCAAAAGACCGATTTCATGAGCTATTTAAGAAAACGTCAATTTGCTTATGTAAACAGTTGGGTCCATGGACCATATGATTTTATCCCCTGATTATTTATGTAAAGGTTTAAATAGAACATTCACCACATATTTACAAATCTATGCTGCATATTAGCAAATGCATGTTAGCAAAGATGGTTGCTTTGCTTAGGTATATCTCTCAAAGTGAGAAATTTATTCCTTTAGAAAGTAGTTGTTTACGTGTCACTAAATAAGCTTTCTCTCCCTCACAAGTGTCAGATACTTTTCTCATCAAATGCAATTTTCATTTTGAAAAACTTCAAAATTTTTATGTAAATTGTTTGAATGACGTTTATTTTCTTTCTTTCTTAAAAAAAACTATTTTGCAAAAGAATACTGTCAGTTATGTAGAGAACAGACTTGTGGTTGCCAAGGGGGAGGTGGGATAAGGGAGGCGTGGATTGGGAATTTGGGACTGGCAGATGCAAAAATGTGTGTATAGGGTGGATAAACAACAAGACCCTACTGTATTGCACAGGGAACTATATCCAATATGTTATAATAAATCATGATGGAAAAGAAAAAAGGGAATAAATAAAAGTAAAACAGTATGAACAGAGAGGGAAAAATATTATCAGTTATACAATGGTACTATGTGTATCTTCATGGAGATTTTTCAGTGGAGTTTTTTAATTGGCTCTGTTTATATGGGTAGAAAATTATGTGAAGTTAAAATACTGGAAATAAGAACTATTTCTTGCTCTGTAAGCAGGTCTACTAGAAATCTAGATTCCTATATTATTCTCTTAGATCAAATTTCTTTTATCAATTTTCTTGTTATAGAGAACTTGTTGTAGTAACTAGCCCATAATGATGATTACTTTATGCTATGTTAGTGTTCGGTTGGTCCCTTTTGTACTTAATCTATCTAATATAGACTCTATCAGTTTTCCTTATTACCCATGCCAGCCTCCCCTCTGCTTTTTCTCTGTGCTCCTTGTCACTGTTAGTGACATCACTCTTCACCTCGTCAACCACATCTGTGCTATCCCTCCATCATTCCTCAATGATGAAAAGTAAATAATAATTAGAATGACAGTAACATAGAAAGACACACTTTACCATCAGTTACTTATGCCTGGATTATCGCCAATTCACGTTATCTCTGAGAATCATATACTGTCATTAGGTTGAATATGTGTACACTTTGCCTTGGGCAGGAACTGTGGTGCCAACCCAGCTAAATGGTATGGACCATGCATATATGTGAAGTCAGAAATGGTTGGAACTAGAAGAGTTCTTTTCGTCCAGTGTGTTTTGAAAGTGGGAAAGGGAAGGGGAGGTAACTTACCCAAGGTTTTATATAGCTAGGTATAGAGCTACATAACTAGTAGCAGAGTCGTTGAGCTAACTATGTGCAAGAGTTAATGTTTGAATTTATTGGGGAAAATTATTAACGACATTAGAAATAGAATTGTTTTTAATGAGGTGACAAGTAGTATAAGTTTAGGTGATTTCATAAAACACATTACTTGGACATATTTTCTTGGTTAAATATTGGTATAAAGTCGAGGATGATCCATTAAAGTAAAGTATTCTTAGAAAATAAAACTAGGTAATAGTTAATTTATATCAATTACTGACAGCTGTATTAAGTCATAATTTTAATTAATTAGGCTAATATTTCAAGTGTTATATCTATTATCTATATAACACTTTTGAAAAGAGCTTAATTTCTTATTATAAAGAAAATATTAACTAAAGACTCAAAGAGAAAAAGCAAACCAAGGGCTCGAAGAGGATTCCCTGAATGGCAAATTGGCAGAATTAAGGTGACTCGTGCAAAGAAAACAGTATTGTATATATATTAAACTGTAATTCAAGTGAAGAAAGCATGTTAGATTAAAACAGAATTAACACCTCAGAAGATCTGGAGGACTACTATTCAAGAGATAGCAAGACCAATTGTGTTAGAGGGATAAGGCCCACTTAGACCATTAAGTTATAATGCCTTTCAGACTTTTTGGTTATAGAGCCCCTTTACACTGGTATTGTGGACCCCAAAGAACTTTTACAATGTGGGTTATACCTATTGCTATTTTCTGATTAGTTTTAAAGTTGAGAAAATTAAAAAATACAAGAACACACAGGCACACACTCCATTTGCCATCAGTTGTGATGGTTCATCTTGGGTCATGTAGCCTCTGGAAAACTCCTTCATATATTTGTGAGAGAATGTGAGTGAAGAAGTCACATAATGTCTTAGGATTATTATGGGAACAATTTTGACCTTGCATACACCCTGGAAGGGGTCCCTGCGACACCCGGGAGTGCTTGCGGCACAGTATGAGAACTGCTGTTTTCTCCTGGTAGCCTGTGTGCATGGGACTAGTAGAAAAAGAGTGAAGCTTGAGACCGTTACAAGATGAGCATGGTACTAGGATTTTGTCCCTTTTTTCATCTCTCCTTCTCTCAGTGGGTCAGCCTCATCCTCACTTGCTGGACAGAGGCTTTTTGGTTTGGCAGACATCTTGGTTACCAGCAGCAGGTGAGAGCAGCCAGATTGGCTAGCTGGCTCTCCCAACGTGTATGTTTCGATGCCAGTGCCTGCTGACTTGGTACTTGTACGTGGATGAGGGAAATGTCTTGGCCAAATACCTTTGGGAAATTTGGCCTGCTGTACACTTTACCCCTTCCACTGAAGAATCACAGTGCACATTAGCATAGTAAATAATCAGAAATGTCCCACAGTAGAAAAACCAATTAACTTTAGTTAACTCATTTCCAAATCTTAGGTGATTCCAGTGCATTTATTGTTATCTCATGGGATACTGGTGATCCACAAACAGTTTGAGAGATCTTGATTTGTATGATATAAAATTTTGAGTCCATTTTTACACTATAGACTTTCTATTCCCATTTCCATACCAGGAAAGTTGGTGTGGCTTATATCAATAAGGAAACAAACCATAGAAATGTATATAGATGTGTGTCATTTGGTGGAAAAGCAGCACACTGTTGCCAGGGAAAATTGTGCCTAAATAATATGTTTACATTTGTGGAAGTGAAAGTCACTTTGAAGTCTCTGAAGTGAAGTTGCTCAGTCATGTCTGACTCTTTGCAACCCCATGGACACCAGGCTCCTCCATCCATGGGATTTTTCTAGGCAAGAGCACTGGAGTGGGTTGCCATTTCCTTCTCCAGGGAATCTTCCTGACCCAGGGATCGAACCGAGGTCTCCCACATTGTAGACAGCCACTTTAAGAAGGCCCAGGAATCGAATGGGTAGCGTATCACTTCTCCAGCAGATCTTCCTGGCCCAGGAATTGAACCAGGGTCTTGTGCATTGCAGGTGGATTCTTTACCAGCTGAGGTACTGAGGGGCAGGGGAAGGGGAGTATAAATAGGTAGATAAATGAAATCTGGTGAATGAATTGTATTTAGATTTTTTAAATAGAGGGGAAAAACTTATTATTGTCTCCAATGTATTATCCAAAGGTATTTGATAGAATTCAGCATACTTTATGATTGAAAAAAGTTTAATACAGTAGGAAAAGTTACTTACTTCCTTAACATGATAAAAATATATATCTCAAACCAAATATCACTGTTATGTTTATACAGTGTTATGTTTAAAGTGTAATGTTATATTTCAAATGGGGCTTCCCACGTGGTGTAGTTGGTAAAGTATCCACCTGCCAATGCAGGAGCCTGGAGAGACATGGGTTCAGTCCTTGCATTGGGAGGATCCCCATTAGAAATGGTGACCCACTCCAGTATTCGTGCCTGGAGAGTCCCACGGACAGAGAAGCCTAGGGTGCTACAGTCCAGAGGGTCGCAAAGAGCTGGAAGCAACTGAGCATGAGCACAGGCAAGCACATTGAAAATGCTGATGAGTTCCCAGTAAATTAGGAGCAAGATGAGGATGCTCGCAATCACCAGTACATTTTAGGCCTTTACTTTTTTTTCTTTTTATTAGATTGGGGTGCTAAGGGAGCAGTGTGTTAGCTAATGCAATGAGATAAGAGAAAAGAATATAAAGGTTAGAAAGTAATATGTAAAATTATTTGTGCATTATATGAATACCTGATAATAAGATAAATATAATCAAAGTTAATAGCACTTTTATATGCAAATAAAGAGTTAACTGGCTGTTAATGGAAGTCCTATTTGTTGTAGCAGTAAGTAATATTCAATGACATATGAATACAAATTTCAAAAAGATTTTTCTTTTTTTTTAATTGACAATGTACTGTTAAATTTTATTTAGAGGAATAAATATTTGAGAATAACCAGGAAAAAACTGGAATAAAGTGCAGTGAAGGAGGACTAATTCTACCAAATAAAAAATGTTAAAGCCACAGTAATTAAAATTGTTTGATTCTGATTCAGAAATAGATGGATTACAGAGAGTCTAAAGTTGTTTGATTCTGATTTACAAATAGATGGATTACAGAGTCTAGCAATAGACCTCAATATATATGGGAGTTTACCATGTCATGGAAGAGACATTTTAACTCAGTAGACATCAGTTATTCAATTTCCAAACTTTGATTTGATAAAAAAAATTGTGACGTTAAATATTACATTAAAGAGTGGAAAAATGAAAGAAAAAAAAAGAGTGGAAAAATGTATTTGCAACACATGTGTCAAAGGCTTCATGTTCTTAATATACAAAGACTTTACAAAATAAATGCAGGCATACTAAAATCCTAATTAAAAAATGGCAAAACTATTAACTAGGAAGTTTACATATAAATAAATACAAATAACCAATAAATATATAAAAGATACCTCAAACAGAATTAAATAAATGTGGATTAACCTAGCAGTTTCATAACCTTTAGCAAGTCTAGCAAATTAAAATTAGGAAAGGTGTAACACGTCTGATAATGACAATAGTGTGAGAGCTTGTTCAGTAAACAAGCACTTTCTTCTACTATTGGCACCAGTGTTTTCCCTATCATCTTTTATTCAATGGGAAATTTCATATCTATCAAAATTTGGCTCAGCAATTCGCTGAGATTTATCCTACTCTTGTGAAAGTCACTCGGTCGTGTCTGACTCTTTGTGACCCCATGGACATAATGGAATGGGTAGCCTTTCCTTTCTCCAGGGCATCTTCCCAACCCAGGGATCTAACTCACATCTCCTGCATTGCAGGAGGATTCTTTACCAGCTGAGCCACAAGGGAAGCACAATAATACTGGAGTGAGTAGCCTATCCCTTCTCCAGGGGATCTTCTAGACCTAGGAATCGAACCGAGGTCTCCTGCATTGCAGGCAGATTCTTTACCGACTGAGCTCTCAGGGAAGCCGCTCCTACTCTTAATCCTATGCAGATATAAAAAGGTGTGTATATAAGAATTTGGAGGCAATGTGTCCACCAGGGGAGGATGAGTAAAATAACCTGCCATCTCTCTTTCTCCGGCTCAGTATGCTCCAACAACACTAGCTTTGCTGTTTCTTGAATATAGCCAGTCATTTCCACTTTAGGGTCTCTGCATAGCTAGTCCCTCCACTTCAAAAGCTTTTTCCCCAGGTTTTTTACATGACTTACTCTTTTCTTATCAGTTAGGTCTCAGTTTAAGTATGACTTCTCAAAGGAGCCTTTCCTAAATACCTCCCATAAAGTGGCTCCTACTCGTCATCATCTTACTGTTTTATTTTCATCATAGTAGCTATTAGTACTTGATATTTTCTTGCATATTTCTGTATTATCTGTTTCCCCAAAATAGGGAAAGGTGGTATATACTTGTTGATTAAAAACCTTGACTCTGGGGGGATTCTCCAGTGTTACAGTGGTTAGGACTGCACACTTCCACCGCAGGAGGCATCAGTTTGATCCCTGCCTTAGGAACTAAGATTTCATATTCCTCAGCATGGGTGCTCCCCCAAACCCCCAAAAAAGCATTGAGTCTTGAGTCAGCTGCCTTCAAATTCTGGCTCTCCTTCCATGGACAGAAGAGCCTAGTGGGCTACAGTCCATGGGGTCGCAAGAGTCATACACAACTAAGCGGCTAACGCTTTCACCATTTATTATCTGTGGGCACTCAGGGACAGTTTTAACTTAATCTTGATGTATTTCATTTTCCTCACCTGTAAAAATGTGGACAGGGATACAATCTATACCTCATAGACTTTCTGTGAGAATTAAATGAACTTTAACATCTAAAACATGTAATGCATTATTTAAGACTGGGCAGATACTCATGAAATACTTGTAAATCAAGTTAACTAAATTTTCATTCATGCAAAAGAGTATGGTAATACACCTGAAACATTGTGTAATAAATGACTAATCCTTCAATTAAAATATTTTTTAAAAAAAGAATGATAAAAGAATATTATGAAGCTATTTCAGTAAATGAGGTAGATCTGTCTGTTTATAGATGAATGGATTTCAAGATGTGATGTTAGTGAAGATAGGCTAGTTACACTGAGATATTAACTTCAGAATTTTACCTCAGTCTTTAAACAGCAAAGCCTAATTTTTTACTTATGCTCCATGTTCATTGTGTGTCAGTGAGTGTCTCTGCCCCATGTTAATCTCACTCAGGATTGTAAGCTCTGCCATATTGCAAAAACCTACATTGCATCAGCCAAAAAAGTCAGATAGTTGCATCTAACTTCAAGGGGTAGAAAAGTACAGTCCTATCATTTTACTTGAAGGAAGAAAGCTTGAAATATTTGTGACCATTCATTATTAATGGGAATATAATAGGGAAAAAAAAGGGACACAAGAGCGGATATGGTAAGAGCCCATCTTTTCAAAGATGTGTGTGTGTGTGTGTGTGTGTGTGTGTGTGAGAAGTTCTTGGATTTACATAATAAAATGTGTGGAATAATCCACAAAAAAACTTTTAAACTATGGTCTGCTCTGCGAGGTGAGATATTTACTTTTTACATCATATCTTTATGTACTGTTTGATATATTTTTCAGTGTGCACATTTATTACTTTTATGATGAAAAAACAAATGTTTCTCAGCTTCCCCTCATGTATACATTGACCATGTGCCATGGTAGATGCAATTAACATTGAGTCAATATGGGATGCCCTGTTGTATATCTCACAGAGAAGGAAACTGATTTAGCAATGAGGAATAAAAGTGGGAATAAATAGATTATTCTCTGGATAGACACATATAGAATGGATTCTTTAAGGATCAGTGGCAGTACTAAAGTTCAGTAAAACTATCTTATGAAGTGAGTTTTCATGGTAAAAATTTTAAGCTTACTAGTCTTCTGGGTATATTTGTGCAAAGCAAGCAGGGCAGACCGTAAAATGATTTTTATATCGCTTTACACTTGGTTAGACCCCGGGAGATAATATATTTCTCATCTATTAAAGTTGCTGTTGGCAATCATTCCAGGGCTTTCCCCAACTTCAGAGTTCCTATTTTTCATACTTCTTAAAAGTAAAACACGAGAAGGTATACTTGTGTATGATTTGCAAACAATGGTAGAAGTATTGTCTTCAGATAAAAATCACTTCTGTTTAGATTTTTGTTATTTATAGTGAATTGATATGCCTAATTATTTTCATTGTTATTTGCCTTTTGAAGGGCATTTTTTGGAAATGCATATATGTCAAGGGGGAGACAGAAATCTGGGAAATTCTGTTTGGAAGCATGGATTTAGCTTATAAAGTATATAGAGTGGTAAATTGAAGGACTTTTGAAGTTAAAAAATTAATGAATAATATACAAAGTGGTATAGGAGATTAATATACAGAACACACCGAGGGAATTTGAAGGAAATTTTTCTATTATCTTTAATTGCTTTTTGTAACGTAGTTTTAAACCTGGTATTGTGTTTTTTATTTTAACTAGCATTTACAGCTATTGTTGTTCTCCGAGTCTCCTCGTTGTGTCCAAATCTTTGCGACCCCATGCACTGCAGCATGCCAGGCCTCCCTGTCCCTCACCATCTCCTGGTGTTTGCCCAAGTTCATGTTCATTGTATCAGTGATGCCATCCGGCCATCTCATCCTCTGATGTCCTCTTCTCCTTCTGCCCTCAATCTTTCCCAGCATCAGGGACTTTTCCAGTGAGCTGTCTGTTTGCATCAGATGACCAAAATACTGAAGCTTCTGCTTCACTTTCAGTCCTTCCAGTGAATATTCCGGGTTGATCGCCCTTAAGATTGACTGGTTTGATCTCCTTGTTGTCCATGGGACTTTCCAGAGTCTTCTCCAGTACCACTGTTTGGAGGCATTGATGTTTTGGTAGTCCAGCTCTCACAACTGTATGTGACCACTGGGCCTACCATAGCCTTGGTTATATGAACCTTTGTCGGCAGAGTAATGTCTCTCTTTTCAACACACCATCTAGGTTTGTCATCGCTTTCCTGCCAAGAAACAATCATCTTCTGATTTCGTGGCTGCAGTCACCATCCGCAGTGATTTTGGAGCCCAAGAAGAGGAAATCTGTCACTACGTCTGCCTTTTCCCATTCTGTTTGCTATATGGTAATGGGGGCAGATGCCTTGATCTTAGGTTTTTTTTTTAATATTTAGTCTTAAGCCAGCTCTTTCACTCTCCTCCTTCACCCTCATCAAGAGGCTCTTTAGTTCCTCTTTGTTTTCTGCCATTAGAGTGGTATCATCTGCATATCTGAGGTTGATGTTTCTCCTTCCTGTTTTGATTCCAGCTTGTAACTCATCCAGTCCGGCATTTCTCATGCTGTGCTCAGCATATAGCTTGAACAAACAGGGTGACAGCAGACAGCCCTGTTGTACTCCTTTCTCAATCTTGAACCAATCAGTTGTTTCATACAGGGCTCTCACTGTTGCTCATTTAAAGCTATAGTTAAGGTCAAAAATTATGATTTAGTATATTTTAAATTTGCATTTTGGTTCTGTTTCCATAACCTGTGTTAAAATGAATAGTGTGATACTTAACATTTTACATAGGAAAGCAAGTGTAGTGCTCTCCAAGGCTGGTCAAAAAATTTAAAGGGTTAGATTCAGATTATATATACACTCAATATTCAAAACTATATAAATTCAACATTCAAAAAACTAAGATCATGGCATCCAGTCCCATTACTTCATGGCAAATAGATGGGGAAACAATGGAAATAATGACAGACTTTATTTTCTTAGGCTCCAAAATCACTGTAGACAGTGACTGCAGCCATGACATTAAAAGACACTTGCTCCCTGGAAGAAAAGTTATGAATAACCTAGATAGCATATTAAAAAGCAGAGATATTACTTTGCTGACTAAGGTCCGTATAGTCAGTTCAGTTCAGTTCAGTTCAGTCGCTCAGTCGTGTCTGACTCTTTGCGACCCCATGGACCGCAGCATGCCAGGCCTCCCTGCCCATCACTAACTCCCGGAGTTCACTCAGACTCACGACCATCGAGTCGATGATGCCATCCAGCCATCTCATCCTCTGTCGTCCCCTTCTCCTCCTGCCCCCAATCCCTCCCAGCATCAGAGTCTTTTCCAATGAGTCAACTCTTCGCATGAGGTGGCCAAAGTCATTCCTTCCAAAGAAATCCCAGGGCTGATATCTTCAGAATGGACTGGATGGATCTCCTTGCAGTCCAAGGGACTCTCAAGAGTCTTCTCCAACACCACAGTTCAAAAGCATCAATTCTTCGGCGCTCAGCCTTCTTCACAGTCCAACGCTCACATCCATACATGACAACTGGAAAAACCATAGCCTTGACTAGACGGACCTTAGTCGGAAAACTAATGTCTCTGCTTTTGAATATGCTATCTAAGTTGATCATAACTTTACTTCCAAGGAGTAAGCGTCTTTTAATTTCATGGCTGCAGTCACCATCTGCAGTGATTTTGGAGCCCCCGCAAATAAAGTCTGACACTGTTTCCACTGTTTCGACATCTATTTCCCATGAAGTGATGGGACCGGATGCCATAATCTTCGTTTTCTGAATGTTGAGCTTTAAGCCAACTTTTTCAATCTCCTCTTTCACTTTCATCAAGACGCTTTTTAGCTCCTCTTCACTTTCTGCCATAAGGGTGGTGTCATCTGCATATCTGAGGTTATTGATATTTCTCCAGGCAATCTTGATTCCAGCTTGTGTTTCTTCCAGTCCAGCGTTTCTCATGATGTACTCTGCATAGATGTTAAATAAGCAGGGTGACAATATACAGCCTTGACGTACTCCTTTTCCTATTTGGAACCAGTCTGTTGTTCCATGTCCAGTTCTAACTGTTGCTTCCTGACTTGCATACAGATTTCTCAAGAGGCAGGTCAGGTGGTCTGGTATTCCCATCTCTTTCAGAATTTTCCACAGTTTATTGTGATCCACACAGTCAAAGGCTTTGGCATAGTCAATAAAGCAGAAATGGATGTTTTTCTGGAACTCTCTTGCTTTTTCCATGATCCAGCGGATGTTGGCAATTTGATCTCTGGTTCCTCTGCCTTTTCTAAAAGCAGCTTGAACATCAGGGAGTTCACGGTTCATGTATTGCTGAAGTCTGGCTTGGAGAATTTTGAGCATTACTTTACTAGCATGTTAGATGAGTGCAATTGTGCGGTAGTTTGCGCATTTTTTGGCACTGCCTTTCTTTGGAATTGGAATGAAAACTGACCTTTTCCAGTCCTGTGGCCACTGCTGAGTTTTCCAAATTTGCTGGCACATTAAGTGCAGGACTTTCACAGCATCATCTTTCAGGATTTGAAATAGCTCCACTGGAATTCCATCACCTCCACTAGCTTTGTTCGTAGTGAGGCTTTCTAAGGCCCACCTGACTTCACTTTCCAAGATGTCTGGCTCTAGATTAGTGATCACATCATCATGATTATCTGGGTCCTGAAGCTCTTTTTTGTACAGTTCTTCTGTGTATTCTTGCCACCTCTTCTTAATATCTTCTGCTTCTGCTAGATCCAGACCATTTCTGTCCTTTATCGAGCCCAGCTTTGCATGGAATGTTCCCTTGGTATCTCTAATTTTCTCGAAGAGATCTCTAGTCTTTCCCATTCTGTTGTTTTCCTCTATTTCTTTGCATTGATCACTGAAGAAGGTTTCTTATCTCTTCTTGCTATTCCTTGGAACTCTGCATTCAGATGCTTATATCTTTCCTTTTCTCCTTTGCTTTTCACCTCTCTTCTTTTCACAGCTATTTGTAAGGCCTCCCCAGACAGCCATTTTGCTTTTTTGCATTTCTTTTCCATGGGGATGGTCTTGATCCCTGTCTCCTGTACAATGTCACGAACCTCATTCCATAGTTCATCAGGCACTCTATCTATCAGATCTAGGCTCTTAAATCTATTTCTCACTCCTACTGTATAATCATAAGGGATTTGATTTAGGTCATACCTGAATGGTCTAGCAGTTTTCCCTGCTTTCTTAAATTTCAGTCTGAATTTGGTAATAAGGAGTTCATGATCTGAGCCACAGTCAGCTCCTGGTCTTGTTTTTGTTGACCGTACAGAGCTTCTCCATCTTTGGCTGCATAGAATATAATCAGTCTGATTTCGGTGTTGACCATCTGGTGATGTCCATGTGTAGAGTCTTCTGTTGTGTTGTTGGAAGAGGGTGTTTGCTATGACCAGTGCATTTTCTTGGCAAAACTCTATTAGTCTTTGCCCTGCTTCATTCCGCATTCCAAGGCCAAATTTGCCTGTTACTCCAGGTGTTTCTTAACTTCCTACTTTTGTATTCCAGTCCCCTATAATGAAAAGGACATCTTTTTTGGGTGTTAGTTCTAAAAGGTCTTGTAGGTCTTCATAGAACCGTTCAACTTCAGCTTCTTCAGCGTTACTGGTTGGGGCATAGACTTGGATCACTGTGATATTGAATGGTTTGCCTTGGAAACAAACAGAGATCATTCTGTCGTTTTTGAGATTGCATCCAAGTACTGCATTTTGGACTCTCTTGTTGACCATGATGGCTACTCCGTTTCTTCTAAGGGATTCCTGCCCACAGTAGGAGATATAATGGTCATCTAAGTTAAATTCACCCATTCCAGTCCATTTTAGTTCGCTGATTCCTAGAATGTCGACGTTCAACCTTGCCATCTCTTGTTTGACCACTTCCAATTTGCCTTGATTCATGGACCTGACATTCCAGGTTCCTATGCAATATTGCTCTTTACAGCATCGGATCTTGCTTCTGTCACCAGTCACATCCACAGCTGGGTATTGTTTTTGCTTTGGCTCCATCCCTTCATTCTTTCTGGAGTTATTTATCCACTGATCTCCAGTAGTATATTGGGCACCTAATGACCTGGCGAGTTCCTCTTTTGGTATCCTATCATTTTGCCTTTTCCTACTGTTCATGGGGTTCACAAGGCAAGAATACTGAAGTGGCTTGCCATTCCCTTCTCTAGTGGACCACACTCTTTAGAGATATTACTTTAAAAAGCAGAGATATTACTTTGCTGACTAAGGTCCGTATAGTCAAAGGTATGGTTTTTCCGTAATCATGTATGGATGTGAGAGTTGGACTATAAAGAAAGCTGAGTGCCGAAGCATTGATGATTTTTGAACTGTGGTGTTGGAAGACTCTTCAGAGTCCCTTGGACTGCAAGGGCATCAAATGAATCAATCCTAAAGGAGATCAACCCTGAATATTCATTGAAAGGGCTGATGCTGAAGCTGAAGCTCCAATAATTTGGCCAGCTGATGTGAAGAGTTGACTCATTGGAAAAGACCCTGATGCTGGGCAAGATTGAAGGCACCAGAAGGGGATGACAGGGGATGAGATGGTTGGATGCCATTATGGACTCAATGGACATGAGTTTGTGCAAGCTCCAGGAGATGGTGAAGGACAGGGAAGCTTGGTGTGCTGTAGTCCATTGAGTCAGTCAGACACAACTGAGCTGCTGAACAGCTACATATATAAGAGTGAGTCCAGAAAATTCAGATGGGTCCATAGATGTTTCAGTTACTCAACCAGATGACTTTTTAAAGGAGTTTCTTTTCCTGCAGTGATGTACATGAAAGCAATGATTTATGTGCTTTATACCCTTACATGATCATAAAAAAGATACAGGATTTCTTCACCATTAGTGAGCACCTAGTTTTATCAAGGAATGTTTTGATGTAAGTATTGTTTTTTCAAACCAGCCTCATTTGGATTATGCCACTTGCCGTATACTTCTTGGATGGTAATTTGTAGCAACTAGTGAAACTACTATTCCTGCTCAACAGTTTGAGATACACCTTGAAGACCTATTTTGAAGTGGGTGTCGTGGGTTGCCATTTCTTTCTCCAGGGGATCTTCCTGACCCACAAATTGAACTCAGGTCTCCCGCATTGCAGACAGACTCTTAACCAACTGAGCCAGCACTCTAAACTTTTCCCTTCAGTAATTATAAATGCATAATTAATACATGTAAGAAAATGACCGTGTATGATATTCCAAATGGATATCAAAAGCAAGATGGTGAAAAACAGGAACGTGTAATATATAAACTTGCAGATTCTTTATATATCTGATACAGATGGAAGCCCTTATTTAAATTTTAACAAGTGTCTTGTTTGATCTTTGGAGAGAGGTTTAATAATTTGTCCAAGGAATTATAGCTAGTCAGTAGCAAACTGAGAGAGAACCTCCTGACTCCAGAGGTGTTTTTATTACTATGTTAAATTGCCTCTTCCAAAGCAGGGATGACTTCGTGGAGTAGATGACAGTTGAATTGGATTTTAAAGCATGTTACTGGGAGAGGGATAACAAAAATGGAATTTAAAAAATGGTGAGGAGGTACCTGGCCCAATCCAAAAAAAGGCACATGCTAGGAAGTAAGGAAATAGTATAATAATAATGACAACAGCAATGATAAAAATCGCTAATATTAATTGGATGCTTATTATGTGTTGAGCATTGTTCTGAGTGCTTTTACTGCATGAACTTATTTTACCATCACAACAACATGAGGTAGGTACAATTATTATTCCCATTTTACAAATGGGAAACTGAGGCCCAGAGAGGTTAGGTAACTTGCTTATTCAGATTTCCATGTATAGTAAGTGGTGGAACCAGTGTTTGTAGCCTCCATATGTCTTGCTTTGGAAATCAATCTTTATCTAATCTTTATGCTGTGTTACCTCTGTGTTAATTAGTATGGAGTAGTAAAACCTAGTCAGTGTAGCCAGTGTTGTAAATCCACTGAATGTTAAAAGCCTCTGATAATTTGGAAAAAGGAAGGGCAAGGGCAAGCTCTAGTAAGTTCCTCAGTTTCTCCTATTACTATGTAGCCAGGGCATTGGTCCTACCTTCTATCCTCTGCCTGCCCACTGCCAAGTAGAGGTTAAAGAGATCTCTCCCTTCCCCAGTGGCCACTTGGACTGACCCCAGAGGGACAGTAAAACCACCTAAAGAATCTTGGGTTAGATGGAAAACTGAATCAGCACCCATGTTTGGTGATTTTAAAGACATTTTCAAAAGAAAAGGGGGCCAAAGACTTTTGTAATCAGCTTTTACCTTCTCCTGCCCCACCAGGCAATGCCAAAACAGAAGGAAGATGTTTGTATGTCTTAGGAATTTTAAATATTCGTTGCCTTGGAAGTGTATTGTCTTATCAGATTTTGTTTCATATTTGTATTTAAAAGATTTTTAAAATTTTGGATAAGTTTATCCAAAAGAATCTTATTTAGTTATAAATGCAGTCATCTACATAGCTCTTATACAGTAAGTTAGTTCTTTCTCCTGTAGTAGGAGGGTAGTGTCTGAGTGTCACATTTGACATTGGCCTAGATTTTGCAGTTGCACCACTGTGGTTAAGCATGGAGTCTTAACTACAGTGGTATTCAGGGCCTTGAAATCTAGACGAGAATTTTTACCCAGAGTCCTTGGCCTATAGGATTATATAATGTAAATGATTTAGAGAACTTTTGTTGTCCAAAGTTTAAGGTACTCATAAAAGGCTGTTTGGTTATGGAATGAATTTTTCTCATGATAAATGACTGTTCTCAAAGGAATATTGATCTCCATATAATTATATAGCTAATTATACTCTAGTTTATTAGCAAAACAGTCTTGGATTTTGCATAATTTAATGATATAATTAATGACTAACTATTCTTTTCTCCTCTGATAGGCTAAGTAATCAGGCTGACCTAGACCAATTATTTATACTCATTACAGGATAGAAAAAATAGCTGCAAAATTTTATTTTGCATGATGGCTCTATTTTTCCCAACTTGCAATCTTAAGGCACTTGATTAATTTCATTTTTCAGCAGTACAGGTATATTTAATATAAGGAGTATAAACATTCTAGCCAAGAGTGGTAAAGTAAAATTCACATGCAATGTATTCCGTTTCTTGTGTGCTTCAAAGAAAAATGATGTCACTGGGAAGCCAAGTAGTGAGGTTTTAGATATCAGTTATTTTTTACCTATTAGTATTAGGTAAGGGTATTTTGTGAAGTATAGATATAAAAATTTTAACTGTATGTCATGTCACACTAGTTAATGACCAGTTCCCAAAGGAACTGCAAAAATTGCTTCATGGATGAACATGTTTACATCTTATTAGCCGGTTTCTGCATAAGTGTGTGTGTGTATGTGTGTGTAGCCAAGGGAGTACTCAATGAACTTCAAGGTGTGATAGTATAGCCTCCTGGTTGAACAAGTCACACTGAAGCAACTATTTAGTCATTTCTACTTCTTAAGGACAAACACTATGTTTTCTTTTTCTCCTTCAGTGTGTAGAATAGTGCCTAGAAATAGTAGGTGGTCCAAAGTTTTGATTATATATTTTTTTAAAATATAAATTTATTTATTTTAATTGGAGGCTAATTACTTTACAATATTGTATTGGTTTTGGCATACATCAACATGAATCCACCACAGGTATACACGTGTTCCCCATCCTGAACACCCATCCCTCCCCGTACCATCCCTCTGGGTTGTCCCAGTGCACCAGCCCCAAGCATCCAGTATCATGCATTGAACCTGGACTGGCAATTCGATTCATATATGATATTATACATGTTTCAATGCCATTCAAATAAAAAGGCGACTTGGATTTTGATTGTAGAAATATTTATGCTACCTTCAGGGATGTGTGTACAGTATCATAAAGGATATAATTCTGTCATTAAAATGGAGCAGGATTTCTTTGTATCACTGGCAACACATCAGAATTATTTTACTAAGATTTTTCATATGTGACTTCTACAATTTATTTCCTACCGTGTAAATACAGTATGTTCGTCTGTTGATCCCTTACTTCTTATTAGGCACCATGCTGGTACTTTTACAGATGTCATCTTATTTACAAAATATTCTGACTCAGAATTTCAGCAAGCTGCCCAGCAAGTTGCTGGATACTAAGCACTGGGGCTTTTATTTGAACTCAAGTGCTGTTTCTCTTGAATATCCTTGCTGGTAGTAAATCTTTATCTTCTGAGAGTGGAAATCAGTTCAGTTCAGTTCAGTTCAGTCGCTCAGTCATGTCTGACTCTTTGCAACCCCATGAATCGCAGCACGCCAGGCCTCCCTGTCTATCACCAACTCCCGGAGTTCACTCAGACTCACGTCCATTGAGTCAGTGATACCATCCAGCCATCTCATCCTCTGTCGTCCCCTTCTCCTCCTGCTCCCAATCCCTCCCAGCATCAGAGTCTTTTGCAATGAGTCAAATCTTCGCATGAGGTGGCCAACGTACTGGAGTTTCAGCTTCAGCATCATTCCTTCCAAAGAACACCAGGGCTGATCTCCTTTAGAATGGACTGGTTGAATCTCCTTGCAGTCCAAGAGACTCTCAAGAATCTTCTCCAACACACAGTTCAAAAGCATCAATTCTTCTGTGCTCAGCTTTCTTCATGGTCCAACTCTCACATCCATACATGACCACTGGAAAAACCATAGCCTTGACTAGACGGGCCTTTGTTGGCAAAGTAATGTCTCTGGTTTTGAATATTCTATCTAGGTTGGTCGTAACTTTTCTTCCAAGGAGTAAGCGTCTTTTAATTTCATGGCTGCAGTCACCATCTGTAGGGATTTTGGAGCCCCCCCAAATAAAGTCTGACACTGTTTCCACTGTTTCCCCATCTATTTCCCATGAAGTGATGGGACCAGATGCCATGATCTTCGTTTTCTGAATGTTGAGCTTTAAGCCAACTTTTTCAATCTCCTCTTTCACTTTCATCAAGACGCTTTTTAGCTCCTCTTCACTTTCTGCCATAAGGGTGGTATCATCTTCATATCTGAGGTTATTGATATTTCTCCCAGCAATCTTGATTCCAGCTTGTGTTTCTTCCAGCCCAGCGTTTCTCATGATGTACTCTGCTTATAAGTTAAATAAGCAGGGTGACAATATACAGCCTTGATGTACTCCTTTTCCTAATTGGAACCAGTCTGTTGTTCCATGTCCAGTTCTAACTGTTGCTTCCTGACCTGCATACAGGTTTCTCAAGAGGCAGGTCAGGTGGTCTGGTATTCCCATCTCTTTCAGAATTTTCCACAGTTTATTGTGATCCACACAGTCAAAGGCTTTGGCATAGTCAATAAAGCAGAAATAGATATTTTTCTGGAACTCTCTTGCTTTCTCCATGATCCAGCAGATGTTGACAATTTGATCTCTGGTTCCTCTGCCTTTTCTAAAACCAGCTTGAACATCAGGAAGTTCACGGTTCACGTATTGCTGAAGCTTGGCTTGGAGAATTTTGAGCATTACTTTACCCGCGTGTGAGATGAGTGCAATAAATACTCTTTATCAATATCCAACATTTTCTGCCGTAACTTTGATGAATAAGATGGGTGACTAAATTAATCAAATCCTGGCCTTAAAATATAAAGCAGTGAGACATGGTTTATTTTTTGGGTGTTAAACTGTCCCTGAAGGTAATTCCTTCATCCAAAAAGATGTTCAGAGATGTTTTCAGCAGTGGCAGCCTAATTACAGTGTGTATCTAGCCCCTGAGGTAACTGTGATGGGCAGTTCACATGTGGAAGATTAAGTTCTGTTTTTTAAAAAAACAAAAGAAGATAGTTATTTTATAGTCAGGCTTTGTGATGCAAAGTAAATCATTTTCATGCCATTATCTAATTGTATACATTAGTTTAAGAGATGTAAAGAAATATTATATTGAAGTACAGAATTGCACCATTTATGGTAGTGTGGAAAATTTGTTCACGTCTATGGGATAATTTCAAGAGTGTTTAGCTCACCTCAGTTTCTATAGCACAGCCTCTGAAGTCTCATTTCTTTAACAGGGCCTTGTGGGTGTTCTAAAGGAATGATTGAACTGAAAAGAAATGAGAGAGTCAACCAGTGTACTGTAATAGATGAAATGGAAAGTAATTATGTTAATGTTGACTCATTATGAAGCTCCAACCAGTTTTACCTGCTCATTTCTGTGTGGAAACCTGTGTAGCTGAGATGCTGAATAAGAAATTCTTGTACAAATGAGCCTAGAGGCATGTTTCTAATATCGCAGCTAAGCCTATGCAGAATTGTAATGAATTTCCGTAAGTCAGTATTTAAATGTGCTATCAGAGAAGGTAGTTCTCTTGGATCCTAATGTTTATCATCAAATCTTGAGCTATATATCTGAATCTTCATAGCTGCATATAATTTTCATTTGTTAATTATAGGGGAAAAAAACAGAAATCCCATACCACATCTATATCACAGAGAATATCAAATCTTATAGGATACACTCAGATAGGAGAAGTATTTTAGGAGAAATTGTAAGGAAAGAATTTATAAGGTAAAATGTTAGCAGGGCAAAATGATGTAGATAAACACATCTTGGCAAATATGTGCTGAGGAGTATTTTTTAAGGCAGAAGTTGCCAATTATTTATTCAAAAAGTTAGAATGGAGAAAGTAGCATCAACATATATACACATCTGACTCTTTGCGACACCATAGACTGTGCAGTCCGTGCAATTCTCCAGGCCAGAGTCCTGGAGTGGGTAGCCTTTCCCTTCTCCAGGGGATCTTCCCCACCCAGGGATCGAACCCAGGTCTCCCACATTGCGGCAGATTCTTTACCAGCTGAGCCACCAGGGAAGCCCAAGAAAACTGGAGTGGATAGCCTATCCCTTCGCCAGCAGATCTTCCCGACCTAGAAGTCGAACTGGGGTCTCCTGCATTGCAGGCAGATTCTTGGCCAGGGAAGCCCTGTATATACACTACCGTGTGTGGAACGATAGCTGGTGGGGAGGGAGCCCAGCTTGGTAGTCTGTGATGAGATGGTGGAGGGGGGGAGGCTCAAGAGGGAAGGGATATATGTAAAATAATGGCTAATTTGAGTTGTTGTATGTTGTATGCTGAAACCAATACAGCATTGTAAAGCAATTTTCCTCCAACTGAAAGAAAATAAAGGTGATTGATAAAAACTGGAAAACAAAAGATTTGGCCAAGGAGTGAAGAGCATGTGTCTGTGTTCACATAGAAATTCATGATTATAATCATATACTTATATGAAGACACATGAAATGCTTAAGAACATGGGATTTGGAGTTAGGCAGAGTAGATTTAAACTAGGTCTGTCTGACTCCCAAACTAAGGCTTTTACTCATGGTCAGAGAAGTTTAAAAGTGTCATTCCCCTAAGTGTTTACACTGCTCTCCTCATTGCATAGATCCTTTTTTGCCATATCCTTTTATTCTATAGTGTTTATCCTTCCCTTGTCATGTATAATAAAGTTTAAGGCCCTTACCTTCTACAGCTCAAATGTCCTGCTTGTATTCTCGAAATAAAATATTGTAGAGAATATCTCTGACTATGTTAAATTGCCAACCATGATTTAATTACTTCTTAGAAAAATGGTACTGTGTCATTTTTAATTTTAAGAGACTTAATTTTTTTCTCTGTGCCAATGAGCAGCTTCTAAAACAATTACATTCCTAAAACAAATAATCTAATTTTTGTCAAATTATGTTCAACATTAATTTAAGAGTTTAATTGAAACAAACGAATATTTTACCTTGGGCATGAACTGTTCTTTCCTACTATCAGTGTGTGAATGCTTTTAAGTAATAAACTTAAATTTCATTTTTTAAAAAGTAATGTTCTTTTGTACTTGATGGTATTTAGTGTTGGTTTGGTATTTAGTGTCCATCTTTTATATTTGGAACTTTAAAAATGTTTTGTGTTGTTCCCCACAAGGAGGCAAGAACTAGTTATGCTTTATTTTACCCTTTTAACAGGAATCATGATAGCATACAATTATTGCACCAGAAGGCATGTAAGAATTTCAACTAGAGCAGAGCTGTCTAGAAGTAATATAATATGAGACATGCATGTAATTTTAAATATTCTAGTGAAGTCCTAAAAAGAAAAAGAAGCAGGTAAAATTCATTTAAATAATATATGTTATTTGATTCAACATATTCAGAACATTATAATTTTCATATGTAACACATAAAAACTTACTAATGACCTATGTTATGCTTTTGGGAGGGTATGTACTCTTCAAACTCTGGTGTATATTTTACATGTAAAGCACAGTTCAATTCCACGTAACCACATTTCAAGTCATTGGTTGCCGCTCATTATCGTGGCTACCAATGTGGACAGAGCAGATGTGGAGTCTCAGTTTTTTTTTCCATCCAAATATCCCTGATGATATGGCACGTGGTATAGCACATGGGGTCACAAAGAGTTGGAAAGGACTGAGCAACTAAACTGAGCTGAATGGATGGCGCGTGAGAGTAGTGCTAATGGCTCACCATCAGCTAATGGCTCCCAGGGAGGACAGACCTCCCTGCTAAGGCGCTATAAGAAAATCCAGGTGACGGGAGCGGTCTTCTGCGGTATTATGGCGCTGGTGGTGGGGGCGGGTTGGTGATTTCACAGGGTCTGATGAGTATCCCACCTGAATTAGGGGAGCTGCCTTCTCCACTGAGAATCACTGATCTTATTTGAACTCCTCATCTCACCCATGAAGAAATAAGGTCTAGATTAATTCATTCCAGGGCGTATGTCCTTTGATAAGTTTGACAGTCTCAGATTTCTTTCTGTCATGTGGTTGCCTTTCCTCATGTTAGTTTGCTCACTTTTGAGGTATACACATGGACGGAGGAACCTGGTGGGCTACAGTCCACGGGCTCGCAAAGAGTCGGACACGACTGAGCGACTTCACCTCACCTTCACCTCGGTTTTCCTTCTGTGGCAGTTTGGACATGTAATGGAACAGGGGCAGCACATTTCACTAATAATGATGGTTCTGCGGATGGTAGCTTCCTATTTAAGTGTCCATTGCCTCTATTCTCTTTGAATCTCTTATTTAAGTCACTCCCTGTTGTAGAATCAAAAAATCAGAAACTAGTTGCTTAGCTTCTTTAAATTAAATTGCCACTATATTCTCTGCATTGTAGTGATACTTATGGGTTTCCCTGGGAGCTCAGCTGGTAAAGAATCTGCCTGCAATGTGGGAGACCTGGGTTCGATCCCTGGGTTGGGAAGATTCCCTGGAGAAGGGCATGGCAACCCGCTCCAGTATTCTTGCCTGGAGAATCCTCATAGACAGACGAGCCTGGTGGGCTACAAGTCCATGGGGTCACAAAGAGTCAGACACGACTGAGTGACTAAGCACATTCTTTGCATTGAAAAACATCTCTCCTTCCCATTATTTACTGGCAATGTCTTTTTGTTCCTTGGGAAATAATAGTTATTTGTTGTTGTTCACTCAGTCATGTCTGAGTCTGCAACCCCATGGGCTGCAGCACCACCCGGCTTCCCTGTCCTTCACCAACTCCCAGAGTTTGCTTAAAATCATGTCCATTGAGTCGCTGATGCCATACAGCCATCTCATCCTCTGTCGCCCCCTTATCCTCCTGCCTTCAATTGTTTCCAGCATCAGGGTCTTTTCTAATGAGTTGGCTCTTCACATCAGGTGGCCACAGTATTGGAACTTCAGCCTCAGCATCAGTCCCTCCAATGAATATTCAGTATTGATTTCCTTTAGGATTGATTGGTTTGATCTCTTTGAAGTCCAAGGGAGTACGCCCTTTGTCTGAATCATCTCACATGATCTTTAAAATTTTTTTTCACATAATCTTTATAACAACCAAAGAAGGTGGCTTATCTTGTTCTCACTCTTTTTAAAGTGAAGAAATTGAAGCTCAGAGAGTTGAAATGGCATTCTCAAATTCATGCAGCCACTGAGCAGTAGTAAGGCTGAGGGGCTGCATTCAGGAATCAGACTACAGAGTCACACTTCATCACTATTCTGTGCACAACCTCTTTTTCTGTGTTCTTTTCCCTGCCTTGTGTGCCATCTGGTAGGACTGTCCTGTGTGTGCAGGTGGCTTGCACTCCCCATGCTTTCTTCCTGATCAGAGCGAAACAAGGTACTGCTTTGCATGCTTTTTTGGTCTCTGCCATAAAGAAGACTGAGTATCAAAGAATTGATACTTTCAAATTGTCCTGCTGGAGAAGACTCTTGAGAATCCCTTGGACTGAAAGGAGCTCTAACCAGTCAATCTTAAAGGAATTCAACCCTGAATATACATTGGTAGGACTGGTGCTGAAGCTGAAGCTCTAATAATTTGGCCACCTGATGTGAAGAACTGACTCATTGGAGAAGACACTGATGCTGGCAAAGATTCAAATCAGGAGAAGGAGCCGACAGAGGATGAGATGGTTAGATGGCATCACCGACTGGATAGACATGAGTTTGTGTAGGCTCCGGGAGTTGGTGATGCACAGGGAAGCCTGGCATGCTGAAGTCCATGGGGTTGCAAAGAGTCAGACACAACTGAGCTACTGAACTGAACTGAAGCCAGGCTGTACCCCTTACTCCTTGAAAGTGACTCCAAAATTATTATTTAAAAAATAAATGGAATCAAGCTGTTCCTTGTTATTTAGCAGCAGTCCAGCTCAGTGTGACAGACTTCATAGCATCCTGGGTTTCCATCTGCATTGCCTGCCATTCACTTCCTCCCTACTCCCCATTTCCCCCCTTCCCACGAACAACCAGGAACATCAAGCACTCTGGGTAACTCTCTTATATTTCCCAGCGCAATGGAAACTTTCTTGCCTCTGTTCCTGATGTTCTTCATTCATGGAATGCCCTCCTCCCTCTAGCCACTGTAAAGGTCACTGTTGTTTTACTCAGTGTCCCTCCCATCCATTGGAATTATCCTTTTGATTTGATGTTCTCATGTTTTTATCCACAGGTTTCTCACTTTTCATATCTTATGGTAGTTTGATGTCTCTTACTTTTTTGATAGTAAACTCCTTGGGCTGGAAAGAAACACAACTGCTATTTATTGAGCATCTACATTCCCGGCCCTATGCTTGGTACATGTAGTTTATATATGCAACTCTGGCACTGGTGTAGAATATAGTAGTGGTGTAGTAAATATTTGTGGAATTCTATGTTGTTTACAGCTTTTAAAATCCATTGGAGCTTCTGCTGGAATTCTAACTTAGCAGTTCCATATGGGGAGGAAACCAACATGTATTAAGTGCCTAATAGGTGCTTTATATGTATAATTTTATTTAGTATACCCAATAACCCTGTGCAGTTGGTAGAGTTTCCTCATTTTACAGATGAAGACATTGAAGCTAAGCAAAGTCAACTAATTACCCAAATCACCCACGTAGTAAATGGCAAATCTGGGATCTGAATCTAGGTGTGACTGAAGGATGCCTCAGATTTGAAAGTACAAACTCAGGCTAAAGAAAGAAACTTTGGCAGTTGTAAGCAGTAACAATCTTGGCTAACTAGATTAACCGAGTTAAGTATGATGAGTCATTTTGACCTGATAATTCTTACGTTCCCAAGGTGCACTAGTTTAATCAAGCTGCTTCTGTTCCTCTTCCCTTATGTTGGTGTATACTAAAGCTTGGAAAGGTTATTATTGGTAATGTACTTACGTGAAGTGCAAGTTAGTAAAATATGAGCCTAGTTGGAAAGACTCTCCTAAATTATTAAAAAGCCCTAATTACAGAATTTTTCTTGGAAAGAAATATAATGATTGGGAGTAGGTTAACAGCATTGTCCAGTAGAGAACCTTAGGAACCCTGCTTTACTAAATGCATACAGTCTTTTAGTAATTAGCATGCCAATTATTTGTCAGTAAGTTGGGGCTCTAGAAGTAGTTTGGAAAGAGGTGGGAAACTAGCATGAGTTGAGTGGTGTAATTTATGTAGTCCTCACAGGGCTCTGGGCTTCCCTGGTGGCTTAGACAGTAAAGTATCTGCATGCAATGAAGGAGACCCGGGTTCGATCCCTGGAGTGGGAAGATGCCCTGGAGAAGGCAGTGGCTACCCTCTCTAGTATTCTTGCCTGGAGAATCCCACAGAGGAGCCTGGTGGGCTACTGTTCATGGGGTTGCAAAAAGTCAAACAAGACTGAGCAGCTAACACTTTCATTTTTCACTGGGCCCTATGAGGTAGGGAACATGAGATTCATAAATTGAGGCTTGGAGAGGTTAAGTGACTTGCTTAAATTACAAAGTAAATAAGTGGTGGCATGCACGTGTCTGTGCGTGCATGCTCTGTTGTGTCTGACTCTTTGTGACCCTTTGGACTGTAACCCACCAGGCTCCTCTGTCCATGAGATTCTCCAGGCAAGAGAATCGAGTGGATTGCCATTTCCTTCTCCAGGGCATCTTCCTGACCCAGGGATGAAATTGGCATCTCCTGAGACTCCTGCATTGGCAGGCAGATTATTTACCACTGAGCCACCTGGGAAGCCCAAAGAAGTGATAGATTAGCATTCAAGTATATATTTCTCCAGCTCCCCCAAAGCACACGCCCTTTCAGTATGCCAATAACTAATTTCAATACTCTTTCTGTACTCTGTTACTCCATTACTTTTATTAGCAAACATATTTCATAACTAGTACAAAGATGAATTTCCCAACTGCTCTGTCAATAGGCACACAAAATCCACATTCATGATTCTTGGCTACACATGCTAAATGAAAACATATTATAATAATTTAAACTGCCATCAATCAGTTTCTTCTTTTCAGTTATGCATAAGCTTTACATATGTGAAGTGGCTTATTTTTCTTCAAGCATACTTGCTTAAATGCACAATTTGAAGGCAATAGTCACTCTGTCACACCTTTTAAATGATGTTAATATTTTTCACTGAGTCATTTACTTCACTTTACTTTTAGGAAAGTCACATTTTTTTTTTCATTTGGCTTCAGCTGAAAAAAGATAACAAAATAAAACTCATCCTTTTAATGTCAATGGTAAAATTGTCATTGATTTATATATAAACTCTGAAGATCTAAACGCTGGATTGTTTTTGGCAATAAAATTTCCTGATCCACCATAGTACATGGCGATAGCTCTCTTTCGTATGATTTTGTGGATAACAGTAAACCCAAACGAGTCTAGGAAATTTATGTTGACACACAGATTTTTCAGGGATATTTAGCATATTGCAGACGAAGTACTATTTCACATAAATACACTAACCCTCTCTGAGCCCCCATTCATTGAAAACCCTGATCACACCATTCATTACAGAAGCCAAAACTCTTAAAAGCTAGCAAGCTTTAACAGTCTCCTTATAATTCAGTTGTGGTTATGATATATGAAAAATAACATTCTAAGATTTATTTTAAAACACTTTGGTATGGAAACACATTTCTTCTTACCCAGTCATTAATCCTGGTTTTACATATGGCCTGGCCCCACTTATCCTGGAGGCAGTTAATCATTAAACATTTTTAGTAGCAAGAACCTCTCCTTCTAAAAAGATTTTGTCTTCCTGTCATAAATTTCTCATATTTTCTTTCCAGATTTTTAAGTTAGAAAGTGCTGTAAATATCTTAAGGAAGCATTACAATTTTTCTACCAAATTAAAGTGATAGCTATCTAATAGCGCTTGTTCTTGTTTATAAGTGGAATACTGTTTAGATGTTGATGTCTCGTTTCTTCAGAGATAAGTATTCAACCCTTTGCAAATAATACACTGGGGGGGGGGGAGGGAAATTTTTCTTCTACCCTTCTAGCTTCTTTGCTTTGTCTAATAATCAAATGAACATAACACATAAACAAGAGAAAAACATTTAATTCTGGATGTTTGGGAATGCCGTAAATATGAGACCCAAAGGCATGCAGGCAGTTGAGGGCTCTGTAGCATCCTGAGCTAAGGACATAGCTAGCAATCTGGAGGAGACAGAGGAGATGAGAGTGATTCACAGGACGAAGAGAGGAGATGTTTAGAAAGCTGAAGGTTGTCTCGCTATGCAGATAAGCCTCTCAGGTAAAAAGGTGCGTGTGGACTCACTCGTGTCTGAATCTCTGGATTGTGGCCTGCCAGACAACTCTGTCCATGGAATTTTCTAGGCAAGAACACTGGAGGGGGTTGCCATCTCTTCTCCAGAGGATCTTCCTGGCCCCAGGGATTGAACCCACATCTCTTGGGTCTCCTATATTGACAGACAGATTCTCTACCTGTTGAGCCATCAGGGATGACCTGTGGTCAAAGCTCTCTTCTTGTTACAGGCCTTCTTTCCAGTGTTAATTTAGGCAGCTGCGCAGGAGATGGGGAGGTAAAGAGGTTTTCTGAATCTTCTCGGTTTTGATTGCCTTTATGTCAAAATGATCCTCGTGCCAAAGTGACATATTTTGGCGTGGAAATTCTGCTCCCCTTCAACTGACTACTTTTCACACAGAGACTAGAGTGACTCCCTGATTAAAGAAACATTAATCCTATTAGCCAAAACCAAGGCTGACTGCTAGGGAAAAGAACAAGCCATCAGTAAAGATAGTACCATCTCAGTGGGCTCTCCGTTGAAGTATGTAGAAGTCGATTTAATGATGAGGCACCATTTCCATGTTCACAAAACAGCGAGAGATATGATACCCTTTTCTTTAACGAGATGATTAATAATTTTCCGTTTCTGTCTCTGTTAAGCCCAATTAACAAATAGTTATTCCATGTAGAATAATGAAGAAGGGAAACTGTACATTTATAATTATAAATTGGGATGAATTTTATTCAGTGATGCTCTTGATATCAATTTGCATATGGCAAGAATGTTTTTATATTTCACTTTTAGTATTTGTCATTTACATAATATAAAGTACACATTGTAGCAAAAGCACCTTTTATAGTGCTTTATAGGTGTGAAAAGTCCTGACAGTGCAGGAAGAAAAAGGTTTACTTCAAGCAGTCCATTTCTTTGGATTTCCATGGTAGCACTATATGTTATATATGTTTGAGTTCCCTCAATTATGAAACAAATATTGTTCTAATGATATATTAGAACAATTATGAAACAAATATTTTTCTAATGATATATTTAGTGTTTTTTAACCATATTTTATAAAGTCTCAAGTGTTATGTAAAATATCATGTTTTTTTTTTTGTTTTAAGGGAATCTGGCAGAGATTTTGGTCCCATGTTTCAAAATACAGTAGGAATTCTGTGTGAAAGCTCAATTGCTTTTGGAATGCCTAACTTGAGGTCTGCATTGTACCTATTTTAATGGCATAACCACTGCAACTGCTGGAACATTCAGTTCTAGTGGATGTTAATAAGTGTTTCTTGAGAGAGGATATCCTGGCTTAGGTGCATTTCTTGTGTATATATACATTGCCTTTTATTGTTGACTTGTTGTTTTAGTTGCTATCTCTCCTTTGTCCCCATCCCTACCCCATAGCCCTCATTCTTTGCTGCTGTCTCTGTGGGTGAAAAGACAAAACCTAAGAAGAAACTCAGCAGGGCCTTCTAGCAATTTCCAGTATCTAAAGAAGTGTGGTGTAGAAGCAGGCCCAAAAGGAATAAGTAGAAGCAAGAAATACATTACTGTGAGGCGTGTTTCACATCACTAAAAGAACTGAGTGACTGATAACTCAAGATGCCCAGATATGGAATGGCTGCCTTAAGGGATACTGAATGCAGTGTCGACAAGGCAGTGAAGGATAATGGAAAGAATGTGTGAACTTTGGAACCAGGCAGATCTGTATTCCAATTTTGGCTCTACATCTTAACAGCTTTGTGGCCATAAGCAAGTCACTGAGTGACAGAACCTTAGTTTCTTTATCTCTAATGTGGAAGATAGTGCTTACCTTGAAGGTTGATATAAAGGTTAAGAGAGGATGTATGTAAGGTGCCTGAGCGGCATCCCTGACATGTGATCAGTATTCAATGAATAGTAGTTGCTGTTGTTATTGTTCTCTTTGTTTTATGAGTGATCCAAGGCTACTCTTTAAAAATGATGCTAAAGAATTGCACAAGGTAGTGAAATAAATTGGATCATTTGTGTTGTCCCATTTACCTTGCTGATGTGATCCTATAGCCTTTAAAGGTGGTTCTCTCTCTATGGTATAGTAACTAGGTTAGTATTTAATGGAGAGAAAATAGGATTATGCCCTTCCTCTCCAAGTCCCCCTCCCCTAGCATTTTAAGTGAAAGTGTCTGTTGTCAGGCAGGAACATTATCATGATGATGATGATGGTGATGTTTTTTATGTCTTTGCCAGCCACTACTTTTTTTTTCTTTTCCTGCACTAATCTATTCTAGAGCTATGTAGATCTTCAGAGCATATTCCACATCTTTATTTCTACAATGCCTAACAATGTGCATGTTCCAAAGCATGCAATGGTAAATGTTTTTGTTGAACAAATGGATATGGGGTTGAGCTCTTTGGAGATTTCATGCACTTCAGCCTGTTGTAAGTAAATTGATAGTTTGTTCAAAATCAGTCAACATTAAGCAGATCATTACAGTAATTTTCATGTCTGCCGTGCTGAGAATATTTTGGGGCAAAGGAAGGAAACTGAGAAGGCTCATGGTAAAGTGCATTCACTTTCACTGTGTCTTTCTGAAGAGAAACTTAAAGGCACAAGCCTCTTGGCTGAGAGGTTCTTAAGTGATAAATGATAGTCATAGGAGAGGTGATGATTTTTTCCATAAGAGTTTTGGGGATCAAGGTAAGAGAATGATATCCTAAATCTTAACTTCATTAAATGCCAACAAAACTGTCACTTGTCTCTTCTTTAGTTATCATAATTATTATCTAGAACATTATTTATGACAAATAACGTTGGGATGATGGATTTCTGATTTTATGTAATATATTTTGTCAGGTATTTTAAAAAGATTTCTTTGAATCTGATAAAGCATGAACATTGTTTTCAAAGTTTCCCTCAAGGTACTTCTTTCTCCAAGGATGCCCATTGTTTGCATAGGGCTGAGACTTATGATACTGTTTTTCTCTGATTACTAGTAAAGGTATTCTTATTTGGGGACTTCTCTGGTGGTCCAGAGGTTAAGATTCCATGCTCCCAATGCAGGGAGCATGTATTTCATCCCTGATCGAGGAACTAACATCCTGCATGCCATGCAGCATGACCAAAGCAGAAAAAAGATATTCTTATTTTTTATTATCTACTTAATTTAAACATTTTTTGTTTTTGACCCTTTTTGTTTTTGTTCAGTCACGAAGTCATGTGCAGCTCTTTGCAACCCCATGGACTGTAGCACACCAGGCTTCCCTGTACTTTACTATCTTCCTGAGTTGGCTCAAACCCATTTCCATTGAGTCAGTGATGTTATCTAACCATCTCATCCTCTGTTGTCCCCTTCTCCTCTTGCCCTCAGTCTTTCCAAGCATCTGGGTCTTTTCCAATGAGTCAGCTTTTCACATCAGGTGGCCAAATTATTGGAACTTGAGCTTCAGCATCAGTAGTTTCAATGAATAGTCAGGGTTGATTTCCTTTAGGATTGACTCATTTGATCTCCTTGCTGTCCAAGGGACTCTGAAGAGTCTTCTCTAGGACCAGAGTTCAAAAGCATAATTCTTCGGGGCTCAGTCTTCTTTATGGTCCAGCTGTCACTGAAAAGGACAAAGCTTTGACTATATGGACCTTTGTCAGCAAAGTGATGTCTCTGCTTTTTAATACGGTGTCTATGTTTGTCATGGCTTTTCGCCCAAGGAGCTAGTGTCTTTTAATTTCATGGGTGCACTCACTGTCTGCAGTGATTTTTGGAATCCAAGAAAATAGTCTGCCACTGTTTCCAGTTTTTCCCTATCTATTTGCCATGGCCCCTTTTACTTAACTGTTATTTGTCAGGAGGCTATATCTGATAAAAATCTTTCCTCATGAATGATGAAGTTACCAGAAATTTGGAATGCTTTTGGATTGAAAATAATTATATGGAAAATATTCCAAAACCTATCTGTGAATGAATAATGAACAAATTCCTTTTCTATTCACGTAGAACATATGTAAAACACTTGTTCAGAAAAATGCAGTAACCTTTATTTTGCTTAATAGCTCAGTAACTTTTTGTTGTTGTTAGTCGTTCATTTATGTCCTGCTTTTTGTGACTGCAGACGGACTGTAGTCCGCCAGGCCCTTTTACCATGGAATTTCTCCAGGCAAGGATACTGGAGTGGGTTGTCATCTCCTTCACCAGGGGATCTTCGCAACCCAGGGATCCAATCTGTTGAGCCACCAGGGAAGCCCTCAGTACCATTTTAGTGTCTCTACAAATGTAGAATACTTTCTTAGGGAAGTGTAGTAGAATAATTAGAAAAGCTTTTTCTTTTTTTTTTTAATGTAGCACTAAAGGGACTCATACATCATGTTTTCCCATCATTTCTAATTCTGTTCTTATAGAAAAAAAAAAAAAACTGGGAAAATTATTCCACGACACCATGTGATATTTCTTTCCTTAGGGTTCAGTTATATCAACTAGAGGCTCCTGATACAGGAAATAGTAAATTTCATTGGACCAGATCCTTATAGTATTAACTGTCATAACATGGTGAATTCGCATCAAGTTGATCTCATATCTAAAAAAAGCATTTTTTGTTAAGTATAGACACAATCCAGAGAGAGTTTGCCTGATGAGATAATTAATACTATGTTATCTTTACTGAACACTTACTGTTTACCAAGCATTGTCCTAGGCCCCATGCACAATGCAGCCAAACCAACTGAAGCATCAGAGTTTTGAGCAGAGACATGCAAGGAAAACAAGTGGCTCATGCCCCCAAACCCCAGACTCCCTGGTGGTTTTCAGGGAGAAGTTTTTAAAGGCAGAATTGGGGGTGGGGGCTGCAGAGTGTGTGACTTTCTTCTGATTGGTTTTCGGTGAGGTAAGGGGATGACAGAGGATGAGATGGTTGGATGGCGTCACCGACTCAATGGATGTGAGTTTGAGTAGACTACGGGAGTTGGTGATGGACAGGGAGGCCTGGCCTGCTGCAGTCAATGGGGTTGCAAAGAGTTGGACACGACTGAGTGACTGAACTGGACTGAACTGAAGTAACAGGACGGTGCTCCAGGAATCTTGAGCTCAGCCTGAAGTTACCAGCCTCCATCAGGGTGGGGCCTTAGTTCTTGCAGGAGAACTCAAAGGTCTTGTTGTGTATATTCCCAGAGGAGGAACCAGGATCTTGCGCCTTTGCTGTACTGTTGTTTCTAGATGGCTCCCCTTTTGTTTCTGTATTCCCTCATTTCCTAGATTAGCAACCATTTGAAACTGACCTGTAATATTCAGGCAGGATCTTAGAGGCTGAATGAAGCTTATTTCCTACAAAGTGCAAACTGGAGACCTGGAAAGGATTTGTGCCCAGGTGGGCTCTCCATAGGGTCCTGCTCAGTTTTATCACCACTGCTCAATAAAGTAAGTAATATTTCTATTCTATTTTATAGAGGCCTAAACTGAGGCATCACCCCACTCCAGTACTCTTGCCTGGAAAATCCCATAGATGGACGAGCCTGGAAGGCTGCAGTCTATGGGGTCGCTGAGGGTCAGACACAACTGAGTGACTTCACTTTTGCTTTTCATTTTCATGAGTTGGAGAAGGGAAATGGCAACCCACTCCAGTGTCCTTGCCTGGAGAATCCCAGGGACAGGGAAGCCTGGTGGGCTGCCGTCTATGGGGTCGCGCAGAGTTGGACACGACTGAAGCGACTTAGCAGCAGCAGCAAACTGAGCCATGGAGGGGTTAAGTAACTTTTCCCAAGAGTATGTAGCTAGTTAAGTGGATCCACCCGGGTAATTTCACTCGAGGCTCTTTTCTCTTAACTATCATGTTATGCAGCTGGTAGATACTTTAAGAGGCTACCATGTTTCCTGCTTTTTGCCTATTTCATTTTCAATTTGCTCTTCATTCATGGAGAAAGCCTCGAAAGGGGAAAGGTAGAAGCTCTTCATTTTTACCTGTTTATTCCAGATTCTCATCCCATAGTGTCTGTCTCTGTGTGAACTGTCTGAGGTCAGCAAGAAACTATTATTATATCTTATGATTTTAATCATAACCCTTCCCCCAAGTAGCTGAAATACTCCTCCCACTCATTAGTCTATGAAATTACACTTCCCTATAAAAACTGACAACCCCATACCCTGGTGCGTTCAGAGATGGGCCACACTCAATGTTTTTCTCTAAATAAGTCCACTTCTTACCTATCACTTTATCTTTCCCTGAATTCTTTCTGCAGTGAGATATCAAAAACCCGACCTTAAGTCCTGAGACCAGGTGTTTGATCTCAGGTAAAAAGAACATGGGTTCAAGCCCCAATGAGAGTTACACGATTTCAGGGGAACTCATTTGAAACTTTAAAAATAATTGAGAAAAACACTTCTGATACACCTTGTGAGTTCTGCTAATTGATCCTTTCGTTAATTGGCATTTGGCAAATGGGCTTTTCTGTAACTTACTCTAGACCTCAGCTGCCAAAGGGATCTCAAATGCAAATAGAGGATAATGATATTACCTATAGAAAGTTTCAGGTCAAAAATTGCCTTAAATAAATCTGAATCTCAAGCAACCCACTGAGGAGTTCAGGGATTATTATCCCTGTTTAATATCCCTCCATAGGTTCAGAGGGATGAAAATGGAGGCATGGGACTTGATTCCAGTGTTCAGGCTCTAAGGCCAGTTAGTGTTTCTCCATTAGGCTATTCTGAAGACACCCACTGTGTATAAATTTATTTTTAGATTTCTTAGGCTGGGAAGCAGGGGAATGGAGGATGAGGGGATCCAAGAATACTATAGTTTGCTAATAGATGACACATTTTGTATGCCTTTCTTATGCTTAGTAAATCAGTTGTATAAGAGTATTTCCAAGAAGCTTAAAATATTTATTTTTATAGACACAAATTAACTTGGATACTATTACTTTAAACATTACTGTCATTGTTCATTCACTAAGTCATGTCCACGACTCTTTGCTCCTGCATGGGCTGCAGCACAACAGGCTTCCCTTCCTTCACTATCTGCTGGGGTTTGCTCAGATTCATGTCCATTGGTTCATTCGGTGATGCTATCCAACCGTCTCATCCTCTGTTGCTCCCTTCTTTTGCCTTCAGCCTTTCCCAGCATCAGGGTCTTGTCCAATGAGTTGGCTCTTCGCCTCAGGTGGCCAAAGTATTGGAGCTTCAGCTTCAGCATCAGTCCCTTCCAGTGAATATTCAGGACTGATTTCCTTTAGGATGGACTGGTTTGACCTCCTTGCAGTCCAAGGGACTCTGAAGAGTCCAGCACCACAATTCGAAAGCATTAATTGTTATTAGAATGTGATTTTTATATATGACAGCATTAGATATGCTAAGTGCTAATCCTTTGGTTTTACTAGCTTACAGCCCTATTCTGGATTCCCTTTTCAAGTTTTCAGACTTAGCAGGATCACACAGCGTTTTCCTGTTCAAGACTCCTATTTATCTTAAGACAAAAAAATCACCCCACGTTCTGTTGGTTCTCACATTAAAGAGAAATCCCCATTTCCCATTGATATATTCAGATACATTCACTTCAAAGATGCATATGCTACTAAATAGATTCATCACTGTCTTACTCTTTCCTGTTTTAGGACTTTACTTTTCAGAAATAGCTGTGAATCTTTCTTAAGCATTGTGAATATTTTTCTGAACCCATCTTCTGTCATTTACTATTTACTGTATCTTCTATTGTAGTTTCTAAAATGGGTTAATTGCACATCAAGACTATAGTGTTTTATTTGTTTTAGTTTTTGAAAGCTGCTTTATGTTTCCTAGTTTAATGGAGAGTTAAGTCAGTCACATGTGATATGCATATACTAGATTTAAATGTTTAGTGCTTGCTTTTGACAACTAAGTAAAGAAGATCTATATACTAGCTCTAGATTTATTTTTGAAATTGAAGACTCGTGCTTTTAAAATTATTGTGGGTAGCTTCAGTTTGTATCATAGTATACCAGCGCTAATACATTACTGGTGTCACATTATATGATATATGAAAATATTAGGTACTACAGTAATGGTGAAATTTTATTTCCCCCTGTATTCTTATTCGATTTAATCCAAAGCTAAGTCTTTCTCCTGGTACTAGATATTTCCTTTACATCACAATGAGAAAATGTAATATACTGTACAAAAATCTGTATCAAAACAACCAAAAATTCAAATGGCCTCATTTATCTTTGCAGGAGTTAAAGGAAACAAACAAAAATGTGCAAAGTAGTGACATGCAGGATAAAAACCATGCAAACCTTACTTTCTTTGCCAAGCATAGCTTGTTCTGTTATGCGTTTTATACAAACATACTTTGAAATGAAATGCCGTTAGTTAAAAAACAAAAAATCAGAAGTCCTAACCAAGTAGCAGGCTCAAAACATAATCTTTGTATTTTAGGCATGTCTTAGAGGCATCTGAATTGAAAATTGAAGTATTGAATGAATATTTTACAGCGGCTATCTTTTCTTTAAATCGAAGCTTTTTTCTTAATTCTGAAATTCTTAGTCTAATTTCTGCCATGTTCTACACTTTAAATTTCCTAAATTAAAACTTTTGCATTTCATGATTAGTCCCTGTTTCTGTTGTTTAGAACATCTCTGTAAGGTAATTAGGAATTGATATCTACTCAGACCTTCTCTGAACTGTTGGAACAGTCTGATAGTTTTTCTTCATTAATCAGAGAAACTGTAGTATGATTAAATTCACATTTAAGCATATTTTATCCAAATTAGAACTGAGAGGTGAGGTTCTAGCTTTGGCACTAAAACTCAAACATTCCTAACCCTTTAAAATAGAATTGGGTTTATTTTGTATGTAGTTTATGAGAGTACGGTTTATGTAGCCTTCTGGTTTCTAAATAAATAGCCCGTATTTTCGTGAAGACAGAGGAGACAAATATAACACTAATGTTCATTTTAATTATTCTAAATGCTTAAAGGAGGGGATTCCCTGGGGCTCAGATGGTAAAAATTCCACCTGCATTGTGGGGGACCTAAGTTTGATCCCTGGGTTGGGAAGATCCCTTGGAGGAGGGCCTGGAAACCCACTTCAGTATTCTTGCCTGGAGAATCCCCAGAGGAGCCTAGTTTGGGAGGACAGGGAAAGCTTCCCTGGGGAATCGATATATAAGCTGAATCTTTAATGATGAATAAGAATTAGATAATCAAAGAAAGTAGGAAGAACATTTTTCAACGTGGGCAAATTAGAGTCTAATACTTCTACCTATCTATCTGTCTATCTATAAACAGAATCTGAGATGGAGGATAATCAAAGCTAAGAATTGAAGTTGCTTAAACATTGTGAGCTCTACAGCAGCATGGAAATAACAAAGTATGCTAATATTAGAAGCTTGCAGAAGATCCATGTTACTGTATCTAGATTTTATTTTGAATGAAACTAGGCCACACTTCGGTTCAACTGCCTGAAACTGGAGTATTAGGAAGGAAATATAGCAGCCAACCAAATGTCAATGGCTACTTTGATTAAGAACAGAATGTGGAAAAACAAATACTTAAGATCTCATCTGTTAAAGGGCTTCCCTGGTGGCTCAGACTGTAAAGAATCTGCCTACGATGCAGGAGATCTTGGTTTAAAGTTCCCCTGGTGAAGGAAACGGCAACCCACCCTAGTATTCTTGCTTGAAGAATTCCACAGACATAGGAGTCTGGCGGGCTACAGTCCATGGGCTCACCAAGAGTCGGACATGACTGAGCAACTAACACAATCTGTTGACATGTGTGGGTGGAATGAATGGGGAGGATAGATGACAAGATGAAAGATGCTCATAAGAAGGCACTGTGATACCGAAGTCTCCATGTCATTTAATAAGCAGACTAGCCACAATTGGGTGTTGGACCTTTTAACCCAAGTAACTCGTAATTGAAATGTTTACTGATAAATTTTATCCAAAAACAAATTTCAATTTGTCTCTTCTGAGACTGTATGCTTGGGCCTTCTGGGTGATAAGAGGTGTCTTATTAGCTGCCTTCGGACACCCCAGTTCTCACAAAGTTAAATTGTATGGTTGCTAAATGAGTTAGGATTTAAAAATAGAGTACAAGTGTTTGTGTTTTGGGGGGCATACACTCTTAACTGTGGTGACACTCTGCTTTAAATTTTTTTTTTCCAGTAGCATAGGTACTAATTAGTTAGATTTGTATACTTCAGAAGAATTGAATATTTGTTTTAAGATTTTTTTAAAATGGAAAAAAATGGCAGAGAGTTGGAGAGGGGGAAATCTAACTTTCTAATTCTTCAGAGTTTCCTGTACCTAGTCATTCACTCTTTTAACCAGTATTTATTGAGTGTCTCTGGTGTGTGTTGTTGAAGGGATTACCTTAAGAAACAAAAAAACATCGTCTTTGCACTTGAGAAGTTTTCAGTATTACCAGTGAAATGAAAGATATGCACATTCTCATCAGACCAGGAGATAGAAACACCAAGTATCCTTTAAATTCGGATTGGTTTTGTTTTTAAATTAGGGAGAGATTGAAAATACTTGCCTTAGTATTTCATTTCTGATGCATTATACAAGAATTTAATGTGAATGCTTTTTGAGTATACATCTTACAGTACTTGTTGGAATGTCTCAAGTTTATTTTCATTATCTGCAGGTGTGTACTCTTTCCATTTGTATAGGAAAGAGTGAAAAATACTCAAGAAGTTCAGTTTCAGTTTAGTCGTTCAGTCCTGTCCAACTCTTTGCGACCCCATGAACTGCAGCACGCCAGGCCTCCCTGTCCATCACCAACCCCGGGAGTTCACCCAAACCCATGTCCATTGAGTCAGTGATGCCATCCAACCATCTCATCCTCTGTCGTCCCCTTCTCCTCCTGCCCTCAATCTTTCCCAGCATCAGGGGATGTTTACCTGATGTATATTGGGCTCTAGACTCAGGACAGGAAAGCTAAATCTCAAAACCATTTACAGGCAGTGGTGAGGATCTTAAATACTTCAAGTTTCCTTGGTCATAAGCGGGCCTGCAAACTGAAAGTGTATTGGCCTGGAAGCAGCCAATATAAACCTGATAGAACACACTACTGCTGCTGCTGCTGCTAAGTCGCTTCAGTCATGTCCGACTCTGTGGGACTCCATAGACGGCAGCCCATCAGGCTCCCCCGTCCCTGGGATTCTCCAGGCAAGAACACTGGAGTGAGTCACCATTTCCTTCTCCAATGCATGAAAGTGAAAAGGGAAAGTGAAGTCGCTCAGTCGTGTCCGACTCTTCGCAACCCCATGGACTGCAGCCCACCAGGCTCCTCCGTCCGTGGGATTTTCCAGGCAAGAGTACGGCAGGAGTGGGGTGCCATTGCCTTCTCCAGATAGAACACACTAGCAACATGAAACATGTATTTGCAACATGACAGATTTGTTCACCTCTCTGCTTTTATTGACAGATAAAGGGGTTGATTGATATAACCAAGAAAATCTTAAAAAATAGAACCCTGGGCTAGAAGTCAAAGAGGCCAGAGTCACATGTGTTGTTTTTGTCTCATTTTCCAGTTGAAGACTAGAATTTTGAGAGTCAGGAGGAACAAGAGTCATTTACTGACTGTGTACCTAAATTAAAACCTTAATATTTTGTAGTGTCATCTGCTTCAGTAGCATTTCTTTATGGCAATATAATGCACACATGCTCAGTTGTGTCTAACTCTTTGCTATCCTATGAACTGTAGCCCACCAGACTCCTCTGTCTGTGGAACTTTCCAGGCAAGAGTACTGGAGTGGGCTGCCATTTCCTTCTGCAGGGCATCTTCCCGACACATGGATCGAACCTGTGTCTCCAGCATTGCAGGTGGGTTTTTTACCACTTGAGCCATTGGAGAAGCCCCCTTTATGACAATAATAACCAGTTAATAAACACAATGAAGTGGTTAAGATGGTAATTTTTTAAAGTTATGTGTGTTTAATCACAAATTTAAAAGACACGATGAAAAAGAGCACATTCAAAATAGTAATAAAGTATGAAATGACCTGAATGAACTTAATAGATGTATATAATCTGCATAAATGACTAGAGTAAATGTAAAGGCAATGAATTCTAGATGGGATGAAGAAAGATCATAAAGGTAAAAGCCTCTCGTTTTAAATTTATATATTCAACATGTTCATAATAAAATCAAAACAGACATTTAAACGAATTGAATATTTCAAGATTGTTATCTATATATGGAAAAGGAAACCAGCAAGAATATTTTGAGAACTAGAGACAATATTTTGGTGGTAGGGAACTATCCCATATGAAGTTAAAGCATTAAAATATTTTAAAGAGAGAGGTTATATTAGCATTGACATTCATGTGAATAAGTGGGAGAAAAAAGTGTCCAATAATATGATAGATAGAGGGCCTTCCGGTGGTTTAATGGTCAAGAATCCACCTGCCAATGCAGGCAGCATGGGTTTGTTCCCTGGTCCAGGAAGATCCCATATGCCTTGGAGCAACTAAGCCCGTGCACCACAACATCTGAGCCTGCGCTCTGGAGCTGGTGAGACACAACTACTGAGTCCCTGTGAATTAAGCACTGAAGCCGCTGTGCCTAGAGCCTGTGCTTCGCAGCAAGAGAAACCACTGCAATGAGAAGTCCATGCACTCCAGCGAAGAGTAGCTCTGGCTCAGCACAACTAGAGAAAGCCCACACACAGCATTGAACACCTAGCACAGCCAGAAAAGAAAACATTAAAAAGTATGTGATAGATAGGTTAAGAGGAGAAAGAGAGAGAGAAAGAAAAAGTATTTTGTAAGGATATAATATAAGGAGAGTAGATAAGCCTTCCAATATCGTTCATTGATTCTATAAATCTGGGGAGAAAAATAGGTTCATAAGTCATACTGTATAACAGAATCATACATTAAAAGTAAATATTAAAGTGCAAACTTTGTAAGATTTGATGTAATTGAAGTTACAGAAGCAAAGATTTACTGCTTTAAATAAATAAAAGCTAAATTGTATGGAAAATATAAAAAAAAACATACAACAAGGGATTAATGCTGTTAGTATCTAAGTACTGCATAAAGCATGATGTAGATGTTTAGGGTTGGATGGATAAATGTGCAAAAGAAATAGATAATTCACATAAGTGGAAATAAAATCAGGAAAATGGGGAAATTGTTAACATACCAACTGAGAAATGCAAATTTTGAAAATGAGGTATCATTTTCTATCTATTCAATTGGAATGATAAGAGCAACATTATCTAATATGGTGAAATTTGTACTTTACTGTATTGTGCTGGTAGCATTAAATCTGTTTGAAAAGTGGTTGGAAAGAAGATACAAAATGCTTATATGCTTTGACCCCTATTATATAGTCCTTTGGAGAATTTATCCTGAGGAAATTATCCAAAGGAAAGGAAAAAGGGATTCCTTACAGGATTGTTCATACTAATGGAAACCTTAATTCCAAGAAGAAGGTCATGCCTAAATTATGGTCCAGACCCTAGGAGAATATTAGTTAGGCTCTCAGATGACTTATATAGACTGTAGAGCAATGAAAACGTTTGTCTGATACAATGGTTAAAAGAAATTATGTGAGTGGTATGATATATGCTTTTAGCTATCACATTTTAGTATGCCTATAATCAAAGTTTAGATGACACTGCAAAAATTGGTATGGTGGGATTTTTAAGGTTTTTTTTTCTTTTTTTTTACATTCTCCTTGCCAAATTTATTTTTAAGAGAGTATAGAGAAAATAAGAATGGCACAGACTTCTAAGAATGCCGAAGTATGCTGCTTAACAAATTGTACTGATCACGTTCTGTGGACCAGGAACCATTTATAGTGTTTTCTGTATATTCTCTCATTCTGAAATATTTGAAAGACTAAGAGAGAAGGTTTAGGTGAGATATACCAGTCTTCTGGGCTTCCCACATGACACTGGTGGTAAAGAACCTGCGTGCCAATCTGGAGACATAAAAGATGTGGGTCCAATTCCTGGGTTGGGAAGATCTCCTGGAGGAGGGCATGGCATCCCACTCCACTAGTATTGCCTGGGGAATCTCCATGGACAGAGGAGCCTGGTGGGCAATGGTCCATGGGGTTGCAAAAGTCAGACATGACTGAAGTGACTTAGAACACATGAATGCACTAAACGCATCAATTCAGTTCAGTTCAGTTGCTCAGTCGTGTCTGACTCTTTGCGACCCCATGGACCGCAGCATGCCAGGCCTCCCTGCCCATCACTAACTCCCGGAGTTCACTCAGACTCACGACCATCGAGTCGATGATGCCATCCAGCCATCTCATCCTCTGTCGTCCCCTTCTCCTCCTGCCCCCAATCCCTCCCAGCATCAGAGTCTTTTCCAGTGAGTCAACTCTTTGCATGAGGTGGCCAAAGTATTGGAGTTTCAGCTTTAGCCTCAGTCCTTCCAATGAAAACTCAGAACTGATCCCCTTTAGGATAGACTGGTTGGATCTCCTTGTAGTCCAAGGGACTCTCAAGAGTCTTCTCCAACACCACAGTTCAAAAGCATCAATTCTTCAGTGCTCAGCTTTCTTCACGGTCCAACTCTCACATCCATACATGACCACTGGAAATACTATAGCCTTGACTAGACGGACCTTTGTTGGCAAAGCAGTGTCTCTGCTTTTGAATATGCTATCTAGGTTGGTCATAAATTTTCTTCCAAGGAATAAGCGTCTTTTAATTTCATGACTGCAGTCACCATCTGCAGTGATTTTGGAGCCCCCGAAAATAAAGTCTGACACTGTTTCTACTGTTTCCCCATCTATTTCCCATGAAGTGATGGGACCAGATGACATGATCTTCGTTTTCTGATTGTTGAGCTTTAAGCCAACTTTTTCACTCTCCTCTTTCAGTTTCATCAAGAGGCTTTTTAGTTCCTCTTCACTTTCTGCCATAAGGGTGGTCTCATCTGCATATCTGAGGTTATTGATATTTCTCCCGGCAATCTTGATTCCAGCTTGTACTTCTTCCAGCCCAGCATTTCTCATGATGTATTCTGCATATAAGTTAAATAAGCAGGGTGACAATATACAGCCTTGACGTACTCCTTTTCCTATTTGGAACCAGTCTGTTGTTCCATGTCCATTTCTAAGTGTTTGCTTCCAGACCTGCATACAGGTTTCTCAAGAAGCAAGTCAGGTGGTCTGGTATTCCCATCTAGGAATCAGTGAACTAAAATGTACTGGAATGGGTGAATTTAACTCAGATGACCATTATATCTACTACTGCGGGCAGGAATCTCTCGGAAGAAATGGAGTAGCCATCATGGTCAACAAAAGAGTCTGAAATGCAGTACTTGGATGAAATCTCAAAAACGACAGAGTGATCTCTGTTCATTTCCAAGGCAAAGCATTCAATATCACGGTAATCCAAGTCTATGGTTCTAAGAAGACCTACAAGGCCTTTGAGAACTAACACCCTAAAAGATGACCTTTTTATTATAGGGGACTGGAATGCAAAAGTAGGAAATCAAGAAACACCTGGAGTAACAGGCAAATTTGGCCTTGGAGTATGGACTGAAGCAGGGCAAAGGCTAATTAGAGTTCTACCCAGAGAACACACTGGTCATAGCAAACACTCTCTTCCAACTAAATGCATACTTTTCTCCAAATCACTGAAAATCTGTGACGGGAAAGCACAATTAGAATTGTTGCATTTCTGTCATTGAGTCGTGCATGACTCTTTTCTGACCCCATGGACTGCAGCCCACCATGCTCTTCTGTACATGGAATTTCCCAGATAAGAATACTGGAGTGGGTTGCCATTTCCTTCTCCAGGGGATCTTCTGGACCCAGGGGTGGAACCTGCATCTCTTGTGTCTCTTGCATTGGCAGGTGGGTTCTTTACCACTGTGCTACCTGGGAAGCCCACAATTAGAATAATCATCTTTATTCCATTGAGGTAATACCAAGCAACAAATAACTATTATCAACAATGTAAAAATTATAGGGAAATAGATCTTGACATAATGGTAACAAATCAAAACACTAACAAATATACACATATGTTCCTGTCCCCATACATCCGGAAGTCTGAGTCAGAAACTTGACCTTCATCTTTGATTCCCTGCAAATCGTCATTCTCAGCTTCCAATCTAGTACCACATTCTCTTGATTTTAACTGCTCAAATATTTCCTAAGCTCATCCTTTCCTTCCCATTTGCTGTGTCACTTTCCCAGTTTAGATCACCATCCTGTTCACTTGGATTCCACCAACAGCCTCCGAACTAATCTTTTTCTTCCATTCTTACCTGTTTTTCTTCTACTTCCCACACGAATCTAAACATGTCACATTGCAGCTAAAAAATTCTCAGGGATTTCACTTTGCTAAATAAGGTCCAAACCTTTAATGGAAGTTTGAAGGGACGACAGGCCTTAGCTTGTCTTTACTTCCCCAGCATCTGCGCCCTAGCAAATAAATTCATTCCCTCTTGGTAAAGCACATTTTATTTTTTCCCCTCATTGAGTTGTCACAGTCTCTCCCTCACTTGTCAAATCGAACTCAAGGTTTTTCCTATGTTCTCCAATTCCTGCTTATGGTTCAAGTTTCATCTTAGAAATTCTTCCATGTGGTCTTTCGGGACATCTGGGGTTCTCATACAACCCTATGTTACTCCCTTTCTACTCATATTACTTGAAAATCAGAACCCCCTGAGTAGAGCCCATTGTTTCCTTGGTTTACTCCCAGATTCTCAGCTTCAGCAGACGGAGCCCATAGGGACTGCTCAATGTGTATCCATTGAATGAGTCTCTCTGGTTTTGGCCTGCAGTGAATATTGTAAAGTCCTTGAGATTTACATTTTCAGCTTCCAGTTTGAGCACTGTCTTCTTAAGCATCAGTTCATTAACACCAAGCACAAATGCCACACACAGTGCATCTTCTGTAATGATTTGAAATGGTTATAACTCAATATTTGAATAAAAGAATCATTGCAATGGTGACACCTAACTGAAGTTAATAAGCATTCTCCCCTTTTTAAGTTCTTTGAAAGTGAAGACTGTTTTTGTTTTACCTATGGTACCTAACTTTGTGATTTATATATGGTAGACACTCAGTGAATAATTGCTTTGAGTTCCTAAGATTAAACACTAGCTGCTACTGCTGCTAAGTCACTTCAGTCATGCCCGACTCTGTGTGACCCCATAGATGGCAGCCCACCAGGCTCCGCCGTCCCTGGGATTCTCCAGGCAAGAACACTGGAGGGGGTTGCCATTTCCTTATCCAATGCAGGAAAGTGAAAAGTGAAAGTAAAGTCGCTCAGTCGTGTCCAACTCTTAGCAAATCCATGGACTGCAGTCCATGAGGCTCCTCTGTCCATGGGATTTTCCAGTCAAGACTACTGGAGTGGGGCGCCATTGCCTTAGAGAGTTCCAATTAGTTCATCTTGACCATGTCTGCAGTTCGAAATTTAGCTAGATTTCTCTGTATATTTATCTATGTGCACATAGATAATGTGTATCTATGTGTATCCATGTGTATCTATGATCATGTGAACATTATTTAAACATATTAGACTGATTTCATATTCATTGATACTACTTGGTGACCGTTAAAATGATGCTGTCACTCTCAGTTCAGTTCAGTTCAGTCGCTCAGTTGTGTCCGACTCTTTGCGACCCCATGAATTGCAGCATGCCAGGCCTCCCTGTCCATCACCACCTCCTGAAGTTCACTCAGACTTACGTCCATCGAGTCCGTGATGCCATCCAGCCATCTCATCCTCTGTCGTCCCCTGCCTTTTCTAAAACCAGCTTGAACATCTGGAAGTTCATGGTTCACGTCTTGCTGAAGCCTGTCTTGGAGAATTTTGAGCATTACTTCACTAGCGTGTGAGATGAGTGCAATTGTGAAGTAGCTTGAGCAATCTTTGGCATTGCCTTCCTTTGGGATTGGAATGAAAACTGACCTTTTCCAGTCCTGTGGCCACTGCTGAGTTTTCCAAATTTGCTGGCATATTGAGTGCAACACTTTCACAGCATCATCTTTCAGGATTTGAAATAGCTCCACTGGAATGCCATCACTTCCACTAGCTTTGTTCGTAATGATGCTTTCTAAGGCCCACCTGACTTCACATTCCAGGATGTCTGGCTCTAGGTGAGTGATCACACTGTTGTGATGATCTCGGTCATGAAGATCTTTTTTGTACAGTTCTTCTGTGTATTCTTGCCACCTCTTCTTAATATCTTCTGCTTCTGTTAGGTCCATACCATATCTGTCCTTTATCGAGCCTATCTTTGCATGAAATGGTCTCTTGGTATCTCTAGTTTTCTTGAAGAGATCTGTCTCTTTCCCTGTTCTGTTCTTTTCCTCTATTTCTTTGCATTGATTACTGAGGAAGGCTTTCTTATCTCTTCCTGGTATTCTTTGGAACTCGGCATTCAGATGCTTATATCTTTCCTTTTCTCCTTTGCTTTTCGCCTCTCTTCTTTCCACAGCTATTTGTAAGGCCTCCTGAGACAGCCATTTTGCTCTTTTGCATTTCTTTTCCATGAGGATGGTCTTGATCCCTGTCTCCTGTACATTGTCACGAACCTCAGTCCATAGTTCATCAAGGACTATGTCTATCAGATCTAGGCCCTAAAATCTATTTCTCACTTTCACTGTATAATCATAAGGGATTTGATTTGCTGTCACCCTACAGAGAGTCAAAATTCTCTTCTCATTGTTAGGTTGTTGATTTGTTTTTCTGTGGTTGTTTTTGTGTTATCTTGCATACGATCCAAGGTTGCTCTGTAATTTTTAAGACAAATTCCAGTGCTTTTTAAAAATCAGTCACTGTGTAATCAGTGAGAATATATTAGGATTTGAGAACAAATTTTTAACTGGAGGAAATGTGTTTAGAAACTGTTTATGGTAAAGGTTATTTTTTTATGGTGGATCATATAACTTTGAGTGATATGTATTCCATATTCCTTCACCTCTTCCTCTCATCAATATGCTTTACTTTTTGATGTGTGTTGAAGCCTATTTTAATAAACAGAAGGTGATACATATTTGAATAAACATCTTCTTAGTGATTGCAGTTGAAAAAGTACAAATTTTCTTGGTTGAAGCAAGAGAGAGCATTCCTGCTTTGTTATGAGGGAAGGGTTTTCTTTTGTGCCCTTGATTTTCTTTATTCCTTTCTCTCTTTTTTCTGTTTTAATTTTTCCCGTATGGTTTTGTGTCTCTCCCGTTTTATTACTGATTTTCTCTCATCTCTTTTCTTTTTGATGCTTGCATGCATGCTCAGTCACTCAGTTGTGTTTCACTCCTTGCAGCCCCATGGACTATAGCCGTCAGACTCCTCTGTCCCTGAGATTTCCCAGGCGAGAAGACTGGAGTGGATTGCCATTTCTTCCCCCAGGCTTTTACTCTTCCCTTTATTTGTTTATTCAAGTCTTATACCTAAGTATATGAGGCACTTTGATCAAAACAGACGGTAGAGATTTTTTTTAAAAATCATATTTCATGTATTTTAATTAGAAGAGATGATATAGGGTGGGAGGTGGGTTCAGGATTGGGAACTCATGTACACCCGTGGCTGATTCATGTCAATGTATGGCAAAACCAATACAGTATTGTAAAGCAAAATAAAGTAAAAAAATAAAAAAAAATAAAAAAAGTAATCATTGTAAATTTAGAAAATCTGGAAATGTAGCAAGTTTTAAAGAGGAAAATAAATATCTAAAATTCTGTTAGTCAGGGATAATTATTGTTAACATTACCATAGAATACCATTTAGATGATAGAAACAATTTTACATAATTGAAATCATATTGTACAAAGAGTTTTGTTTCTCATTTCTCATAACTTTGTCTGAAAGATATATTTCCATATCAAGAAAACATCTTAATGCCTGCATAGTATTCCATTTTAAGTAGGTGCCATAGTTTGCCTCTTCATATCTTTACATTTGATGTCTTCATTACATAAGTGTTATATTTCCTTTTAAAAAATGATGTGTTGAATGGAATACAGCATAAAGCTTGGTTTACGATTCAGATTATTTCCTATGGTAGATTCATAGAAGCAGCATTACTAGGTCAAAGAAAATGCATACTGTTTGAGAGTCTTGGTTCTTACCAGATGGCTTTCCAGAAGATTATGCCAACTCTCCATTTTACTATCAGCATTGTAAAATAATATGTTTCTCAAACACTTGGGCAGGGGTGGGGCAGGACTTTTTTAGTTGCTTTAATTGTATTCTGTGTTATTTCTGTATAGCTGTGTGTATTGCATTACCAAATGAATCCATTAAACAAAGTTTGTTATTTTATGAACACATCTGAATCTTATACAAAGTATTTTGAAGGTAGTATTTACCTGATATATGTTTTCTACACTTGGAATCCATTTCTGTGCTGGGTTATTTCTCTGTGATATTGCACTACTCTTTTAAATCCCAAACTGAAGCCGTTACTTTTTTTTAACTTCTGTAGCTTTGTGACCTTGACAGCTGAGCCAGTACTTTAAAGAGTAAGTGATCCTGGACAGCATTTTAGGACAATGAGAAGTGCCAAAGACATGATCAAGAAAGACTAATGGATAGAAGCCTGGACTGGAAGTCAGATGCCCTCGGTTCCATTCCCACTTCCATTTGCTTTGTGTATCGTGGCCAAATTTGATTAAATAACTTGTCCAATCTATAAAAGGGAGATAATATGTCTTACCTTACAGGAATGCTAGAGGGATTAATGTAATAATTTTTTTTCCCCAAATGTTTTTGTGTTCTTCAAAGAGAATTCCACAGGTCAAAAACTAAGATCAATTAAAATTTGAGAGTAGAAATTAATTTTTATACTTTCAAAGCTTTTATATCCCCAGTTTAATTTGTTAACTTAAAGCCTTTATTGGTTACTTATACAAAGTATAGATTGACCACAGTATTTTTCCAAATGTGGCAAAAAGTGATATTGGGTTTATGAACAATTAGTTTCTACTTTAAAACTTATACCATTATATATATATTCTTCTGTATTGATCATATATTACATTAAAATGAAATAAGGAAAATAAATTCTTTAAAGAAACCACTGTGAGTTAATAATGAGTCTAAAAATAGTTTACAAGTATTTTGCTTTACTTAATTTATATTTTCATTTAAGAAATGGGCTATAAAACAGTGGTATGATAATGCATTTCTTTATCCTCATTGTTTGATCAGTGTTTGTTTATTTTTCTCTGATTTGGTGAATTTCTGTATATAAACTGATTTCCTTTTTTCTAATTTAGAATAAGTATTTTCAAAAATAATAGAAAGTTTGGGATGAATGGAGAGTTAGGTGAACAAATTTTAATAATCCCTCAAGCTGGTTTTAGAAAAGGCAGAGGAACCAGAGATCAAATTGCCATCATTCACTGGATCATGGAAAAAGCAAGAGAGTTCCAGAAAAAAAACATCTATTTCTGCTTTATTGACTATGCCAAAGCCTTTGACTTTGTGTATCATAATAAATGGTGAAAAATTCTGAAAGAGATGGGAATACCAGACCACCTGACCTGCCTCTTGAGAAATCTGTATGCAGGTCAGGAAGCAACAGTTAGAACTGGACATGGACCAACAGACTGGTTCCAAATGGGAAAAGGAGTACGTCAAGGCTGTATATTGTCACCTTGCTCAATTAACTTTTATGCAGAGTACATCATGAGAAACACTGGACTGGAAGAAACACAAGCTGGAATCAAGATTGCTGGGAGAAATATCAATAACCTCAGATATGCAGATGACACTACCCTTATGGCACAAAGTGAAGAGGAACTAAAAAGTCTCTTGATGAAAGTGAAAGTGGAGAGTGAAAAAGTTGGCTTAAAGCTCAACAACCGGAAAATGAAAATCATGGTATCTCGTTGCATCACTTCATGGCAAATACATGGGGAAACAGTGGAAACAGTGTCAGACTTTATTTTTGGGGGCTCCAAAATCACTGCAGATGGTGACTGCAGCCATGAAATTAAAGGACGCTTACTCCTTGGAAGGAAAGTTATGATCAACCTAGATAGCATATTCAAAAGCAGAGACATTACTTTGCCAACAAAGGTCCGTCTAGTCAAGGCTATGGTATTTCCAGTGGTCATGTATGGATGTGAGAGTTGGACTGTGAAGAAGGCTGAGCGCCGAAGAATTGATGCTTTTGAACTGTGGTGTTGGAGAAGACTCTTGAGAGTCCCTTGGACTGCAAGGAGATCCAACCAATCCATTCTGAAGGAGATCAGCCCTGGGATTTCTTTGGAAGGAATGATGCTAAATCTGAAACTCCAGTACTTTGGCCACCTCATGCGAAGAGTTGACTCATTGGAAAAGACTGATACTGGGAGGGATTGGGGGCAGGAGGAGAAGGGAACGACAGAGGATGAGACGGCTGGATGGCATCACGGACTCGATGGATGTGAGTCTGAGTGAACTCCGGGAGTTGCTGATGGACAGGGAGGCCTGGCGTGCTGCGATTCATGGGGTCGCAAAGAGTCGGACATGACTGAGCGACTGAACTGAAACCTTATTTGGAGAAGGCAATGGCAACCCACTCCAGAACTATTGCCTGGAAAATCCCATGGATGGAGGAGCCTCGTAGGCTGCAGTCCATGAGGTCTATAAGAGTGGGACACGACTGAGTGACTTTACTTTCACTTTTCACTTTCATGCATTGGAGAAGGAAATGGCAACCCACTCCTGGGTTCTTGCCTGGAGAATCCCAGCGACAACAGAGCCTGGTGGGCTGCCATCTATGGGGTTGCACAGAGTCGGACACGACTGAAGTGACTTAGCAGCAAGCCGCAGCAGCGAGCCTCATTTAGAAGTTTTCATTAAAAACTCTCCTGGTAAAGAAAGTGCTATTCAACCTGACTTTGAGCTCCTTGAGGATAGGGGATATATCTTAGACATCTTTGTATAGCCAAGGCCTAGCACATAGTAGTTGCCTAGTATAGTTTAATCAAGAAATTAGTCTCTTAGGTGAGATAAAATGTAAAAGCAACACATAATGGTCATCTTCTAAGAAAGATAATAAACTGTAGTAGGTAAAATGTTCTTTGAAATAATATCTTAGATACAAACAACATTTCACACATATACCACATATTTCTAGAATTCAAAGCATCTACCACTCTTCAAAATTCACATTTCCAATGTGGAGACTATGCTGGGTGAGGAAATTTCAGATTGGTTCTGTTTTGACCACTAAAAGTTCATGGTTTGTGTAAGACCCAAGTTATTATTTTCTGAGAGAGGAGTGGCACTTTTGCTCTTTAATACTTGTTTTACTTATTCTGTCAGGGACTTAGCCAGTTTGATAATGGGTCTGTAGCAATTTTTAGTATTCCCAGGGAAACTCTGTTTTTGAATGCTTTGGAATGTCAATAATGTTTCAAAGTGGTTTAATTTGGGGGCCTTTTTGTAGTGGTAATGGCAAGTACAGTTTTTTTTTTGCATTGTCACAATTTACTTGTGAGATCAAATCAATACATTTACTAGTGTATATGATATTTCTCTTAAAAATGTTCCCCCCACCCCTATGCAGATTGGTGTGCTTCAATAAATGAAAAAATATAGTGGAGGAAAGAAGTCTCAAGCCTAGGATTGTGTAAAGTTCTGTAAGGTAAAATATATATCACAGATTGAAGGATAGATATATTCCAGAAAAATTACATAAACCTTTACACAAAAGTCACTGCCCTTGAGGAAGTCTGTGGAATGAGTAAAACTTAGAGCAGCTGGTGGATGAAGGAAAGAATTATTGAGAATAATAATGGAGCAGTAACTAAGCTTAGGAGCAAGTAAGATGTTTACCTCTGGACAGAGAAAAACTAAAAATTTGGCAAGTCATATGGTACTCAGGATCTCAATAGATTATCACTTTTGGGGAGAGACTTATACTTTCAGGAACGTGCATACTTGCTTCTACCCCATATTTGATCTTTCTCACAGGCCCCAGGCAATATCTTTGTGTGTGTTAGTTGCTCCGTGGTGTCCGACTCTCTGCGATCCCATGAACTGTAGCCCTCCAGGCTCCTCTGTCCATGGGATTCTCCAGGCCAGAATACTTGAGTGGATTGCCATTCTCTTCTCCAGAGGATTTTCCTGACCCAGGATTGAACCCTGGTCTCCTGCACTGCAGGCAGATTCTTTACAGGAAAGTCCTGAAAAGTGAAAGTCTCTAAGTCATGTCCCACTCTTTGTGACCCCCATGAACTATACAGTCCATGGAATTCTCCAGGCCAGAATATTAAAGTGGATAACCTTTCCCTTCTCCAGCATCTCTTCCCAACCCAGGGATATAACCCAGGTCTCCTGCATTGCATGTGGATTCTTTATCGGCTTGAGCCCTAAGGGAAGCCCAAGAATACTGGAGTGGGTAGCCTGTCCCTTCTCCAGTGGATCTTTCTGACCCAGGATTCGAACCAGGGTGTCCTGCATTGCAGGCAGATTCTTTACCAACTGAGCTATCAGGGCAGCTCCTTATTTTGTCCCAGAATGGTGGAATATTCAAGCTGCACATGACAGTAGAGATCATTTTCTAGCCCCTCCTTTTCATCACAGGGGAAACAGATTGGCCTGGCGAATCTGTGTAGGTCTCATGGCACAAAGCAACTTTGAGCCAGGCTTAAAATCCAAATGCTATAACTTCCACTCTGTAAGTTGCCCTGTTCAGCCTACTGCCTCCTTAGTGTTGCTAGTGCTGTGCTTTACTTGGCACCTTAGACTAGCTCGGGCTCTCACGCCACATTCTGTTCCTCTAAGATAACATGTATGGCTTGTCAAGTGGTCAGATCAAATGGACTGATTTATGTATCCCAGTGTTATTAAAAAGAAGAGTTTATGTATGGGTTTGTGTAACATCAGGAATCTGGAGATTTGTTTCCAGGAGTCGTAGAAGGGATAGCTTTCTAAAAGTAAGGGAATCTGACTGAAAGTGAAAAGTTTGTTCTCATTGCAGGTTAATGAGCATACACACATGCGTGCGCATGCACTCACACACACACACACACACACACACACACAGTGCAGTATTTCAGGAAAATGTGCCACAAATGCTGTCAAATTTGTATCATGAAAAATCACCTGTAACATCTACTTTCCAGATCTGGTGTACATCTGTGTTTATATGTGTATGTATTTTTGTGTATTTAAACAGCAGAGTTGAAAGCTCTTGCTGTGTATCCATTCATACATTCATTCATCCAGCAATTATTCAGAGTATCTCCTGTGTTCTACACACTATGCTATGGGCTGTGGCTGCTGCTGTTGCTGCTGCTAAGTCACTTCAGTCGTGTCTGACTCTGTGTGACCCCATAGACGGCAGCACACCAGGCTCCCCTGTCCCTGGGATTCTCCAGGCAAGAAGACTGGGGTGGGTTGCCATTTCCTTCTCCAATGCATGAAAGTGAAAAGTGAAAGTGAAAAGTAAAATGGAAGTCGCTCAGTCGTGTCCAACCCTCAGCGACCCCATGGATGGCAACCTTCCAGGCTCCTCAATCCATGAGATTTTCCAGGCAAGAGTACTGGAGTGGGGTGCCATTGTCTTCTCCGATGCTATGGGCTGGGGATCAGCCAAATAGAAGCAAGACAAAGCCCTTGATGCCTTGGGAATGTATATTTTTAATGAAAGGGGACAGGTTATCAACAGATCAATAAACAAAAAATATAGGAAATAGTAATAAACAAAGGATATACCCAATAGTAATGAATCCCTAAAAGAGTGATGTGTGATTTTTTAGGATCCCATTTTGGTGGTGAGCAGTGTCATATAGGATGATCAGAGAAAGCCTGTGTGAGGACATGGGTTTTGTATAGTAGAAAGGAAATAACCCTGCACATATTCAGGGAAAGGGCTTTGCAAGCCAACGGAACAACATATGCAGAGGCTCTAATGTGGGCATGGGCTTGGGGTGTTTGAGTGCCAGGTAACAGACCTCTATGTTTGGGACATAGTGGATAGGGATGAAATTGTAGAGATAGGTAGAGGCAAAATTATACAGGGCTTTGTGGACCTCAAAAAAGAGTTGAAATGGACCAGAGGTTGGATCTCTACTACTTACTAGCTATGTGTATGTGACCTCAGATTAGTCGCATAAAATATGATATTTGTTTTTCTCTTTTTGACTTACTTCACTCTGTATAACAGGCTCTGGGTTCATCTACCTCATCAGCACCGAATCAAATGCATTCGTTTTTATGGCTGAGTAGTATGCCATTGTATATAGGCACCACAGCTTTCTTATCCATTCATCTGCTGATGGACATCGAGGTTGCTTCCATGTCCTGGCTATTATAAACAGTGCTGCGATGAACAATGGGGTACACGTGTCTCTTTCATTTCTGGTTTCCTCAGTGTATATGCCCAGCAGTGGGATTGCTGGTGTCATATGGTAGTGTTGTTCCTAGTTTTTAAAGGAATCTTCATACAGCTTGGTTTCTTAACTTCTGTGATCTTCAGTTTTCTCATTTGTGAATTGGGATGCTTATTCCTCTTCAGGGTTGTTTACAAGGATTAGGATCATAAATGGTAAGTGACTTAGTACAGTGACTGGAGTAGAGTACATTCAAGTTGTTGGATTTTCATGACAGTTCTTCTTGGTGGCCTCAGCCTGCAGTGGTTTGAAGCAGGGCTTTGGTTCCCAGCCAAGACTAAGGGTCATGGCAGTGAGAGTACTCAATTGTAGCCACTAGACCACCAGGGACCAGCAGCCAGTGACTGACAAGCCTCTCACCCATCAGCTGTGTAGAAATGAATTTCCACATAGAGATGGAAAGTAGTGAAACAGGTAAAGTGTTTATTAGGAGGACAAAGGGTATGTGTGGGCTCAGAGAGAGAATCATACCATTGTGGTAGTTTTGGTCACATTATTGGGCATTTCTTCTGGGTTTCCTTCAGACAGTCATCTTGCTTTGCCTGGCTCTGAGTCTGTATTTGGTATATCTCAGGGTCCTCCCATGTGTGTGCATGTACATCTCTTAGCCAAGATAGATTCTAGCTAAGAAGCCTATGGGTAGGTTGACATCACCTACTATGGTGTGGCACTCTCTTCTTTTTTGACCTTCAATGAACCTTTCTGTACATTTGTAGTCAGGAAGGTCTCTTTGACTTCAAGAATGAGAAATATGTGTTTCTCTTTAGCTCTTATCTGTGCAGGGCTTAGCTTCTCCTCCCTCCTGCTATTTTGGAAATCTATCCACAGAGGACAAATTCCAACTGCTCAGCCTGGGGACCATCCATCTCCTGCCATAATAATGATAAGCAGTAAATATCACATACCTAAATTTGTGATACTCACAGTGCTGGACACTTTACATTTATTTGTATTTAAATCTTCAAAGCAATTCTGTAATATATAATGAAACTCAAAAAAATGGTTCAGTTTAATTCAGTTCAGTTGCTCAGTCATGTCCAACTCTTTGCTAACCCATAAATTGCAGCACGCCAGGCCTCCCTATCCATCAGCAGTTCCTGGAGTTCACTCAAACTCATGTGTATCGAGTTGGTGATGCCATCCAGCCATCTCGTCTTCTGTCGTCCCCTTCTCCTCCTGCCCCCAATCCCTCCCAGCATCAGGGTCTTTTCCAATGAGTCAACTCTTTGCATGAGGTGGCCAAAGTATTGGAGTTTCACCTTCAGCATCAGTCCTTCCAAAGAAATCCCAGGACTGATCTCCTTTAGAATGGATTGTTTGGATCTCCTTTCAGTCCAAGGGACTCTCAAGAGGCAGGTCAGGTGGTCTGGTATTCCCATCTCTTTCAGAATTTTCCACAGTTTATTGTGATCCACACAGTCAAAGGCTTGGCATAGTCAGTAAAGCAGAAATAGATGTTTTTTTGGAATTCTCTTGCTTTTTCGATGATCCAGAGGATGTTGGCCATTTGATCTCTGGTTCCTCTGCCTTTTCTAAAACCAGTTTGAACATCTGGAAATTCACGGTTCACGTATTGCTGAAGCCTGGCTTGGAGAATTTTGAGCATTACTTTACTAGCGTGTGAGATGAGTGCAATTGTGCGGTAGCTTGAGCATTCTTTGGCATTGCCTGGCACTGGTAAACATTCCTAAGCAGTGGATGCTGGATTCAAAATCAAATCACCATGACTCGACAGTCAGCTTCCTCCGACTATAATAAGGGGCTAAAACAATTATAATGTGTTGTTGGTTGGTTTTCTATATAAATACAATTTGTGACTAAACATGATTTTGGAGTTGAGATCAGTCTCTGGTGTTGCACTCATCTCTTTTGCCTGTCAGGAACTTTAATGCCCCATTGACATTCCTGTCAGTGCTTAGGATAATGTCTTGTACTTCTATAAATACTTATACTGTGCTCTTTAACTAAGTGCATTTGAATAACAGTATGACTACTTGCCAACAAGATACCATAACCTTTCAAGAAACCTAAGGAATCCAATGCAGGAGATACAAGGTTCAATCTTTGGGTCAGGAAGATCCCCTGGAGAAGGAAATGGCAACCCACTGCAGTATTCTTGCCTGGGAAATCCCATGGACACAGGAGCCTGGTGGGCTGCAGTTCACAGGGTTCCAAAGAATCAGAAACAGTTGAGCACAGCACAACACAAGGAATCTTGAGGTTTTTCATTTTTCCAAGATTTCTTATGTTTTCTCAAAGACATGCATCATACAGCAGCCTCTTCTTTTGAAAGTGTTTTACCCTTAATTGTACTGGTTGGGAATGCCAAAATAGTGCATTAATCTACTGAGCTCCAGATGGTTGACATTTTTGGGTTCTTTTGCTTTATCTTATCTTGTTTAAAGTTGTTGTTTGGAAAGTAAACATGTACTTAAAAAAATACGAGTTGTACTTTTTATTCTTTGATGTACAGAAACCTCACTGAATATATTTGAGAAGTTGAAAGGCTCATTCATTTGTGAAGTTTAAAAGGACACTACTGATTGCCTTAACTATTGAAGAGATTTAACATTAACGGTTTATTTTGGATGTTAAGGGAAGGAGTTGAAGGCTTTTCGTGTGTATGTGTGTGTGTGTGTGTTGAGTTGTTAAGTTCAGTTCAGTCACTCAGTTGTGTCCGACTCTTTGCGACCCCATGAATCGCAGCACGCCAGGCCTCCCTGTTCATCACCATCTCCCGGAGTTCACTCAGACTTGCTTCCATCAAATCAGTGATGCCATCCAGCCATCTCATCCTCGGTCGTCCCCTTCTCCTCCTGCCCCCAATCCCTCCCAGCATCAGAGTCTTTTCCAATGAGTCAAATCTTCGCATGAGGTGGCCAAAGTACTGAAGTTTCAGTTGTAGCATCATTCCTTCCAAAGAAATCCCAGGGTTGATCTCTTTCAGAATGGACTGGTTGGATCTCCTTGCAGTCCAAGGGACTCTCAAGAGTCTTCTCCAACACCACAGTTCAAAAGCATCAATTCTTCAGCGCTCAGCCTTCTTCACAGTCCAACTCTCACATCCATACATGACCACAGGAAAAACCATAGCCTTGACTAGACGGACCTTAGTTGGCAAAGTAATGTCTCTGCTTTTGAATATACTATCTAGGTTGCTCATAACTTTCCTTCCAAGGAGTAAGCGTCTTTTAATTTCATGGTAGCAATCACCCTCTGCAGTGATTTTGGAGCCCCCGAAAATAAAGTCTGACACTGCTTCCATTGTTTCCCCATCTATTTCCCATGAAGTGATGGGACCGGATGCCATGTTCTTCGTTTTCTGAATGTTGAGCTTTAAGCCAACTTTTTCACTCTCCTCTTTCACTTTCATCAAGAGGCTTTTAGCTCCTCTTCACTTTCTGCCATAAGGGTGGTCTCATCTGCATATCTGAGGTTATTGATATTTCTCCTGGCAATCTTGATTCCAGCTTGTGTTTCTTCCAGCCCAGTGTTTCTCATGACATACAATGCATATAAGTTTAATAAGCAGGGTGACAATATACAGCCTTGATGTACTCCTTTTCCTATTTGGAACCAGTCTGTTGTTCCATGTCCAGTTCTAACTGTTGCTTCATGGCCTGCATATAGATTTCTCAAGAGGCAAGTCAGGTGGTCTGGTATTCCCATGTCTTTCAGAATTTTCCACTGTTTATTGTGATACACACAGTCAAGGGCTTTGGCATAGTCAATAAAGCAGAAATAGATGTTTTCCTGGAACTCTCTTGCTTTTTCCATGATCCAGTTGATGCTGGCAAATTGATCTCTGGTTCCTCTGCCTTTTCTCAAACCAGCTTGAACATCAGGAAATTCATGGTTCATGTATTGCTGAAGCCTGGCTTGGAGAATTTTGAGCATTACTTTACTAGCATGTGAGATGAGTGCAGTTGTGCAGTAGTTTGAGTATTCTTTGGTATTGCCTTTCTTTGGGATTGAAATGAAAACTGACTTTTTCCAGTCCTGTGGCCACTGCTGAGTTTTCCCAATTTGCTGGCATATTGAGTGCAGCACTTTCACAGCATCATCTTTCAGGATTTGAAATAGCTCCACTGGAATTTCATCACCTCCACTAGCTTTGTTCATAGTAATGCTTCCTAAGTCCCACTTGACTTCACATTCCAGGATGTCTGGCTCTAGGTGAGTGATCACACCATCGTGATTATCTGGGTCATGAAGATCTTTCTTTGTACAGTTCTTCCGTGTATTCTTGCCATCTCTTCTTAATATCTTCTGCTTCTGTTAGGTCCATACCATTTCTATCCTTTATCGAGCCCATCTTTGCATGAAATATTCCCTTGGCATCTCTAATTTTCTTGAAGAGATCTCTAGTCTTTCCCATTCTGTTGTTTTCTCTATTTCTTTGCATTGATCATTGAAGGCTTTTTTATCTCTTCTTGCTATTCTTTGGAACTCTGCATTCAGATGCTTATATCTTTCCTTTTCTCCTTTGCTTTTTGCTTCTCTTCTTTTCACAGCTATTTGTAAGCCTTCCCCAGACAGCCATTTTGCTTTTTTGCATTTCTTTTCCATGGGGATGGTCTTGATCCCTGTCTCCTGTACAGTGTCATGAACCTCATTCCATAGTTCATCAGACACTCTATCTATCAGATCTGGGCCCTTAAATCTATTTCTCACTTCGACTCTATAATCATAAGGGATTTGATTTAGGTCATACCTGAATGGTCTAGTGGTTTTCCCTGCTTTCTTCAATTTCAGTCTGAATTTGGTAATAAGGAGTTCATGATCTGAGCCACAGTTAGTTCCTGGTCTTGTTTTTGTTTACTGTATAGAGCTTCTCCATCTTTGGCTGCACAGAATATAATCAGTGTGATTTCAGTGTTGACCATCTGGTGATGTCCATGTGTAGAGTCTTCTCTTGTGTTATTGGAAGAGGGTGTTTGCTATGACCAGTGCATCTTCTTGGCAGAACTCTATTAGTCTTTGCCCTGCTTCATTCCACATTCCAATTCCAAATTTGCCTGTTACTCCAGGTGTTTCTTGATTTCCTACTTTTGCATTCCAGTCCCCTATAATGAAAAGGACATCTTTTTTGGGTGTTAGTTCTAAAAGGTCTTGTAGGTCTTCATAGAACCGTTCAACTTCAGCTTCTTCACTGTTACTGGTTGGGGCATAGACTTGGATAACCGTGATACTGAATGGTTTGCCTTGGAAACGAACAGAGATCATTCTGTCGTTTTTGAGATTGCATCCAAGTACTGCATTTTGGACTCTTTTGTTGACCATGATGCTACTCCATTTCTTCTGAGGGATTCCTGCCCTCAGTAGTAGATATAATGGTCATCTGAGCTAAATTCACCCATTCCAGTCCATTTTAGTTCACTGATTCCTAGAATATCGATGTTCAGTCTTGTGTATTATTTTTCTTTCTGAGAATGACATGCTAGAATAATAGACCACTGAATGTGGACCATGAAGAAATGTTATTTTTAGAATAATTGTTGTGATGAATTAGGAATGTGGGTTCAAATTGATCAGATTCTCAACTTAGGTCTTTAGAGTTATGAATGCTACCATATGAAACAGATGGTTGGTAATCTATCAAAGTAATGGTGTCGTTTTGGGTAGTATGGTATCGCTGCTTCTGTTGGCATAACCTCTGACTGTACCATGCCCTTATGAGCCAGAACATTGTAACATTGTACTTTATATATATATGTGTGTGTGTGTGTATATGTATATATATATACCCTTCTAAGACTACATGCTCTAGTAGTGGCCTGGTATTCTTATCAGTGTGTTCTTTCAAGTTAGGCTCAGGCTTTGAACAAGCAATGTTTTGTGATGTTTGGTGTATACTATTTGAGAAATAGAATTGGTTCTCATGCAGCAGAGATGAAATATTTATCACCAAATGTCTTGAATAACTTATAAATCCATTACTACTATAGAAAATACAAACAAATGTTTGACTTTGTTAGGTAAAATCAGTTTTTTTTAATTGAAAACAAAAATGATCACCTTCCAGGTGTTCTTAGAGTTTGCATATACAAAACTAAACAGAAGGCTATCCTCCTAAAACTGTATTTGACACCAAAGACGTCAGTTTCTTTAATTGAGCTGCACATTCACGGAGTAGCTGATTTTATTGTAAATCAGTGTCCTATTTAATGTTGCAATCATTTAAGAAAAAGATATGTATTATTTTTGGCTGTGCTGAGTGTCCATTGCTTGTCATGAGCTTTCTCTAGCTGCAGTGAATGGGGGCTACTCTCTAGTTGTGGTGTGTGGACTTCTCCTTGCAGTTACTTCTCGTGATGCAGAGCAGGACTCTAGGTACCCGGGCCTTAGTAGCTGCGACCCTTGGGCTCAGTATTGTGGCACGTGGCTCAAGAGCATAGGCTCAATAGTTGTGGCACACGGGCTTAGTTGCCCTGCAGCATATGACATTCCTGGACCAGTGATCGAACCCGTGTCCCCTGCATTAGCAGGTGGGTTCTCGATCACTGGACCCCAAGGAAGTGTTGCAGTAATTTTTTAGAGGCCAGATGAGAAAAAAGGGTCAGTTACGTGTTCAATTGCACATGTACAACTTAAAATGTCGCCTCCCTTTCACTTCTTGTGTGTGTGTTAGTCGCTTAGTCATGCCCGACTCTTTGCAACCACATGGACTGTAGCCTGCCAGGCTCCTCTATCCATGGTATTTTCCAGGCAGGAATAACTGGAGTGGGTTGCCATTTCCTTTTCCTTTCACTTCTTAAAGATTTATACAATATTCTACTCTATAATTCTTACCATCTGCTTCTAAATATAAGCACTAATAAAATTATCTTGGCCATGTCTTCTCACTTTCTATATATTCTGTGGGACTTTTTTTATTTATTTTTTTTAACTTTACAATACTGTATTGGTTTTGCTATACATCGGCATGAATCCACCACACGTGTACATGAGTTCCCAATCCTGAACCCCCTTTCCACCTCCCTCCCCTTTTGAACACAACTTTATCACTACTAATGTGGAGGCACTGTTGTTCCATGATTAAGCACACAGGCCTCAGAGTCAGGCATACTTGGGATCAAATTCAGATTCTTACTAGTAATGTGACCTTGTTCAAGTTTTGAAACCTCAGTTTCTTGATCTATAAAAATGCAGATAATGTTATCAGGGGCTGCCAAAATCTGGGAAACATGTTAGTTCCTCTGTCTTACCTGACCCAGCATTCCCGTTTACTCCCCTAGGTTCAGTAAGTCTAGGTCCTAGACAACCCCCTTATCCAGTCTTGTCTTTCTAACGGCAATGTTAATAGCTAGCGTGTCATCATATTCTTCCTGAAAGAAATCTTCTGCCCCATTTCTCTACTCCGTCTGTGGTTAATTTTTGATTAACAATTAATTTTGATGACAGCCTGCTGCAATGTCAGTTTCTTTGTATTTGGTGCAAATGCACTGTTTTTATACTAAGGCCATCTCTGTTTTCATTAGGTTGAGATAATGAAAGTCATCCTTCGCAGTAACAGTATGATCCTGAAGGCAAATGTGGATGCTAAGTTTAGGTGGCAGGAATTGGGGATAACATGCTTCCCCCAATAATTCAGCTAATACAGAGCTTTATCGTTTTATCTGATGGAATGAAACTGCAGAATTTAAAATTATCTTACACAACTCAGAGACCATTAAGAGTATGTTTGAGGAACCCAGTTTGAGAAACATTAGCCTTGAGTGCCAGATTTATTGAACTACCAGCAAGTTCCCAAAGATGCCTCAGTGTTTATTGTAACTTCTGACTAAAATCACTGTACTGCCTTGGTTGAACATATACTCACTTTTTACAGCTTGCCTGAGCATCTTCCCCCAAATAAAAGCAGAGCATCTATCCTTCAAATTCCTGTACTTCCCTATATCTGCTGCTGTGGCATTAGCACATTGTTTCAGAAGTCTGCTTATTACCCCCACCACTACCCAAAGAGCAAGGCGTTTGATGGCAAGGGTATGTCTTGGCTTATACCTGTACTCCCAGTTCTGGAACTTCATGGGAACTCAAAAATGTTGAGTGGGGCTATTCTAATAAGAAAAAGACATCACATGCAAAAGAGGATATTTTTGCAGAAACCGACAACCTAACTAGTCAACGTGTGTGCTGAGAACATGGTAGTCAATTAAAATTTTATATTTAAAAAATGCTTGGGGCTGGTGCATGGGGATGACCCACAGAGATGTTATGGGGAGGGAGGTGGGAGGGGGGTTCATGTTTGGGAACACATGTAAGAATTAAAGATTTTAAAATTAAAAAAATAAAAAACTATAAAAAAAAAAAAAAGGAAAGCTTCTGTTTTAGGACACAAATGGTGGCATATTCTGAGTCATAGAATCAAAAGGGCAGGACCTTTGAGATCATCCAGCTCAGTGGATTTAAACTTTATTTAACATCAAAGCAGCTTATCCATTAGAAACCACATGTGAAATAGAAATATATAAATCAGATAAGTGTTCAAATGTCCTCATTCTTGCGAAAGAGAAGATCTGGACCCTCCCTCTGTGAGTCTTCCTTAAGGAACTCCGTTGGCCCTCAGGATACAGTTTGAAGATAAATAGCATTGTGTACCTGAGATAGAAATCCTTTCCTGAGCGTCTCAGAGAAATAAGCAGCCCAACTCAGCATCACGTGAATCAGGTGACCAGAAACTGCTAATTTCATAACACCAGCATTTCTTTCATTAAGCCAATTTAAAGACATTTTTCTTCAGATCAAGGATAATATATAATGGCAGCAAACATTGAGTGTTGATTATATACCAGGCATTATTGTATTTGACCTGCATTCTTATTTCATCCTCACAACAACTCTGAAGGTAGATACTATATTTCCTGTTTTGAAGCTAAGGGACGAGGCCCAGGAGGTCAAGTAATAACTTGACTAAATTCACACAGCTTTTAAGGGTAAGGAATATTTCTGAAATTTCCGCTCACCTTTCCTCTTCTTGTTATAATCCAACATTGAAAGCAAATTGTACCTTCTTGAAAATAGTTCTGCCCTGTCTTCCAAAAGGAACTCTCTGGTTTAGATTTCTAAGAATAATTTGCTAGTCACATAGTCTCAGACAAGTCATGACTTCTCCATCGCTCAATTTTCACAGATGTAAAAAAGAAAAAAAAATGGTTTTAGCAGTATTGTCTCCTGGTATTAGATGAAAAAATACATAGGAAAAGTTCTGAAGCTGTTTTCACTATAGAAATATAAGGCCTTTTTGATATATAAATTTATGAATCTCATTCAGTGCTGAAGACATAAACACATGTCAGTTAATCATAGATCTTTTACTTTTCTTTGTTTTTCTGTGCCTTGATTGGTTTACTATTGATGCACTATTGATAAAGGTAGGCAAGTTGAATAAGATTCAGCATGTTCATTTTGGCTGACAGCACTTAGTAAAATGTTTATAAGGCTAGAGGTCTAAAAATAATAGGGACTTTTTTGTTTCGTGGAAGGAATTTTTCTTTCATTTACAATTTATAGCTTCATTTACTACTTAAGATAGAGTTTCTTCTAGGCTATAGGAAACTTTAATAATCTGTAAAAGTATTATTAGACTGGCTTTGTTACAGTATCTAAAATTACTCTTAGAGTTAGATCTAAAAATGGTAAAGCAGGGAGTGAAAACATACTTAAATATCTTTTTTTAATTAAAAAATTTAATCAAAGTGTAATTGATTTGCTGTGTTTCAGATGTACATGTCTGTCTGCCTATCTCTATATATTTTTCAGATTATTTTCCATTATATGTTTTCATAAGATTAAATATAGTTCCTTGTGCTATATGAGCCTGCAGATAAAGTTGCAAAGAATTAAAATACACACACACACACACACACACACACACACACACACAGGTGCAAGTTAAACTGAGGAACTCTCATTAGGATTGGTGGGTTTTCTCAGTGCTATACAGTAGTAGGTCCTTGTTCATTATCTATTTTATATATTAATGTGCATCTGTTTTTCTCAAATTGCCAATTTATCCCTCCCCCACTTCCCTTTCCATAACCTTAAATTTGTTTTCTGAATATCTTAAATATCTAAATATCTTATGCTTAAATATAGTCTTTGCCTAACATAACAAATGCTGATGAAGCATTCCCTATTATTCTTTTCTTTAAATGGTACATGAAGAAACTGGCTATGCTAAATACGCTTGTTATCTTATTGGACATCATCATCGGTCAAATTTTGCGCATTTTCTTGTTTTTTTCCATAGATGAGGCTTTTCTGTTTGAAAGGGTAATATGCTTTTTCTCCCTTCATAGAGCAATAGAGTCAATGTAATGGCAGTACAAAATAGAGGAAACAGACACCTGTAAGGGTTCTTAACTTGTTTTGTACCATGAACCCCTCTGACAGTCTGGTGAGCCTATGGGAACCTTTTCAGAATCATGTTTTTAAATGTAAAACACAAATTGTTGTTATTTCGTCACCAAGTCATATCTGACTCTTGCGAGCCCGCCAGGCTCCTCTGTCCATAGCAGGAAAAGGCATTGCCTGTACATTCTCCAGGCAAGAAAACTGAAGTGGGTTACCATGCCTACTTCCAGGGGATCTTCCTGATCCAGGGATTGAGCTTGCACCTCCTGCATTGGCAGGCGGATTCTTTACCACTGAGCCACCTGGGAAGCCCACAACCCAAACTACATAGGATTAAAACGGAAACTGTATTAAAATATACTTATCAAAGTATTTTTTAAAGTTTATGACACATTCCAGAGAAATAGAAACTTACATTTGCACAAAAATCTGAGCTTGGAGTTCGTAGCTGTTTTGTTCATAATAGACCAAAATTGGAAACAAGGGCTTCCCTGGTGCTCCAGCAGTTAAGAATCCACCTGCCAATGTAAGGGCCATAGGTTCCATCCCTGGTCCAGGAACTAAGATCCCACATGCTGGGGGCGACTAAGCCCGTGCGCCACCAGCTACTGAGCCCGAGCACCCTAAAGCCCATGCTCCACAAAAAGAGAAGCCACCACAATGAGAAGCTCTGCACCACAACTAGAGTAGGCCTTGCTTGTTGCAACTAGAGAGAGCCTATGAGCAGCCACGAGAAACCTGTGTGCAGAAATGAAGACCCAGCACTGCCCATTCCCCCAAAAAACCCCTAAACTAAAAAAACAACTGGAAACAACCCAAATGTCCTCAATGTGTGAATGGCTAAATAACTGTAGTATATCCATACCATGGGCTATTTCTTGGCAATAAACAGGAATAAACTGTTGATATCTGGAATTTTTGTATGACTCTCCAGTGCATTATGCTAAGTGAAAAAAACCCATGCCAAAAGTTCACCATATAATTGCCTTTATATGACATTCTTGAAAGGACAAAATTACAGAAGTAGAGAATAGATTAGTGGTTGCTAGGAGGGGAGGGTTGTGGTTATAAAAGGGCAAAATGAGGCATCCTTGTGGCAATGGGATTATTCTGTGTCTTGACTTTGGTGGTGCGATACATGAACCTCGTGAATCAGAATCAGATGGAAGAATCCGCCTGCAGTGCAGGAGATCTGGGATTGATCCCTGGGTCAGGAAGATCCCCTGGAGAAGGGAATGGCAACCTACTCAAATATTCTTGCAAGGGAAAGTCCATGGGCAGAGGACCGTGGCAGGCTAAAGTCCATGGTGTCACAAAGAGTCGGACATGAGTGAACGGCTAACACTTTTGCTACAGGAATCTACAGGTGATCAAGTTGCAAAGAACTAAAATACACACATACACACACACATACATGCAAGTGCAAGATAAACTAAGGAACTCTCATTAGAAATAGGTAGGTGGTTTTCTCAATGTCAATATCCCAGTTGAGATACTGTAATACAGTTTTGCAAGACATCATCACCGGGTGAAAACAGAGGCTCTGCGAATTTTTGTTATAACTGGATGCATATTTAAATTATCTCAAAATGTTTAATTAAAAAATCTAGACAGTAATGGGCTTTCTTTAAAAGATTTGTTAAATACCAGGACAAAGTGTGAGCTCATATAACTAGGGGAAATTTAAAGAAATGGTGGTATTTTAATATACCACCAAAAATGTGGGATGTATGTATCATAGGAAAGTATCTGTGACTTCTGTTAGTCACAGTGACCAGATTGCAGGTGCTACTTATGCCACTATTGTCTGTTGCCTGCATTCATAATTGAAAGAGATGAGCTGGATTCAAGTCAGTGATTACTGAAAATAAAGATGTCATTTTTTCCTTTCCAGTTTACATGCTCCATGAATTGGGACCCAGAGTTAAGAAACCCCTGCTTGCTTTTTCTCTGTTTAGATTTCATTATCTGATATATCTCTAGGGCTTCTGTCAAATGAAATATAAACATAATGCTTAAACTTTCTTTTATCAAGTATAGTGGGTGGTGATGAGGTCTCATAAAAAATGCTAGTAGGCACACTTTATAGTTTTAAAGATTTAATGGGTGTCCATTCACCATGTACATTGTTCATTATAATTGATAAATACTAGTTTTAAAAGGCAAGTATGAATAGATTTTAAGTATGGGGTAAAGCACATATTTATTATATTTGATATGAAAAAGAACCATGTAATACTGATTGCTTATTACAGAAGTTTTGAATATCATTAAATATTTTAATTAGATTCTAACAAATCATTTAATGGTGGTTTCACTTTTCATTATTACTGTCTCTGAGAGTATCTTGATCAGATAAGGCTGTTGTTTTACAAGAAATGAAATTTAGTGTTTAGGGATCAACATTCCACTTATTAAAATAGCACCCTTTTGTCTTGGTCAGTGATAAAAATTAAAATTTATTGTGTTTAACTGAGTAATTATTTGGTGTTATTATGAACTATTTTTTTCCTATAGTCTACAAATTAAATATGTGTTTCACAACAGAAGATATAAAAATAGGGCCACTGAATTTAAATAAATGTTTTCAGGTTTCCTTGTGTACTTGACATTTCTAATAGTACATGTGCTGAAAGAATGATTTAAGTATTCATTCTGAAAGGGTCTTGTGTGTGTGTGGTAGTCACTCAGTCGTGTCCGACTCTTTGAACCCATCGACTATAGCCCACCAGGCTTCTATGTGCATGGGATTCTCCAGGCAAGAATACTGGAGTGGATTGTCATTCCTTTCTCCAGAGGATCTTCCTGACCCAGGGATCAAACCCTGATCTCCTGCACTGTAAGCAGATTCTTTACCATTAGAGCTACAGGGAAGTCTTAGATTCTGTAATTTGTGGGTAAAATGCTTAAGCTGGTATTTAATATGTTAAAGCTTCAATAAGTAAACAAGAAATTTTTTCTTACAGAAAACCTTATAATTAAAACATTTTAGATAATTATACTTAAATAATCTTCGTTAATTCCTTTTGAGACAGATCGTATGTATAATCTGAAGAATGATGATGTTTTTACACTGTACCTCTTAACCCCCTTCACTTATTTTGCCCATCCTCCTATCATCATCCTCATGACAACCACCACTTTGCCTTCTGTATTCTATGAGTCTGTTCCTATTTTGTTTTGTATGTTTGTTTATTTTGTATTTAAGATTCCACATACAAGTGAAATTATACAGTATTTGTCTTTCTCTGTCTGACTTAGTCCTAATATATTCTATAGGAGCTACATGTAATAATATGGTTGTGGCGATGGCAAGAGTTTATTCTTTCTGTGGCTGAATAATGTTCCATGTATATATAAATATGGCACATTTCCTTTATTCATTCATCTATCAAGAGGCACTTAGGTCGCTTCCACATCTTGGCTATTATAAATAATGCTGCACTGAATGTAGGGCTACATGTTTTAGCATTAATGTGAAGCCATGCTTGCATTCCTGGAGTGAATTCCACTTGATCATGGTATGTGATGTATTTTTAATATACTGTTTAACTTGGTTTGGTCATATTTTTTTAAGAATTGAAGACCATTAATCAAAACTTTGTCGTTTTCAGTATTTTTGAATATTTTGTATTGAGGTACAGCCAGTTAATAATGTTGAGATATTTTCAGGTGAAAAGTGAATGTACTCAGCCATATGTATATGCATGTATCCATTCTCCCCCAAACTCCATCCCATCCAGGCTGCAACATAACATTGAACAAAGTTCCATGTTCTGTACAGTAGGTCCTTGTTGGTTATGGTTTGCTCATATTTTGTTGAGGATTTTTTCAACTATGTTCATCAGGGATATAGGCTTGTGATTTTTTTTTTTTTATTGTTGTATCTTTATTTGGTTTTGGTATGAGTAATGATGGCCTCATAAAATGAGTTTGGAAGTGCTCCTTCCTCTTTAGTTTTTGGGAATAATTTGAAAAAGAGGCGTTAACTCTTCTTTAAATGTTTGGTAGAATTCACCTGTGAAGCCATCTAGATTAGAACTTGGTTGGAGTTCTTTGATTACTGATTCAATTTAATTACTAGTAATTACCTATTCATATTTTCTGTTTCTTCATGACTGAATCTGGGAAGATTTTGTCTTTGTAGGAGTTTATTCATTTCTTTTTACTTGTATAATTTGTTGGTGTATAATTGTTCTTAGCAATCTCCTATCTTTTGTGTTTTTGTGCTTTTGCTTGTAAATTCTCTTTCATTCATGATTTTATTTGGGGTCCCTCTGTTTCTTTCTTGATGAATTTAGCTAAAGGCTTATCAATTTTGTTTACGGTTTCAAAGAACCAGCTCTTTGTTTTATTAATCTTTTCTTTCTTTCTTTTGTTTCTATTTCATTTATTTCCTGTTTGATCTTTACTATTTCCTTCCTCTACCAACTTTGGTTTCATTTTCTTCTTATTTTTCTAGTTCCATTAAATGTAATGTTAGGTTTGTTTGTTTCTTGCGATAGGCCTGTATTGCTATGAGTTTAGCTCTTAGAACTGCTTTTCCTGTGTACAAAGATTTTGGAATGTTCTGTTTGCATTTATGTTGTTTCCGGTATTTTTTGACTTGTTTTTTTTTGCATTCTTTGTTGACCCATTGGTTGCTAATAGCAGGTTGTTTAATCTCCATGTTTTCTTTTCCAGTTTTTTGTTATTGATTTCTAGTTTTATACCCTTGTGCAAAAGATGCTTCATATGATTTCAGTCTTAGTAAATTTTGAGACTTGTTTTCTTACTTTACATTTGATCTATCCTGGAGAATGTTCCATGTGCACCTGAAAACAATGTGTATTCCGCTGTTTTTAGATGCAGTGTCCTGTATATATATTAAGTTCATCTTGTCTCATGTGTTTTTTAAGGCTAATGTTTCCATACTGATCTTCTATCTGTATGATCTATCCATTGATGTAAGGATAGTAGGGTCTTAAAGTCCCGCACTGTTATTGTATTGTTATCTCTTTATTCCCTTATCTCTGTGAATATTAGCTTTATATATTTAGGTTCTTCTTTGTTGGGTGCATAAATATTTATACATGTTACATCTTCTTGTTGGATGGGCTGCTTTATTGTTATGTAATGCCCTTCTTTGAGTTTTGTTACTGTTTCTGTTTTAAAATCTATTTTGTCTGATATAAATCTTGCTACCCAACCTTCCTTTTCATTTCTGTTTGCACAGTATATCTTTTTCCATCCCCTTATTTTAAGTCTGTGAGTTTCTTTAGGTTTTAAGTTAGTCTCCTGTAGGCAGCATTATTATTATACCTGTAGAAAGGCATTATTTTTTCATCTGTTCAGCTACTCTATGTCTTTTGACTAGGCCATTTATTCCATTTAAGGTAATTTTTGGTAGGTAGAATATTCCATTTAAAGTAAATGACAGGTATATATTTATTGTAATTTGTTAGTTGTTTTCTGGCAGGTTTTGTAATTCTTTTTTGTTTTTTCTTCTCTTTCTCTATTCTCTTGTGATTTGACCATTATATTTAGATGCCTTTCTCATTTTCTTTTATGTATTTACTGTAATTATTTTTGTTTGGTTACTGTTAGGTTCACATAAGTTTATAACATTCTCTATTAAGTTAATAGTAACTTAATGTTGAACACATTCCAAACTTTATATTTCTCCCCTCATGTCTTATGTTTTAATTGACACAGTTTACATTTATATTTCATACATCCTTTAATTACTGGTTTTAAAAATAGTACTACTCCTTCTGTCTTTTACCCTTCATACTTGCTTTGTAAGTGATTGCTCCACTATGCTTATTATTTCTTTATGTTTTCCACTGAGATTTTTACTTAGGTATGTGTTCTTATTATCAATTAGTCCTTTTCTTTTTAACTTACTGAATTCCCTTTAACATTTCTTGTAAGGCTGTCTTGGTGGTGAAGAATTCCTTTTCTTTTGCTTCTCTGGAAACCTCTTCATTTCTCCTTTGATTCTGAATGATTGCCTCATTTAGAGAATTTTTGGTCAGCAAGTTTTTCCTTCAGCATTATTCCTACATCTTGCCACTCCCTTCTGACCTGTAAAGTTTCTGCAAAAGATCTACTGATAGACTTATGGGATTTCCTTTGTATCTAGTAAGTTGCTTTTATCTTTCTCTTTCTAGGATTCTATCTTTATCCTTTACTTTTTTCATTGTAATTATAATACATCTCATTTTTTTTCTCTTTTTGGGTTCATATTATTTGGAATTTTCTGGAGTTTGTGGACCTGGATATCTGTTTTCCTTCCACAGATTCAGGAAGTTTTCAGCATTATTTGCTCGAATAATTTTTCTGACGTCTTGTTTTTTCTTTTCTTGTGACCTCAATGATGCAGATATTATTCTGCTTGATGTTAGGATGTGTTCTCTTATTCTATGTTTTACATTTGAGCTCTGAAAAGGTCTTAATTATAAGCTATATGTCCTGCAATGAGAAATGACAGTATATGAATTTATCTTGTGATACTACTTTTCTATATATGTTTTTATCTCACAGATCTTAAATGGATAATATTAGTATATTTTACACTATATTTTCATGCAATTAAATTGTCAGTGCAAATTGCATACAAATTGTTTAAATGTTGTACTAATATATTTGTTTAAAAGTACCTTTTATATTTTAGGAATAAATTAATTATCTCTAATAGATTCCATTTACAAGATGCTTTTCTTGTATAATAGAGAGAGGTCACCAAAAGTTTTACCAGCATATTCAACTTCGTATAGCCCTCCAGAAACATCACTTTTAGAATAAATATGTAGATCAACTTGTATTGTGCACATGTTTTTTGTTTCCTTTTCTACTGGAATTCATGGAACTGATGATGAGGAAAATGGCTTGCTATTTCTTATGCATTTAAACTTATAGGAGCCTCTCGAAAACAATGCTGTGACCCTTTTTAGATATAATTCCAAATTTGTTAATCTGTAACATTGCTTTTTTCAGAAAACTGAAGTCAAAGATAAGACACTTACTTGGTTGAAGTAGCTAAAGTAACGTGACTACATTAGAGTTCATAAATCATGGTCAATAAGAATAATGATATTACTGCTTTCATGACAATAATATTGTCCTTCCTATTTGAAGATTATACCATTGATAGTAATTGTTATTTGTGTGCACTCTGTAGTTGAAAAGACTTGTGTACAATTAATAGTTTTTTCCAGTGTCTGCAGCAAGACACCTTTACAGCTTAGAATGTGGAACCTTTCCTCAATTTATAACTAAGTCTGTATTTACATTAAAGAATAACAGGTCATACTCAGACCAAGTTAATTTAAAATCAGAAGTGATATCTCCACGGCAATCTTAAAATAGCTTTTTAGAATATTGCATGTCTGATTTTGATATGAAAATTTCATATTAGAGTAGGATGAGTGTAAAGTGAACTGAAGTTTCTTTTGGTTAGAATAATACAAACACAGTCATACTGACAAGTATCTCCATTCCAGTGATTTTCAAATTAAGGAATGGTTTCAAATTAGGAAAGCTCTTTGTTCACCTAGCTTTGGAAGACCATGATGTGTGCTAATTGCTAACTTTGTCTGCATTATTTTTTAAAGATCAAATGGGCACAGTGGTAATTTTCATTAATCTCGTACAGAGCAGCTAATTAAAATTTCCATTATTATCAATCCATTATCTAGTTGTTTCCTTTGTTCAGTATCAGAACAGGATGTTAATAATAAGCCTTTCTTGTATTACAGTTCTATTAAATATAGTGAGAATTAGTTTAATCTATTGCACTGTTTTGTCTTTAGGTGATTTCTTTAATGTTATGTTGTACCATATTGATTATGCTGAAGATACTTTGACATTTTGTAATAGAGGTTTCAGAATTAAATACTTGTTTCTTTTTTTTTTTTTTTCCTTTACGAAATGTCGAGAAAAAGTGACATATAGTTAAAGAAGAAAAGTAACCCAAGGACCAGAATGTTGGTGTTTTATCCTCACAACCTCATTAATTACCTGTAGCTAGGGTCATGCAAATCAATCTGATTCCCTATTTCTATAATGGTAGTATTAGCAGGGCTGGTCTTTAAGGGCCAGGCCAGCCTTTCTATGCTGTTTCTATCATGTTTTCATAATTCTCAGATATGAACTACTGTTAAAACCGCAAAGTCCTTCTAAACTTGGTAAAAGGCATTTGGTCTATAAAGTTATATATTTTCTGTCTTGCTCCATTATATTGTTTGTTTTCATTCTGTATAACCATAGAGTATCCTCAATTGTGAAATTTAAACCAATTTCTAGGACTTGGGGGAGAGGTGAGTCCCAAGGTGATAGACTGACCCAGTGGTTCCGTAAAGAATCTCTCACCCACAACCATGTAGAAGAAGAGAAGTTAACGTTTTCTCAGTACCTTACTCTGTCTGTGGTACAACATACATATGTGCATGTTTGCTCTGTTGTGTTTGAGTCTTTGTGATCCTGTGGAGTTTAGCCCACCAGGCTCCTCTGTCCATGGAATTTTCCAGGCAAAGATACCAGAGCAGGTTGCCATTTCCTCCTCTGGGGAATCTCTTGTGTCTCCTGCATTGGCAGGCAGATGCTTTATCATTGAGCCACACGGGAAGCCACAGCATATATGAAATGTTTCTTGTTTTTGGCACTTTGATATGCATTGTCTGACTTAATCCTCAGAACAAATATGAGGGATTGGTATTTATTACCCCGAATCAAGCATGAGCAATCATTTTTGTAGAGATCCGTTCAGTCATCTGAGCAAAGATTACCTAGAAGGTAAATGAGGGGGTCTTGATGCATACCTAGTGGCAGTTTGAGCCATTCCCAGCATACCATATACTATCTAAAGTTACCTTATGCTAGCATCTCTGAGAGAAGGCAATGGCACCCCACTCCAGTACTCTTGCCTGGAAAATCCTGTGGATGGAGGAGCCTGGTGGGCTGCAGTCCATGGGGTCGCTAAGAGTTGGACACAACTGAGCGACTTCACTTTGACTTTTCACTTTCCTGCATTGGAGAAGGAAATGGCAACCCACTCCAGTGTTCTTGCCTGGAGAATCCCAGGGACGGGGGAGCCTGGTGGGCTGCCGTCTATGGGGTCGCACAGAGTCGGACACGACTGAAGCGACTTAGCAGCAGCAGCAGCAGCATCTCTGAATATATTGTAATGGAATGTCTCAGAACTGTAATATTCTGAAGTGAAACTAAACTGAATTTGAAAGCTTTGGCATGTTGAAGGTCACCAGTCATTCACCTTTTTGGTTATTCACCTTTTTGGTTATTCACCTTTTTGGTTATTCACCTTTTTGGTTATTCACCCTTCATATATTCATCATTCATTCAAGAAATATATGTTGAGTACTTAACTCTGTGCCAAGCACTGTGTTAATATCTAGAGATAGAACAGTGAACAAGTTAGGCAAGCTTCCCGCTTTGTGGAGCTTATATTTTAATGAGATGTACACAGTAAACAAGTATATAAAGCAGTAAGCTTATATAAAGCTAATAGGATAAGTGAGATTTAAAATGATGTTGTGATGATAAGTGCAGTGTTAAGACGGAAGACTGGTGGCATGAGACGTAAATGATGAGAACCAGCAATAGAGGCCAGAGTCTTCCAGGCAGAAAAAACAGCAAATACAAAGATCGTTCCGTAGGACTAAGCCCTGTGTATATAAAGCCTCCGGGGTAGGATCCGTATGGCCTTGTCATCCATTAATTGAGAAAATAAATTTGGGGGTCCTATGAAAGTGGAATGTGACTTCAGATCTGCAAAGTTTTATACTATAAATGTTTACTTGCTAGTCCTTGTGGATCTGTAGCCTTAAGAGCTGGGCAAATAAGTTACAGAAATGTGAAAATGATTTCAAGCTGATGGTTGTACTTACTGTGCCGTTTACATGGTGATTTATTCAGTAGACTTCCTGAATATCTACTGTCCAATTGGAGTGAAACTATGAAATTGTATTCCTTGTTCTTTCATTATTATGGACAGATTCCGTAATGGCACACTTTCGCTGATGCTCACTAAACGCCATCACTGTGTTAGACACTTGGCATACATGGAGCTTCCAGTCTAGAACAGAAAGAGGCACACGCAATGAACTCTGCCCCAGTGTCTTAAGTGCTGTAATAGTGAAAGCGCTGTGGTGGTGTGAGGGAATGGTTTTTGTACATGAGACTTTATCAGACTTTAAGCATTTACTATTTAATGGAATAAAAAAACCGCATACATTAAGAATGAGTGACAGTTTCTATACCAGGAGGCATTTTCAATAAAAAGCCAAATATTAGGAAACCCTAGGGAATCTATTTCTCATTATTAACATATTGTTTTTTTTTTAACTCTATATCCTCTAGTGACATACCTTCTATCAAATTGAAAAAAATTGCTTTCCTATTTCTAGCTTAGGTACTTAGCAAAAACTGAGTGTAATTCATATGAATTTACAAAATGGGCTCCAAGCTAGAGTTTTAATCCAGGGGAATACATTAGTAATATAGGAAAGGGGCAGTTATGATTATGTATGATTATGTAGATCTGGGATCTGAAACTATGAATTATTAGAAGCATGAATGTGTTGATGATGTTTTTCTCCCAGCCTTTTCCCCAAATGACTTACATAGTTATGGTAAGGTGATGAAGCTCAGAAGCTGTGATGAGATAATGAGTTCTAGAAATAACCCTGTGTATATTGGAAATTAAGCTAAAAACTAGTCGCTATCAAATAAATGCATTTAATGACTTCTAAAGATTAATCGATAGCATGGATGTAGCATAGTTCGGAAGGAATAGTTGGGAACTGGTGAATGCTTTAGACAAACATGCTAATTGGAGACTATATTGTCTTAGATTTTAATAACCATTTTCCCTTGGTTTTGCGATAGGGTGATATTCTGACATATTTCAATAGATTTGGGTTATATATAATGTATTGCATTATAGTTTATAGACTAGAAGTAACTAGTAAACTTAATAAAATGATTTCTAAATGTATGTCCTACGAGTAAAGGAGGACCAGCTAATGTTAATCCTAATGCTTGGATTTTGAATTTAAGCATTAATGCTGCTACTGCTGAGTTGCTTCAGTCGTGTCCGACTCTGCGTGACCCCATGGACTGCAGCCTACCAGGCTCCTCCGTCCATGGGATTTTACAGGCAAGGGTACTGGAGTGGGATGCCATTGCCTTCTCCGAGCATTAATGCTACTCAAGTCCATATTCTGTTCAGGTCATAAGCACCATCAGTGTAATTTTCTTTTAAAGGAAAATTCTTCTTTATACTTCAACACAACATGTCTTTACCATGTCAATTCTAGATGACCAAAAGATTTTAAATGCCTGACACTCTGCTCACATTTTTTAATAGTAAAATATTTACATATTCTATGCATTATTTTATTTCAGAAGTTTTTAATAAAACCTTGTTGTTTGCCTAAAAGAATTTCTCTTTTTTTCCTATTTAATAGGGAGGACTGAAAAACAGCAAACATGAATGCACCCTGTCTTCACAAGAATATGTTCATGAATTACGATCTGGTATTTCTGATGAGAAACTTCTTAACTGCCTAGAATCTCTGAGGGTTTCTTTAACCAGCAATCCTGTCAGGTCAGTGCTTTTTACTGTTTTGGTGCGATTCATACAATGTGTACTGTATATAATTGTTGGGAATATAATCACATCAGTTTAACCTCAAGATTTCATGACCAGATGACTGATGTTAGCTAATAAAACAATGTCTAATTATGAGGTCTAAACATTAAAAAATATATAGTTAATCTGATCTCCAATAATGTGCAATTTTAAGAATACAAGTATTACTTGGATGGTTAACTCCTCAATGATTATGTAAAATATGGGTCCAGAGGCTAAATGTCCACATTTATATGAAAGTCTGTACTCATATAACAATTATTATATATTTATTTGTAAAATAAATTACATATACGGCTCTTTTATTCTCTTTTAAGAAACTTACTTTAGTTTTGGTTGCACTGGGTCTTCATTGCTGCCTGTGGACCTTCCCTAGCTGTGGTGAGCAGGGGCTCCTCTTTGTTGCAGTGTGCTGACCTCTCATTGTGGCGGCTTCTCATTGCAAAGCACAGGCTCTAGGTGCGCCAGCTTTAGTAGTCGCAGTACGCAGGCTCAGTAGTGTGGCTTGCAGGCTCTAGAGGTGGGCTCAGCACTTGTGGAGCTCGTGCCCAGCCAGTCACTGGCATGTGGAACCCTCCCAGACCAAGGACTGAGCCCATGTCTCTGCACTGGCAGGTGGATGCCCATCCACTGTGCCACCAGGGAAGTCTGACATTATTCCTTTTTAACTTGAGAAGTAAATAGTATTTTGTATTCTCTTACAAGTTTTAGATATTTATTCACACTTTTATGTAATTTGGGATAGCAAAAATCAGTTTATTTTACCCAGTAAAGTAAATAGGAGAATATTAATAAACTCCTTAAAAATCTACACATTTAGGTGTGAAGGAGTTTTAAGGAAGAAGTTCTTGCTAGTGGTAGATTCCAATAATTGGTGTACTTTTATCAACCATAAAAAGTCTTTAAGTTAAATACATTCCACATAAAATATTTTTATAGGGATAAACAGATTTTCAGTATAATATGAAAATATTCTGGGATCTACTTCCACAGTTACTAAAATATTAAGTTCAGAAATTTGAGTTTACAGAAACTGTTATTTCCATTTTATTCTTGGTTTTCCTAATATATGATGGGACTAGTACTTCCCTGACTTATCCACAGAAGCTTGCAAATAATTTAGAGCTCAGTTTTGTTTGAATTTATGTATAAATTGAAATATCTTATACTATTTATTTTTACCAGTAATGCATTTGGCACAATGACTGGAAGAGTGTAATTCTCCAATAAATAGTTTAAAAAGGTAATCATAAGATATGACTTGCATTTGGATTTGATATTTATTCAGAGGTGGCTGTCTTGCTATTGCTATTTTTTCCAGAATGCTTCTGGTTTTAATGATTTGAACATGTGAGTCCTTTGAGGACCGTAAAAGTGGCAGATTCTCCATTGTCCCTGTCCTGCCACCCTGCTCTGCCGCCACTGCCTCCTCACACAAACTATACTGAACTTACTGCTCCGAAAATTTCTGTTGAATGGCTAATTGAATGAGTGAATAAATGAATCTTTTAAATACACCTATAGAAGTCGTGACATTTAGTAATAAGGTGGGGGCGAGGGAACCTTGTTAAAATATATTTTTATAAACATAGTGGAAAAAGTTTGAAATTGTACGTGGGTCTTTTAAAATACAGCAGAATAGGTATCAGACCACCCCAAAGTATTCTTGGGTGAAGTGAGAAGCTGGCAGGTCCCAGCTGACTACAGACAGCTGCATCCTGGCAGCTGATTGGCTCCACAGTTGCAGGCCTCACAAACTCCGCATTGGGTGGTAGCCCATGCTGAAGTTTGGAGCCTGCCTGTGGAACTTGCTAGTTGGAGCCAAAGCCCGCTTCCTCTTTTGCGGGAGCTGCCGTTATAATGAGTAAGAATGGGTTTGGGAGCTATGGCAGCATTTCTGCCCCAGGTGGAGCCAGCGGAAGCAGTGACCCAGTGTCTCAGGGCAGGGTAGCTCTTGCTACTAAGTCCATGGGATCCAGGGCCCAAATCCAGGCTATTGTTCCTTGTGTAAACCAACTGCTCACCTCCACTCTGGTTGATAACATCTTCAAGACTAGAGGAATCAAGATTTCCCAAGTTTCTGTTGTGGGAATAATAAGGCAGGCAGAGAAGACTGCAAGTTACTTTACAAGATTTACGATAGGACCATTAAACCTATCGAGGTCTGCCAGTGGGTTGGCAGAGATAAAGCAAAGCAGGAGGTGACTCTGCTTCCAGTGGGAGTATATGCCAAAGTGTTTGGTATCCTGGAATGTTCTGCAGAGGTGAAGAGCCTTGAGAAGTTGAAAATCCATGTCCTCCAGGACATGAATGAGTACAGCACACACATAATCTAGAAACGGTCAACGTACATGATGCTGGATAACACCTGCCAAGCGGGCTGTGGGCAAAGTGGCCCTGTTGATCCATCAGAATGGGGTGAGGCCCAGAAGCACGGCGAGCACCACCCCATTTTCGTCCAGAATGAGGTGCTGCATTTGATTCATGAGCTCCAGACCAAGCTTTGTGACCTGAGCATCTGGACCGTCAAGCAAGCCATTGATTATCTGACCGTGGACGGCCACATCTACCCCCACTGTGGATGAAGAGCATTTCAAATCTGCTGATTGAAGCACCGAAAACTTTTGTTTCATTTTCTGAAGACCCTGCCTCCTGTTGTGACTGAGTTTGTGTGACTTTTAGGAAGTAGATTTTTTTTTAAGAAAAGATTGGAAGTGGCATCCTTTGGAACCTCACTGCTTTTCCAGCTGCTTTGAACTTAACTGTTTTTCTAACTATATTTGAAGCTTAGAAAGAGATAATGGCCAGTTGACTGGCCTTTTTGTAGGATTTACCAACGAGGAGATGAAAACACTCCTGGATGGATGAATTTGGGGAAGCAAAGGTACAGAAAAAGTTGAAAATTATTATTTTCTTGCGTGGGAGCTTCTTTTTCCAAAATATCTAAGTATTAGGAGAAAATAGATGCAGTCAAGGAGCCAGTTAAGAGACAAAAAAAAGTGTTTTTACATAGACTCATTTTCTATGTTTTGATTTAGCATCTTATATTCATACTGTTATGTTATGCTAAATATAGTAGTTGATTAACTCAGATGAGCTAAAGAAAGTAGTTTATGAATTCAGGTACCCAGTTCATGTTCATATAGTAATCTGCTCTTATTACCATAAGTTTATGTTTTTTAAAAGATAAAATTATACTACATTTAAATGGCAGGGTCAGCTTTGACTTTTTTTCTTAAAGTATAATTGTTTTGAATTCAGTGTGGTGAAATTTTTATAAATTATAATCTCTTATAGTTGCATAGTACACAGATACCAGACTTGATGTAAGTTTTATGTTCTGATGTGTTATTTATAGTACTAAATGCTCTATTTTATGTATAAGAAGGTTTTATTCTTATAGGTTAGATGAACAAGTTCTTATAGGAATATTATTAAGCTTAACAAGTTTAATGAAAGTTTATGCAAGCATTTTATTAAAGCACTTTTGCAAATCTTCATTGTGTGATTTGTTTTCCTAAATTCATTTGGAAAGCCTTTAGTTTTGCTTTTGAATATTAATATTTTAATTATCCAGAGGGATTTTTTTTTAAATTTAATTTTATTTTTTTTTGATGTTTTATTTATTTATTTTTTATGTCAATATTCTTTATTTTTTTTTCATTTTTTTTTTAAATTTTAAAATCTTTAATTCTTACATGTGTTCCCAAACATGAACCCCCCTCCCACCTCCCTCCCCATAACATCTCTGTGGGTCATCCCCATGCACCAGCCCCAAGCATGCTGTGTGTGATGTCAATAACATATGTTATATCCTTTTTGTAATAATATATTTTAGTATGCATGTCTGCTAAGTCACTTCAGTTGTGTCTGACTCTTTGCAACCCTGTGGACTGTAGCCCGCCAGGCTCCTCCGTCCATGGGATTGTCCAGCCAAGAATACTGGAGTGGATCGCCATTTCCTCCTCCAGGGGATCTTCCCCACTCAGGGATTGAACCTGCGTCTCTTTTGTCTCCTGCATTGGCAGGCAGGTTCTTTACCACTGTGCCACTTGGGAAGTCATGCATTTTAGTATAGGTTATATTAAATATGTGAGGCTTTTAAATGATTGAATAAAGTAAGCACTAAGTTGTACATACACTAAAGATGGTATCTTTCAAGTTACTGGTTTTGTTACATTAGTGGAAAGAAAAATTATATTTATTCATTTAGACAGGTAGAAGAGAAAAGCATTACTTGTCTCAATCAAAAAAGAAGGTGAAAAAACAGAGAAAAGCTCTTAAAAGCCAGCAGTCCAGACTGTCAGAACTGGCCTTTTTTTGCCAATTCTAAGAAAAAATTATCACCAATTGTTGCTTAAACTTCCTGAGGCATAAACTAAATTTTTTTCCCTTTCAAAAGCAATGAAATAAGCGATATTCCTTTGAAAGATGCAAGTGGTTAACATACTATAAAATGTGTTTGTTATTTAAATAATCAGACAATCTTTCCAAATTCTAGTCTTCACAAAGAGAAATGCTGAACCACTCTGTTGAAAAGGTTGCCTGCCCTGGGGAAAACCATACTGAGGGAGAAACAAGGGGCATATTTCTTCCTTAGAATCTCAGTGTGGAATGTAGTCTAAGAGACAGTATTCTTTTGTGGTATCACTTATACAGATTCAGGCACCCTGAGATTAAATTCTGACATCTATGACTTGGTAGGTCACTTGCTAATTGCCAAGTTGACTCAATTGGTGGTTGGATAGGTAGTCAGTTTTCCCCTCTAGGAATATTCCTTCAGAACCAGGAAAATAGCAACTTAAAAACAAACAAACAAACTTTATTTGGTTGCCTTAGTGCCTGGGAACTGACGCTTCTATGTACACCTGAATTTAAGGCCAGAGAACATACCCACTGTCTCCCCCATCCTTTGACAGGAACTGTCCTCTCTCTTTGTGACTTGGGATCCTTTTTAGTTTTGTTAATTAACCTAGCACTCTTCCCCACTTTACGCTTCTTGAGCTTTACTGGGATTCTGCTGCAGGTGAGCGGCAGCAATGGAAGAATACTAAGTATTCTGTGAATGGAATATATGTGAATGGATGTGAATGGAATGTGATGGAAATCAACAATGTGAATGGAAATCAAAAAACATTTTAAGGCAATAACAATTGCTAGATTGCCATACCTGCATATTTAGTGCATGTTAGGGTTAGCAGATGTCTCAGATTCATTGTAAATCATCCACTTGGCATGCAGACTTAGTTTTCAATTTTGTTTACACAGTGAATAAATTTGGCCAGTGCTCCCCTTCCTCTCCAGTTCTGCCCTCAATGTGAGCCACATCTTTTGACGATAAGATAGAAATCCTGGAGAAATACTGTTGACTATTTTGGGAAGGGACATTTAATTCTGAGGAGCCTGAAGAACATAATTGATTATTATTAGCCCCTGGGGGTTTTCTATAGCTCATAGACATAAGAAATGACTGGATTTGTATTAAAATTGATTCTAAATGGAATAAATAAATTTGAAAATGTTTTCAAGTCAAGGTTAATATTGTTACAATTGTTAGTAATGTTTTACCTACTAAATTTAGATTTATATGTTGAGTGTAATCTGAGAACTGTAAATTGTCTTATTTTTATAATTTCTATTCACCTTTTATGATGATGAACAAAAAAGATAACTGCAATTCTTTTCAGTCATTAAACTTTTAGTGAGCACTTACTTATGCAATAAGTATTAGCTTTCATTTTAATAAGCTTAAATTTAATTGATTTCTGAAATGCTTATTAAAATTATAATAGTTAATATTGTAACATTTATATAGTACTTATTGTCTGCTAGGTACTGTTCTAAAAGAGAGAGTGTGTATGTATGTGTGTGTATGTGTGTGTGCCCCTGTGATGGCTAGGTTTATGTTTCCAGCTCAGACTTTTTTCTTGAAATTCAGACATTCATCTCCAAATGTCTTCCCAGATGCCCTACAGGCATCTTTAAAATATTTTAAAAAACGAAAGCAAGAAATACTTACATATATACCATTTATTATCCTCCAGGAACTGTTCTAAGAACGTGAAATACACACATGAAACCAGAGAATCATAATGATTAGTATTAATATTGTTCACATTTTATAGATGAGGAACTTGAGGCTCAGAAAGGTTAAGTAATTTGCTCCATTTTAATGCTATATGGCTAGTAACTGTCAGAGCTAAGATTCCAATGCTGGGTCCTTATCCACTTCTTTATACTACCTCACAATAAGGAAAGTCTTTTAAAATATCCTCCTTTCATTCTAGTCACATACTAAATCTTTTGACTTTCTTTCTTTCATTAAAATTTGCCTGACTTGAGTTTAAAAAAAAAAAAAACAACTGTGAAATATTTTAGCAACAGGTATAAAGGGGAATATAAAAATACCTATGTTTTTCATCTACCAGTTTAAGAAACAAAACTTTATTTTTATTATAGTTTTAGAGAACTTAGCAATATAACTTGTTAATTTTTAATGACACTGTAACACACTGTGCCTGCATTTTTACTGATTAAAAATCACCAATGGTTTAAGTGCATTAAACCAATGCATTTATTATTTCAAGCGTAATTACAATTGTATTTGTAAAGTGTAAGTGTAATTATATCTTAAGAATATATAGAATTGCATTGGAAAGCGCTTTTTTTTTAATGACCTCATTGCTCTGTGCTTCCTGAATAGCTCAGCTGGTAAAGAATCCGCCTGCTACGTGGTACACCTGGGTTCGATCCCTGGGTTGGGAAGATCCCCCGGAGAAGGAGATGGCTACCCATTCCAGTATTCTGGCCTGGAGAATTCCATGGACTGTATAGTCCATGGGATTGCAAAGACTCAGACACGACTGAGTGACTTTCACTTGCTCCATACATATCGATGATACTTCTAGTAATTCAAATGCCATCCATATGATATTATTCTGATACATAACTATATGATAAATTAAGAAAGGTTATTTTACTATTATGTGTTAATTTTTTGGTAATACCTTAGGTTGGAGCGGGTCAGTAAGTAACATTCAATATTATGTAGTTTGTTTTCATATAGCAGATGGATATCCCATAAAGGAATAACAAATTCCCCTTGTCCATTTGGGGTCTGTCCTTATGGAGCTTACATTCTAGTAAGAGAAGTCAGACAATTAATAAAATAAACATATGTATATACACACATATATACACATGCATGAATTGTCAGGTTGTGATCTGTTCTGGGAGAGAATGTTGCTGTTTTGTATCATATGGCCAGTGAAGGCCTCCCTGACTAATGGCATGTGAGCAGAAGTCTAAAGAAAGTGTGGAAGTGAGCTCTGATGTCCACGGGAGGCAGACCATTCTGAGAGACAGGAAATGTCTGCAGCAAATGCTCGGCCTGTTCCAGGAATGTCAAAAAGCACAGTGTGGCGGGAGGCAGAGAATTGTGACCCGTTGGTAGGACTGTGGCTTTTACGCTGAGTGAGCTGGGAAGCTACTAGAGGGTGTCGAGGAGAGTAGTGAACCTGACCTGAAGAGATTTTTAAGGGATGACTCTGGGTAGAAGCAGGGAGACATGTTAACATGTTGCAATGAAAGAGCTAGAAATTTCACAGAAATTCTAGCGACAGCCGTATAGCGGTGCCTCATGGAGGCTGATATGGAAGGTCACTTGACATCCAAAGGTAGTCCTAGAGCCTGATAATTTTCGTCGTCAGTCTCCAGCACAGCAGCAGAAATCATGGTGCCTCTCCGTGATTCGTTCCATTGTGAACATGGACTCTACATGGGTCTGCTTTTTTCCCTGACATTAACTCCCTGGCCTTCTCTGTATTCCCCATTTTGAATTCTTAATGGGGTGACTCTGGTTCCCATTTGTTTCTGCTCTGGCACAGGTGTTCATGCCAGGCCGCCTACAGGCCTGTTTAAGTGCTAGCCACACCACTGGTCAGGTGACAGTTCCGAATTGACTCAGGTTTGTCCTTGTTAAGGGAGAGGCGGGCACAGTGATATGGTCCAGATTTTTTCCACCCTAGAAAGTGTCTCTGGAGAGTCCTTCCCTAAGAAGGGGATATGAGCTTGTCAAGTACCGCCCATACAGGAACTTTGTTAAAATAAGAAAGTTTCTATGTGGACGCTTCCTGAAGGGCAGAGATTATGTTTTCTTTGAGCTGTATACTGTGCATTTAGCTTTAGTCCTTGTGGCCTTGCAGCTCAGTCGGTAAAGGATCTGCCTGCAGTGCAGGAGACCCGGCTTCAATCCCTCGGTTGGGAAGATCCCCTGGAGAAGGAAATGGCAACCCACTCCAGGATCCTTGCCTGGAAAATCTCATGGACAGAGGAGCCTGGTGGGCTGCAGTCCATGGGGTCCCAAAGAGTTGGACACGACTGAGCAACTAACACACACACACTTGTGGCATTAAAAGCTGAGTGAATGAAAACATGTAATGACTGCTACCATGAACTGCCTCTAGTGTTCCTGTGTGTATGTGTGGGTTTGGAGAGCAGAGGGGGGAAAAAAGAAATCAAAGAGCAACAGCGTCCTTAATTTTCCTCTGAGTGTACTGTGAATTCTTACCAGAGTCAAGTAAGCCACCCCCGAGCAGTAGCCTTTCCTTAGACTTTTATCTACCATCTGACTCTGGACCAGAACTCTTTCTTTTTTCTGATACAAAGACACTCTCAACCCACCCCTCAAAAAAAAAAAATCAAAAAGTGGTGGTAGTGGGATTTGTGTCTACATCATGTGGTTAAAGTTCTGAAAGTACTGTAGTATTTTCCCCACCCACAACTTTAACCACATGATGTAGACAGAAATCCTGCAGGAAAGAAACATGTTTAAATGTATTAACTCAGAGCTCCCAAATTAAAAAAAGAAAAACCACTTGTATTCCTTAGACAAGCAAATAATCATTCTGTAGTATAAATCATACTTTCTATTTCCATCAGATTTAAACCCACCAACAGTTGTAAGATTTTATCTAACCACCCTCCACTTTAAAACCTCCTTCCCAGTAACCAAAAAATAACTGATCAAAGCAACAGAGCAAACAACTAATTAGTCTTCCTTTTGGACAGAAACAAACAGGAACAGTAAAACAACAACAACAAAATCAGAAAAGGAGGAAACCAAAGTAAGAATAAACCCAAGAAAGAGAGTAATTTGTACGGTGATGAGGAAACTGTATAAAAAACAAAAAACAACACAGAGGGAAAAATCAGCTTGAATGCATCATGTCTTATTTCTTATATAACAGTAAAGGAATCCTTGAAATTCAACAGGAGTCATTTAATATTATTGTTCTGTTAATAGTTTCCTAAGACTTCCATAACAGTTACCAAAAACTGGGTGACTTCAAACAACAGAAATGTATTCTCTCACAGTTCAAGTGGCCAGAAGTCTGATATCAAGGTGTTGGCAATCAGGTCCCTCCTAAGGCTCTAAGGGAGGATCTTTAGAGCTCCTGCAGCTTAGGGCACTTCTTGGCTTGTGGCAGCGTAACTCCAGTCTCTGCCTCCTCTGTCACATGGCCTTCTCTGCTTCTCGGTTTGTCCTTTCTTTGTCTCTTGTAACAGCGCATGCTAGGTCAGTTCAGTCATGTCTGACTCTTTGTGACCAGGCTCCTCTGTCCATGGGATTCTCCAGGCAAGAATACTGGTGTGGGTTGCCATGCCCTCCTCCAGGGGAGCTCCCTGACCCAGGGATTAAATCTGCGTTTCTTATGTCTCCTGCATTGGCAAGCAAGTTCTTTCTTTACCAATAAAACCACCTGGGAAGCCCTCTTGTAAGAATAATGCTTAAAAAAAAAAAAAAAGAATATTCGATATTCACTAGTTTGTTGGATGTTTTCGATTCCACACATAAGTGATATCATGTAGTGTCTTTTTATTTAGCATAATGTGCTCCAAACTCATGGATAGAAATAACAAACTAGTGGTTACCAGTGGGTGGTGGCGAAAAGGGAAGTAACTACTAGGTGTAAGATACTGTATAACAAGGGGAACTATAAATGGAAACTAACCTTTACAGTTGTATAAAAAATTTTAAATACAAAAAGATTGTAATGGAAAAAAGACTTGGTGGTTAAATGTAAAAAAGATGAATTAATCATTAAATATAATCATAATTTCAGTAGGGAGTGTAAAACCAATGGAAATAAAAATAATAATGATTTATGCATGGAGATAAATTACTGTACCTCAAAATAATGAAAAGAAAATAGCTAATTTAATTATCAGCTTTTGAAATGTATCTAAAAAATCAATAAGAAGTATTGGGTTGGCCAAAAAAGAAAAAAAAATACTCTGATTAGACTTAGGATATAGTTTCCTTTAAAATATTAGAGGAAGTAGTCTCTAAGTCTCTGTTATATAACTATTTTCCAGAGCTTCTATTCTTTAGAATCTGGACATTTGGCCTCTCGTGACTGATTTGCTTCTGTACCACAGTTTAAACTGATTTCCTTGTGTTCAGCCCGTAGTGAAATAATATTTAAGCACCCATACACACTAATAGTTTTGCTAAACATTCTCAAATTACAGTCATTTCAGAAAATTAAACAGAATAATGTCCATTTCAGTCAATCCCTTTTATAAGCCATCATTAACTGGCCATATCCCAAATCACTCCCTTACTATAAATTCCTTTAACATTTATTTCGTACTGTATACATTCACCTGTACCTGCCTCTGCTCCATAATAGTTTCATGCATGTATGCTTGCTTTTCTAAGTTAGATTTTAGACTCCTCTGGGGAAGGGAACCTCTTGCCCTCTTATTTGTTTCACGATGGCAGGTACGGTGTAATTTATATACAATAAAGTGTGATTTGATGTAGATATTGACCCATCATGAATAACAACCAGTACTTCTCCAACAGTGATAATGAGTTTGCATTAATCTGGCTCTATTTTGTGGCCATGCATTTTTAGATGTAATCAGAGAAAAAGAATGAAGCTAACTTCCTCTTCACAGGAGTGAAACCTGTTGGTTTGATTTGAACCATATTCACATATTCATCAGGTATAGATAAAATACCAGGCTTCCCTGGTGGCTCATAGGGTAAAGCGTTTGCCTACAATGTGGGAGACCTGGGTTCGATCCCTGGGTCAGGAAGATTCCCTGGAGGAGGAAATGGCAACCCACTCCAGTACTCTTGCCTGGGAAAATCCCATAGACTGAGAAGCCTGGCATGCTACAGTCCATGGGGTCACAAAGAGTCGGACACAACCGAGCGACTTCACTTAATAGATAAAATAGCTTGCTTTCCACAATTGTCTTTTTATGGTCGCATGGTGAGTTAATGAAATTGAATGTTTATGTTAGGTAGTTAGAATAGGAAAAAGGAGTCCAAAATGGCGGTGGCAAGACAAAGAAAGGAAAAAGCCTGCGAAGATGAAACAAAAGAAAATCCGAGGACCAGAGTGAGAACCTCAGGTGAAACAAACAGCCCTCCTGGCTAGCCCAGTTTACATAGTGTAGGCTCAGGGGGAGGAGAGAAAACATATAAAAAGAGGAGCCAGGATTGAGCCCCTCTGTTTTTTTGGGTTGGTCCACCCTCATGCCTAGAGGATGTACTCTGCTTTGCTTGCCAAATAAAACTGAGCTGTGACACTGGTCTGTTGCTTCAAATCTTTACTGTAGCATGACAGAACCAAGGAAATTACACACTCCTCTCACATTTACAACTCTGTTTAACACCCTAAAAATCCATGAGTTTTGACTATAAAATAAATCCCAATCTGCTGTCACAAATCGAATTAGACTTTTCACATATCATGGTCTGTGGGTTTTAGAATGAGAACGGTGTTGTTACTTACAGATTTTTGTTCATATTTCTTTACTAAAGTTTATGAAAGGAGGCTGTGCCTGCTGAGAAATGACCAATGAGTTTGAACAATTTTGTTCCCAGCCAACCTATTACAGGATGTATAGGTATTTGGCAATATATTTTATGAAGATCCAGAGAAATGTGTAGCAATAAATCATTGTTACTAAGCTTTCTTAACATATGACAAAAACAACAAATATTGGTTTGAAGAATAGTATGAGAATTTTGGTTGTGTAGAATTCTTTCAGAGTTGTTGCTGAAATAGCCTTATAGATTGTAGGGTATATTATTCCACTGAGAAACTGTATTTTTTTTTTTTTTTTGGCTTGGTATCTTAGTTAATCAGCCAAACTCATGAGATAATGTGTATATTTACCCTTTATGTGATGATGGCTTCCTCAGTCAGTTTTCAAGCAGGTGAAAAAACATAAAATATCTCTTACAGTTTCTGTATGTGTAGTTATTTGTGTTACCTCTGGCACATTTCTTTTTACTTGACACTTTCTAAGTTCCTTTTAGATTTAAACATTTTTGTCTAGCACATTAATATGCATCTTAACATAATCATCATAATGAAAATAGCTGACTGTTGACAGTAATACAAATTAGGAATAGAAAGTACTTTCTGAATTATGAATGTTAATAACTATTTAAACAGCCTATATTAAATGTATTAAAAGCTTGGCAAAGCAGCTGACACTACTTAGAAAGTTAATATAACATTAGATGCAGATCAATACCTTCAGAACATTTTGCATTGGACTACCTATGAAAAACAGAATAATGAGGGCAATTTTTTATGGTGCAGAAATGTGAATAGGACTTAAAATTGTGAGCACACCTCATAAGGCACCATTATATGCAGCATCACAAAATCAAGGTTGTCTTTTAAATTTGTTCGCTTTAACTTTCAAATGCATAAATTGTTTTAGAGGACCCTACTACATTTTTACATACACTAGAGTAAATTCAGAATAGTTAAGTCAAATTTTATACTTTCTTTTAAAATCTTGGTCAACAATTTGTATTCATGGCAACCATGTTGGCTCATTTAGCTAAGTTGGTCCCATAAATATTCAGTGATATTGAACTTTTTAAATATAATGTTAGCTTTAAAACAGAATTTTAGTTTAAGGCAGATTCAGTATTATATCTCATAACAGAACCAAAGTAGATCTATGAGTTCTATATTATTTTGAAAATGAAAGACATAGGAACAGCAAATACTGACTCAAGTTTCTGAAGTATTGTTTCAGTAAGAAGTTATAGACATTAAAGTAGAGTAAATGATGACTCCTATGTTGGCTTTATTATATGACATAGGAAGTTCCACTAAGGCAGTACATTTTCTTGTTGAAATGCTGTGTTTTAAATTTGAAAGCCAATCTGTATATATAACAATTGTTTAAAGGTATATAAAATATAGCAGTAGAGTCTAGGCACAATATTTAAATGGATTTCTTAATAGAAGGTGAGCTTCCATTTAAAAATACTTTATATGCATTTTATTGTACTTTCGATATATTCAACATTTGCCTTGGGAAGGAAAAGCTTCTAAATATGTGTCATTTGAAATATTTGTATTTTGGTTTATATGAATTAACTTAAGTAAAGATCTTGGACACACATTAGAGTTTTATACACTTATTGTTATGGGACTCTTATTAAAGTAATTGCAGCTCTCAATAATAGATGCAGATATCCCACTAAGATGTGGATAAACATATAGGAATGTCGCTCAGTCGTGTCCGACTCTTTGCGACCCCATGGACTGTAGCCTACCAGGCTCCTCTGTCCATGGGATTTCCTAGGCAATAGTACTGGAATGGGTTGCCATTTCCTTCTCCAGCGGATCTTCCTGACCCAGGGATCGAACCTGTGTCTCCCACATTGTAGACAGACGCTTTACCGTCTGAGCCACCAGGGAAGTCCGGATAAACATATAAGCTCCAAGTAAACCTGGTAGTTTTCAAAATGCCTAGGACAATGCCAGGTAGTGATTTGAGTATAAAATGGTTCCAATCTACCCTGTAGCCAAGGGGGGAAGATGGCAGAATATTAATAGATATAACTGTTATCTGATGAATGATATTGCATTTATTTTTTCCAGGTAAAGACATTCTTTTTAATTCTAAGCTGAGAGAATTTTATTTTGTGTTTGTCTAGATGAGAGGTATTGAACAACACAGTAGAACTGAGTCTTGGATAGTTTTCCATAAAGTACAGAGGATTTTGAATGTCCATTTCCTCCACTGAGTTAAAAAACAAAAAAAATAAAGTCATGGTATTTCTACAAAAACCCAGAGTAATAATACTGGTGTACAGCTTCCCCATAATCTAAGCTGCTACCAAAATGTACTTGAGAAATGTCCCTGAGGCTCTCCCTCTGGAATATCTATCATCTCTGTTGGACTTTTGATAGGAGCTGGATAGCTGACAATTCACGATTAGGATGCCAGCTAGCACCTGGAGTGCAGGTATTCTGTGCAGTCAATTGAAAGAAAATCCTTGTGCAATAGATAACAGTGTTTGCTCTATGACCCTGGCTGTTCGACTGGTGTCAGATAATGGACAACTCCTTTGGGGAGATTTCCTACTTGGTCAGCAAAGCTATAGATGTGTGGCCTCTCACATCAGGCAGTTGAAACCTGAAAATCTTCTATTGAGATGGAATCCATGAAGGGAGAACATAGAAGGGAGTATAACGCTGTAGTGCACTTTGAAAATGTAAGTCAGCTTCAAGTGACATGGCTAGCTTAGTAGTTTGCCATATGAATATGAATCTCAAACCTTTCTAAGTCCAGAATCAATCCACTCATATTTGTTAGGTCTGTTTTGCGGCACCCGGCATTACTGAAAATATGCAGATTGGGTCTAATTCTGTTTTGGAGAATGAGACCTGAGTACTGAATATTGCTCTGAAAGTGAAAGTGAAGTCGCTCAGTCTTGTCCAATTCTTTGCGACCCCATGGACTGCAGCCTGCCAGGCTCCTCTATCCATGGGATTCTCAGGCAAGAATATTGGAGTGGATTGCCGTTTCCTTCTCTAGGTTTTCATATATGAATGTGTGCGAAAGTAGCTCAGTCATGTCTGACTCTTTGTGACCCCATGGACTGTAGTCCATGGAATTTTCCAGGCCAGGATACTGGAGTAGGTAGCCATTCTCTTCTCCAGGGGAACTTCCCAACCCAGGGATCAAATCCACATTGCACGTGGATTCTAAGGGTACCATAGCATCCTTAATACCGGCTTCCAAGAGAGTTCCTGGAGATCATTTCTTAAATTTTTGTATTTAATATTCATTCATCAAAAAGTATTGAAGACTAAGTGCTAGAGTGTTAAATGGATTTCAAAAAACTGAGTTATCATAAATTTCCATATGTGAATTAGCATTTGTTCAAGAATAAGAATACCCTGAAATGACTCCAACACTGAAACTACATTAAGCATTTTTCTTTGATAAAGAAAATGTTAAAGAGTTTTGTAGTGTTGTTGAGGTGAGCATTATAAGCATCAATTAAAATGGCAAAATATTTTAAATGTAAATGGTATGGGATATTGCCCTGGGGATATCCTCTGATGTTATGACATGTTTTGTACCTTGAAAAAAAAACTTCTCTCTGTCAGTTCTTTTTGTCATATACTTGATGCTGGGAGGGATCGGGGGCAGGAGGAGAAGGGGACGACCGAGGATGAGATGGCTGGATGGCATCACGGACTCGATGGACATGAGTCTGAGTGAACTCCGGGAGATGGTGATGGACAGGGAGGCCTGGAGTGCTGTGATTCATGGGGTCGCTGAGAGTCGGACACAACCGAGCCACTGAACTGACTGATACTTTCTCCCAGGAATAGGATACAGGATACGTAACGCTGAGCTATTACTATGTGAGCTTTCCACTAATTTTGGTTTCTGTGATTATTTCATATTGTTTATAAATTATAATACTGATTTTACAGGTTGAAATCATGTGTCTTAATTTGCTCATGACAATAGTTTGGTGCAAATATTCACCTTCATGCATTTCTCAAGTCTTTCAAATAATCTTGGAAAATTAGAGTAATAAAAGTAGGGTCAGCTATAGAAGAGTTAATCTTGAGGGCGAAGAGCAAATTATACACACATATTAATTTTTCAGATATGTGGTTGGAAATTTTTGAAACGTATTGAAAGGAGGGATGCTAGATAAATATGAATGATCAAATAGTACTGTGGAGATTAGAAGCACCATTGTGAACACACACTGTGGCGCTTAGGTAAGCATGATTCTGGACTTAGAACAGTCATCCATCTATTCAAGGATTTGGCTATGAACCCTGTGTGTATGATATAGGCTCATCTTTGATACTCCTGTTCATCATATTTCCCATTCTTATTTGACATATCTCTTGCATAGTTTTTGTGTTTCCATTGTCAGTACTCTAATTCAGGCCTCATTCCATTTGCAGACAGGAATTGGCAGAGGAACTGATCTATCCAGCAAAATAAGAGTTCATTGCATTTGTTAAAAGTTTAGTATAGCCAGAGTGAGCAAGGCAAAGCACAGAGGGTTAGCAAAGTTAAGGAAGTTAGCGGGAAGTGTAGAGGAGGAAAATGTAAACCCGACTGTCTCAGAGTCTCTGGCTGGGTCTGCAAATTAGTGTAATAAAATTAACAGGAGAAAAAAATACAAATTTTACCAATTTTTTTTTTTTTTTTGGTACATAAACATTGGAGACTTCACAAGAGAAAGGAGACCCAAAGAACTGAACAAAATCAAAACCTTTTATGCCTTTTAGACAAAGAAACAATAAATTTGTGAAAAAATGACAAGACCAAGGGATTTGGGATAGGGGTAGTACATGATGAAGAAGTAACTAGGAAGCTAAGGGTTAGTTTAACAAAGTTAATATATACAGGCTTCTGTGTCCTCAATTCCCTGTGTCAGATGACACAAATGCCTTCCCTCCTAGAGTTACAGGCAGGATGGGTACCTTTCACATGGAAGATTTCTCTCCTGCTTTCAGAGAAGAAGAGGGGTGGGCTGGGGAAGAACGAGGTCATAGTGACTTTCTTGCTTCAGTCCTTTTCTTAGTCCTTCAGCTTAAGATATTGAATATGCTAGAGTGCCATATTTTGGGGTATTGTGTTCTGAACTCTATCAGAAGCAAACTTAAGATGATTGACCACTGTAACCAAGAACTTTTATTCCTAAACTAAAGTTGAATAAACTAAAGTTTTATTGACTATGCCAAAGCCTTTGACTGTGTGGATCACAATAAACTGTGGAAAATTCTGAAAGGGATGGGAATACCAGACCACCTGACCTGCCTCTTGAGAAATCTGTATGCAGGTCAGGAAGCACCAGTTAGAACTGGACATGGAACAACAGACTGGTTCCAAATAGGAAAAGAAGTACATCAAGGCTGTATATTGTCACCCTGCTTATTTAACTTATATGCAGAGTACATCATGAGAAACGCTGGGCTGGAAGAAGCACAAGCTGGAATCAAGATTGCCGGGAGAAATATCAATAACCTCAAATAGGCAAATGACACCACCCTTACGGCAGAAAGTGAAGAGGAACTAAAAAGCCTCTTGATGAAAGTGAAAGAGGAGAGTGAAAAAGTTGGCTTAAAGCTCAACATTCAGAAAACTAAGATCATGGCTTCTGGTCCCAGCACTTCATGGGAAATAGATTGGGAACAGTGGAAACAGTGTCAGACTTTATTTTTCTGGGCTCCAAAATCACTGCAGATGGTGATTGCAGCCATGAAATTAAAGGACGCTTACTCCTTGGAAGAAAAGTTATGACCAACCTAGATGGCATATTCAAAAGCAGAGACATTATTTTGCCGACTAAGGTCCGTCTAGTCAAGGCTATGGCTTTTCCTGTGGTCAGGTATGGATGTGAGAGTTGGACTGTGAAAAAGGCTGAGCACTGAAGAATTGATGCTTTTGAACTGTGGTGTTGGAGAAGACTCTTGAGAGTCCCTTGGACTGCAAGGAGATCCAACCAGCTAGTCTATGTCTGACGCAGGATACAGCATGCTTGGGGCTGGTGCATGGGGATGACCCACAGAGATGTTATGGGGAGGGAGGTGGGAGGGGGGTTCATGTTTGGGAACACATGTAAGAATTAAAGATTTTAAAATTTAAAAATAAATAAATAAATAAATAAAACAGCCAAAAAAAATAATAAAATAAAATAAATAAAAAAAAAAATAAAGGAGATCAGTCCTGGGTGTTCTTTGCAATGACTGATGTTGAGGCTGAAACTCCCATTCTTTGGCCACCTGATGCAGAGAGCTGACTCATTTGAAAAGACCGCAATGCTGGGAAAGATTGAGGGCAGGAGGAGAATGGGAGTACAGAGGAAGAGATGGTTGGATGGCATCACTGACTTGATAGACTTGTGGTTGTGTGAACCCCAGGAATTGGTCGGACATGACTGAGTGACTGAACTGAACTGAACTGAAAGTTGAGTGGCTCCATTTTTGCAAGTGCTTCCTAATACTAGTATTTTTGTGTCAAGCCAGATATCAGTTAACATTTGGTACATTTTTTGAAGTGAGTATTTACTGTATGTCATTCGTATGTCTACAACTGTAATAATGAATTGCAACATGAGAAGGCTCTGTATCTATGCTGAGCAAGCAACTATTTTATTCACTGGTATATAGGAAGTAGAAAGCAAGTATATTTATGTTTGAACATCTCCAATGTGTTTATTACCTAAAGTTTCTCTTGCTTCTGGATTCCATAATAAATTTAAAAGCAAACAAAAAACACTTCACTTGTATTGCTTTCATGTTTAAATATACACATTGATGATATTTAAATAAATGTTTACTTGATGTCTGGTATTCCTTCATGAAAGGAAAATAGCCTAAAACACTCATAATCACTAATTGGTAATATATTTGTTAATTGTTGATAATATAGTTGAATGGGAGGTATGTAATGACTGAGGATTGATTGATTCCAATCATTGTTTTGGTATTAAAAACCCTCATGATCTAAGACAATTCAATGAAATTGCTTATTTTCTTCATCTGTAAAATGAAGGAGCAGTATGGAGTAACTTAGTTTAATTAAACGACTCTTATTAGTTCATGTTCTTTCATGGAAGTTTGTTTATAAATGAAGATAAAACCATGTTAAAGTTTTTAGTGTTTGTTGTGGTTTTTACTTGTTCTAATTGAAAAGAAAGTCTTTCCATTTTTGAAAGAGGTCAAAGTTACTTCAGCAATTAAAGCATTATGCTTTCTTTAAAAAGCATTCATAGGTTTTAAAAGACATCAAATGTGTAACTTTTAGGAGTAGCTATGTTACTAGATTTTTCTGAAAATGAGTGCAAGCCAGGTTGAGTATAGTAGAAGGTTCATATTTTTTTTACTTAGGAACTTTATGCTACATTGTAATCCTATAAAGGTTTTATCTCCATTCCATGTACAGTTTATTATTTTGTTTTTGTTTTGTTGTCATTGCTTTAGATCATTTATATCACAGTAGAAGAGAAAAATAGTGAGCTTTTGGGGTTTAATTTCTGTTAGATAAGGCTTAAGAATTATCAAGGTGTTTAATGTGGGGTTGTTAAGGATTTTAACTGTTCATTGTTGAATGATTATGCTTTGAAAGAATTTATTAAAATTGAAGGTATTAAGATATTTAACTATTTTAAGAGTGCATGTATGCACATACAGATACATAACAGTATTTTTCTCAGTTTTGGAGGAAAGAGATTTTAAAATATTACATGAAGATAAACTAGAAAAGACCAGAAAATTAACATTACAGATCACATTCTGAGACAATAAAACATTTGAACTTGCTAAGAGTTTTTTAACATCTACCATGAGGACCCGAAGAAATGATTCTTTGAGGTTTGATTGTGGATTCTTTGTGGTTTGATTGCAGATTCTTTGATTCTTTGTTGTTGTTCAGTCCCTAAGTTGTGCTTTTGGTGACAAACACTTCTTGTATTACTCTCGACTCTGTTACTTCCTGTTGGTTGTTGTTCATTTGCTCAGTTGTGTCCACCTCTTTGCGGCCCCATGGACTGCAGCATGCCAGGCTTCCCTCTCCTTCACTGTATCCCAGAGCTTGCTCAAACTCATGTCCATTGGGTCGGAGATGCCATCCAACCGTCTTGTCCTCTGTTGACCCCTTCTCCTCCTGCCTTCAATCTTTCCCAGCCTGAGGGTCTTTTCTAATGAGTCAGCTGTTCACATCAGGTGGCCAAAGTAGTGGAGCTTCAGCTTCAGTCCTTCTATTGAAAATTCAGGACTGATTTCCTTTAGGATTGACTGGTTTGACCTACTTGCATTCTAAGAGTTACCCTGTGCTAAAAGTATTCATGAACATTAAATTTTTTTGATCTTTGTCTACATAGCTATCACACTCTATAATGAGTCTTTAATTATGTAGGTGAGAAGGACTGTTGCCTTTCTGTTGTTCAGTCATCAAATGGTAATTATCTTTCAACTCTCCTTACCCCTGTTACCATGAAGGAATATTCATTGACCTTCTCTCTTGCCCACCAGAACCATTCAGTATAACATGCAGATTAGTGTAGGGAAAATGGCAATGTGTGCTGGTGTGTTCTATGCCTTTCTGTTTTCCTCCTTGCATTCAAAGAACTTCTTACCTTATTCATAGCAGATTAACTTGATGGCAGCTCTTTTTCATTTCCAGGGTTTATAGATTAGGAATATGATTTCCTGGAGTAAGTTCATTTTAACAAAATTCCACTATTAAAAGAAATTGGATGTCCTGAGGAGTGTGTGATAGTTTTAACCATATTAGTTAGCTTAGGAAAATAAACAAATACATTTTTTTATGAAAGTTAACATTTTAAGTTTGACTGGTACATCACTAAGAAGATGACTTTAGTTAAGTGTTTTTTAAGTGTCCTGACATAATTATACTCACAATTCAAACATATGAAGAATATTTAAAATATGACCACCTTATGTTTGAATATTTGGAATGATCTTCTTCCCTGCTTCCCCTCTACTTACTATAAATTTAAGATTCTATTTTTAATTTTATTCACATTTTTTGTATATTTTGTTTTCATTGTTACTGTGGGCTAAGGCCATCTCTTATATATTTTTCTAGCAATATTTTTAATGGAAAGTGGGGATAAAAATATTCATTATTCTGTAACCTCTTCGACATTTTAAAAGATTTGGACTTAAGTCATTATGACTGTCTCCAAAATATTTTGAGAGCTTAAGAAAGTGATTTTAATCAGTAAGAATCTTTTACCCTTTGAAGGAGAATTTTACTTAAACTATTGCCTTTAGGAGATTTTTGTATGTAAGGTGTTTACAATTTGTTGTAAATATTTAAGAGAAATTTGGTTTTATTTAGTAAAGAAAGAAAGAAAGTTAGTCCCACAGTCCTGTCCAACTCTGTGATCCCCTGGACTGTAGCCTGCCAGGTTCCTCTGTCCCTGGAATTCTCCAGGCAAGAGTACTGGAGTGGGTTGCCATTTCCTTCTCCAGGGTAATTCCTGACCGAAGAACAACTAAAAAGCACACACATTTCCTCCTTTGTGAGGAATTCTTAAAAGAAAAATTTGTGAGTAGCATGAAACAGAGCAGGATTTTTCCAGTGAGACCTGATGGAGAGAATGAATGAGCCAGGTAAAACCCTCTTAAAGCAAAAACGAGAAGAGATAGGGAGAGATGGATTGTCTTCTTTGGTATTTTATAAGGAAATTATAATCTGTTTCAGTATTGAATTCAAAAGGACTAAGAGGCAGAGCTGGAAAATTGACATATTCAACCTTTTTATGCATCAGGTGAAATAAGTGGTCATTGAATGTCATGCTTCAAAAGAACATGTACAGATATCTGGAATTGGAAATATGATAATAGATATTTTAACTTGGTCAGAAATAGTTGATGCACTAATCTACCATGATAAATAGTTTTGAAGGACATTGAAATGCTGAAGGGTACTGTATTTGCTTTCATGTAGACAAACCTGAGTGGATGTAAGTTTTAAGACCAGGGCAGTCATAGCATATACAAATCCATTTTGTTTTTGTTGTTAACATTTATTTTTTCATGGTGGTATGCTATTGATAGTAGAATTATCTATGAAGTTGATTTAGCTGAACAAATAATAGTTTAAAAATGCTGAAAAGTCTAAGGTTTTCTTGGCCACTCTTTGGAGATATCGATCTGTGGATTGAAGGTATGATACTGCTTGCATTAGGTTGTACATTGCTTTTAATCACCCCAGGACCTTTTCTTTCCATGGGGACCAAAACTAAGGTTTGGTTTTAATTTCATTCAAAAATATTACATTGGCAATATCTGTGTTAAAATAAGATGTTTCCCTGGTCTTAAAATATGTAAACACTATTTGGAATTATTTTTGAAGTCTACTCAGTGCTTTGAATTAGTTGTTTTATATCTTTCAATTTTACCAACTTTCTCAACTCCATGACGAATCTCTGAACTATCATTCGTTTTATTTTATCTTCTTGTGATTTGGGTTGTAGTATGAGATTAAACATGGGAACAGAACACCATTAGAGGGAAATAAAATCCTTTGTACAGAACACATAACCCTTTATACTAGCCTTTAGCAGTGCACAAACGGTGATAAAGGGATGACATGACTAATATTGGACGCCCGCACATGAGACTCATTGCCTTTACTGCTTATGGATCAGTTCAGTTCAGTTTAGTTGCTCAATCATGTCCGACTCTTCGTGACCCCATGGACTGCAGCACGCCAGGCCTCCCTGTCCATCACCAACTCCTGGAGTTCACTCACACTCCTGTCCATTGAGTTGGTGATGTCATCCAACCATCTCATCCTCTGTTATCCCCTTCTCCTCCCGCCCTCAATCTTTCCCAGAATCAGGGTCTTTTCAAATGAGTCAGTTCTTCACATCAGGTGGCCAGTATATTGGAGTTTCAGCTTTAGCATCACTCCTTCCAATGAACATTCAGGGCTGATTTCCCTTAGGCTAGACTGGTTGGATCTCCGTGCTGTCCAAGGGACTCTCAAGAGTCTTCTCCAACACCACAGTTCAAAAGCATCAATTCTTTGGTGCTTTGCTTTCTTTATAGTCCAACCCTCACATCCATACATGACTATTGGAAAAACCATAGCGTTAACTAGACGGACCTTTATTGGCAAAGTCATGTCTCTTGCTTTTTAATATGCTGTCTAGGTCGGTCATAACTTTTCTTTCAAGGAGTAAGCGTCTTTTAATGTCATTGTTGCAGTCGCCATCTGTGGTGATTTTGGAGCCCCCCAAAATAAAGTCAGCCACTGTTTCCACTGTTTCCCCATCTATTTGCCATGAAGTGATGGGACCAGATGACATGATCTTATTTTTCTGAATGTTGAGCTTTAAGCCAGCTTTTTCATGCTCCTCTTGCACTTTCATCAAGAGCCTCTTTAGTTCTTCTTCGCTTTTTGCCATAAGGGTGATGTCATCTGCCTATTTGAGGTTATTGATATTTCTCCTGGCAATCTCGATTCCAGCTTGTGCTTCCTCCAGCCCAGCGTTTCTCATGATGTACTCTGCATATAAGTTAAATAAGCAGGGTGACAATATACAGCCTTGACGTACTCCTTTTCCTATTTGGAACCAGTCTGTTGTTTCATGTCCAGTTTTAAGTGTTGGTTCCTCACTTGCATATAGATTTCTCAAGAGGCAGGTCAGGTGGTCTAGTATTCCCGTCTCTTCCAGAATTTTCTACAGTTTGTAGTGATCCACATAGTCATAGATATTTTTCCAGAACTCTCTTGCCTTTTCAATAATCCAGCGGATGTTGGCTATTTGACCTCTGATTCTTCTGCATTTTCTAAATCCAGCTTGAACATCTGGAGGTTTACAGTTCACATACTGCTGAAGCCTGGCTTGGAGAATTTGTAGCATTACTTTACTAACATGTGAGATTAGTGCAACTGTGTGGTAGTTTGAGCATTCCTTGCCATTGTCTTTCTTTGGGGTTTCAGTTAAAACTGACCTTTTCCAGTCCTGTGGCCACTGCTGAGTTTTCCAGCTCAGTCATTGCTGACTCAGGAAAGCACTTTCTAATTTTAGCTTTAACCCTTTTGAAAGAAAGACGTGAATCCAGACAGTCTAATTATAAATGTGCATGTAGTCACTACTTCCTATATGTCTGTTTTACATATAGAATGCTGAACTCATCCATCCACTGTCTGATTTTAAGTTATATTTATGTGAACTATAATTAAATAATTCAGGGTCCAAATATCCAACTTATGGATAAAAGAGGTTAAAGTTTTTAGAGACTGTGAAGGAACAGAATCTCATTCCCTCATAAAATAGGCACATTTATAGAGTTTTCTTCATTTTTTTTTTGGTCCTGGAGAGTCAGAGAGGGGAGAATCTTGCTTTCTCATGGCCATAGGGTTCAATGAATCCTCTGATACTTTCATTACAGATAAGATTTTTTTTTTTAATTTTGAGCATGCCAATGAGTGTAAGTGGGCCCTTTAGAAAAAATGACTTCAGAAGTTCTGAAAGCCTGGGACAGATTTTTGTTTTAGAACCTTAATGTGTTTTGATATTTTTCTGCTACAATTACACATGGACTATAAATATACTTTTATCTCCACGTCTCCCCTTCCCCTACTATTGTGACTTCTATGTCTATTTCACTGTGAATTGGCCGAACTAAATATAGTAATGAATATACAGAAAGTTGAATAACAGGAAGTTAAAGAAAGCAAGTGATGTGATTTGAGTACCAAATATCAAGTCATGAAATCTTTTTTAAAAAGTCAACGTGTAGAAGTCTAGTATCTATTTTTTATTTTTATTTATTTATTTTGGGCATACCACGTGGCATGTAGGCAATTATTTCCCTGACCAGGGATCAAACCCATGCCCCCCGCATTGGAAGTGCAGTCTTAACCACTTGACTGCCGGGAGTCCCTCTAGTATCTTGTTAGAGTCTTCTGCATGTTTCATATACTTAAAATACTTTTCAATAAATGAGGAAATGTTATTAAGTGTTAATAATTTTTAAGAAGACTATGCCTAAAATTCATACTGTATTTTGGATAAGTAGATTTAAGGAGTGCTAAAGTTTTTTATTTTGAACATTTTTAGAAATATCTTAATGCAAGCTTCACTGTGCATGATTTCATTTAATAGTAACAAAGCCCTTATGAGGTATAGGTACTATTCTCATCCCTATTTTGTAGACAAGGAAACACGCTTAGAGATTTTAAGTAACTGATTGAAAGTAACGCAGCTAGAATACGATAGAGATGGGATTGGAACTCAGATCTGTCTTCTTATAAAGCTTATATATTTAACCATGTCACTCTGTGATCTCACAGAGATACCCCATTGATGAATGGAGAGTTATATTTCCGACCTTTGAGTAAATGTGGGAAAAGATCTCTAATTTGTAACTTCTTGAGCAATATCAGGGTATATAGCCATACCTTTTATATCTAAGGTCAGAAAATATTGTCTCATTGTGGGTCAGTCCTCTTCCTCCCTGGAACATCTTCCTGGCTTCTTTTTCAGTGTTCAGATCTTTTCTTGGGCTCTTGCTCACACAGACATTAACTGTCCTCAGTGATCTTTCTATTTTTGTTTGTTTGTTTGGGTGGTTCATTTGTTCTACCTGGTCTGCTGTTAAGTGACGACTACAAATATGATGGTGGATATGTAGCATGTCAAGACAACCCTAACTTAGGTAACTTGATGAAATAAAATTACCAATACGTTTGTCAAAAATTATTTATTTATTTGGTTGCACCATGCCTTAGTTGTGGCAAGTGGGATCATTAGTTGCAGCATGTGAGATCTAGCTCCCTGACTAGGGATTGAACCCAGACCCCCTGTGCTGGGAGTGTGGAGTTTTGACCGCTGGACCAACAGAGAAGTCCCCAAATCATCAACGTGTTAATGCCAAGAAATGAGATTATGGGCTGTAACCCATCTTAACAACAACGACCAAAAAAACCAAAAACCTTTCACTACATCTAACTCTGTTCTTTCCAATAAGCTGCTGCCTAAATCTTGATTGCAAGTTTTAGAGGGAGTTTCCAAATATTTTTCTTCGGTAGTATTTCATAGATAAGAAGCTTAGGACTTTGAAAGACAAGAAACATGTGCGTTGAAAACTAGCCATTACACCTAAATGAATGAAATAAGCTATTAAATAATAGAAAATATATAATTCTTTGTCTAGACATAGATATCTAGGTTTAAGCTCGTTGCAGTTCTGGAAGAACCACAGATTCTTCTGTGAGTTCTGGCTGGAGCCATTAGCCAAGTGTTATAGAAAACCATGTACTGGTTCTATTAGTAATTTCTAATGGTGTGATTGAAATAAACATGGGCTTTGGAATCAGACCTAGGTGTGTGGGTGTGAGTACTTAAACTGATATTTAACTTGTGGAATGATGTTTTGCAAGTAACTTAAATAATTTTCTTCTCAGTTTCTTTATGTGAAAACATTTTCAGGATTAAAGTGAAAACGGTTGACAATATGAAGTGTTTGAAGGATTTTAAGCAGTTACAACTATTATACTTTTGGTGCTAGTGGTAAAGAACCTGCCTGCCGATGCAGGAGACAGTAAGAGACATGGGTTTGATCCCTGGGTCAGGAAGATGCCCTGGAGGAGGTCATGACAACCCACTCCAATCTTCTTGCCTGGAGAATCCCATGGACAGAGGAGCCTGGTGGGCTAGAGTCCATAGGGTAGCAAAGGGTCAGACATGACTTAAGCGACTTAACCATGCACTCATGCCACATGCATGCTTTGCTGAAGGAATGCTAAATGGTCTAGCCACTTTGGAAAACAGTTTTAAAAGATTACCAACACAATATTGTAAACCAACTATCTTTTAGTTATAAAAAATAAGTTAAAAAAAGAAAAAACAAAAAACTCATCTTAAAACCTAACAATTCCTCCCCTAGTTATTTTCCCAAAGAGAAATGAAAATGCACGCTTACATAAATACTTACATATGAATGTTTATAGCAGCACTGTTCATAATGATCAAAACCTGGAAACAGCCGAGTTCAGTTCACTCACTAGTGGCCAACTCTTTGTGAGTTGGGCATGGACTGCATGCAGCATGCTAGGCCTCCCTGTCCACCACCAATTCCTGGAGCTCGCTCAAACTCATGTTCATCGAGTTGGTGATGCCATCCAACCATCTCATCCTCTGTCGTCCCCTTCTCCTCCTGCTTGTCTTTCCCAGCATCAGTGTCTTTTCCAATGAGTCAGTTCTTCGCATTAGGTGGCTAAAGTATTGGGGTTTCATCTTTAGCATCAGTCCTTCCAATGAATATTCAGGACTGATTTCCTTTAGAATTGATTGGTTTTATCTCCTTGCAGTCCAAGGGACTCTCAAGAGTCTTCTCCAGCACCCCATTTCAAAAGCATCAGTTCTTCAGCACTCAGCTTTCTCTATAGTCCAACTCTCACATCCATCCATGACTACTGGAAAAACCATAGCTTTGACTAGACAGACCTTTCTTGGCAAAGTCATGTCTCTTCTTTTTAATATGCTGTCTAGGTTGATCATAGCTTTTCTTCTAAGGAGTAAGGATCTTTTTATTTCATGGCTGCAATAATCATTTGCAGTGATTTTGGAGCCCCCGAAATAAAGTCTGACACTGTTTCCACTGTTTCCCCATCTATTTCCCATGAAGTGATGGGACCAGATGCCATGATCTTCGTTTTCTGAATGTTGAGCTTTAAGCCAACATTTCACTCTCCTCTTTCACTTTCATCAAGAGGGTCTTTAGTTCTTCTTCACTTTCTTTCATAAGGGTGGTGTCATCTGCATATCTGAGGTTATTGATATTTCTCCTGGCAATCTTGATTCCAGCTTGAGCTTCCTCCAGCCCAATGTGTCTCATGATGAACTCTGCATATACGTTAAATAAGCAGGGTGACAATATACAGCCTTGACGTACTCCTTTTCCTATTTGGAACCAGTCTGTTGTTCCATGTCCAGTTCTAACTGTTGCTTCCTGACCCGCATACAGATTTCTCAAGAGGCAGGTCAGGTGGTATGGTATTCCCATCTCTTTCAGAATTTTCCACAGTTTATTGTGATCCACACAGTCAAAGGCATAGTGACCTCCATACAGATTTCTCAGGAGGCAGGAAAACTTATGCTTACATAAACACTTACATGTGAATGTTTATAGCAGCTTTGTTCATAATCATGAAAACCTGGGAACAACCGAGATATTCATCAGTTGACGAATGGAAAAAAAATTGTGTTACACGCATACAATAAAACGGGATGGACTACTAGTACATGCAACAACATAGTTGAATATCATGTTTGTGCTAAGTGAAGGAAACCAGACACTAAAACCTGTATACAGTATGATTACATTTCTAATTACATTTTGGAGCAAGCAAAACTGTAGGGACACAAACCAGATACGTGGTTGCCACATGGCTGGGAGTAAAGAAAAGTGACTGATTGTAAAGGGAAATGAGAAAATATTTCGATGGGGTGGACGTGTTCTATGTCTCGTTTGTGTTAGAAGCTGCATGACTGTGTTTTGTCAATGATGAATTTCACTGTATGTAAGTCATATTCCAATCAAAAGGGAAAAAACCTTGTGTTACAGAGTATTATGAATAGTATATGAGATCCTCTTCCTCCCCCCATTTTTTCTTCTGTTTGGTTTTTCATTATTCTCTGTTCTTTCTGTATCTCTTATAAATTTGGGGTCCATGATAAATTGCAATGTCTGATTTCAAGGCTGAGATACTACAGAAAATTGATGTCTTTACCTGCAATCTGAGTCAGATTTTAAATAGAGTCATTGACTGTGTTTTCATACTTCTAGATATTTCAGTTAGTACTGAATAACTCAGAGCTGGAATTTGCCTACTCTGTGAAATGTATCAAATATATCTGGGAATTCCCTGGCGATTCAGTGGTTATGACTCTGAACTTCCGCTACAGAGTGCGTGGGTTCAATCCCTGCTCATGAAACTTAGGTCCCACATGCCTGTTGGCCAAACAGCAAAAACAAAGGCATATATATATTTATACACAGACCAAATATACTTGCTTTTACTAGTTGTTTTATCTCTGTCCTGTGGCTATGCAGGTATACAGTATGGTATGGAGGGTATTTAGAGCAGTCTTAAATTTTGAGCATGAATCCTGATTATGAAAGTCTTCATCGTCTTCTCAGCAAACACTGTTTTATGTCAGATGTTCTCAAACTTGAGCAAACATCAGAATCACCTGGAGTAGTTAAAAGAGTTTTTTGGCTCCACCTATAGAATTGCTGTGTTAGTAGGTCTCGCGTGGGATCCAAGAATTTGTATTTCTAACAGATTCCCAGATGCTGTTGATGCTCCTGGTTTGGGGCACACACTTTTAGAACCATGGATTTATACTTACTCTGTTGTTGCAGTATCAAAATTCCTGCCTATGTAGTTGCATGCTAAATAACTTCAGTCGTGTCCAACTCTTTGCTGCCCTATGGACTGTAGCCTGCCAGGCTTCTCTGTCCATGGGCTTCTCCAGGCAAGAATACTGGAGTAGATTGCCATGCTCTCCTCCAGGGGATCTTCCTGACCCAGGGATTGAGCCCTCATCTTTTAAATATTCTGCATTGACAGGCAAGTTCTTTACCACTAGCACCACCCGGGAAGCCATGCCAACATAAACTAGCCAACATTTTGTTTTTAAACCACTTCACCATTTCAGTGTCACATTTATATTGGAGAAAACCTACATATTTAAGTGTGAGAGAAACACAAACAGTTAGTGTTTGGGTAGAGGCCACAAAGTATTTGCCGCTTTAAAGAGAAAGCATTTGGTGCTGGCAAGAGACAAAGCAAAAAATATGTATGTATAGCTGCACTCTCTTCCTCTTCACCTCTTGAATGTCATCCTACTATATCATAGTTATTTTATCCCCCTAGCTACAACCTCCTTCTGGACACCTATTCTCTATAAATGCTCTAAGGGCTCCTACCATGCCTCTAATCATTGGCTTTCAGTCGCTCAGTTCAATCAGTTCAGTTCAGTTCAGTCACTCAGTTGTGTCCGACTCTTTGCGACCCCATGGGCTGCAGGATGCCAGGCCTCCTTGTCCATCACCAACTCCCAGAGCCTACTCAAACTCAAGTCCGTCATGTTGGTGATGCCATCCAACCATCTCATCCTCTGTTGTCCTCTTCTCTTCCCACCTTCAATCTGCGTCAGCATCCGGGTCTTTTCCAATGAGTCAACTCTTCGCATGAGGTGGCCAAAGTATTGGAGTTACAGCTTTAGCATCAGTCCTTCCAATGAATATTCAGAACTGATTTCCTGTAGGAATGACAGGTTGGATTTCCTTGCAGCCCAAGGGACTCTCAAGTCTTCTCCAACACTACAGTTCAAAAGCATCTGTTCTTTAGTGCTTAGCTTTCTTTATAGTACAACTCTCACATCCATACATGACTACTGGAAAATCCATAGCTTTGACTAGATGGCCCTTTCTTGGTAAAGTAATGTGTCTGCTTTTTAATATGCTGTGTAGGTCATAACTTTTCTTCCAAGGAGTAAGCATCTTTTAATTTCATGGCTGCAGTTACCATCTACAGTGATTTTGGAGCCCCCCAAAATAAAGCCTCTCATTGTTTCCATTGTTTTCCTATCTATTTGCCATGCAGCGATGGGACCAGATGCCTTGATCTTAGTTTTCTGAATGTTGAGCTTTAAGCCAACTTTTTCACTCTCCTCTTTCACTTTCTTCAAGAGGCTCTTTAGTTCTTCCTCACTTTGTGCCATAAAGGTGGTGTCTTCTGCATATCTGAGGTTATTGATATTTCTCCCGGCAATGTTGATTCCAGCTTGTGCTTCATCCAGTCCATCATTTCTCGTGATGTACTCTGCATATAAGTTAAATAAACAGTGTGACAATATATTGCCTTGATGTACTCCTTTCCCGATTTGGAACCAGTCTGTTTTTCCATGTCCAGTTATAACTGTTGATTCTTGACCTGCATACAGATTTCTCAGGAGGTAGGTCAGGTGGTTTGGTGTTCCCGTGTCTTTCAGAATTTTCCACAGTTTTTTGTGATCCACACAGTCAAAGGCTTTGGCATAGTGAATAATGCAAAAGTAGATGTTTTTCTGGAACTCTCTTGCTTTTTCAATAATCCAGCGATGTTGTCAATTTGATCTGTGGCTCCTCTGCCTTTTCTAAATCCAGCTTGAACATCTGGAAGTTCACTGTTCACATACTGTTGAAACCTGGCTTGGAGAATTTTGAGCATTTCTTTTGGTAGCGTGTGAGATGAGTGCAATTGTGCAGTAGTTTGAGCATTCTTTGGCATTGCCTTTCTTTGGGATTGGAATCAAAACTGACCTTTTCCAGTCCTGTGGGCACTGCTGAGTTTTTCATATTTACTGACATATTGAGTGCAGTGCTTTCACAGCGTCATCTTTTAGGTTTTGAAATCGGTCAACTGGAATTCCATCACCATTAGCCTTAGGTATTCTCAGTTAAGATTTTTCTCTGCCTACTTTGTAATAGGCCTGACCTCTTCACACTTAAGTTTCATGGTTGTGTGCAAATTTTTTTTTTCTTTCAGACTGATAGTAGTTTTCACTGAATGAAACCAACGTACCATCAACTGCACAATTTGAAACATTCTGGGAGATGTGAGTGTCTGATTTCATGTGAACAGATAGAAATCATGGTCTTAAATCAAAGGCTTCTCCAGACCCAGAAAGAAATGATCCTAATAATTGTAATAGCAGTAGGTAGAAAAAGAAATGAGTAAAATTTAGACTCTTAAAACAAGTTATAAAGGTTAAGTTTAAGGAAATCATAGATTATTTTTTCTTCCCAAATGCCAAAGCAGATACTGAGGGCTGTTTGTATAAATTTAATCAGAAGTCTGATTATTTTAAGGTTGCGTTAGGGTATTTGCTGAAATGATATCTCCTGATTACTCTCTGTGATAGATTATCATTATTTTATGCTTAGAGAGCTGGTGTCCTTTTCTCCTTCTACCACCACCTTACTGATTATCTAGAGTCTGAGAAAATAGCTCATTATACTGGTTGATTACATGCCTCAATTGAATTGTAGCTTGCCGCCAATTATCATTACAATGCCATATTGATTTTTTCTCATTTCCACTGTGGAAATTAAAGCAGAATTTGTTTAAAACGAGTTTCCATATATATTGTGAATGTGATTGGTTCTGAATATTTGAACTATTTTTAAAATAGTTTTTTTCAGTGATCTGTTGTTTCTTATTGTCTCTTAGAAATTTAGGTCTCATCTCTGTTGATAAGCTTTGCCTTAGTTAAATATGAAACGTGATTTAAAGACTGTGGCATTGAACTATAGTCATGGTTTATATATATATATATATTTAATTATTGCTTCACAGGTGTCCTGCTGTATATTAATTTACATTTGAGAATTTCATGGGCAGTATGATTCTGCTCATTCTTTTAACCACACTACTCAATAAGTTTAGTTATGTTTAATTAGCAAATATTTAGTGTTGACTATATGTAATCTACCCTGCTAAGCTTTGTGGGATTCTCAAAGATGAATAAGATCATGGAACAATCTTCAGAGAATTTTTAATCCAAAAGGTGGATAAGACACTTGTGATGCAATCATAATGTTGTTCAGTAAGAGATACAGAAACATGGGCATTCAAGGGGAAATAACACATTTGGATGTAGTACTTACAGGGAAAAACATTAATGGAGGAGTTGCCAGTCAGTTTGAACCTTGGTGAGATGGAGTTGGAGTTACCTTCTGGAAAGAAAGATTGAAAAATGAGGTCAAGCAGGGAAGACTGTAGGAAACAGAATATGTCTGATTTTATTGGAACATGTGGTCTGAGGCTTGAGGCTTGAAAGGTAGGTTGAGGTTTGATCAGAATCAGGAGTTGCAATTTGTTAGGTAGTCCAGAAAAGATTTTTGATGGAAGACTGCTCTTATTTCCTCTACTGGGAAAGTTCTTTACTTTTTTTAAAGCTCTGCTCAAATATCACCTTATCAAAGAATCTTCCCCTGACTACACATAAAAAAAAAAAAAAAGAGTAATAACACTGGGTCACTCATTCCATTTCCCAAGGTTTTTTTTTTTCTATTCATAGTACCAAAACAGTGATATTTTATTAGGTAGTTGTTTATTTAGTCTTTGTCTTCTTTTTTCTAGATGATAAGCTACATGAACATAGGAACTTAGTTTGTTGCCAGTTATTTCTATCACATAGAACATGCCTGGTAGTTAGTGGGAACTCAAATAAATATTTTTTGAATGAATGATCAGAATAAATGCAAAGATGAAAAAGTTGGGGGATCAGGAAATTATGCCAATATTTCAAGTCTGAAGGATTCAAAGGATAGCGGTGTTATTAACAGAATATGGAAGAGTGGAAGAGGAGTTGATATAGGGAAACAGAGACAAAACAGAAAATAAACTTGGGTTATAAATTCAGGCTTAAATATTTAATGCTGGTGAAACAACCAAGGTAGTGCTGTGGAATGGGCAATCTAAAATGTGAAGGAAAGTGTGGGATTGAGATAAAAGATCTCTTCAGTCATTCTCATAGGGTCAATACTCAAAGTAATTGGAGTAGAGAAAAAGATTGACAAACAGTATGAAGACTGGATTAGCAGATTTGAAAATCAAAAATTTAATTTGAGGTATGTAATGTTTTAATCATATAAACTTATTTATACTTTGTTTGTTTGTTTCATAGCTGGGTTAACAACTTTGGCCATGAAGGTCTTGGACTCTTGTTGGATGTGCTGGAAAAGCTTCTGGACAAGAAACAGTAAGAATAAACATGAAAAAAAAAATTCACCACAGGGGAGATTTTTCAGCACAATACAATGTTTTTTTTCTTTTATTCAGGCAAGAAAATATTGACAAGAAGAATCAGTATAAACTTATTCAGTGCCTCAAAGCATTTATGAACAATAAGGCAAGTAGTATTTATTTATGCCTTTGTTACAAAAGATGAGAGCTTTCCTAACAGAGTGTATGAAACAGGCAAAATCGTGGGTGCTTACTTAGTTTTCAAAAGGGTCTTTATAATGCAAATCCTCATGAGCTTCATTTAAGTATTATTTAAAATATACTTTGCTTCTCAAAATATTTAATGACAGGTTTTTGCAATCTTGCAGACATCAAGTCTTGTTCCCAAATCAGATAATACTGTTTTTTGTTTTTGTTTTGATAGTAGTTGAAAATTTTAAATTTGATTAATTGGATACTATTTCCTTACAGAGAGTTTATCTTCCATTATAAAGGACAATTCAAAACTATGCTTTGATTTTTTTTTTAATTTTGCTAAAAACAGTATAAGGTTAAGATTTTTCATTCTTTTTTTGTTCAGTTAATGTCAGTGTGTTAATATCCATAAAAGACTTTTCTGGCAGATAGCAGAAGATTTTTGTATATGTGTGGTACCAGTTGCATTATTATTAAGGATTTATCTTCTAAAAGTATTTTTTTCTCAGGTTATGTAGTTATAGTCATTTTTTAATTTAAACTAGAATGAAGAATGAACTCTTATGTATGATTTACACCATATTCCTATAGGTAAAATACCATTGACATTCATTAATTTAAAAATCCCTTTAGATGGTGTTCTAATGATCTCAAAATATTTAATAAAAATAAGTATAACAGTGACCTAAATCTTGCAAGATGTAAAATATAGCTATTTTTAAATAATAACCAATGCAATAAGAGTATCTACATAAGTAGTCTGAAATCTTTTTTTATAATTGTATGGGATTATGCATGATATGTATGTGTATATTATACACACATGTATCAGCAAAGAATTTTTTGATCTGATGGATGCTTGCCAATTGACATGAGTCTCATGTATAGAATATACTAATTGTGCTGTTCTTGGAAGTTTCTTCTGAAAAGATTTCAATCAGTATTACTGCAGAAGTTTTCAACTTTTGAGCTCGTAGTCTTTGATGATAAAATTATGCAGAATGTGATACCTAACAGGAAAGCAGTTAATGAACATTGCTTCTCAGGATGGATCTCTCTTTTCAACTGAGGAAAACTAAGAAATAAATGGAAAGATAACACAGTACTAGAAATCAGGAGACAGAGTCTTTGCTTTGCCACTAAGTTGTGTGGCCTTTAGAAAATCATTTGACCTCTCTGCCAATCAGTCACCTAACCTGTAAAATTAGGAGTCTGATATAAATTCTTATTGGTTTGAGTAGTGAACTCTTAACAGCTTTCCAGGTATGAGTGTAATCAGTATAGTTAGTAGAGAAAGTCATATTAGTGAGATTTCCTATAGAGCCTTTTCCCTGGAGACAGCAGTTGATATGCCAATACATAATTAGTTGATTTATAATGTAGTGTTAGTTTCATTTATACAGCCAAGTAATTCAGTTATACATACATACATGTATCTGTTCATTATTAGTGTCTTTTCTCATATCGATTATTACAGAATATTAAGCAAAGTTCCCTCTGCTGTACAGTGGGTCCTTGTTGGTTATTTATCTTATATATTATAGTATATATGTGTTCATGCCAAACTACTGATTTATCCCTCCCCCAACCACATTTGCCCTTTGGTAACCATAATTTTGTTTTTGATATCTGTAAGTCTGTTTCTGTAAATAAGTTTTTTTTCTTTTTTATTAATTATATTCCACATATGAATGATACCATGATATCATATATCATATATGTTTGTCTTTGTCTGTCTTCAGTTAATAAAATAATTTCTAGGTCCATCCATGTTGCTGCAAATGGCATTTCATTCTTATGGGATGGCTGAGTAATACTCCATTGTATACATGTACCACATCTTCTTTATTCATTCCTCTGTTGATGGACATTTAGGTTGCTTCCATGTCTTGGCTATATTAAACACTGCTGCAGTGAACACTGGAGTGTATGTTTCCTTTCAGGTTATGGTTTTCTCCAGATATCTTCCCAGCAGTGAGATTTCTAGCTCATATGCTAGCTCTACTAGTTTATTTTGTTAAGGACCTTCATACTGTTCCTGCATAGTGGTTGTCCCAAATTGCATTCCCACTAACAGGGTAGGAGGGAGAACATGATAGTTTGATTTAGATTACTGTAAACTAAGGCTAAGCTTTCGTTAGAGCATGTTAATGTCTTTTACACTGGTGCTAGGAACATGACTAAATGATAAGTCTTTTAAATTACAGGCATCTGAAACGATAGGCATAAAGTTACATTAAAAAATAAACCGTGATATATCAATTTCATGTTGTATTGAATTTGTCATAGTCAAAGCATGAAACTTTCGTCTGAAATGATTTATGCATCAAATTTACTGACCTCAAAGGTTTTGATTACCTACTTCAAAAACTCTTTTTGCTTATATAGTACATAGAATAATACAATTATGAAAAGGAACCCATTGCCCTTTAACTTCCATTGTATAATATTGCTCTAATGTTTAGGTTGATGGTTTTCCACCATTTCTCATGTTTTCATTTTTATTTTGAGTATTTCCCTACTGGAGTGGATTGCCATTTCCTTCTCCAATGTTAGAAACTACCTTTAAACAATAAAATGGAAATTTGAAAAATTTAATGATTTCACTGTCAGTTTAACTGATTTTAAAAGTTATTTTAAGTTTGGTAATTGTATAGTAATCATCTATCTCTCCATTTTACAAATTTTCATTTATTTTAATTACTATTTATTGTTTACTACCCACCTTTATATATTCATTTTCCTTTTGTTTTCTTTGCTTCTTTTTCATTTTGTCTTTTCCATTTCCCTTTTTGTCTTATCTCTGTGTATTTTGTTATTATTATAGCTAAGGCTCATGTTGTTTTCTCCTGAATTTTTTTAGAAAATAGAAACCATGAAAATAGTCAAGTGTGTGGTACTTCAGTAAAGGTTAGCTTGAAATGGCAATTTTGCAATGATGAAATATTGTCAAATTCCCCTGTTAAACTGTAAAAACAAGCAAACATATTTCATAAGGAATCTGAGAAATACCTTGTGGGCCAAAGATCAAAGAAAATATGACCTTCTTTATGTAGTGAAAACCCGAGTTTTGGGCTTTCTTCAACATTTCTTTACCTATTCATTCTTGTGATGCACACTTGCATGCATATATTTAAGCCTAGAAAATCAATGAAAATGGTGTCTGTCTCCTCTGCCTAGTTGACTGTGACATGCAGTATTCAATAAAACCCAGGCTCCACTTCTTTGGGGTTATAATTTTGCTATGTACCACAGCTGCTTGAAAGAGGGAGGCTAAAAGAGAGAAGGTATGGGAAAACCCATACAGAGATTTGTAGCTTCTTTAACTGGCATGTAGTATACAAAAGAGCTTTTCAACATTTTCCCTTTTTGTTCAACTTAATTTTCCATACAAACATATTGAAAAATTTTATCATGAGTTCCAGATGTCTCCAACGAGAACCAATGACATAAGTAGAACAGCTACATATTCTTCTTGATTGAGGAAATACTGATTGCTGCATATTTCTTCCAAATTTTTATGGAATGTTTAGTTAGGATAATGGAGATCGTATCTCATAAAAGGACCTAAAATCCAAGAAGTGGTCATTTCAAATAAAAAGCAATTGAATTTGAAGAACATTCATTTAATTAAATAGAACCTCAATGTGGAGGCATGGGTTTTTAGAAAATCATTGTTAATTTGTTTTTTAAAATTAAAGATATGACTACAAAATATTTTGAAAGAAAGTTTTTTTTTTCTCCTTTAGTTTGGATTACAAAGGATTCTAGGAGATGAAAGAAGTCTTTTACTCCTAGCAAGAGCAATTGACCCCAAACAACCCAACATGATGACTGAAATAGTAAAAATACTTTCAGCTATTTGCATTGTTGGAGAAGACAACATGTAAGTATTGCTTTGTCATTAACATTAACTGCATAGAAATGACACTTGAAAAATTGAGAAATTTGTGCTGTTTCTTTTGATACCATGCAGCTGTGCTCAGTTGCTCAGTTGTATACGACTCTTTGCAACCCCTTGGACTGTAACTCACCAGACTCCTCTGTGCATGGGATTTCTCCAGCTGAGAATACTGGAGAGGGTACCCATTCCCTTCTCCAGGGGATCTTCCTGACCGAGGGATTGGATCCATGTCTCCTGTATATCTTGCATTGGCAGCAGATTCTTTACCACTAGTGCCACCTGATAGCTTGCATGAAGATAGTATTACATTTCAGGAGAAAAATTGGTATTTTTATCTTATCTGTTTACATTTTAGCTGTTTTTTGATTCTTTGAAAAATAGGTTTAAAAAGACAGAATCCTAATGGGAAGTTCTTCAATGTTGGATATTCAAAGTGAATGATTAGAATTTTATCTAGTTGAAGGGAAAGCAATTATTAGAAAAGTAGGGAAAGATCAGTTAAGGAGTAATTTTGGCTAAACACACACACAGGCACATTCACATACACACTCTACACAATATACACCCTCATCCATGCACATCAGAAAATTTGACTTCTTTAACTAACAGAGACCAGATGCTTTTATTCTGTACTATTATTTTACAGTAGTGCTTTACTTTATCTGTGTAATGTAAGTGAAAGAATAAAGCAGTTATTCATGGAATGCAACTAACTGATTAAAAAGAACAAAAGGCTGTTGGTAATCATTCAGGATGCATGTATGTACCATTTTCAGCAAGTTGTTGCTGACAACACATTAGATCACTTCTTACTGAAATAATATTCAATCAGAAGCAAAATTATAGGTTTGATGTCCAGTTGTTAAGAAACACTTGTGATAAAGAATGAAATACCTGTTACGGATATGAATTTGAATACTTTTTTCTAAACACTCTGTGTGGCAGTAATCATTTCAGTTTGAATTAGAATAGAGGCAGGCAAAGATTTAAGAATATTCTAATATGTTGACTTTCTCTTACCTCTTGGAATAAAATGAAATGTTTCTTAGTGTTGGTTTATCCTGTCTTATGAGAATGAGATAACATATGCAAAAATAATGCTTCCTTAGGTTTTATAGGAAAATCAGTTTATATATGACTAAGAAATATTTTCCTAGTCTATTAGGTTTTCAGTACTTAATTCACAGAATGCAACCTAGTCTGGTATATTTTATGACTTAATTATAATTTCAGATATAGCTTGATGTGAGTAGTATACTACAGAGAGGTTCATTTGATTCAGACACTGTACAGAGATAGCTACCAATATTTTTGTTCATGTAAATAAGTTTCTTGTGCTAGGTAATTATAGATGCTTCTTTAATTTACTGGGCTTTCTCTTCTGGGCTTTTTCCTTGTTCCATTTTCAGAGAATTTTTTAAAAGTTGTTTAAAAAATATGTACTCTTTCTTGCACTTCATTATAAAATTACAGTCTGATTACACTTGAATGAACTTTGAATAGCTGTAGATGCCACCATGTTTAAGTGACATTAATATCTATGTAATGTTATTTTGCTGTGCTTAAAAAAAAACTATATTAACACATGCAATATCAAAACTCAATACTTAAAATTTTAATGTTTATCAATTAAGTATTTTTTAAAATGTCACCCAGAAAAATGACTTTCCTCAGGATTTTCAAATTGAATTTTATTTTGATGCCCTTATGTTATTTAATGCTATCAATATTTGAGTTGTAGAAATATGTGGAGAAGAACACAATTCTTAAATTGTGATGGTCTATATAAACATCACCCTGGAGAAGGAAATGGCAACCCACTCCAGTATTCTTGCCTGGAGAATCCCATGGATAGAGGAGCTTGGTGGGCTACAGTCCACGGGTCACAAGAGTCGGACGCGACTGAGCGACTTCACTTTCACTTTCATATAAACATCAAGCACCTGAAAACAGGGAAGAGTGTATAAGAGATAACCTGTATTCATATAGTGTGTTTAAGATGTATTTATTTCTATTTTTTTTTCCTCTATAGTCTAGATAAACTTTTAGGGGCTATAACTACAGCAGCAGAACGAAATAACAGAGAACGATTTTCACCAATTGTGGAAGGATTACAAAACCATGAAGCTTTGCAATTACAGGTAAGTTAGTTTTGTCTTAAATTGCTTCCAGGGTTATATTGCATTGGCCAAAATTTTTGTTTGGGTTTTTCTGTACCATCTCACGGAAAAACCCAAGTGAACTTTTTTTGGCTAATGCAGTACTCATTTTGTATGACACTAACTCCACTTTAGCTAGCATTTAAATAGAAGGGAATGTCAAAATGAAAATTTTCCTGTTCCTTCGGCATTCATAGAAGCTAGAAGTTTTGTCTGTGAAGATGATAATTTGCTTAAAGTGAGGAAGAGTAGTTTGAATTATTATAAATTGATCATTATTATCATTAATATTTGGGTAGAAATTTAGTAATTAGTGTACTAAGTCATGGAAATTAAAGCCTTAGCAATAATCAGGGCAAGAGGACGAACAGTTCAGCTAATGCCATTATCCGAACAAGTGTTAATGAAGTCTGTATGGGCTTGTTGTAGAAATTTAAGAAAACTAAATACATGTCTTTTTTGTGTGTGCCATTCATGCAGCATTCAGAAGGTTGACTCCCCAGAATAGAGGGGACTGATTTCTACTTCTTAGATCATTGTATGTTTCATAACCCTGTGTAGATCCAGCCTACATGTCTTCTTTATAAAATTATAAAATTTGTTACATTTTGTGAGATAGTTTTAAGAAATGAGCCATTTTATGAAAGAAAACTTTATTCTTTTGTGATGAGAGCTCCTATAGTATGATACCCTGGACTAAACATTTTGATTTATATGTATTATCTGGTTTAATGCTCCAACAACTTAGTAATGTAGGTACTATTATTGTCTCCATTCTACTTATGAGACAAATATGCTAAGTGAGAATAAATAACTTGTCAAACCTGCCACAGCTTGTAAGTGGCATAGTGAAATCCGATGCCAGTTTTGTTGGTCTATGATGCTCATCTAGATAGTGTTTAGCATTTAATGTACCATGGGAAACACTTTCTGAAATGTTTTTTAAAGTCTTATGGTGTCATTCAACAAAGAGAATATGATTCCAAATTTAATTTTATCAAATTATTTAGTAGTATTTATTAAAAATATTTTACCTGATATAAAAGTTTCTTTTCCCCTTTTTAATTGTATTGTTATATGTCACAAAAGTGTAATCCCTTTCCAAATATTTGAGGAATTTTGTTAATTATTGCTTCTACTCTATGATGAGCATTTTGGATAAACTTTTATGGTGTGCCTTTTAAGGCCAGTGTTTTATATTTTTTATTACTTGGGGGGATTTCTTTTCAATGCTTTCCTTTTTTAAAATATACTTCTTATTATATCATTTTCTCTCAATAAAATACAGTATCTCTACCGAAAGGTTTGGAAACTGTCTTTTTTAGATGACTGCTTGAAATCTTTGTTTATATTTATGTGCCTGGGCTTACCTAAATTTCACCAACTTTCAATCATATGTAGGAGTTTGTTCTCGTTTTCTAGAGTTTGCTTAGGAGGAATTAAATGTTAATGTCTGTATTCAAAGTTTTCATTACTCAAATCACTCACCTAAACTCACACAACTGTTGAGAGGTAAAGCTGTGATTTGAAGCCAGATTTCTGTGATGTCAGTATTTGTTTACTGCCTTGTCTGACCTTTAAAATGACACCCCTGCTATAGAATAGTTCAGCCTACACAGTGAAATGAGAGTGACATTTGCTAGCCTTCAGGAAGCTGGACTGAATGGAATGATAAAATGGCAAATTGTTAACAAGTAACATATGGAAGGATTATTATCTTGCTAGGTATTCAAGTTATTGAAGACAGATTACAGATGCAAACATATACAAATCACAATTTGAAATTTCCTGTTTTAATGAGGTACAAAATTAATAATTTGTTATATACAGAGACAATTACTCTCACAAGAATTGTGAAGTGGGTTTGTTTATTCGCATTGTTTCATGTGGATGAAAAAAATATCTGAAAGTTCAAAATACATTCAGAATGCAGCATGAAAAACAAAAGTTTAAATCTGTTGTTTAAAAAATAAAATTAGTGCTGTGTTTTACCAGAATTACTTTTCTATTTCTGCATCCTGAGACTTCTCAAAATGTTATTTCAGTATCTGAAGTAATTCTGTTAAAATACAGGATTAATTTTATTTTTAAATAACAACCATACCCCCTCCCCCATCCTTTTTGGATTTAAAACAGGTTATTAACTTCTCACAGAGGTTTTCTAGGTCATCTTTAAAATTAAATTCTGTACCCATGATAGGAGTTTGATTATCTTCAGTAGTTCAAGAAATAGACAATAAATCATATATCTTTGTATGTTCTCTGTTCATTGACTTTCCTTCAGCTGAGTAGCCTTCTCAAGTCTCTCCATACTTCTCAAGTTTCCCATGCCTTCTTTTGATCCTTCTTATCTTTTGAAGTAGCCTCTCATCTTCCTTTTTCATTTTATAGTCTAGGTCTGTAACAGACTCATCCATACTTGTCTTCTCTGTTTCCTAAATTAACTTTCACAGCTCAACGTTTTCATAGTTCTTAAAAGGACTGATGACAGTGGTTCTTGAATTTCCAAATCCAGTGACTTCTCTCCAATCCTGATGGCTCCCTTCTTGAAAATTTTTCTACCTTTGCCTTTCTAGGCACCATCGGCTCCTTACTCTCTGCCTACCCCTAATTGTGCTTTCTCTATCTCCTTTGTGCATTTCTTCTTCTTGGATATTTTATTCCCTATGTTCTTTGCTTGGTCCTATTCTGTCATCATTTTTGTATATATGTAGATATGTACCCACATATATAGGCTCAAATACATATACATTTATATGTACAAATATATCTGATCACTCTCAATTGCTTCTTTAGCTTTAATAAAATCCAACTGTATTCTAATGATTCACCAGAGTTTGTGTGGCTCATGTCTGTATTCAAACCTACCTGTCCAAATAGCTACCTGCATATTTTAGAAGCACCATAAAAATATGAAAGCCAAATTAGCTTTTATAAACCATGTGCTGATGTTTTAAATACTTTAATATGTTACCTCTTTTTAAATCTCATACTCATTCTCTGAGAGTGATGGAGAACTAGTATCCCCATTTAATAGATGAGTAAGCTGAGACTCATAGAGCTTAGGTCACTTCTCTAGGGTAACATAGTGAATAAGAGGTAAAGCCCAATTAGACCCTAGGGTGTCTGGCTCCAGATTACTTCTTTAGCCAGTGTATGCTACCTCCTCTTAGTAAAATTAGCTCATTTCTCTTTCCATTAATATGATCTCCGCCCAAAAGCAATCTCTTTTTCTTGTCTTTCTCATTTTAGATAATATAGAGGTATCATCTTCTGGCTAACGTTTGGTTTTCCTTAAGACTTCTTTCTTCTTTGTTCCCTACATCCAATTAATCATCAAGTTTCACAAAAGACTGTTAATCTCTTCAGTTTCGCTATCTCCACTGCATTTATATTCTCCCAGCAATATTATTCTAGCTAGTTTCTAATTAGTATCCCGAACTGATAGATTCTTCCCCTCCAGACAAGTGTTTTGTACTGTTGTCAGTTATCCTTGAAGAGTAAATCTGATTCTAACATAGTAGCATTCCTAGAAACCTATACCCATTGCTTGATAAAAGTGAAAATCCTAAACACGATGAATGAGCTCTCTCGGTGTGGCCCCAACCTAACTTTCTGGCCTTGGGCCCCAGCATTCTCCCAAATGTACCATCGGTTTTAGCCATACTAAACCTTGTGTTTTCCAAATGTGCTGTAGACTTTTAAATGCCCTCAAACATTTTATCATGCAGAACACTTTGCTTGGAATAGCAGCACTTCCTCCAGCCATGTCCCTTTTGTCCTGGTAAGGTTTAATGAGGACACAAAGGAAGGGAAGTTTAGGTATATTCTGCATAAGTCAGGGAAGGCTTCGGTGATGAAGTGATGATTTAATTGGGTCTTGAAGGATCAACAGGAATTTTCCAGAAAATTATCTTTGCTGATAGAAAACCAGTAATATGGTAGAGTGGGAGACAGGAGAAAGGTTTCCAGGAGGTAAAAAAAAAGAGACTACAGTAGTCTGCCAGTCCCTTCAGAGAAGACAGAGTGAGCTAATACCAACATATAGTTGAAACTAATTTTTATGTAGCCCAGCAGGAAAAGCTAGGGTATACTGAGTGTTAATAATAGTTTTTTTCCCCTTTAACTTATTTTTATTATTTAAAAATATTTATATTGAAGTATAGTTCATTTACAGTGTTGTGTTAGTTTCAGTTGTATAGCAAAGTGATTCAGCTATATATATCATACACACAGACATGTATATATTTTTATATCCTCTTCTATTATAGGCTATTGTAAGATATTGATAATAATTCCCTGTGTTATACAGTAGGTCCTTATTAGTTATCTATTTTATGTGTACTAGTGTGTATATGTTGATCCCCAGCTCCTAATTTATTCCTCCAAATAATAGTTGTTTATAGAAAGAGAAAGTCATATAGCTAACCTCCAATGAGATATTACAAGAAAAGCCCTAGTCTTCACAGGCTGGTATTACTCTGAAACGTGCAATACGTCTTAAAGTATTTCAGAAGCTGTGTGCAGAAGTGTTTTTATTTTGATTTAATACATCTAAAAAATATTATCTAACACATTGAAGATAATTCACAAATTGTGCATGTTATAATTAAATATGGTACACAAAAGTGAATACATGGTTGATTCACTTACCCTGACCTCACCATTTTGAGAGATTTATCATTTTGGAATGTAACTTGGAACCAAAAAGGAAGTAAAAGAAAAAGAAAATATGAGCAATCTACAAAGTGTCACCAAGTACACTAAGTAAGCCTCATGATGACAAAGACTTTTAGTCTTTAATCAGAGCCTGTCTCTCTGTGGTATCTTATTGGGCCCAATTGTCTATCCATAGCAGACTAGAAGCATGAGTTGGGAAGTTGGAAAATGCTTTATGCCAGACTTGTGCACTGAGATGATCAAGAGGCAACAGCTGACAAAATGAAAGCAAGGGGCAAGGAGATAGAAACATAATGAAAGAGTGGAACTGTAATTCAAAAATTATAACATTTAGTTTCATTTGGTCTCAGGGAAAATAGCCCTATATATCTGAATAGCTCCTGAGGGCATCTATGTGTTCTGTCATCTCTCACTAACTCGTATATTTAATCATGCCCCTGGGTCAGCAAAATAATAATAATAATAATGAGTTATAATTAAGATATTTTAAGAATGTAGGAATTAAAGAATTCACTTCAGAAAGAGTTCCATTCCAAAACATACTCATGCTTAAATAGACAAACCCTGCAGAAATATTGACTGATTCTTTGAAGTGCAGATCTTTCCACAGTGATTCTCAACTGTTGAGAATTTACTCTAAGCCTATTTGTAAATTTGCACTCAAACCATCACATATGAGGAAGTAGCTTTGGAGAAATGATTTATTATTTGTCAATAATTGCACATTTATGATAAAACAAGGTACTGGAGCTTTGAATAGTGAGGAAATTTGTTCAAAAATAAATGAGCATGTTAAATACTGTGTTGAAGAAATGTCTGATATTACTTAGGAAACTTGTTTGATATATTGATAGTTTTATACTACTATGATTTTAAAAGTAGAATTAGTACAATAAGGGGTTGTATAGAGATATTTATACAATGTAATCATGTTTCAAATACAAAAATAACTTGACTTAAAGAAGAATGTCTTTCATTTTAAATCTGTTTCAAAATTGAGTAATTGCCAAAGCCATCGTTTTTGGTAATGGGAGTTCACTAGTGACTTCCATAAATACAGAAAGCAACGACACTTTGGAAGTCATCATAAGGGTTCTCCAGCACCATTCAACACTATTGGTCACTCTGTCTAAGCTCTTTCCTCCCTCAGCTTCTGTTGTGCCATGCTCTCCTTGTTTTCTTTTACCTCTTTATTTCATTGAAGATCTCTTTTGTCTATGCTTGGCCGTAAAATGTACTTCCTCCTAGAGTTTTATCCTTAGTCCTTTGCTCCTTTACTCTGGCCCTTTGCTCATTCTGTACATTACCCTTGGCAGCCTAATCCATCCTTGTGACTTCCTCCAGCGCTTCTATGAGATGAATCTCTCTGAACTCTTCTATTCCAAATACATCCTGACTCACAGATCGCATATATTCAGCTGCTTCCTTATTGAATTTCAAGTTCAATGTGGTCCTTAACTGTCTTATCTTCTTTTCTTCATCCTGTCTATCCTGTTCCAGTCTCTTCAACTTTGACCTGCTTTTCTCTTCTTTGCCCATCCTAGTTAACCTTAGCATTGTCCTCCAAGTATCATAAACCAGAAATAAATAGTCATCTTCAGATCTTCTCTCCTCCATCAACATTACCTCAGTCACCAAATGTTACCAGTTCTACAGCCTTAGCACTGTATTCCCCTTCCTTTTTATAGGATCTCCCCACCGCCCCCACCCCTCCCCACCGCTTCTTTGTTTCAGGGCATTGTCACATCTCAATGTTTTCCATTTCCATAGATTCTTAAATATCTTCTGCCCTTCATTCCATCCCCTTGTAAATCATTTTCCACAAGGTCTACTCCTGAAATACACTTCTTTTATGTTGTTTAGTCACTAAGTCCTATCTGACTCTTTGTGACCACGTGTACTGTAGCCTGCCAGGCTCTTCTATCCTGGCACGCAAGAATACTGGAGTGGGTTGCCATTTCCTTCGCTAGGGATCTTCATGGCCCAGGGATAGAAGTCATGTCTGCTGTACTGGCAGGCAGATTCTTTACTCTGGAGCCACCAAGGAAGCCAGTTTTTGTTATATCACTGCTAAATACCCTATAATATCTTCTCAGAGTCCCTAGGAGTAAAGTCTAATGCTAGTCTACACAAAATACTTCATCATCTAACTTTTGCTAAATCTCTAACCTCATTTTCTATCACTCTGCTACATATAGAGTTGGTCCAGTCAGCTTCTACCCAATTTCCTGAACATTTCATGCTATTTCATCCTTCTACCTCCATATCTTCATACATGGCTTTGCTGTGCCTGGAATTCTCCATTTTTTGAATTAACTTTCTCTGTATATTTGTGTCTTTCTTGGTTGACACTTACTTTGACTCAAACTATCTTTCTTCCTAACTCCTGCTGGGCTGGGATAAAGAAAGACCTTGTTAATGTCAACAAAGTACCTAATAAGGTCAATATTTGACAGTGTCAGTAACATTTTAAAAGCACAATTTATCAGAGCTAATGGCAATATGGATAATCTGTTTTGAGAATGTCCTGGAGTTGGCAGTTTTTGTACTCCATAACTCTATGAATGAGCGACTTCAGTTTCACTTTTCACTTTCATACATTGGAGAAGGAAATGGCAACCCACTCCAGTGTTTTTGCCTGGAGAATCCCAGGGATGGTGGAGCCTGGTGGGCTGCCGTCTATGGGGTTGCACAGAGTCGGACACGACTGAAGCGACTTAGCAGCAGCAGCAGCAGCAGCAGCTCTGTGAATTGTGATCACACAGACAGATATATGTTTGTATAGTTTTCAGAGTTGGTGAGTTAAAATAAAAGTTCTAGCATTTTCCAAGGAATTTAATGAGGATAATTTACTTTTAAATATTTCCCCTCTCTATCACTTAAGTAAGAAACTGAATGCAGTTTCTATTTATAGTAATGTCTCATGTCAATAAATTTAGAAATGTTTAATGACTATTACCCATTATGTATATTTTTTTAACTTTTTATTTTGTATGGGTTACAGCTGATTAACAATGCTGTGATAGTTTCAGGTGAACAGCAAAGGTAATATAATATACCTGTTATATTGTAAACATTTTACTGGGAGCAATTAGGGGTTACAAAGAAAACCATAAACAAATTTAGAGCCATATCTTTAGGAAGTTTAAAATCAATTTTGTGATATTTCACTTTGTATACCATACCCCACACCTGACAATGAAGATACTAGTATCCTCTGACTGAAGAATGTGGGTGATTATTGTAGAAAGAAGGTATACTATTATGGTAAAGGAAGGCTTATAATGTTATGGAAAAACTGATAGTAACTCAATTTAGTATAATTGTACATGGCACAAATTCTTGGATGCTTTGTCACATGCACAAAGCTTTTATCTACATGTTAATGCATTTATTCAGTGGGTTTATTGTATAGGTATCTCCTTATAAGGAGATCATTTAATAACATTGCAAATACAGCAACTATTTTTACTGGTCAAAAATCAGAATCTTGGTTCTAGCCTAGCATGTGTATCAATAATGTAAAAAATTCAGACTTCTTATGACTTTTACAATTTTAATTCTTATAGAAGCTGGGTTTAAAACAGATGTGGCAGACCATTTTGAACCTTAGATGCATTATAAAGAAAATAAGCAGGAGATGAAATCTAGATAGTGAAATTTGTGATTTCATTTCAAAGGCACTTGTTTCCTTTCCAGTAGAGGGGAAAATGCTATTCAGCAGTGCCAAGTTTGTGCATTGTAGGGTGGTAGAAAGATTTCAAGACTAAAAGTCATGAGACCTGTATTCAAATCCAATCTTTGCAGCTTCTGATTAGCTATATGGACTTCCCTGGTGACTCAGATGGTAAAGAGTCTCCCTGCAATACGGGGGACCCAGGTTCTGTCCCTGGATCAGAAAGATCCCCTAAAGAAGCAAATGGCAACCCACTCCAGTATTCTTGCCTGGAAAATCCCATGGACAGAGAAACCTGGCAGGCTATAGTCCATGGGCTTGCAAAGAGTCTGAAACGACTGAGCAGCTAACACACACAATCACATTAGCTATAAAGTCTTGGGGCAAGTGAGGTAGTCTTCCTAGGTTTTCAGTTTCCTTATCTATAAATGAGAATATTGGATTGGTGTATTTTATGTTCTTTCTAGCTTTTGAACCCCATAATTTTTTATTTTCTATCTCTGGAGTAAGATTTTTGTTTTTTGAAAGTAGATTAATTTTTCATTGAAAGAGGACAATATCCTTCAATCATGCTCTTCAAAATTTGTATACTTGGAAGTTGAACATACCAATTTTGAAAGCTTCATTATTCGGGAATGTGTTTTCCCCCTAGGAGCTTAGGTTTTAGATATTGGGACAGAACTGTTTTTAATTTAATGTGTCCAGTGCAGTGCTATGTGGTCAGACTTTGCAGACTCCTATATCCGTGCTGTCCAGTACGGGAGCCACTAGCCACATGTGACTGTTGAACATTTGAATTGTGACTAATGAGACCAAGCAACTGGATTTTAAATTTATTTAATTGTAATCAGGCTACATTTAAATTGTAGTCAGTGGCTGCATATTGAATAGCATGCTTATGTGTGTGTGTGTGTGTGTGTGTGTATGATGTATTTGCAGGCACATCCATGCTGAATAAGGAGTGGAGGGAGTGGGCCTGGCAGCAAGTTAAGGAGACTGAGAGGCCATTATGTTGGATGATTGATACTCCTCATAGAGCATTGTTTATATTATGTAAAGCAAAATCTAACACATTCCAGAGACGATTTTCTATCTCCTCTCCTCTCTTTCTCCCTCCCTCTTTCCTTCCTTCTCTCTCTTCCTCTTTTTTCCTTTTCTTCTTTCCTTCCATTATGTATTATGTATTCCATTATGTATTATGACGATGACTTCATTTTTATTGGTCTAATTGACATATGATAACCACTTTATATACTAAACAACATATTGTTAAAATAAATATGTTTTTCTAATTAACCTGTAGTTTCAAATTTAGGTATTCCTAATATATTAAACCGGAGAAGGCAATGGCACCCCACTCCAGTACTCTTGCCTGGAGAATCCCAGGGACGGGGGAGCCTGGTGGGCTGCTGTCTGTGGGGTCGCACGGACTCGGACACAACTGAAGCAACTTAGCAGCAGCAGCAGCAGCAGGAATATATTAAATATGATGTGCTAGTTAAATTTTGTTATCTTACCCATCCTTAAAATCTTTTATTGTGTTAGTCTAGGAATGGAGTTGGTTAGGCATCTGAATGTTCTGGAAATTGTATTTGGAGTAAAGTTACGTGGTTTAGAATCATGAGTTTCTTCCTTTTTGTGTGACCTTGTATAAATTATTTGTTTTGAGTCTTAGCTTCATCAACTGTGAAGTGAGTATAATAGTAACACTTCATATGGTGGTTGTAAGGATGAGATTAGATGGTGAATTATGTTATGTAAAACTCCTAAGTTGTCTGGTAACAAAAGCTAATAGAAAATAATAATGATGATAATAATTTGGGAGTTTGTAGTTAGCTATAAATTCAGAATCTACAAAATGGATATTTCAAGTTTATAATTAAGTAATAATATATTCATCCCTTTAAACTAATTACACTTTAAAAATTTAACTTTGTAATTGTAAATAGTGACAATTGGATTGATTTTGCTCCTGGGCAGTAATTGTACAGTAATATAAAGAGGTGGAGATAATTAAAAAGATTTTTTTGTTCTCCATATCAATTCAATATAGATGTTCCTCTTAAAGAGCATTGCTTTAGCAGATTATGTTGGAAAATGATATGAATATTCATCTTCTGTTATTTGTAATTAATTATCCATTAGAATTTGATAACAAATAGTATGTTGATAAATCAGTGCTCTTACCTGTTTAAAATACTAACTTCAAAGTATTTGCTGATCATTTTATACTATAGTCAATGGCTGTAACTTTACTTTCCACATTTAGTTATATGTTCAATATTTATACATTACATGTTAAGTATTTAATAGTATTGCAACATTTATTTTACTAAATGTGGAATTATTTAGATGTTGTTACATTCATTATTTTTTGACTTTTACTATTTTTATTATTTCCTGATCCAAATATTTTTATTGTATAAAGGTACAATTCCAAGACTCATTAACTGTTTTTTTTTTTTCATGGAAATGTTCTCTTTACTTGTAGGATATTAATACAAGCCATTAAGCTAGAATTTCTTCTGGCAAAAACAATCCTAGCAGATGGCAACTTTTCTCTCTATTAATTTTGGATTGGACATGTACTTTGGCTTGTTCGGTCAGGTCATAGTTGTAACGTAACAAGAATCAGTCATGCAAATACAATGATAATATAGCTATGGACATGTATGCTGTGCAAACTTATATTCCAGCCTATTTAAACTATTTGAAGACTTAAACATTTTCTTATTATGAATAGGAAGGTTAAGTAACACATTAAGGCATAAGCATCATAATAACATACCTGATACGACTTTTAAGGTAATGCCAAGTCAATAGCAAATATTTAGTCAGGTGTCTCAGTGATTTAGCTTGACATTTGAGCATTCATAGAAATTAGACTACATTCTTTAATTATCTTTTAGGTAGCTAATAATGTTAAAGACAACCTTGATCATCCCCTTTAATGCCTACAACTTTTGAATTTTGAACCTGGATGTGAGCTGGATAGGCTAATCCACCCCAAAGCAGCTTAACTGTATAACATAAAGATATAAAAATAAAACCAATATACCTTTTAATATTTTGTCTGTACTTGAAAAAAATACTATCATAATGACAGGTCTAGATAAGGTCAAGTCAGAATAACATTTGAAATATTTTTCTTTCGCTGGTGTATTTGTCATGCTAACTATTGATTTATTTGTGCCCCCTTCTATATATAGTTAGCATCTTTACTAAATCTGATATTTTCCAGAGGTCCCCTTGCATTCAGCTCTTTGAACACTCTTAACTTCTCATTATGTACTTTAAAAATAATCAGTTTCAATGTGCAGCTCTTCAGTTAAACTATCAGCCAATTGCCTTAGACTTGAGCATTTTTAAAAAATGAGGAAAATCTTTGGAATACCTGACAATTAGCATTTGGTTGATATTCTACTAGCTTGCCATTACCAGAAAATAACTCCCCCCTCTTTTTTTAATAAGGAGGCACAATATCAGAGGAAAACCAAAACCCATTTTCTAACATCAATCTATGTAAGGAATCATGTTTACTTGAAAACAAGCTCTTATATTTACTTTATCATGCAATGCACATGAGTGTTTCTGTCACTGTGCCTTCTAGTTGATATTAATTCACTTGCATTCATTTTTTATGTAGTAAATTAATTCACCTTAATCATATATTTTAATAGTCTATATTTTGTGTAGATCCATTTAATAACAGAATGGAGCAAGTATAAATCAGTGTAATAATAGCTCTAAGTTATCACTACTCTTTAATATCATACTTTCAAAACTTTATTTGATTTATTTTAGGAAAGAATTTATAATCATATAGAATTGAGACCAAGTACATGCTGAGGACAGCTGGAAATGGAAGATACATTTTATGATCTTTTTAAAGGGCTCTATATCCACACTGTTGGAAATTTGAGTTTTTCAGAGAAAATATCATATTCCTTCATATAGTTTAGCAAAATACAGCAGTACTTGGCCATGCATTTTACCTTCATTAGAATTGCTCTGGACATCGAAACTTTATTGTTAATTTCTTTGTTTCTACTATAAAGTCATAGTCACTATACTTATATAAATATTTGCCTTTCTTAATACATTTCATAATGTATGTTTGTATGCCTTTAGTATATGGAAAAAATGTTATCTGAAAGCATTAAGTATTTCTTTAATTAAATGAACTTTTTTTTTAACACAGTTTACTTTATAATTGCAGGTGGCCTGCATGCAGTTTATAAATGCGCTTGTCACATCTCCTTATGAGCTTGATTTTCGAATACATTTAAGGAATGAATTCCTTCGTTCAGGACTAAAAACAATGTTACCAGTAAGTGGAATGTGCACTTTTATAATGCTTACGAACTTTAATGTTTTTCTCTCTTTAGACAAAAGTACTTGCAGCCAAGTAAGTAAATGTGCCTTACGGTTTTCTTTTATAAAGCATTAGATGCTTTGCAAGCTTTTGGATATTACAGTATTATTAGTCTCAACATACAGCTGATGATTCAGAATTCAGCTAATGATACGTCCAGAAGTGATGACTTTTTGGTTTCCTTAAAGTCAGAAGGGAACTTCTTCTCTTTGACTTTGAATACTGAGAACATAAAAGACTGATATTTTGTTTTTTGCCATTTCAATATTCAATAAAAATTTTTTGCTCTCCTCTTTCATAACTTAGATTGATTTCCTTTATATTCAACATAAGTATGCATTGAATTTTGATTAATATATTCTAGATACATAACGAAAATTGTATTCTCACTACCAATTCTGTAGCAACTTTTCTAAAAAAAAAGCAGTTTTATTTCTTAAATTGAGTGTGGTTATTGGCTCTAATTATGATGCTGTTATTTTTCAAATAACTATAAGCTTATTCTAGGATAAATCAACACAGTTATTCTATAAATAGATATGCAGCTGCCATGATTTTATTATGTTAACTGATGAAGGAGTTTGTTTAAGGCCATGGCATTGTTAAAAGAGATAAGCAAAATCTCACTAGTCTCTTTATTTAATCTACTCAAGCCATATGAGATAAATAAGAAGTAAAAGTAGCAGGAGGGAATAAAAGGACCCTGTAAAGAAAAAAACAAAACAAATATCAATGAGCATGTATATAAGGTATTCCTAGGGTATTAGAAATAACCAAAATCAGGGAAATTTCCTGGTGAGAAATTAGTGTGTAGCATGCATCTGTAACTTGTATTCTGATGATCTTAGCTGAAAGTAGTTAAAACTCATCATCATAAAATATATAATTAAGTCCATTGAGACATATTTTAATACGATTGAGTCTATACAGTTTCAGAAATTTCTATGTCAGTTCCACTTTGAGTGGTTCTTTCATCCGTGACTTTATAAACCGAGGAATTGGTTGCAGTGAATCATATGTGACCTGAGAGGTTCAGTATGAGGTTAACTTGGGACTTCCCTGGTGGCTCAGACGGTAAAGAATCCACTTGCCAAACAGGAGACCTGGGTTTGATCCCCTGGGTTGGGAAGATACCCTGGAGATGGGAATGTCTACCCATTTCAGTATTCTTGCCTGGAGAATCCCCATGGACAGAGGAGCCTGGCAGACTACAATCCATGAGGTCCCAAAGAGTCACACATGACTGAGTGACTAACACTTTCTTCCCAGACGTAATTAACTTTAGCGACATTCACTAGTTAATAGTGTATGTTACAGATTTATTCTTCTTTTCTCACAAATCTCTCCTCATGAAAAGACTGTGGCCTTATGTAGCGAATATTACAGGGGCTCCTGAGCATTCTCTAGTCATTTACTAATATGTGGTGTTTTTCTGCCTTTGTTGTTGTTGTTACTCTTCCAGCTTTTATTTCCCTTTGTCTATAATTGAACATTCATTTTCCACCTTATACTACTGAATGACTGGTTAAGAAAATGGTGACTCAATTTATTTAAGTCCTTATCTTTTCAGAAAGTGTACATAATAGCTCTTGTGCTTATGTTTTGCACTTTTGTCAGGATGTGCTCATCTCTGCTATTCACTGGTCTCATGGTATTTTTCATTTGGTTACATTGACAGCTAAGGTTTTGCATCAGTGTTTCTTAGCTGCACTTTCCTGTTGGCCCTATAGCTGCTATATATTGTGGTAGGTACCCTGTACTTCTAAACATGCTTCCAGTTAGAGTTTTCTTTAACTACCATTATCTCTTCAGTATGCCCTAATTCTTAGGTCTCAATGATTCCTCAGCAAGAGGAAAGTGAGAAGTGTTCTGTTTCTGCCTACTCAAATTTTGGAATAGAACCTACAAGGATTCTCAATGTTTTTTTTTTCTTTCTATGACAATAAAGTGAAATATGGCTAAGTAATTTTCTGATTCTCAAGAAATTGAGTTGTGCTGTGCTTAGTTGCTCAGTCGTATCTGACTCTTTTTGACCCCATGGACTGTAGCCTGCCAGGCTCCTCTGTCCATGGGAATACTCCAGGCAAAAATACTGGAGTGGTTTGCCATGCCCTCATCCAGGGGATCTTCCCAATCCAGTGTTTGAACCCAGATCTCCTGCATTGCAGGCAGATTCTTTACCATCTGAGTTACCAGGGAAACCCAAGAATACTGAAATGGGTAGCCTATCCCTTCTTCAGGGGATCTTCCTGACCCAGGAATCAAACCAGGGTCTCCTGCATTGCAGGCAGATTGTCCCCCTAAAGAGCCTATCACAATCTTATTAGAGGTGGGGCAGTGATATTTGTTTGGAAAAAATAATCCTTCCCAGTTATTTCTGGTACACAATATGAGAATCAGAATCTAGGCAGATAGACCCATTTTTATGTTGTCCTTATAGTTTCATTATCAAAATTTGGAGGAAAACTCAGAATGGGCATGCTTTAATTTATACTAGATGTCCCTAGCATGTCAACTATTATCTATCTAATGTACTAAATATTTACATTTCAACCAGTAGAATTTATAATAACCTTAAACAGCTTTTACACATGCATGGAAACCTAATAATATATTCAAAGATGAGTCTTTAATATCCTTATTTTTATTCTGTTTGCTCTTATTTTATACTGTGTAACAGGAAGAACTTTCTAATTTTCTAGAATATATCATCTTCAAAATAGCAGATTAGATGTGACTAGGGCTAATATAAATTATTGGCACATGGATCAAAAGTTATACCTATCTGAAATCATTAAATGCTAGGGAAAAAACAGTTCTTAATAATTCAATAATCCCAGAGACCATCATTGTAGTAGAATAGCATGTTGTTTCATATAGTCATTAGAATCAAGACAATGACAATTATTTTAATTACATTGTGTTAGAAATTTATTTTCAAAATTTGCCCTGTCTCTATAGATACATTATGGTGTTTAAAGAATTTATATTTCACTTACATGGAAAATTCACTTTTCATAAATTTGTTTTAGTAATTCGGGATAAATGAGTTGTTAAACATTACATAGTGATTTTTAAAATAGTATTTGCTCTGCAGTTAACTTACATTGATTTCTTGTGAAGTTTTCTCCATCTACCATTTTATTTAGTTAAATGAATTAAGAAAATACTAGATAAATCCAGTATGTGAAGGAACAAGACAGTAAGACATTGTATTTGTAGGCAGCCGGCATTCTTAACCTCTTTTAGAAGATCGACAAACCCTTTGTTATTCCTTTGAAGACTCAATTTTGATTGCTTGACTGGTAATCAGTCATATACTGGTAATGGACTTTGATTTCCTTTGAAGTACACCATATTATAGAGACGTAACTATCTATTTTAGAGGAACTGCTGATAATGTTCTGTATCTGTACAGCAAATCTGTTCAAAAAATATCTGAAACATATTTACAGTATTTCACATAATTAACAGTGTAATTCAGTAATTTTATGTCATTCTTCATTTAAAATATAAAACTTCAGTGATGCATTTCCAGTATTCCAATGAGCTATCTGTCACATTTGTGCTGTATAAAAAATTTATTAATTCATTAAATAAATATTTAATCAATAACTTTTGAATATACCTTTCAAGATTTGACATTTGAAAGGAAGATTTTTATATATGTATGTGTATGTAGATATGCATATGTGTTTTAATGGTACATTGTTAACAAACAATATTTATGTGATATTTCATTTATGTATATCTATATTTTATATTGTGCTATATATATTCACATATTATATATACTATATAAATAATGTATTATCCTAATTAAAAATGGAAATAAACATTTAACCAGTTATTTTTACTGAAAGTATTTAGATCATACAGGTTGATTCCATGTTTTTGTAAATTTCTGAGGCTTATTAAATGACAGTATATAACTTGTTTTTTCTATTCAAACATATTTGAATGTGTTAAACTTTGATAGTGAACATCTAAGAAAGAATATATTATAACATAAGAATAAGGAAAATTCTGTATTATAAAAATGTTTTTTTCTTCATTGGATGTGTCTGGCTTCTGCTCTTTTCTGAATCGAGTTCAGAAATCACTTGATAATGTAACTCATCAATGTTAGGTAACTTTACATTCCAATAAATTTCATCATTCCCCTTCAAAGTGAAAAATTAGACCTAAAACAAATTATTACTAAAGAGGAAACTAAACTTAAATGCATGTATTTGTTGTGTATTTTATATTAAAACATATTAATACTTTCATATGCTTTGTAGGTAAATTTTCAGTAAATTCTTATGTATGTGAATGTTAGGAAGAAGTCACCTAGAAATTGTATAAGTTTGTGTTTGGTTTCAGTAATAGCCATTATATCTTCATTTATAATTGTCCTTAGTGAATAAAAACAGAAAAACAAAATACATCTGAGTTTGTTTTATCGACCGAATTTGAAGTACACGTGCTTGCATTTCCTTTTAGAGTTCAAGCTCAGCTCTGAACATCCTAGTCTCTCTGTAACACCCTTGAGTATCTACAGTTGTGGTTATCAATTTGGGTTTTGAAAGCAGCAACTTAAAGGATACATATTAAAAGATATTCCAGGTGATATATATTAAGCCCAACAATCTCTAGCATGGCATGCTTCCAAAGATTTTGTTTATACTATGATTTTGAAAATTATCAGGGGTTTGTAACACATGTGCTTATAATGTATTACAAAAACAAGTCGTTGATGCCCAAGTTGGTATTTTGTGATTCAGCTGAGCAAAAATAATAGGTGGGGGAGGAGGCTAGTTGTGCATCTTGATTAAAAACTCCTGATGCCTTTTTGCTTTAAAATCACAAAATATCATTTAAAATAAATTTGTTTATACAACTTTTCACGTCATACTTGGAACTGTTGTGCTTCAATATATCCTTGCATTTGTTCTTCATTAATACAATTGATCTATATTTGCATTTTTTGCCAGAGGCATATGTGAATGTTCTAGCTGCATGAGTTCTTTTGCAATCTTTGATTAGTGTGTTTAGTCAAAACGACAGCATTTAATTTGGGTTGTTAGCAGTTAGTTTTTTCCATTGTAAAAGTGATCGTTAATTTTTTAATGTGAATCGTCAAAATCTGGGATATGAAAAGAAAATTCAATAAATGTAATGAGGTTTTTTTTTACATTTTAAAATAGAAAAACAGAGTACATTTACTTTCTTACAGGAAACCAAGTGCCTGGGTCAATATTTGAAATTGCTTCTGCATATGCAAATAAATAATAGCATCAGGGCTTTATTTCCAAAATATGGTGTTGTCAAACTGTTATTCAGCTGTTAAGTTTTCTGTTTATATATTAGGATTTGAAAGAAAAAGAGAATGATGAGCTTGATATTCAGTTGAAAGTATTTGATGAGAACAAAGAGGACGACCTAACTGAATTATCACACCGTCTCAATGACATTCGCGCAGAAATGGAATATCCTTTTGACAAACCAGAAAAATCATTTTGCATGTACTGTGAAAAAGGGATTTGTGGGTGATTTTGTGAACCATTATTAGAATTCTTGTCTGCCAGCCCAATTTATATACATTTATTTATCTTAGAACCTCACTATGATGCTGTTCTTGAGATTCTTGTTGAATTGTCAGACTCTCCTGATGATTTACACAGAGTATACTGAAATACACACAGTGGCTTGCAGCATGATAGGTATTCTCTGTTCAATGGTCTTGAATAGACAAGAGCCTAAGGTAATATTCCTTACGGATAAGGATTTTTGGGGATAAGTTCAGTGAGTTCATATGTGACTATAGGTAATACACATTTTCAGTTTATTAAATGGTATTCCAGTGATTTAGAGATATCATTCAGTTCAAATAAATGTCCTTTTCTCATTCTAAATATTTTGGTTCCTTAGTGGGGAAAAACAGTTTAAATGTGATAGGGTCTGACTAGAACAAAACTGCTAGAGTGGAAACATTTGAGTCAAATGCAACAAGCATATAACCTTTCTGTGGCAACATTTTTATACAAAATGATTTTAGATATAAAAGATGATTGTCATAGCATTGCTGGTCATTTGTTTCACATACACTCAATTTCTTACCTATGGGTTCTGGGGAAATGGGGAAATACAGCAGAACCGAAAGGCCCCCTGAGCTGCACTTTCTCTCGATAATGGCTTCTTCAGTCATCGTCTTCACCCTGTAGTACTTTGCCTGTATCTGTCTTATTTAGGTACACTTCTATGCCCCTATGAAATGGAGGGTAGACGTATTTCAACTTTTTCCTCCAACGTTCCTATCAAAGTGTCTTACACTTGAGTACTGGATAAGTGCAGTGAATAACAATTCTGTTATTACCAGAGATAATTTCCAGTAATTTCTTATCCTTTCTCAGTGACTCTAGTTTACAGCAGTTTCTGTAATATTAAAGGTGTTTTATATCAATAAATATCTTGCTTTGTATAAATTTTTCTTCACCATAAATCTGTTTCTGGATCTATTCCATAGCCATTGAAAGGACCTTATGAGACTTTAGCACAAGACTCTTACATGAGGTGTAAGAAGTAATCCATCATATAGTTAATTCTACTTCAGAGAAAACGTTGACAGTTCATATTATTTTTAAGATACTGGATTACATCTCCTCTTCTACTTTTATTTTACATCGATTTTCTAGGTCCTTGCTTTTCTTATAAAAGTGAATCCATATTTGAAATCTGTTTTCTAGTTTAATAAAAGCATTTAAATTTCCACCACTGTTTACATCGTAAGAAAAATATTTCACATTTCTTTGTCTTTCAGTTCAGTTCAGTTCAGTTCAGTCGCTTAGTTATGTCCGACTCTTTGCGACCCCATGAATCGCAGCACGCCAGGCCTCCCTGTCCATCACCAACTCCTGGAATTCACTCAGACTCACGTCCATTGAGTCGGTGATGCCATCCAGCAGTCATCCTCTGTCGTCCCCTTCTCCTCCTGCCTCCAATCCCTCCCAGCATCAGAGTCTTTTCCAGTGAGTCAACTCTTCACATCAGGTGGCCAAAGTACTGGAGTTTCAGCTTTAGCATCATTCCTTCCAAAGAAATCCCAGGACTGATCTCCTTTAGAATGGACTAGTTGGATCTCCTTGCAGTCTAAGGGACTCTCAAGAGTCTTCTCCAACACCACAGTTCAAAAACATCAATTCTTCGGTGCTCAGCTTTCTTCACAGTCCAACTCTCACATCCATGCATGACCACAGGAAAATCCATAGCCTTGACTAGAGGGACCTTTGTTGGCTAAGTAATGTCTCTGCTTTTCAATATGCTATCTAGGTTAGTCATAACTTTTCTTCCAAGGAGTAAGCATCTTTTAATTTCATGGCTGCAATCACCATCTGCAGTGATTTTGGAGCCCCAAAATAAAGTCAGCCACTGTTTCCACTGTTTCCCCATCTATTTCCCATGAAGTGATGGGACCAGATGCCATGATCGTAGTTTTCTGAATGCTGAGCTGTAAGTCAACTTTTTCACTCTCCTCTTTCACTTTCATCAAGAGGCTTTTTAGTTCCTCTTCACTTTCTGCCATTATAAGGGTGATATCATATTTGTCTTTTACTTCCTTTAATCAAAAATGAAATATAAATGAATGCAAATTGTAATGATTTCATATGTATTGGTTCATCTGTATAAAACTGATTTTTATGAACTGTTAACAGTCCACACAGTGCTCCTTTGCGTTACTATCCTGTGTGGCAGTGAAAAAGGAGGAGTAGTGTCTTGTATGAATAATACAGGTGCTCCATCATAAACAGGAAGGTTAGGAAAAAATCATTTTCATTAATGGCATTTGCTATTCCAGTGGTACCAACTGTAAGCTGTAATTCAAAATGGAATGAATAACTGATCATTTAAGTCTTTAATGGCTAAATGTTTAAGTCTGTTTAAGTCTGTTTTTCAGGTTAAAAAGTTAAAGTGATCCATAGATTACATTTCTTTATGCAGATGTTTAAATCCTGGATCATAGATTTGAAAGTTTAGAAACAGTAATGGTAACAAAATGATCTCTTAATGTTTTAAGAAATGAAGCTGCTTTTGTTATGAATGAAAGTAAATCAGCAATCATTTTATTCCTTCACTCACTTTCCACTGATATGAATGAAGTATACCATCTTCTGTATAATATGTTGAAGGACACTGCTGCTGAAAATTATTTATTATCCATTCTACAACATTTTTTGCTCATCAGAAATGACTATTATATCAGGTAAGAGGCTGTTCTTAAAGTACAATTTGTGTAATTTGAATTAGATATTAAAGGAAAATTAGCAATGTAGTAAGAACTAGACAGTATATGCATATACATACGTAGAGTGTAAGAATTTGATGACTTTAGATAACATTTTTTAAAAAGATGTTAATTAATTTTTCATTGGGCCAGAAGAATCTGCTTATGAAAATGATGTATGCCATTTGAGTAGCAATAAACCCAACAGATTCTACTGGCCCTGTAATGAAATTTTTTGTAGCACAGAGTAACCTTCGAAGAGTCTATGGTAGAATTTTTTATTTTATTTTATTTTTATTTTTATTTTTGGCTTTTATTTTATGTATTTTATGTATTTTTTTAATTTTAAAATCTTTAATTCTTACATGTATGGTAGAATTTTTAAGTTCTTGTACACTTGATAAGTAAGGTTATTATTCCTCTTGTATAGTATTTATCTAGTAATAGATATGAACTTATCTAAGAAAATAGTAATATTAATATTTTAGCTTTATACAAAATAATGTAATTCTTCTAAATAAATGAATATAATAGTAATCCATATGAAGTCATAAATTTCAGAGTCCAGTTCTGGAAATATATCTGAAAACCAGAGAAAGATTTCTGAGTGACTGAAATTATCCATAAACTGGTGACCATGATCTCATAATCTTACATTCAACTGTTGAAGAGACTTATAGTTGTTCTTTATACTCTGATATGTGTGAAATTCTAGCAAACTTCATCTCTCTGATTTCTCAAACCTTGCTTCATTAAAGGGCAAGGGAACATACCGTGGGGTCGGGTACAGTCAATCCAAATGTCAGATCTAAAGCCGATAGAGTACGATTAGAGTTCTGTTATAGTTCAGACCACTGCAGTAACTGATGGGCCTCATGATGTTACAGAGACCAGAAAAATTAAAATAGTATATGCTAGTCTTTTTTTAAGCAGGAAAGATAGCAATTCAACATAAAATGATTGTTGTTTTCTTAAATAAGTGGTGGTAAGTAAAGGGGTACAGTGCCCATGGGTACACGGTTACCTGGGGAAATAATTTGTGTCCATTTCTCAGTAACTTTGAATGAATGAGAAATTGTTCTAATATATTTTTTTCATCCTGAGAACATCCATGTGAGGAAGATGAGTCACTAGTACTTTTATTCTACAGATGGATACTTTGACTTAAAGAGAATGATTGTGTTTTCCTTGTTTATCAAGAGAATCTTTGACCTGATTGATTACAGTCTGATATTATTTACCATAGATCTTTTGATGACTTGAAAAAGCCTCAGATGTGTAATATATATTACTGTTTATTCTTATCCTTGAGACCAACCCCATGACAAAAGACATCAGTGCAATTAGAATATGTTTGAATTTGTTTGCAAACTTTTAGTAGTTGGACTAGTTATCAGCACTCGAATGTTAAGGATGTTTATGTTATAATTTGTCCATGGTGGTATTTCCTTCTGATTTTTCTCTGAATTTATTAGCTGCTGATAAATGCTAAAATTTTCCCAAATTTTAATGCAAAATATACTTTTAAAAATTTTTTGAAGTATGTAAGTGGTCATTTTTAAGGCCATAATTACCTTGATAGATTACAGAATTAGGTAATGTTTTAGAACCTTTGACACTTTGAAAAAATTGAAGCTGTAGCCATGCATATTTACTGTGTATGCTTCTATAAAATAAATCTTTTAAAATATGTGTATAAATAGCTCTTTGGTATAGTCTGTAACATAAGGGGCCCAGTCCAGTTTTGTAAGAGCTGTTATAGCTATCTTGAGTAACAATGTGCTAGTAAATGCAAGACATCGTTTGCCATGTAATGCCAAGATACTCATCCCTTATTGAAATTGAGAACTTGGAGATGCCTAGAACCATTTCTTTTCTGGCAGATGTAGGACTAAAAAAAGTCATTTGTTTTGATTAACTTTAGGAATAATAGCTTAAGTAAGTAGATAAGGTTGATACGTATTTTTGAACACAAGCATGAATCCCTGCAGGCTAGAGTATTAAGTCAAGGTATTAACAGTTGGTTATATCACAGTGGGTTTTGCATTGTAATGTCCAGCCTACCTTTAAGCTTAGGCATGTTTTTATTGAGAGAGAGTAATGGCTAGAAAGAGTTTTTAACCTTTTAGAAAATCACTTAGTTTTCTTTATCATGCAGAATCATTTCTTAAAATAGATCTGTCTGGGTAGAAAAGGTATTCAAGAACACTTCCTCTCTTTTGCAGGCCGCAGTATTACAAAATAATTGAGGAGTGTGTTTCACAGATAGTGCTGCACTGCAGTGGAATGGATCCAGATTTCAAGTATAGACAAAGATTAGACATTGATTTGGCTCATCTGATAGGTATGTAACATAATCCTCAATGTCTTTAGCTTGTGGTTATAATAGACACTTTTCAAGTGTAGCTCTCTCACTAAACTTCCTCTTGTAATATGGCAGGTCATTGTATCCATGGGTACTCATTTGCTCTAATAATTAGGATGATCATGAGAGTTCTGTCTATGTGATTGGAAATCCTAATCTGTTTGTTAAGTTTCAACACTCTTGAATCGAGTTTAAAATAAGTGCTGCACCAACAGACATTATATTAGGGGTCAGTGCCTTGCTTTTTAGAAACATGACTCAAATCCGTTAAGTTTATGCTGATACCTTTGTGGCTCTGTGTAAATCATGTATACAGTAGGGTCCAATTAATAATGCCATGTTAGTGGTCAGGTCCTAGAAAAAAGAAATACAGGCTAATTTAGTAACTTAAAACCTTTTTTCTTAAAAAAAACCCACTTTTTATTTTGTATTGGGATATAGCCAATTAACAATGTTGTGATAGTTTCGGGCGAATAGCAAAGAGACTCAGCCATATGTATACATGTATCCGTTTTAATTCTATGAAAGTAGATCAGTTTATATTTTCATAGACCTTAGATCTGGGAAAGAGTTTGAGATGATCGTGTTCATCTACTTGGATTGCTGAGGAAATGACCTTATATCATCCGAGATGGTAATCAGCTACCCTTTCTGGAATAATCACTGAAGGACAATGGGCAGCCTCTCTTATGAAATATACTATAACATATGACTTTATAGTTAAGCTGTTTTATTTATACCTAATCAAAATCACTATTGCTAAGATTCAAGCATGAACTCATTTGTCTTTAAAGATAGAAAACAACAGCTGTGGAATGCTCATTGTATGCTATCCTTCACTCCATACCACAGGAAGACTCACAGATAATAATATTCAGATGAATTCCTTATTATTTATCACATATAATTCTTATCTTGATTGTAAAACTCATGCTCACTTATTAGAGGCAGTCTAGAGACTTATGTAATTGATAAAATAAACCACCAATCATACTTTTCAAGCTCAGTACATTTCAGCGTTACTTTTCAGCTCAGTACATCTTATCTCCATCTTCATCTCCATCTCTGTCTAGCTCTTGCTCTTTCTCCCTCCATCCATTTCTGTTCTATATGATAATTTTTCATGGAGCATTATATTATTAGAATGTTTCAGTATTAACCTTTCAAAATCTGACTTTGTATGTCTATATAATATTCCATTTAGTAGAATATCATAATTGTCTTGACTAGTCCTTATTATACATACAGATTGTTTTCAGGTATTTAGAATTATAAATGAATTGGCTGTGAACATTCTTAATATAAATATTTGACTTATTCTCCATATTTCCTTAGGATTGATTCCTCTAAGTGAGGGTATGAACTTTGAAAGGCTAAATGCTTTTCAGAAAGCTTGTGCCAGTGTAGCTTGCGCCTACAATTAATGTGAATGCTGGCATCACTGCATCTTTTCCCCTGAGCTTAATAAACTCAGTGGTTTATTTCATATTTGTTGAGAGTTATAAGGGACTATTTCCAAATGTTTAAATTGGCTTATCTATTGCGGACCATAGTTGGCACATACACATTAAATGTTGATTTTGTTAGCCAAAGTAGATATTTGTTTTGTATACTGTGTGCCAGGTACTTAGGAATGTGCCCCCTTTATCAAGAGCAGTGAGGTGAGAAAACATGAAAGGATAAGTTGAGAGAACATAGTCAGTATTAAAAACCCATTATGACCTCATACAACTTTTCTAGGCTTCAGTTACCTCAGCTCTAAATTCAGATTACTCAAGTATATGTGTAGCTCTTAATATTTTATGCTCAGAGGTCTTGAGTAGCTAATAAAGGCTGTGAAACTTTCATTAGAACACACACACACTCACACACACACACACACACATTAACAGGTGCTTCAAGAACTTCTAGGAAATCTATGGATCTCTATTGTAAGCTCACCTGAACTTGAGGAGGATAGAGTCTCTTCTGATTTCACAAGTCTGTAAGTCTAGTATCTTTTTTTATAAATCAGATCATATCCTGGCCTAAATTTCTTCAATGTCTTCCCATTGAAATTTTAATCAAATTCATTACCAATCATTGCCGGCACAACACAGATCTGACCCCTCTTTGATCTAACCATTTCCCAGTTTGTTCTTTGGTTGCCTTGCTCCAGCCACACATTGTTTATTTACAAAGAAGAAAAAACTTTATTAATGGTATTCTTGACATATGAAAAAAGCTTATATTTAAAGTGTAAAATTTGATAAATTGTGATGCTTGTGTGTACATTTAAAATCATCACAGTTAAGATTATAAGCACCTCTATCACCTCCTAGAATTTCTGTGTTCCCATTTGTAGTCTTTCTTCCCATGCCTCCCCACCTCTCCACATCTTGAGATAATCACTGATCTGCCTTCTTTCAGTATAGAGTAGTTTCACTTTCTAAAATTTTATGTAAAAGGAAGCATATAGCATGTGCTGTCTGTTTTGGCTTTTTTTCATTCAGCATAATTATTTTGAGATTCATTTGTGTTGTGGTATTCCATGTATCATTCAATTTTATAACTGAATGCTATTTCAGTATATGGATATACCACAGTCTGTTTATACATTTATTGTTAGTGGACATTTGCTTTCTTTGTAGGTTTTGGCTATTATAAATAAAGCTGCTATGAACATTCACATACAAGTCTGGGTATAGACATATGCTTTCATTTCTTTTAGGTAAATAAATAGGTATAACATGGTTGGGTATTGGTATATATAATAGACTAATATATAATAGTGAGAATGCTTCCCGAAGAGGATTCTTCAATTACTTACATTCTGGAGTGTTTGATTAGACCTGAGAAGTTTGATGTTTGTTTTCTTATTTACATAATGTATTCTGCCCCTGATTCAAAGTTGTTCAAGTGAAATCTTTGCATGTTGTACCTCTCCTTCTAGTCTTATTTGGAGTCATTTTGAGCCTTAGTAATCTTAACCAGAGTTCTTTGGCACTTCTCTACCCACAGTAAGCTACAAAATATTTGTAATGAGTTCTGTGATAGATAAAGTTGGTAAATAATGGAATACATTTAAATGATGATGATTGTGTCTAATATATTCTTGGATGCTTGGTTTTGTGCCTCAACAATACTACCATTGAATTCAGGTAGTATACAAAAGAAAGAACATCTGGTAGTCTATGTTTTATGTGTAGTATAAGTCAGTTGCCCTGTAACATCAGTTGACATAATAATGATAGTCTCCGTAGTAGAATTATAGGCTGGCAGCCGTCATTTGCCTAGTGGTCCAGTTAAATAATTTCTAATCATTTTTGGTCAATCTTAATAGATTCTTGTGTGAATAAGGCAAAAGTTGAAGAAAGTGAACAAAAAGCCGCAGAATTTTCAAAGAAGGTAAGGCTTATAAAATATTGGCCTTAATTATTAAATGTATACGTTAATCACAATACGTATTCCACCTTGTTTCCTTCTGCGAGGCCTTATACATGTTATTTCAGTTACATGGTCCTTCATGTTTTTAAAGTCAGACACAACCACAGAATACTGATTTCTTTCCTGATAAGATAATGTTGCTACCATTCCCTGCTCATCACCTTTAATCCAGAAGGAAGAAAAACACGAATCATATCCTAGTAAAGTGATAAATGAAATAAAATTAGGTTGCTAGAAGCATATAGTTAGAAATAGTCAACCAAAAACACATTTTGCCATTGCTTTCCTGCGGGTCTCACTTAACAATAGTTCCTTGGAGAACTGCAAGGTGTTTAGCTAATCTTATCTGTCATGTTCTTTAAGTCAGTGCTATTGGTAGCAACAAAATGATGTGGTATTTTCTTTCTCTCTAT